>NW_026126511.1:33168750-33800000 GCF_943737965.1 Phodopus roborovskii | reverse complement strand
GTCTCTTAGACTGCTCAGACCTTCTGGCTGAGACCCATATTCAGGGGAGTCCGAGTCAGACCCCTGTTGGCTTCCCAGCTATCAGTCTAGTGGCCCTTAGCTCCTCCTTGTTCAGGTAAGCTGTCTCTATGTACTTCTACCGCATGGTCTTGTCCTCTCCATCTGCTTCTGGGTTCTAGTTTGACTCAGTGTTTATGTATGGGTGTTTGCTCCTGTTTTCAACAGGCATTAGTTGAGGACTCCATGGAGAAGTTAGTTGTTGATCTCACTCTCCGGGAAGGGCATTTATGATAGCCTTTCCACGGAAGCTGAGATTGTTAGTTGGGAGCAGTCTTGTAGTTCCTTCGACCTTTCTTTGTGTTCAACTTTATCTTCAAACCAATATTGGCTCCCTCTTTTATGTTCTCTCTCTCTGTCTCTGTCTCTCTCTCTCTTTCCTATTTTCCATTCCTAACCAGGCTCAATCCTCCTAGTCGCACATGCCTTCCTCTCCTCCCTCTCATTTTCTCCTACTTCTCTCTCCATTAGCTGTCCTCCCCCACTATACCTGAGGTCTGGGAGACTTGTCCCTTCCCAGTTCTGTGAGGGACTTTATATGAATCTCTTAGAATACAACTTGTATCCTAGTTCCTCTGGTGATGTGAATTATAGGCTGGTGATCATTTGATCTAGGTCTAAAATCCATATATGAGTGAGTACATACTGTGTTCCTCTTTTTTTGACTGGGTTACCTCATTCAGGATGGTTTCTTCAAGTGCCATCCACTTGCCTGCGAATTTCAAGATACCATTATTTTTTTCTGCAGAGTAGTATTCCATTGTGTAGATGTGCCACATCTTCATTAACCATTCTTCAATTGAAGGGCTTCTAGGTTGCTTCCAGGTTCTTGCTATTACAAATAGTGCTGCTATGAACATAGTTGAACAGATGTCTTTGTTGCATTGATGTGAATCCTTTGGGTATATGCCTAAGAGGGGGATTGCCGGGTCCTGTGGTAAACTAATTCCCATTTTCCTGAGGAACCGCCATACTGATCTCCAAAGTGGCTGTATGAGTTTGCACTCCCACCAGCAGTGGAGGAGTGTTCCACTTTCTCCACATCCTCTCCAACATAAGTCATCACTGGTGTTTCTAATTTTAGCCATTCTGGCAGGGGTAAGATGGTATCTCAAAGTTGTTTTGATTTGCATTTCCCTGATAGCTAAGGATGTGGAGCATTTTCTTAAGTGTCTTTCAGCCTTTTTGATTTCCTCCATTGAGAATTCTTTCTTCAGTTCTGTACCCCATTTTTTAATAGGGTTATTTGGTGTTTTGTTGACTAGTTTCTTGAGTTCTTTGTATATTTTGGAGATCAGCCCTTTGTCGGATATAGGATTAGTGAAAATCTTTTCCCAGTCAGTGGGCTGCCGTTTGGTCTTGTCAACTGTGTCCTTTGCCTTACAGAAGCTTCTAAGTTTGAAGAGGTCCCATTTATTAATTGTTTCTTTCAGTGTCTGTGCCCCTGGAGTTATGTTCAAGAAGCGGTCTCCTATACCAATTTGTTCAAGGGTACCTCCTACTTTCTCTTCTAAGAGGTTCAATGTGGCTGGATTGATGTTGAGGTCTTTGATCCATTTGGACTTGAGTTTTGTGCATGGCGACAGACATGGGTCTATCTGCAGTCTTCTACACACCCTCATCCAATTGTGCCAGCACCATTTGTTGAAGATGCTGTCTTTGCCCCATTGTATCATTTTAGCTGTTTTGTCGAAAATCAGGTGTTCATAGGTGCATGGATTAATATCAGGATTTTCAATTCGATTCCATTGGTCTACCTGTCTATTTTTATGCCAATACCAGGCTGTTTTCAGAACTATAGCTCTGTAGTAGAGCTTAAAGTCAGGAATGGTGATGCCTCCTGATGTTCTTTTATTGTATAGGGTTGTTTTGGCTATCCTGGGTCTTTTGTTTTTCCATATAAAGTTAATTATTATCCTTTCAAGGTCGGTGAAGAATTGTGGTGGGATTTTAATGGGGATTGCATTGAATCTGTAGATTGCTTTTGGTAAGATTGCCATTTTTACTATGTTTATCCTACCTATCCAAGAGCATGGGAGGTCTTTCCATTTTCTGGTATCTTCTTTAATTTCTTTCTTTAGAGTCACAAAGTTCTTATTATATAGATCTTTTACTTGTTTGGTAAGCGTTACACCAAGATACTTTATGTTGCTTGTGGCTATTGTAAAGGGTGATGTTTCTCTGATTTCTTTCTCTGCCTCTTTGTCGTCTGAAAAAAATAGGGCTACTGATTTTTTTGAGTTTATCTTGTATCCTGCTAGTTTGCTGAAGGTGTTTATCAGCTGTAGGAGTTCCCTGGTAGAGTTTATTGGGTCGCTTATGTAAACTATCATATCATCTGCAAATAGAGACAGTTTGACTTCTTCCTTTCCAATTTGGATGCCCTTGATCTCCTTTTGTTGTCCTATAGCATTAGCTAGAACTTCTAGTACGATATTGAAGAGATATGGAGAGAGAGGACAGCCTTGTCTTGTTCCTGATTTTAGAGGAATTGGCTTAAGTTTCTCTCCATTCAGTTTGATGTTGGCAGTTGGTTTGCTGTATATTGCTCTTATTATGTTTAGGTATGTTCCTGTTATCCCTGACCTCTCTAATACCTTTATCATGAAAGGGTGTTGAATTTTATCGAAGGCTTTTTCTGCATCTAGGGAGATAATCATATGGTTTTTCTTTTTCAGTTTGTTTATATGGTGGATCACGTTGATAGATTTTCGTATGTTAAACCATCCCTGCAATCCAGGTATGAAGCCTACTTGATCATGGTGGATGATTTCTCTGATGTATTTTTGAATTCGGTTTGCCATTATTTTATTGAGTATTTTTGCATCGATGTTCATCAGGGATATTGGTCTGTAGTTTTCTTTCTTAGTTGTGTCTTTGTGAGGTTTGGGTACCAAAGTTATTGTGGCCTCATAAAAAGAGATTGGCAATAAACCTTCTGTTTCTATCTTGTGGAACAGTTTGAGGAGTAGTGGTATTAGTTCTTCCTTGAATGTCTGGTAGAATTCTGCACTGAATCCATCTGGCCCTGGACTTTTTTTCGTTGGAAGGCTTTCGATGACTGCTTCTATTTCATTTCGGGTTATAGGTCTATTTAAGTTGTTTGTCTGTTCTTGATTTAATTTTGGTAAGTGATAGTTATCCAGAAACTTGTCCATTTCCTTTGAATTTTCAATTTTTGTGGAATACAGATTTTCGAAGTATGACCTGAAAATTGTCTGGATTTCCTCTGTGTCTGTTGTTATGTTCCCCATTTCATTTCTGATTTTGTTAATTTGCATGTTCTGTCTCTGCTTTTTCGTTAATTTGGATAAAGGTTTATCAATCTTGTTGATTTTCTCAAAAAACCAACTCTTTGTTGCATTGATTTTTTGTATTGTTTTCCTGGTTTCTATTTTGTTGATTTCAGCCCTCAAGTTGATTATTTCCTGGCGTCTGCTCCTGCGGGGTGAATTCGCTTCTCTCTGTTCTAAGGTTTTCAGTTGCGCTGTTAATTCATTTATGTGACTATCCTCTGTTTTCTTCATATGGGCACTTAGTGCAATGAACTTCCCTCGTAGCACTGCTTTCAAGGTGTCCCATAAGTTCGGGTATGTTGTATCCTCATTCTCGTTGAATATTAGAAAGTCTTTAATTTCTTTCTTTATTTCTTCTTTGACCCAGGAGTGGTGCAATTGCACATTGTTCAGTTTCCATGAGTTTGCAGGTTTTCTGCTATTTGTATTGTTGTTGAATTCCAATTTTAAAGCATGGTGGTCCGATAAGATACAGGGGACTATTTCTATTCTCTTGTATCTGTTGAGGTTTGTTATGTCTCCTAGTATGTGGTCGATTTTAGAGAAGGTTCCATGTGGAGCAGAGAAGAAGGTATATTCTTTTGTCTTTGGATGGAATGTTCTATAGATGTCTGTTAGCCCCAGTTGAGACATAACTTCTGTTAATTCTTTTGTTTCTTTGTTGAGTTTCTGATTTGTGGTCCTGTCTAGTGTTGAGAGTGGTGTATTGAAGTCTCCCACTATAAGTGTGTGAGGTTTTATATGAGCTTTGAGTTTTAGTAGTGTTTCTTTTACGAATGTGGGTGGCTTTGTATTAGGGGCATAGATGTTCAGAATTGAGACTTTGTGTTGATGGATTTCTCCTGAGATGAATATGAAATGACCATCTTCATCTCTTTTGACTAGTTTTGGTTTGAAGTCTAGCTTGTTAGATATTAGGATAGCTACGCCTGCTTGCTTCTTATTTCCATTTGATTGGAAAATCTTTTCCCAACCCTTTACCCTGAGGTAATGTCTATCTTTGGAGCTAAGATGTGTTTCTTGTATGCAGCAGAAGGATGGATTCTGTCTTCGTATCCATTCTGTTAATCTGTGTCTTTTTATAGGTGAGTTAAGACCATTAATGTTGAGGGTGAGTAAGGACCATTGATTGTTGATGGTTGTTTGATTTAGGTTTGTTGTTGGCAGTGGTATTGTGAATATATTTGTTCTGCTTCACCCTAGGTTTCTGGTGTAGTTGGATTATCTGTTGCCTACATTTTTGTGGGCGTAGTTACCTTCCTTGGGTTGGAATTTTCCTTCCAATACTTTCTGTAGGGCTGGATTTGTAGATACATATTGGGAAAATCTGGTTTTGTCATTGAATATCTTGTTCTCTCCATCTATATTGACTGAGAGTTTTGCTGGATATAGTAGCCTAGGCTGGCATCCGTGTTCTCTTAATACTTTTAGAACATCTATCCAGGACCTTCTGGCCTTGAGGGTTTCCATGGAGAAGTCAGGTGTAATTTTGATAGGTCTGCCTTTATATGTTACCTGTCCTTTTTCCTTCGCTGCTCATAATATTTTTTCTTTATTCTGTATGCTAGGTGTTTTGATTATTATATGTCGAGGGGTCTTTTTTCTTTGGTCCAGCCTATTTGGGGTTCGGTATGCTTCTTGTACTTTCATGGGCATGTCCTTCTTCAGATTTGGAAAGTTTTCCTCGATGATTTTGTTGAATATGTTTTCAGCACCTTTGAGCTGGGCTTCCTCACCTTCCTCTATGCCTATTATTCTTAGGTTTAGCCTTTTCATGGTGTCCCACATTTCCTGGATATTGTGTGTTAAGGATTTGTTGGATTTATGGTTTTCTTTGGTCGATGAATCTATTTCTTCTAGTTTATCTTCTGCGCCTGAGATTCTCTCTTCCATCTCTTGAATTCTATTGGTTATGCTTGTGTCCGTGATTTCCGATTTTTTGCCCAGCTTTTCAATTTCCAGCTTTCCTTCCATTTGTGTTGCCTTTATTTTCTCAATTTCGGTTTTCAAATCTTGAACCGTTTCCTTCACCTGGTTAATTGTTTTTTCTTGGCTTTCTGTACTTTCCTTAAGGAATTTGTTCATTTCTTCCACTTTTTTGTTTGTTTTTTCCTCTATTTCTTTAAGGGATTTTCTCATATCTTCTTTGAGGGCCTCTATCATTTTTATGATGGTGATTTTTAAGTCATACCCTTCTGCTTCCTCTGCTTTGTTGTTGTGTTCCATTCTAGTTGGTGTAGATTCCCTAGATTCTGGTGGTGTCATGTTTGTCTTTCTGTTGTTAGGTGTTCTCTTGTATTGCCTTCTTCCCATAGCTTCTTCCTGTAGGTGTTGGTGGTGTCTCTTCCCTCTCTCTATGGTCCTTCCCAGATGGGCTTATGTGGATCAAAGATTCAATGTCTGTATCTCTGTGTGGTCCAAGCTCTCTAGGAGGCTTCTCTCTGGCCAATAGCCGGGAGAAGAGGACGAGGGCTGGACTGGAACTTGAGAAGGTTTTGCAGGGTAGTGGGATCTCACTGGAAACTGGCGCTCTCCAGCTGAGACCTCGTTCTTTGGCAGGGCCCGGATTTGGGGGTCAAGGATCTTGCCTGCAGGAACTCCAAGTGGATCCGCAGAGATAGGCGGATCTCTGGGAGGGGCCTGGGACTCCAGCAGAGGACTGGAGGCGGGGTCAGGGACCAAGCCGGTGGAAATTACAGGTGGTCCCATGTGGATAGTCAGGTCTCCTTTTTTCCGGAGTTGCTCCGAGAGGTCTCCGAAGTAGGGTGGACTGTTGGCTCCACCCTCTGTCCCAGTGCTCAACCAGAGCGGCAGGACCGTAGGTGGGGTAGGGCACAGGGTGGGGGGGTAGGCTGGAGGTTGGGATGGGTGGGGGTGTATCAGAGCTCCAAGGGTGCTCTCAAAGGGGACCGGAGACAGGAGCAGCAGGATCAGGGGCCAATCCAGGGAGTTCAGGCGGGGGAGGGGGAAAAGAGGTTGGGGGGGGGGGGGGGGGGGGGGGGGGCCGGGGCCCCCCCCCCCCCCCCGGGGGGGGGGGGGGGGGGGGGGGGGGGGGGGGGGGGGGAGGAGAAAGGGGTTAGGGGGGGGGGGGGTGGCACCGGAGGGGGCCCCCCCCCGGCCCCCCCCCCCCTCCTCCCCCCCTTCTTTTCTTAAAAACCTAAAAAAAAATTTTTTTTTAAATTTTCTGGGGGAAAGGGAGGTGGTGGGGGGCAACACCCCTCCCCCCACATCAAGGGAAAAGAGAACTTTTTAAACAAGGGGTTTTCCCCCCAGAATTTTGGGGGGCCCCCCCCAAAACTGTGTGTTGGGGCCTTAGTCTCAAGTACAACAAAGTGCAAAGATAAAATTCCTTATGCTTTTCTTACCAGCTTGGGACTGCTGAGACATTCTGCCTTGTGAACTTACCAGCGAATGGGTTCTCTGCTTTTTTAGAGTACTAATAAACATTGTTGACTGCCCAGCTACACCATGTAATGAAAGCTAAAGTAGTAAATACTTTAAATCATTCTATTGGCCCATTTATCTGTTCATCTCTTTATCTTTCCACCAAAGGTGATCTACTATGATGTTGTATAATAAGAAGGACCTCACCTCCTCATTATGTGATAGCACCCAGGCATTGGAATTCATAGGCTCCAGAAATTCAAGTCAGTGCATTTTTAATCTCTGCAAGTTATTCTGTCAGTGGTACTTTTTATATTGGAGTGCAAAGCAGACTAAGCCATTCCATTTAAAACGACTTGTTTTTTTTTTTTTTTTTTGTCAAGACAGGGTTTCTCTGTATAGCTTTGAAACCTCTCTCCAGGCACTTACTTGTAGAACAGGCTGGCATGCTACTCACAGAGATCTGACTTCCAAGTGCTGGGATTAAAGGCATGTCCCCCTCTCCCATCACCCAGATAACACAACATTATTTTCCAGATAGTTTAAGCAAATCAAAAATGGACACTTGTTTTACAAAATAAATACAAAGTGCAATATTTTTTCAGATGTATGGATATGTCAAAGGATTGCATTTGGGAATTGGAATTCTCTTGAAATGTGTTTTCTATGGAATAAAGTGGCAATGAGAACCTTTGTGTTCCGCCCCAAGGTGTCTGTCAGGGTTCAAATTGGATTCTTCAGGTATCTGAGGATGAGCAACCTCTCTCACAATGAGCTGTTCTAAATAAGACTTTATTCTACTGCCTCCTGTCCTATTTCTAGTTCTTCCTAGTTGTCTACTCCTCAAGCATAGAAACATACCTCCTTCAGGAGGCTGGAATCAATAAAAAAATTGTAAGACTTACCTCTCATTGATCAAAAGCACATTCCTAGGGTAAACGATAAGGTACAGAGCCATTTATGATGGCAACCAAGGTTTGAAGGTACAGGAGTAACCTAATGGCAGAGTGTTAATAGCTCTTTTATTAGCTAAAGTTGGCATGTTTTTCATGGGTTACTTTCTGTGGCAATGATTGCTGGACATCAGCATCTCTGACCTTGTACATAGCTGTAAAGTTTTAAGCTTATCATCTATTTACAAAATGTCTTTCTTTAGTCTATAGCTGGGCAGTGGTGGCACATGCCTTTAATCCCAGCATTCAGTAGGCAGAGGTAGGCAAATCTCTGTGAATTCAAGGCCTGATCTATAAAGCTACACAGAGAATCCCTGTCTTAACAAACAAACAAGTTTTTAGTCTAATTTGAACTTGCATTGAGGGGTAAAAATGAGGTAACTTAGTGCAGTAGTCAGAGTAAAATGATCAGGTTTTCAAGTGTCTACAGCACTCATGGAACAATGCATCTATTTATGAAGCATGTCCCAGTATATATTTTTTATATCAAAATTACACAGGTATGATGGGAGATGTAATTCTGTAAATATGTTTCTCTTATTGCTTAATGGATAAAGCACTGTTGGCAAATAGGAAGGCAAGATAGGTGAGACTAGGAGACAAGGAGGATTATGGGAGTTATAATAGAGAGAAGTCAAGATACAGGATGTGAGAGAAGAGGTCTGCACCCTCTCTCTGGTAAAAATTAACCATATGGAAACACTTAGATTGATAAAAAAAATTAGTTAATATTTAAGACAGAGCTAGCTAATAAGAAATGCTAGTAACCGACCATGAGTTTTATAATCAATACATTGTTTCTATGTGTTATTTGAGGGCTCATGTGGCTGTGGGCCCAGGCTGGCAGGAAACTCCTTATAACACAGGTAAATAAAGAGTCATCCTCCTGTTCACCCAAAGATAAAAGTGCTTATATGATTGAGATACAATGATGAGATTACATATACACATCACATTAGATTACACACTACAATGAAGGTGTTGGGGAGACAATAAGCTGCCATAGCTAAACTGAATATTAGTGTTCAGAGTTGATAATCCTATTGGCATTGCCTGAGCAAGATTAACCTAAATCAGAGAATTATTTCTCTGTTAGGTTGACATAGGAACACTTGTTGTCACCTGTTGTAATTATTATTGTATCTGACAAGGTGGCTTTAACTTCTAATAGAACTATCACGTCCAATTATAATACAGTTTTTCAATTCCATAATGATGATACACCGATGATTCTGTGCTATCTGTATATGTGAGCAGAAGCAACAGACCTTTAATTTGAATTCACTGTATTTCTTGGTAGAATATTTTGAAACACATGTATCAACTATTGATGAAATGGAAAACAGCATGCCTCAACTGCCTACTCTATATTTGTTTTTATTATTTTAGAGAGAAAATCATTCTATATAGGTCAGACTAGACTAGAATTACATATGTGTAATCTCACAGAGATCCACCTTCTTCTGCCTCCCAAGTACATGAATATAAAGGTGAGTTCCACCACCACTTACTGCACTCTATCCATTTTGGATATAATGATTCAGGAGAAGAGATAAATATCCTTTCATTTTCTCATAGTCAAGGTTCAGGAACTGTCTGAGTTTCCCTAAAATTTAATAATTATTGAACATCTTGGGAATCACTGGGTAGAGGCTCAACAGAATTTTGCAGAGCTTCTCCTTCCACAGTCTTTCTCTTATCACACTGTTTACTACATATTAAATTATTTTTCTGCAAAATTTGACCTACAAAATAGTTAATCTTGATTAATATCCCTATTTCCACTTTACTTTTAAAGCAAAAGTTTCACCATTCTTTCCATAATAAAAAGTAAACTGCATACAAGAGACATAGCCATGTAGAATTTTCATAAATCATCCAATGCTTACTTGTTTATATCTTCAGACCTGTTATCTTAGAGCCATTGTTGTAAATCTAAGATTTAAAAAAAAATTAACCTGGCTGCTTATTTTGTTCAATCTCCAAGTAACATAGGCTTTTTACTTAGTTTTTAAAAATTATAAAATGACCTTGAGGGTTTCCATGTAGAAGTCAGGTGTAATTTTGATAGGTCTGCCTTTATATGTTATCTGTCTTTTTTCCTTCACTGATCTTAATATTCTTTCTTTATTCTGTATGCTAGGTGTTTTGATTATTATATGTCGAGGGGTCTATTTTCTTTGGTTCAGCCTATTTGGTGTTCGGTATGCTTCTTGTACTTTCATGGGCATGTCCTTCTTCAGATTGGGAAAGTTTTCCTGCATGATTTTGTTGAATATGTTTTCGGCACCTTTGAGCTGGGCTTCTTCACCTTCCTCTATGCCTATTATTCTTAGGTTTGGCCTTTTCACGGTGTCCCACATTTCCTGGATGTTTTGTGTTAAGGATTTGTTGGAATTACAATTTTCTTTGGTTGATGAATCTATTTCCTCTAGTTTATCTTCTGTGCCTGAGATTCTCTCTTCCATCTCTTGAATTTTGTTGGTTATGCTTGCATCTGTAGTTCTGGATCATTTTCCCAGTTTTTCTAATTCCAGAATTTCCCATGGAGGGATACTGCCTTAACCTAGAGACAATAGAGAAGTCCTAGTCCTTACTTCAAATGACTTGATAGATTTATATGAACCCACTTCGATGGCATTGCCCTACATGTGGAATTAGTGTGGGGGGATATGATGGGAGGGTGGTCAGGGTGCATGTGAGGAGGCAGAGAATATAAGAGGGAGAAAGGGAGGGAGGGAGGGAGAAGGAACTGGGATCAACATGTAAAATAAAAAATAAATAATTAAAAAAATAATATTTGATACAGGACAGCAGAGTGAAATGATTAGAAGTTTTACTCTAAACAATAAAAATAATGCTTGTAAAGGCCAAAAAAAAAAAAAAAAAAAAAAAGTAGAGTTACTGGGTGTGGTGGCACAGGCCTTTAATTCCAGTACTGGGGAGACAGAGTCAAGCAGATCTTAGTGATTGCAAAGTAAACCTGGTATACAGAGTTAAATCAAGGACAGATAAAGTTACACAGAGAAACCCTGTCTCAAAAAATTAAAAAAAAAAGTAGAATAAATGGAGTAATACAAAAGCCACATAAAGATGGAAAGCCCAGAGGAACTTTGGATACTATATCCTTTCCTGCTATCTTTAAATTGTTTGACTGCTGGGGAAATAACATCTGTTAAAAGAAATACTGCTGGATTAATTCAATTTCTATATTTTAAAACTCCGGGTCAGACTGGTTCTATCGGGTTCAAACCAGTTTAGACCAGCTCAAACCAGTTCAGACTGGTTTAGACAGGTTCATACCTGTTAGATCCGGTTCAGACCTGTTTTATCAGGCTCGATCCAGTTCAAACCAGTTCTATCCAGTTCAGACTGGTTTGATACTGTTTAAGCTGGTTCAGACCGGTTCATACTGAACTGTTAGGACCAGTTCAGACTGGGTTCGATCTGATTCAGTCCGGTTTAGACTGGTTTAGACCAGCTCTATCTGGTTCAAACCAGTTCAGTCCAGTTTAGACAGGTTACGACCTGTTTAGACAGGTTCTATCTGGTTCATACCGGGTTGATCCTGTTTAGATCGGTTCGATCTGGTTTAGATTGTCTCTATCCTGTTCAAACCAGTTCATATCGGTTTAGAGAAGTTCAATTGAGTTCAGACCGGTTCAATCAGGTTCAGACCGGTATAGACCTGTTTGATCCAGTTCAGACTGGTTGGATCTCGTTCATATTGTTTCAGACTGGTTTGTTCAGTTTGAGATTGATTCAGACTGGTTTAATCTTGTTCTATCCAGTTCAGACCGGTTTTATCCTGTTCAAGCAAGTTCAATCAGGTTCAGACCGGTTTAAACACTATAGATTTGCTCTCTGTTGAATTTAAGTTTTACTACATCATGTTCAGATGGATACACCGACATATTTCAAATTTTATGACACAATAGTTCATTTTACAAATCAACAAATTAAGCCAGAGAAATAAATGATATACTGAGGATCACATACCAATCAGTAATGCACAGAAATACCAAATGTATTTCCCAGATGCCTGCATTTCCTTAAGCACACCATTTGTTTTTATTTACTAATTAAATGTGTTATTCCACATGTTAGCATCCACAGGTTAAAATGCCAAAATCTCTTTAAAATAATAAGCTCCCTTTTCATGCTAATCTATTAACATACAATAGTCTTAACTCCTTTTTAGGGGTAAGATAGAATAGACATAGATAAAAATCAATGTAATTACAGGTAGAGAATATTTGAATATTAGTCTAAAGGTCTTTAGTTTAGAAGTCAGTGTCTCTTTTAGAGCAGCCTGGGAAGAATAGTTTAACTCACAGCAAGTGGACACCAGTGTTACAATGAGTTATGCCATGCCTATTACTCTTGGGGACCATCACCATCCTCACAAACTCAGGTCTCTCAAGCAGAAAATTACTTCCTCCTAAAGAAATAAACAGAATGTTCAGCAGAACATTCCAAGGTATGGTACAGGCTTGTGTTCTCACAGCCAGTTAAAGAATAGCTCAGGGAAGTTTAACAGCCAGCTAAAGAGTAGCTAACCAGCTCAGGGCTATCTCTCCTGCTGCAATTTACAGCCAATTACAGGTTAGCTGAACAATTCAAGGCATCCCTTCTACTGACATTCTCACTCTTCCTATGGGCCAAGGTCCATGCCCTGGCTGCACTCAAACCCTGCCTCACATCCTGCCCACGGTCATATATAAGTCCCCTGAGAAAATAAAATTTATCAGCTTGAAAAAAATGCTTTGTGTTGTTCTTTTGCTACAACTATTTCCTAAGAAACACAAACACAAAACTCAGTGCCAACATGGAGTATATTGAGAGAGGGGAGAGAATGGGGTTAGCTGGTGGCCAACCAAAAGCAGGACAGAGAGAGGGAGAGAGAGAGAGAGAGAGAGAGAGAGAGAGAGAGAGAGAGAGAGAGAGGAAAGAGAAAAAGAGAAAGAGCAAAGAGAGAGAGAAGGCCAGAGAGAGAAGGCCAGAGAGAGAGGGGCACATTTGGCACCCTTGCTTTAAAAGGTGGGCTTGCACATGCATAACTGAGTTCCCTGTGCAGCCAGGTAAAGCTTGAGCAGCCAGGTAAGCCTGATGTAGTGATGACATGGCCATGAGAATCCTGCCCATCATCGGGGGTGGGGTTAGCAGACTGCTGGTTCCCAATACTTTGACTTCAAAATTTAAGTATAACGACAAGTTACCAGGGAAAAGGATTTCTAATTATGTTTCCACAGAAAATGAAAAGCTGATGATTCCTTCTAGACTAATGTGGTTTGATCAAGCAAGGCCTCTGAAACAGAGTTCCAGGTGATCCAATCTTCAAAACAGTTGGGACAAGGCAACCTTATAGATTACAGCCAGGATTTCTGCATCTCCTTCAGATCCCCCATGATAGCACCCCCTACCAGCAGGAAGCAGTTTGGAAAGAACCATGCCCAATTTCCCAAATATTGTTTATAATTGTTTGTTGTCATTTAAATTGGCTTGGTTATAAATGGTTAATAATCACAACCAATTCTTTTAAAGGTAAAAAGGGGATTATGGTATAGGGATGAATACTTTGTTTTAAAATGGACTTTAATTTATTAATACAGTTAAGGTCAATTTTGTGATGTGTATATTTCCCCTTTTGTTTTGGTATTGTGTTTATATATCTCATTTAAAAATGTAATGTATAATTTAATACAGATTATTGATAGTTACCTATGATAGTCAAAACTTAGAGGTAAGTTGTTAGGTTTTCAGGATACACAGAGATGTATTTGAGATGGATAGGTATTCTTCAAACTTTTCATTTAAAATGGTTTAGGGTTTTTCTTAACAGTGAGGCACAACTGCTCCTGGCAACACCACCTGCATCAGAAATGAAGATGGACCTTGAAGAAACACGTTATGGAATTTGCTTTCAATATGACAAGACTGGCCATTTGGCAAGATACTGCTCTTGTCTGGACTCTTTGACTTTATGCTGTATAAACTGGACATGCAGGACCCACAGGAAAGTGACTGCTGATACAATATGGACATTGCTACAGGATTCATGTTTCATAGAAGAGTCTGCCAGACAGTTTGCAAGACACAGAGTAAAGTGACTGACAAACTGCCAACACAGATGGACAATTTAAAGTTTCCTGCTTTGCTGAAACTTTATGGCCTATGGGCTGAGGATGGAATATTACAGAAGAACTTCAGGTTATTGACCAGGCAGCAAGTTGTCTCTGTCATTTCTACAGTTTATATATTATCCTTCTGTGGTCTTTGAAGGAGTTGAAGACAGATAGTTATGGTTGTAGTTTTCTTTGGTTAGGAATAAAGATAAATTTCATATAGGACTTCAGACTCACAAAGATACGATAGATGATGAAATATTTTCTTTAAATGTTGCTAAATATTAATGGACTAATGTTGTTAACTGTGGTTCTTATTTGATAACTGTTTTGTTATATATTTTTCTATGGTAAGGTTAAAACCCTCTTTTTTATTTTAGACAGAAAAGAGAAGATGATGGTAGATGTCATTCTATAAATATGTTTCTCTTATTGGTTAATGAATAAAGCACTGTTGGCCAATAGCAAAGTAAAATAGGAGGGACCAGGAGACTAGAAGGAGAGAGGGAGTAGGAGGGAGGAGATCCAGGATGGAGGATAGAGAGAGGAATGGCAGCCCCTCTCTCCAGTAAGATAAAACCACGTGGAAATACTTAGATTAATAGAAATGGGTTAATAATTAAGACAGGGCTAGCCGATAAGAAACAAGTAACTGGCCTACAGCTTTATATCAAATACAGAGTCTCAGTGTATTATTAAGGGCTGGTGTGGCGATGGGACAAGATCGGCAGGAAAAAGCTACTTGTAACATCTTCCCAGGGTAGTAGATGGGGGATGAAATGGGAGGACAGGATGTAGAGGGAACTGGGATAAATATGTAAAATAAGAAAAAAATTAAATAAAAACTATAAAAACGCAAAAAAAAATATAAAATGAATGTACAGACTTACCACTTGTCGTGGCTCAGTTTTTTTTTTTTTTTTTTTTTTTTTTTTTTTTTTGTTAACTTGACACACGTTTGAGCTAATTAGGAAGATAAAATTAATTAAAAGTAGTCCTCCATATAATTGGCCTATAGGCAGTTCTGTGGGAGAATTTTCTTGATTGATTGACGTGAGAGAAATCAGGCAGCACTACCCCTGAGTTGGTAGACCTCGGGTGTAAAAGAAAACAGTTTGTTAGGCCAGGTCAGGCAAGCCAGTAAGCAGTGTTCCTCCTTGCTGTATGTTTCAGTTTCTGGTGCCTCTAGTCTCCTGCCTTGAGTTCTTGCTCTGACTTTAGTTCCTTGCACTGACTTCTATAGTGATGAACTGTGATGTGAAAGTGTTAACTCCTGGTCAAGTTGATTTTGGTCATGTTGTTTTATCACAACAATAGAAACTTTAACTAATATACCACTGATGCAGAACAATTAGTTTTAACCAACCGGCCTCCAAATCCATCCAGTTGCAAGTCATAATTTATCTTTCTGCTTAGTGATGACACTTAGTGTTTCTGCTAGAATGTTTTCTTCAAATATCACAACCATTGTTAGCAGAAAATTCTTGGGTAAAGATGTGATAGTTCAATTACCGTGTTTCACATGAAATGCTTTGCTTATAAATTTAAGAGGGTGTGTTGAATATGAAAAAACATGCTAGGCATAATGATGTCTATGCAATATTAAAAGCATGTTGGTTTGACATGAAAGAGTTCTATTTCAATAATTTACCTGCATAGTGGGCATTAATTGCAGGACTCTCAAGCCAGCGTGGTGCTGTATGATTTTAATTCCTTAAATTCCTGCAATGAAGCGGTAGAGGTGGCTCTATCTCTTTGAGTTTAAATTCAGCTTGTTTGACAAAGTGAGTTACAGGCTAGACTTTGCTATTTAGTGAGAGTCTGTTAAAAATAAGTAAAGCAGATGATCACAAGTCAAAAAAAAAAGAAAAGAAAGAAAGAAAGAAAGAAAGAAAGAAAGAAAGAAAGAAAATTAAAAGTGACTTACAAAAATGAATGAGTTGAATCCTCATGGGCTTTTCCCTGTTCAGTTTGCAAGTTTATTGATGTCATCCTTGTTCAGCTCATGCTTGGGCACTCATACTGGGCCAGTTGTAAAAGCTTATTTACAAGAAACATTATGTAGTTTATATGTAGATGTATTTTCATATACACATCTGTGTTCAATAACAATCAGTGAAAAAGTGGGCATGGATTTTACAGAGAGCAGTTAGGGATATGTGAGAAAAATTGGAGGGAAAAAAGAAATGTTGTAACTAAATTATGATCTCAAAGAAAAGAAGAATGGAAGAATGACAATATAATTGGTAGTAGTTAATTTAAAGAAAAAGAAGAAAGTTCATTTAAATTATACAAGACTAGAAAAGCACAGCTGAGAAGTGCTGCAACATCCCATGTCATGAAGAGATGCGGTTTGCTCTGTTCTTGGCTTTGGACTCTTAGGTCTTTCTGTACTTAGACCTTCAGCTGGTTCTTGGTCTTTGCTGACTATGCTATTCACTTTATTCACTATGACTGTCACCCTTCATTTAAAGATATTTCATAGCAAAAGATATTATTCTCCTTTATTCTACTTTCAGTTCCTGAGAAGGACAATTTTCCTGAGAATGCTTGGGTATGTATGCAATGTTTATTACTAATTCACTAACTTGATAAATTTAGAGTCTCTATGGAAACTTGATAAATTTAGAGTCTCTATGGAATCAAATTTCTGTGTATCTCAGTGAGGGTGTTTCCAGATAGGTTTCAGAGGGCTTTCAGACCACATCATGAACTTTCATGGGACCATCCAATGAGCTGGTGTCAGGTTAAATAGAAAAGAGAAAGCAGCTGAGTGTCACCAATCCTGGCTTTCTGCTCCTTGACTAGATACAGTGTGACTAGTTGCAGCATGCTTCTTTTGCCATGCCTTCTTCACCATGATGAACAGAAGCATTCTGGGACAATAATACAAATAATCCGACTCTACCTTAAATGGCTACCTGACAGATATTTAGTGAAAGACAAATTAAGAAACTAAAGCAATGTTCAACACCAATAAAGGTGGGAATACTCATTAATAAATTACCTTTATAAGATATTTTCCTTTCAATATTATATAGTTTTTGACACTTTCAGAGCACTTCAAATGGCTTATATTTTTTTTTAAGAATCAATAACCAGCATGTTAAATTTAAGTTCAAGGAAAAATAAGAACAGAGTTGACATTTATTTCTCAATCCAGTGGAGTCTTGCATGTTTCTACAAGAACATTATCAAATACGTGGTGCAAGTTTAAAATATAGAAGTCTTGGATTGAAGAGCACTGGCTCTTTTTTCAAAGAACCTGAGTTCAATTTCCATACTCATATGGCAATTCAGAATTGTCAGTGACTTTAAGTTTAGGGGATCCAACCCAAAATCCTTTTTTTTTTTTTTTTTTTTTTTTTGGCCTCTATGGACTACAGGTATGCATGTGGTACACCAACATATATGCAGGGAAAATACCCAATCACCTAAAATAGAAAATAAATAAATCCAAAATATCTATAAATAATCCTACAAATGTCTTCCCCATTTAGTTTCTTTTCTCATATTAATTATTTATTGAGTATCTTTCACAAAGTTAAGATCAATGAATAATGCACACTTTCAACTATTAGTATGTTGAAATTGAAAATACAAACTAATATATGTGACTCCCACTTTTCCATTTTCATATATTATATTGAATGATGTTTACTTCTATTATGGTCTCTTAGAGAGATGGTACATATCCTTCCTACAGAAACAGCTTCATCCTGGGCAGTCATGTCTATTCCTTCCATCCCTGAAGGCTGAGGGCATGAATTAAGATTTAGGATAGCCCATACCTAACACTCATCATTTGGTTTTAGAGTTTATGATTTATTTTAAATAGAATTTAAAAATTGGGGTACATATTTTCTTGGTATATTTAGGGATTGTGAAATTCTCATTTGGAAACAATGCACTCCACTTTATGTGTGGTATTGTCTTTTCCTTGATGAATTCATGGGAATTTGGCAAATACATTCTCAATACATACTCTGCATCTTAATTTTGGAGGACATCATTATATGGAAGACTACTACTCATTAGGGTGGGAAGCATGAAAATGCTGGAGATAAAAGAAATGAGGAAGAATTATACTTAAGAAAACGATAACAGTACAATTGTTAATTTAATGCCATCACTGTAAAAATTATTTCCTAGAAGTGATAGGGAATGAGACTTATGATAATTCAACAATATGCCTGACTAAATAAGCCCCAAAGAAGAGAAATGCCAACAGACATGCTAATTAAGGGAGAAATCTCAGTGGCTACTACCCCCTAGAAAATGAATCTGTGACAATTAATGATTGCTAAAAGAGGGACAATTATCCTTGTCCTGAGAAAAGCACCCTACTTATTATCCAATATAGGGTGATCTGCCCTTTCATCATATATACACAAACCACACTAAACAGTCTCAGTAGGTTGTATTTATATATTTATGCCTTTATACACTGACATAGATACTTTTCAATTGGTCACACATCATGACCAATGCAAGTTATAAAAAATTTGAAGGTTTATACTTTTAGAGGTTCAGAATTCTTGACCATCATGGTGGAGAGCATGGCAGCAGGCAGACAGGCATGGCACTAGAGCAATAGCTGAGAGCTTACATCTGACCCATAGGCCAGAGACAGACAGACACAGAGACAGACACACAAAATAGACAAAGACAGAAAGAGGAAGGAAGGTGTGGAGGGAGGGAGCAAGAGAGAAAAGAGGAAAAGAGAGATAGAAGAGGTGGGAGAGAGAGACAGAGAGAGCACATGCAAGAGGAATGTCCTGGACTTTTGAGAGCTTAAAATCTACCCAGTAATATTCCTCTACCAAGAAGGCCAAGCCTTGCAAAACTTCCCAAAGAATTCACCACCTGAGAAGCATGTATTCAAATATATGTACCTATAGGGTCATTCTCATTTAAACTACTATATATAGCTATGTTAAGTTTTAGTATATTTGTATTATATGTTACATATATGCATAACATCTCACACACACAAATAGACCATCAGTTTAGAGTGACTAGCGGACATGGGAGGGGTTGGATAGATGGGAAAAGAGAAGGGTTGGGGGGAATACAGGTAAGGGGAGGAGTAATATAGCTATATTTTAATTTTAAAAAATGAAATTTAAGAAATAAAAATATGGTGTTATTATTTTATAATTTCGCTAAACATGCCTATAAAATGTACTCAAACACATATAGAAAAAATATTTTCGAACACACATTGATTTGCTCTTTCCCAGAACCCATAAATGACTCATTATGAAAATAATTTCAACATTTTTTGTGTGATCTACAAATGTGCCCTCTGGGCCCAGTGTTAATGGCATGTGGAATAGCTCTATTTGGGCTAAGAAGACATCCATGTTCTGAGGTATTTACACAGCAGCTGGAAGGTTCCAATTGTTTATGTCTGTGTAGCAAAGATACTTTAGTTAAAATTTGAAAACACATCTTAATATGTAGTGTTACATGGATTTTTCATTGATAAAACAAATTATTCATTACAATTCCTGTTTAAAAAATAGGCCTAGCTATGGCTTTCTTTAATGGTCTCCTACAAAATAAAGTATTTTTAGTGATCTAATGTGGAGTGGTCAGCCCTGAAATCATACAGATACACTACATAGTAAGCACATTTTATTTATAATCTTTTGTTTGTATGTCTGTGTAACAAAAATAGCTAAAGAAGTGATCAAAATTTGTAGATGAGTTCAAACATGGGAGGAGAAGAAAGGAGGAGAAACTATATTTATATTTCAAATAAAACAATTTAAAAAGCTACATTTGTACAAAACATATCCACATATATACCATAGTATTGGTCTTAGGGGACTTTACTATATTTTCTTGATACTTCCATCGCTTTGTTGATATGTTAGGTCTTCAGGTAAACTTAATATTCAATCTTAAACAATCTGCTTTAAAGAGGTTATTAATAAAGAACCTTAGTATTCTTCTACCTCAATATCACACCATGTTCTACTCATAACGTGATGCTTAGACAAATGGATTTTAATTTTGTTATTTTTGTATTTAATTTCTTGTATTTATTGACTTTTTAATTCAATTAAAAAGAATTTTTTTTCCTGCTCTTAGTTATCAAACCTCCTCAAATCAGAAAACATTAGTTTTCTAAGAATATTATTAGATAAGGCAATTTTTAGTATATTGCTAAATCTAGATACCTTCTACAGAAAATACTAAAATTTGAGTTAGTCATTCTTGTTCATTTAGAGATACTGACTAGAATTACTTTTGAAATTTGTTCTAACACTTAACTTACTTCATTGCCTTAGTTTCTTTCCTCTGTGATGAAAAGAGATGAACAGAGACAGTTATCTGCTGGACAATGGAAAATGCATGCTGGACAATGGAAAATGCATGCTGACATTTGCTGTATTCTTTTTGAAAGAAGGGGATCAGTATCGCCAGAATCGATATTAAGGAAGAGTGTGGCATTGGCAAGTTTTTCTCCAAAAAATTATGCTTTGCCCACCTATAATGCTTCTCTGTCTCAAATTGACATTATTTCTATTTTATTTATTTAATTTATTTTTTGTAGTATATAATATAGCAAGGTGTCTTGGTGGGAGTGGAATTCAAGATGGACTCTGAATCAAGCTTTGACTTCAGCCCCAGGAAAAGTATGAGTAGGACACGGATTGCCTTCTCAGGTAATTTCGCCAAGCTGTTGCTTCTCCAGCGAGGAATGGGAGTTAATTTTCCCGTTTCAGTTATAAACGTCTGAGAGCAACTTACTTAAAACAATGATGTGCGATGTGCTGTGATGCGTGCATGTGTGCCTGCGCATGGTCCCCTTTTCTTTCCCTCCTGCAGTGTAAAAAGAGACTTTCCTGTAGTGTAAAAAGAGATTGTATTTGTCAAAACAAACGGCGTGGGACTGAAAACATTCTTCTGTTCCAGATATTATTCTGAATCTGGATGTCTGTAGCTGCTGCAGGATGTTGACTGGCTGCATATCACCCTAGAAACTGCGCTTATAAAGCGTCAATGACTTCCATGTGGGCTTCATCACATCTTAAAACCTCATGCAACATTGTAACATTTATAAACTAAAATCAATTATCCATAAAAACAAATATTTTGTTAACCTTTACCATTAACAGCCTCACTGAATTCAACTTCAATTCCGTAGTGCAGACTCAGCCTCATGGTGACCATACAATGTGTGAGCTTATGCTGAGGAAGGAAGGCATGATTCTGCATTTACTATTATTAATACTTTTATCATCGGCAAATACCATATCAATATCTCTGAAGGTAAAAGTATTACAAAATGGGGCAGTGAGCTGCTGTTTCTATATGAAAGGCACGCAAAAAGAGGGGTTATCTGTTTGGTGACCAAATTTTCATTTTAGGTCACCATTAGGCTACTGGGCTTTGTGGTAATTTGTTCATCCTTGCTTCATTAAATTGTAATTACTTCTGATATCTCTGGCTTTATCCTTTTGGCTGGCTCTTCTATTAATTAAGCCCCGGGATCCTTTAGGACATGAATAAATCTCCACAGGACAATGTTAAGTCGAAGTCAAGAGGTTATAAAAGAAAATTAAGAGGAGACTGAGAAATTTAAAATGGCTTAAAATATAGAAATGAGAAAAGGCACTGTCTTTCTCAATCAGTCTTTTACCACCATGCTTATTATTTTGAATATAATTTGTCTATGAATATGAGTACAACCCCTCTCCAACAAGTATATTGTTTGTACATGTGTTTATGTATCATATGTGACTTTTATGCAGATTCTTTAGAGGTGACATTAATTGGCCTAAAGAATCCACTTGAAAGTGGTATGTTCTGAAGATTTCAGTAGTCATAACAGAACTGTTTGGAGCTCTTCTGAAAGACTTAAGAACTAAGCATTTCTCTTCCTTGGCAACAAATGCTGATTTAATAGACAGTGTGCAAAGGCAGTTTTTTTCTCTTTGCCTTTCATTGGAGGCATTTAATATTGGCTTAAAAGACTGGTAGTAATGAAACAAGAATCCTTTAATTATTTCCCATTTGTAATATATTTACTTTTATGGAAGTTCAGGCCTTGAAAGACTCTGAGAATTAAATTTAACACTTTCAGGTCATACTTTGAAAATCTGTATTCCACAAAAAAAATGAAAATTTAAAGGAAATGAACAAATTTCTGGATAACTATCACTTACCAAAATTAAATCAAGAACAGACAAACAACCTATAAACCGCAATGAAATAGAAGCAGTCATCGATAGCCTTCGAAACAAAAAAAGTTCAGGGCCAGATGGATTCAGTGTAGAATTCTACCAGACATTCAAGGAAGAGCTAATACCACTACTCCTCAAACAGTTCCACAAGATAGAAACAGAAGGTTCATTGCCAAACTCTTTTTATGAGGCCAAAATAACCTTGGAACCCAAGCCTCACAAAGACACAACTAAGAAAGAAAACTACAGACCAATATCCCTGATGAACATCGATGCAAAAATACTCAATAAAATACTGGCAAACTGAATTCAAGAATACCTCAGAGAAATCATCCACCATGACCAAGTTGGCTTCATCCCTGGAATGCAGGGATGGTTTAACTTATAAAAATCTATCAACGTGATCCACCATATAAAAAAACTGAAAAAGAAAAACCATATGATTATCTCCCTAGATGCTGAAAAAGCCTTTGACAAAATTCAACACCCTTTCATGATAAAGGTCTTTGAGAGGTCAGGGATAACAGGAACATACCTAAACGTAATAAGAGCAATAGACAGCAAACCAACTGCCAACATCAAACTGAATGGAGAGAAACTTAAGCCAATTCCTCTTAAATCAGGAACAAGACAAGGCTGCCCTCTCTCTCCATAGCTCTTCAATATCGTACTAGAATTTCTAGCTAATGCTATAAAACAACAAAAGGAGATCAAGGGGATCCAAATTGGAAAGGAATAAGTCAAACTGTCTCTATTTGCAGATGATATGATAGTTTACATAAGCAACCCAATAAACTCTACGAGGGAACTCCTACAGCTGATAAACACCTTCAGCAAACTAGCAGGATACAAGATAAACTCAAAAAAAAAAAAAATCAGTAGCCCTACCTTTTTCAGATGACAGAGACAGAGAAAGAAATCAGAAAAACATCACCCTTTACAATAGCCACAAGCAACATAAAGTATATTGATGTAATGCTTACCAAACAAGTAAAAGACCTATATAATAAGAACTTTGTGACTCTAAAGAAAGAAATTAAAGAAGATACCAGAAAATGGAAAGATTTCCCATGCTCTTGGATAGGTAGGATAAACATAGTGAAAATGACAATCTTGCCAAAAACAATCTATAGATTCAATGTAATCCCCATTAAAATCCCACCACAATTCTTCACTGACCTTGAAAGGAAAATAATCAACATTATATGGAAAAAACAAAAGACCCAGGTTATCCAAAACAACCCTATACAATAAAAGAATTTCAGAAGGCATCACCATTCCTGACTTTAAGCTCTACTACAGAGCTATGGTTCTGAAAACAGCCTGGTATTGGCACAAAAATAGACAGGTAGACCAATAAGATCGAATTGAAAATCCTTACATTAACCCACACACCTATGAACACCTGATTTTCGACAAAACAGCTAAAATTATACAATGGGGCAAGGACAGCATCTTCAACAAATGGTGCTGGCACAATTGGATGAGGGTGTGTAGAAGACTGCAGATAGACAGACCCATGTCTGTTGCCATGCACAAAACTCAACTCCAAATGGATCAAAGACATCAACATCAATCCAGCCACATTGAAGGTAGGAGGTACCCTTGAACAAATTGGTATAGGAGACAGTTTCCTGAACATAACTCCAGAAGCACAAACACTGAGAGAAACAATTAATAAATTAATAAATGGGACCTCTTCAAACATAGAAGCTTCTGCAAGGCAAAAGACACAGTCGACAAGACCAAACAGCAGTCCACAGCCTGGGAAAAGATTTTCACCAATCCCATATCTGACAAAGGGCTGATCTCCAAAATAAACAAAGAACTCAAAAAACTAGTCAACAAAACACCAAATAACCCTATTAAAAAATGGGGTACAGAACTGAAGAAAGAATTCTCAATAGAGGAAATCAAAAAGGCTGAAAGACACTTGAGAAAGTGCTAAACATCCTTATCCATCAGGGAAATGCAAATCAAAACAATGTTGAGATACCATCTTACTCTTGCCAGAATGGCTAAAATGATGCTTCATGTTGGAGAGGATGTGGAGAAAGTGGAACACTCCTCCACTGCTGGTGGGAGTGCAAACTCATACAGCCATTTTGGAGATCAGTATGGCGGTTCCTCAGGAAAATGGGATTAGTTTACCACAGGACCCGGCAATCCCCCTCTTAGTCATATACCCAAAGGATCCACATCCATGCAACAAAGATATCTGTTAAACTATGTTCATAGTAGCACTATTTGTAATAGCAAGAACATGAGAGCAACCTCGATGCCCTTCAAATTGGTTAATGAAGATGTGGCACATCTACACAATGGAATACTACTCTGCAGAAAAAAATAATGGTATCTTGAAATTCGCAGGCAAGTGGATGGCACTTGAAGAAACCATCCTGAATGAGGTATCCCAGTCACAAAAAGAGGAACACAGTATATACTCACTCATATATGGATTTTAGACATAGAACAAAGGATCACCAGCCTATAATTCACATCACCAGAGGAACTAGGATACAAGGTGTATTCTAAGAAATTTATATAAAGTCCCTCACTGAACCGGGAAGGGACAAGTCCCCTAGAGCATAGAGGAAATTTGGAGGGGGGAGGAGGCAGCCAATGGAGAGAGAAGTAGGAGAAAACGAGGGGGAGGAAAGTAAAACATGTGTGACCAGGAAGATTGAGCCCGGTTAGGCATGGAAAACAGGAAAGAGAGAGAGAGAGAGAGAGAGAGAGAGAGAGAGAGAGAGAGAGAGAGAGAGAGAGAGAGAGCATAAAAGAGGGAGCCAATATTGGTTTGAAGATAAAATTGAATACAAAGAAAGATCTAGAGAAATACAAGACTGCTCCCAACTAACAATTTGAGCTTCAGTGGAAAGGCCATTCCTGGAGAGTGAGATCAACAACTAACTTATCCATGGAGTCCTCAATTAATATCTGTTGGAAACAGGAGCAAACACCCATACATAAACACTGAGTCAAACTAGAACCTGGAGACAGATGGAGAGGACAAGACCATGTGGCAGAAACACATAGAGGCAGCTTACCTTAATAAGGAGGAGCTAACGGACCCCCAGACTGATAGTTGGGAAGCCAGCATGGGACTGACTCAGGCCCCCGTGAATAAGGGTCTCAGCCAGAAGTACTGAGCAGTGTAAGGGACCTCAGACAGTGGAGCCAGGATGTATCCCTGGTGCACAAAAGGACTTTGCAAGCACATCCCCCATGGAGGGTTAACTGCCTTAATCTAGAGACAGGAGTGAAGCCCTAGTCCCTACTTCACATGACCTGTCAGATCTACATGACCCCAACTGGATGGCATTCCCCTACATATGGAATTGGGGTGGGGGCATGGGAGGGAAGGGTGGTTAGAGTGCATGTGAGAGGGCAGAGAGGGTAAAAGGGAGGGAAGGATGGAAGGAGAGAGAGAAGGAGGAAGGAAGGGAAAGGAAACTGGGATTGACATGTAAGATAATAAATTAAATTAAAAAAAAAATGCATTGACTCCAAAATTTAAGTTGAAGGACAAGTTACTGGGGAAAAGGATTTCTATTTTTGTTTCCACAGAAAATGAAAAGCTGTGGATTCCTTCCAGACTAATGTGGTTTGATCAAGCCAGGCTGCCTGAAAGAGAGTACCAGCTGACCCTACATTCAAAACAGCTGGACAAAACAGCCCTACAGACTACAGCCAGGATTTCTGCATCTTCTTAGAATCCCCCATGACAGTGCCCCTTACCAGCAGGAAGTAGTTTGAAAGAACGATGCCCAAATTCCCAAATATTTTGTATAAATGTTTGTTTTCATTTAATTGGACTTTGTTATATAAAATTAAATAAAAAAAAAATAAAATAAAAAAAACATCAACCATGAGCACAGAGTGACTTTTCTAAATGTTCAGTCAATTCCATGATAATATTTGAGACCAGAAATTTTGATTGTCCATCCTAAGCTTTTTCATTCATGTCTCCCTCTTTCAATGTTAACCTTTTCCACATTATATGGTGAAGTTCCTGTTGTTTACCCTTAAGGACTGAGTGAACTCATACCTTTCTCAAAGATGTAAGCCCTTATTATAATTTGTTTCTATAATTTATGATAATACTTCTTTGTTATCTCAAAATGGTTTATTATAGTCACAGTGTCCAGAAGCAGGTTGATTTCATATTGATTAGAAGGTTCATAGAAATCAATAGGGTTGACTGTACCAAGAGAGTAAAAATGATTACAGATCATTATGGTTTCTAAGTTCATGACAAGATGAATGTTTTATTACTTGCACACATAAGAGGGAGAGAGAGAGGGGAGAGAGAGAGAGAGAATGAGAGAAAGAGAGAGAGAGATCATTGGCAGAATAGGTTTCATGGCAAGAAAATAAACTCTTACATTACAGTGTAGGATTCAAGATAAAACATCATTAAAATAGTTGAATGTCTGAGACTAAGTTTAGAAAATGGTTTTGAAAATAAAGATTTGGTGTAGACACCTATTATTAATAAGGAGTATACATTAAAGAAAAGAAGGTGCTAACATCAAGGATATGAAGATGAGTGATAATATGAAACAAACAACTTTATGACAACAGGGTCTATCAGGTTACACTCCATACTCTTTCCTACTCTGCTCTAGGCTAATACAAATTGTTAGATATTAGTTGCCCAGTTGGTTAATAAAGCTCTTGGAAAAATAACAAAAACAACCAGCAAAATAAAATAGTACAAAGATTAAAAAAAAAAGTACAGGGGGATTTAGCCTTGATATATTAACCAACTCAAACGATAAGACAGTTTTCATCGGTTTTCTGTTCATACTGAAAAATTGTGAAATACACAGATATTAATGTGGTTATGGCCATTGTCCTGCCCATTTTGGGTTATAAGTTTTTTAAAAAACAGTCCTGGTATTAAAGTCCCAAATCTTCTAGTAATCATGTATGGTATGTTTCCTGCTACCTCCCTACCTAATACATAAGTAAATGTTCAGAATTCAGAAGGGGGAAGTATGTCATGAAAGATGAGAGTAAAAATGATTCTAAAGGATGTGAAAGGCCAGAAAGGACTAACATTACACAGCAGTCATGTTTGATATGACAATTGGCGCAGGGGTGGGGGTGGGGTTCTTCATGGTCTCGGTACAAGTTTTGGTTTGAACTGAGCTCCAGGGTAGAAATTCTGCTGCTGCAGATTCAGAGCAGTAATGAAATCATGAAGAAAACTGTAAACTGTGATGAGAACAAAACTGCAGTCAGCCAGGTGATGCTGGCAGGAAGCTGGAACATTGATGGCAAGTAGATCAAGTCAATTTAGGTTGCTGAGAAAATTCTAAAGCCGGGTAATGAGGATGATTTCCTCACATTTCTTAGACATTGCTAGAAAATTGAGCCCCTTACAACTTGTTAATTTGTAAGTTCATAAGTTCATGATGTAATTATCAGGTTTTTTTTTGGATCCTCTATGGATTTTTCAACCAAGAACTTCTATAAAGGTATCCCATACCTGACACAGGTTCTGATTAGTGACCCATTACTTGTTTGGATACTACTTATAGTCTAGCCTTACAGAGTTTCTTTCTTCAAAATCTCTTTTATATTTTTAATTGGACTATGAGATACGTTTCTGAGAGGAAGTCTCATATTTCTTCATTACAATATATTCGTTCCACCATATGCTTGCTTACATTAGTCTCCTACTCCTGCCCCTGTAAATATATCTGCACTAGTATTTCCTCTTTACGTCCTCATTTTATCTACGTGCTATTTCCCTGTAAGGCCACAGCCTTCCTTTATCTTCTTTTAAGGTTCCTAACTTTTGGAGGTTTAACATGTAAAGATAAAGAATCAAATCTAGGATTTGCAAGTGAAAAAAGACACAAGGCATTTGTCTTTCTGTACTTGTGTTACCTCTTAATATAATTTGTTCATTTTCATTTATTATACTGCAAATTTTATTGTTTTTCTTTATAGCTAAAGAAAATTCCATTGTGTATCATATTTTAATTATGTAGTTGCCAATTTGTGGACAAGCAGGATGATTTCATATCCTAGCTATTGTTACTAGAACTGCAATGAACATGGTTGTCTCAGTGTCTCTAGTAGGGTATTCTCAAAACTGGTATGATTGGGTCACATGATAACTCTAATTTCTTATTTTCTGAGAAACTCCATACTGATTTCCATCTGTACTACTAATTTCCATATGGATTCCATATTGTGTTTAATCAAATTCCCATCTAATAAAAAATCTTTCAATTAACTTGCTATATAAGTAGCCAAATATATTTTCACTCTCATTCCTTTGGCATAAAATCATTAGCAATCCTCATTCTTTACTCTGAGGATTCAGTAAAGAAAAATTATAGTCAAAACTTGATATAAACCATTAGATGTCTAATGTCTGCATTTGTTTACTTATGTATGCATTTATTTATATTTTTCTACGGAATCACATGTTGATAACTGGTCTTGAACTCCATCTGCAGTCACATAAGACCCTGACCATCTGATCATCCTGCCTTATACAATGAGTGCTGGGATCCACAGGTCATTTTCACTGTGCCCATGTATATGCAATGCTTTGGACGCAGCCAGATTTCTGATCATGCTAGGCATGTATTCTACAAACTGAGTCATATTTTTAGATCAGCCACTCAATCTCTCTTGGGGTAATCTGTCAACTACCATGACAAAACAAGCTCAAGGAGACATTTTTATCTCTAGATCAAGTCTTGGAAATGTAGGTTTGAATGAATCATGGGCAAAAACAAAATAAAAAAAGAAATACCAGAAATTTCGAAGTCCAGAGATGGGGGTGATTCTTCTAGGGATTATGTTCACAGAGTAATTTCTTTTTGCCTTCTCTGTTTACCAAGCTATGAGAAAATAGTCTGAACTGTTGGAGGATACCATTGGTAAATGCCTATGACTGTCATCAGTACATGATTCTTATGTGTTTAAATTAGCAAAATTTCTGGCACTTCTTACTTTTCTGTGTTTCTTAGTTGAAGAATCCAATTGACTTTGATAGCAAGATTATGGGTTGTGACTGCTAAAACAGTCTATTAACTGTGTTTTGTTTAGGTTGTTTAGAAAATGCAGTTCATAAATGGGTCAAGCTTTATATATAACATGGAGATTAATGATAATAAACACTATTTATAAAAAAAATTAAAAATGTACAACTAAATTGTTTCCACAAAGACGACTTTGGCATACAAATAAAGAATACTTTATGGTTTGAAAAACAAATGCAACATAATTGTACTTCTAAGACAAGAGAAATATCTTTAGGCCTTTCAGTTATTTATAGTTCCTTGTATGTATTTTCATTCAACACTGGTCATTTATCTTAAGACTATGTGTGTAGACCAAACTGTCTTTTGCAACATTATTGTTATGTTCATTGAGAAGAGACTAACCCTAAATTAACGGATGGCTGGTATTTTGATATTGACTTCATGGGGACACAGTATTTTTACCCTTTAAATTCTTATTCCAAGTTGCTAACATTCTGAGAACTGATGATGCCATAGTGGTCCCAGGGGAGGCTCTTCAGAGCTTTCTGTTTCTTACCATTCCTTACTACTAGGTGTTAGTGAACAGACCTTTGATAAATTTGGTAGCTGAGAGTTCACGAAACATATATATGGATAATGTCAACCATTGCACCTATTTTATATTCTTACTACAGATTATATTCTTATTCAGGAAGTAAGTTGTGAACTAATTGCCATGCAGGAAGATACTAGACAAATATCGGGGCAGATGACATGAGAAAAAATTCTAAAGAAACCAAGACCTCATTCCTGCTTCCATAGGATCTCTGCCTCCTTAGGAATTCCAGGAAATAAAATTTGGGATTATACATATAAAACATGCTAGTCAAAGAAGAGGAAACAGAAAATGTTACAACTATTATTAAACATTACACTCAGCCTGTTACTGAAAGTATTGTTACCTAATAGGCTGAGCTAGTCTGTGCAATAAGTTTACTAAGGATCTTCAATAAAGATTTCCATCTTTTACTGAATTTGGCATTCTTTTCTATTGATGAGTGTGGCTGCAAAGTTTATTTAAGATGCTTCATTACCCTGAATATTTCATATAATTGCTATTAAATGTACTAATCCCTTTTCTATAATATGGCAGAAAGAATAGAAGTTTAATCCTTTCCTCAATTATTAATCAATTTCAGTGTTCATTTCCTAACAGAGAGTGCTTAATAGGACCGTGCTTGCCATTCCCTGACATCTCCTCCTTCTGTAGCACTGACAAATGGGAATCAAGCTTCAGACCTCTTACTGATTAGCAAAAGTGTCATTCTGGAGTGAGGGTAATTTCTGTAACAGGATAATTTCTTTCTTCATAACAGAGTGAATATTAAACCAGGATTAGTGTGGAGTTGAAAAAAATTAAAAGCAAGAAAGCAATTCAAGGTGATTTTGTGTGTGTGTGTTTCTCTGTGTGTGTGTGTTATCATTATTCAGTAGAAACTCTTAGATGTGTATATCAAGGGTAAATATTTCTGAAAGTTTTAAATAATTAGGTTTAGGATGGTAAATTAGAGGTGGAGTGGGAGGCATTGCAGAAAGATTATAGTCATTTTTGTCTGGCTTTTTCCCTTGTAGGTTCTGCCTTCCAAATGGGAAGAATGTAATAGATATAAGAACAAGGATATCTCTACCAAATTCTCCTCTATCCCTGCTAGGTGTTCGTAAGTGTTAAATCAAAATGTAGCCTACAAACTCGTCATTTCTTACACCATATTAAAATAGGTATTCTCAAAACTTAAAGACTAGTACATTTATATGTTAATAGCTGTCTTTAAATGTTACCAAAATGTAAAATACCCCAGTTTGTCTTTTTGTAGGAGAAAAAAACAAAACAAAAGAAAACAACTACAATAAAAGCAAAACAAAACAAAAACAGTTTAGGTTCACTTATTTATTTTTTGTTTGTTTGTTTGTTTTTGTTTTTCTGAGACCAGCTTTCTCTTTATATCAACACTAGCTATCCTGGAACTAGCTCTATGGACCAGGCTGGACTCAGACTTACCAAGATCCTCCTGTCTCTGCTTTCCAAGTGCTGGGATTAAAGGCATGTGACACTATCACCATGGATTAGTTCTTTTTGATAGAAAGAAGATGAGACACTGTGGTAGGCTTTAAAGGGAAGATGGACCATTGCTATGTCTAGGTACAAGATGTTGTTTGACACTCTTTGCTGATGTCTACAAAAGTTAGTAGACATGACCCTGAACATGTATTGGATCTCATTGTAGGCTAGAGATCTGGAGGTGATAAAATACAAACCTGAAAGTATTTCTTAAATAAAAACTCTATGTTTATTTAATAAATTAATTTAGAAAGTAAGATTCTACATGGAGTCTTCACATGTTTCTATTGGTTGATCCCTTTCCTTACTCTCCTTCCCCCTTCCCCCTTCCCCCTCCCCCCCCCACCCCCCCGTGAATACTTGTCTATTCTCCATTCCTTCCATTTGGACTTACTGTCTTTCTCATCTACTCTCTGAAAGCCTTTCCCTAAATCACATGGGACACATTCTAGTTTCTAGGCCTGTTTTCATATTTACTTGCACCTATATCCATGTATTGAAGAGTTAGAAACACGGATATTACAGACAAATGAGAAAGGACATTCAGTGTTTATCTTTCTCAACCTGAGTTACCACATTCAAAATGATGTTTTCTAATTTCACCAATTTTCATACAAATTTCATAGTTTTGTTTTTCCTTGTGGTTGAAAAATATTCTATCATGTGTACATCCCACCATTTTTTGGTAACATCTTTTAAGAGTGTGAAAGTGAATAAGTATAAGAGAAAGTTGAGGAAAACCTCCTACCTCCTATACCCTTTGTTGAACAGTGTTTTAGTCAGTGACTTACTTTGCTTCCTAAAAAAAAAAAAAAAAAAAAAAAAATCTGTTTCAAAGTTCTTACTACCTTAAAAAAAAAAAAATGACTACAAGTCAGTCTCAAAGCAGGATGGGATCAAGTTAAGATGGAGTGGACACGTGCTTCTTTTCCATTGGGAAATGTTTCATGTTCAAGTATGGTTTGATAACCAAGCCAGGAAACTTTCTGCATGTTTCAGAAAAATTTTTATACGTCAAAAAGGATTTTTAAAAATGTAGGTCATCACTAATGTATCTAGTCAGCTGGCTCTGAACACCTTTGGGTGAGCTTTTACTTTCATTTTCACTAAGTGGTAGCATTATTCAGTGACAGTGATTCAGAGACAGGTTGCCCCTCAAATCAGAGTCCAGCAGTTTTTTAGGCAATGATGGAATATCTTAGTATTTAATATATGTTCTGGAACTGTCTACAGAGTTAAGGTATTTAAGGACCTACTTTGGTAATAGTAGCTAAACAGAAATGATTTATTTTTCTCCTCAAAGTCATTTAGGATGCCTTTCTAATTTAACTCCAAAAAAATAGGGAGCAATAGAAATCTGTCATCTATCTGTGATATTTAGACAGAATCACATGTTACATTCAATCTGGTTAAAGAAAATTCCTCTCTTTTAGAACTGATGATCCCTTTAGATTTTTAGTGTGGACATATTGTCATATAACTTATTACACGAGACAGTGCATCCTGAGAATACAGGAGAGGCCTTTTCACATTTAAGGGAGGGTAGAGGACTTAGATGAGAGACTCTTGGAATCAGAGCTGTAATCTGCCTTGCCTTTTGTTGGGAGAAAGAAGATGTCAAGTGACTGAATGATTATTGCAGCAGAGTGAATAAACAGATAGGTTGTAATATCTAAACTAATGCCCTGCCTTATTTTTTTTTTTTATCACAAGGTTATTCATAACCTCAGAGGCAAGTTGGCTCGGGCAAGGACTTATTTTGGTTTTGTCTCGGAAACCCTTTGATCTTAATCTGATCACTCTAAAATGAAAATTGTCATTCCTAATTTCTGAGGCAAGCAACACTTCAGAAATCTCCAACTTTAATTTTTGTCTTTAAACAAAGGAGAGAAACCCTCACCTTTAAAAAAAAAAAAAAATAATGGTTAAAAATTCCCCAGCAGATGGAAGAGAAACTCTCATCTAAGTCTTGCAAAGCAAAAAGCAATCATTTGTTAAAAGTCTCTTCTCTTCACATTTTGTACTCACTGTTTTGTTCCAATCCCCCTTTGTTTTATTTGGCTACTGGAGCCAGAGTGTCTTGCCTTTGGCAATAAAAGCTTATGAACAAACATTTTCTGTGCTTTGGAAAGCAAAAGCGTCACCCCAGTGCGCACACCCAACTGTGCCCCTCTCCCAAGTCCTGATCCTGTTTTTAAATTGGAAGCTGAGTACCTTGCCAACCTTCCATGCTGCCAGGAGGACCGGCCCATATTGATTTGCTTTGGTTCCCCTGCTTTTTGTCAGTTAGCGATCCTGTCACAAGCTTTGATTCCTCATTATCTCAATTGCAAATTCCACGAATACATCGCCATGCTGGATTTGAAACTGACGATTCCGGATCAATGTCTCAGGGGCACAGCCCTGCATTTCAATAATACAATTAAATTCCTTGAATGCAAGATTTATCCAGATTGTCGACTCTACATTTTCTTCACGTTCAGTCTGGGAAACTACCCCGCACATATCCCTTACACAGTGCTCCTGTCAATGCATAACGAAGGAGAAAGACTTGATCCTGAACCTGAGAGAAAGATAATCAAATGTTGAACCTGCTGAGCCTGTTAGATGAAACTGTTAACAAGGCTTGCTCAAGTCACCAGGGAAAAGCTGCTGGGATGGAGTTCGGGGTTCAGTTCTGAATTGTGCGAGCAGGGTAGGGTGGATGTGGAGGTCTTGGCAATTGTTGTGGAAGCTGTGCAGCAAGCTTAACCAAGGATTTGTGTTTTCCCTCAGGAGTCACTTTGGCAGGAGACTCACTTCAAGCAGTTAAGCTCAACTTCGAGAAACAGACTGACAGAATGTCATAAAAGAACACCACATTTTAATTCTCGTTTTTCCCAACACGAAATAAAATTTCAAAGTAAAAAAAAAAAGAATTGCTATTTTTTGTTTTATAGTTTACAAGGACACTCTGGAAAGCACGTATTAACTCTAAGTAGTTCCTATATGACCTTGATGCCACTAAAATGTTTATGATCCAAGTAATACAAAATGTTCCTTGCAGTAGATTTGATTTCACTTGCAGTTAACTTTCATACTTACAAAAAGAGAACTTTATAACCCCTCTCCTTCCAAGACTTGCACACAGCCTCTACACACCATGCTTTTACTTCCTTACCCACCCCTGATTGGGCATTTTCTCTCTCCACCTTTGACCTCATGGAATCATATGATTGAATGCAGTCAACTTCTTCCATCTGGCATGAGGTGACTTGGCCTCTGGGGCCGATGAAGGGCCTGCAGTCCTGGGTCATTATCAATTTTATCTGAGGCACTGCAGTATTGAAACCAGATCACATGTTAATGTTCCTTTACCTCCGAATTGCCTACTCCAAAAAGCTTCGGGCATTGAAATTGACACTCAAGGTCACTTGAAAATATGCATTTAGTAATAAAATGGAAAACGGTCTGTCCGTCTTGGGAATCTACTAAAAGATTCAGTGGAGACTGTGTGCCACTGATTGCTATGGGGAGCACGGATCCACTTAATGTGTTTATGTTCATAACAAACATTTTAAATATTTAAAGTCTTAAATCAGATAATCACATCAAAACTGATCTTTTTACTATGCTTCATACTCTTTAGGGCACTTTTAGAATCATTATGGGGGATGGAAATCTATTTGCTAAGTAATGTTCATTATTTGTTTTAAATGTATACACATTTAGGCTTTTCTGTGGATATACCTGTTCAAAACTCGAAGTTTAGGCTGAGGTTATATGGATATGAAGTTGGTGATAGCATTGACACAATGATTAGACAATTATCTTCTAATAGTTTTATATATATATGTGTGTGTGTGTGTATTTATCTGTATTTTATATTATAAACATTTTTAAAACATCTGTCTTGGCTTGCTTATCTTCATCTCCAACATATAAAATATTTCAATACCTAGTTGATCTTGGATTTTAAAGTTACTTTATATGGTCTTTTTTTGAACAAAGCAAAGAATGGCTGAAAGTATGCGTGAATATTTGTAATTGGGGCTATTAGAATTTAGACAAGTAGAAAGCTAGTTGGATCATTATTTGAGGCATGGGGAACAGAATTTAACAATATAAATGATTCTGCAAGTGTTATTTCTCCTTATCTGTCCATGTCAGAAACGCTCAGCCTTAGTATGACTGCTTCTAAGGGGGGGTGGAACTCATAATACATGGTTATGTGAAGCCATTCTGAGCATTGAAGATATTTAACAGCAATTCTGGCCTCTTTCCATTACCATCTCTCATATCAAAGATGTCTCCAGTCTCCCTGGAGATCAAACTCTCTTCCAGCTGAAAATCACAAGGCAGCGCTGCTAGTTATAAAAAATTAAGAAAAGCATTCTGGCTGGATGGTTTAGTGGCCAGGGCACTGAATCTTCTTAAAGAGCTCTAGAGTTCTATTTCCAGGATTCATGCAGCTCACACCCACCTATAAAGTCCAATCCTTGAGATCCTGTACCCTCTCCTGTCTTCCATGGGCATTGGCACATTATGCATATTTTAATTTTTTATATGTTATAAAACAAAATGTAAGGAAAGGCAACAGATCCAAATTAGGGTTGCATTGTCACATCTAATTAATTGATGATAAAACCATCGATGATTTACCAACTCACTAAGGAGAATAAAATGACCCTCCCCAATGCAGAATGGCTAAGTTCCTATGTGAGCTCAGCCCTTTTCTATCCTACTTTAGATAGGTGTCTTGATTTGTGTTACTATGCTATGATAAAACACCATGACCAAAGCATGTTGTGGAGAAAAGGCTTACACTTTAGCATCACTATTTATCACCAAAGGAAATCAGGGCAGGAATGCTAATAGGACCAGAACCTGGAGGCAGAGATGACAAAAAGTTCATTGAGGTGAGAAGTGCTACTTACTAGCTTGCTCACCTTGGCTTGCTTTGCCTGCTTTCTTATAGAACCCAGGACCACCACCAGCACAGGGGTGTCCCACACACATCACAAGTGATGATATGTCCTACCGCTTTAACTGCAGCCAGTTTATATGGAGTTGTTTTCTTAGTTAAAATGCCCTCCCCTCTAATTTGTGTCAAGTTGACATAAAACTAACCAGCCTATGTGTGCAAACTCCATTTCAAAAACAAGCACTAGAGATATTATTTTCAACTTATAAATACATTTAAATTTAGAAATGGATTTTATTAGTTTACAATTCAGACAACAGTTCTAAAAACATCACCTTCATATACTATGAAAAACTAGGTCGGTATTTTATACTTGACTAATAATAACAAAATATTTTAAAGCACACTCATCTTTCTAAATAAAATGAGCATACATCTCCTGAGATAGGACTTAGTGCCAATTAAATTCTGTCTCCTTACAAGGTTCCTATACACAATGTCTGGTAGTAATGGCAATGGAAGAATGAGAGATACATTGGAAAAAAATAAACACTATAAACATACCAATTGAAGCAACTCATTTCTAAAAAGAGTGGGAGTCTGTGTGTTCACAAACACTTTTAAGTGTCAGGATTATAAAACATACACAAACCTCTGGGAAGGGCACACAATGCAAGAGATGATGTCATGAATATTCCTTTAATTGGCGTACCAAGTGGCTACATTCTAAGGTCATTTTCTTAGCAAGAAAAAAAAGTTTTCTTCTGACTATCTCTTCTCAGAGATTGCTCATCATATCAAGAAGAATTTCATTTCAAATAATCATGATCTGTATGGCTTTTGTCTGTGGCTGAAGCTGAAGCCATCCAATTAATACATGGTGTTCAGGGAAAATAGCTCATTTTAAGCCAGGGTCTTAGGCAAAGGAAAGGACAGCCTTTTATTAACTTCGTCCCTTGTCTCTAGACATATTTATTGCATCATTCTGGAACAAAAATAATAGAAGCTCAGGCATAAGGCCACATGAACCTCTTGGGCTGCTGTGAATGTAAATGACTCTGACACATAAGAGCAAGCACTAAGCTTTAAAATCTGAAAATGACAAAATATTCATAAATTGTTCCTAGGAAATATGAACATTCAGTGATTAAAAAGATGATTATATATGAATAAGGACAATATGCTTTATATCCATATAAGCAGCTGTGCACTTCAATTTGATCTATGTAACTTTTATTGGTATGGTCAGTGTTTATTATTTAACTTGTTAGTGAATGGAATGAATACTATTCTGTTATAAAGAAACAAAATTTTAGTAAAGTTATCTATTCAAACCTTTCTCCAATTTTATGCTATGATTATAAAGTATAGGTGTTTACCCACTATTATTTGCTGAGATTTTTATAACTCCTACTATCTTTATTTTTTCTGATCTGTATCACAATTTTTCAAAGCTACTCAATAGGAGATCCTGGGAAAAAGATATAAAGTATAATTTTGGTTCATGCCGAAAACGTTTAAGTTGGAGATGGAGATAGAGTACTGTTAACATACTTCAGGTACATAAAGCCCAAGAATTTTGTGATGTAGGTACAGAAGCCCAAGCCAAAGCTTCAGGATTGAAAGGAAGTATAAAATCAGCTTGTTGGGAACAATTTAAATTCACACCAGACAGTAAAGTAAGTAGTGTCTTATGTCTGCATAAATTAGGATGCTTTTGTAAGACAGATCATTGTTCTACAAAGACAAACAGAAGTTCTGGACTTGACACATCTCCTCAGGAAAGAGTAGCCTGTTTATTGTGTATGAATCTAAACAGCTTGAGAAATTGCTTTGTCTAACTGAAAGATAAATATGGACTCTGTGTTGCCCAACCACTGTTATATGAAAGTCAATGATCCTTAGCAGTGGCAAAACTGAAAATCTATGAACTTGGACAAAGGAAATAATTTATCATTTTTCTGTTTATCATAAAATTCAAAAGGAAATGTGAGAGGCTTTCTGTTTGTTATATGTTTATTGCTGTCTCTTTTTATGTAAGTCTTTATCCTTGGAAGGAGGTCTCTGTAACATTGAATATTTACAAAATTTGTTTGAGTTTCTCTTTTATTAGTATGACAATTTCCAGAAAGGGTAGAAATTTCTGGCAGAGGTTAGTTATAGGATATGAAGAAAGTGGGATTTTATATTTTTACATTTCACTCTTCTAGTGTATGAATTTTTGTTGTACACTTAAAAGCTTTATAATGGAGCACCAGGAAACAGAGGACAAATAGGAAAAGGGGTGAATTGAGACTAATGGTTCATTGACTTCATGAGCAAGAGTAAAATAGGTTTTTAATTTGTAATGTGTGAATTATTTCTGTTTATTTATCTTCCATCATAGGAGACTGAAGCAGTGTTGATAAGGTCATCATCATACTTTTGCAAAGGACTCATTCAAATTCTTTCCTTGTTCTGTCACAGCTATAGATTTTGTCAGAAGAAATCTTTGTTTTTATTGTAGGGGTGGCATGTTCATAGTATGTATTTGGAGGCTGGGGTATAAATTCGTGGACTTGATTCTCTCTTTAGATACTATCATAGGTTCTAGCAACTGAACTGAGGTCAGGAGGCTTCTCTAATAAGCATGTTTACTCATTCAGGCATCTTGTCAGACCTGGAACTGCTTTGTGATGGGGATGTATATGAGTTTTGCAGTTTTTTTTCTTATGTTATAGTAATCTGACATTAAAAATTATACCAATGACACCAAACAACTTAGCATGTAATAAATACAATCAGATTCAGGTTTGTTAAAAGTAAGAACCCAGATGTATTGTTTAAGTTGCCTAAGTCACAACATTCCAATGTTCTTTTCCTCATATGTGTCTGTAAAAATACACAATAGCCTTTTTTATTCCCAGAGAAGCTTTTTATTAGGCCTAATGTTGCAATACCCATAAGAAAATACAAAAAGGTATCTTTTGGCCAGCTCACAAAATGAGCTAAATAGACTGCTTGTATGCCAAGAATATTTGCACCAATCATAGGAGAACATCATGCAAATGAAGGATTGTGTTCATACCAATCACAGCATTGTTCCCTTTGTACCAGTTACAATAGTCCCTGTGCTGGGCCACCAAGAGAAGTGCTCTTCTTCTTCAGGTCTGGTTAGAAGTAATTGCAGTATTATTCTAATTTCACCAAGACTTGTGACAACAAAAAGTCTTGTGCAGGTTGTTTAAAATAGTCACAGCTGGGGCTATGGCTTCAGGAGCTAGAGTTAGTCTTTGGCAGCAAGCAGCTGTGATCGATATGTAGCTTTCTCAAAGCACCAGTGAGGTATTTAAAACAGCCTTGTTTGAGGAAAATCCAATTGGCTGATGTTCTTTACTCAAGGCAGCCAGTTACCTGTGAGGCTGTAACAATTGCCAATTAGGGAGTCCAATGATCCACACCCTGATAGCTTCACTTCCTTCCTTCCTTCCTTCCTTCCTTCCTTCCTTCCTTCCTTCCTTCCTTTCTTTCTTTAAGGTATAAAGCTGTAGGCCAGTTACTAATTTCTTATCTGCTAGCTCTGTCTTAAATATTAACCAATTTCTATTAATCTAAGTATTTCCACATGGTCTCATCTTACCAGAGAGAGGGGCTTGCATTCTGCTCTGTCTGGTTTCTACATCTTGACTCTCCTCTCCCTACTACTTTCTCTCTCCTCCTAGTCTTCTAGTCCCACCTACCTTTCTTTCCTATTGACCAATAGTGCTTTATTCATTAACCAATAAGAGAAACATATTTACAGAACAACATCTCCCTTAACTGTGATTCTTATTTGATAAATGTTGTGTGATATATTTTGCTATGCCAAGGTTAAAACTCTTCTTTTTATTTTAGACACAATAGCTTTAAACTCAGGATGTAAAGATGTATGGATTATTATTGTTTTGGTGAAGCTGAAAAAATCATAGTAATAAAGAATAAAACATTAGAAGAATAAACTGAATTTCATAAATAGCCATGCTCATCACTGAATCACAGGATTGTAATTAGAGTTTCACCTTGTGGATTAACCCTCTTCTAAAGAATCTTCAGTTTTTACTTAGTTTTCATTGTTTTGCCACAGCTCACAAAATAGAAGTTTGCTATTTATCTTATTTTATTATGTATATGAGAGTTTCTCCTACATGTGTGTCTTGTGTACCAGGTGCACTTGGTATCTGTGGAGGCTAGATGATGGCCTTGAATCTCCTGGAATAACTGGAGTTATAGACATTTGTCAGCTGCTGTAAAATTTACTAAAGTCATAGCTCTATCCCAACTATATACCTTTTCATAATGTAATAGCTACTGTTTTATATTAGGAATTACCCAAATCTCATTTCCTAAGACCAAAAAGTCATTGATTTATTTTTACTCTTTATCAAGTGTATGCTTTTAAAATAATCTCTTAGAATACAGCAGGATTTATCAGATTGCCACTAGACTTTATATAAGTAATTCAAGATACAATACCACAACAGAATAAATAGAGAGCTTGACAATATTTCAGGGAATTGTAGAAACTGGTTTGTCTCTTTGATTTTGTATAAAATCAAGTGCTAACTAATAAGGATGCTAAAATGTAAAAATGAGAATAATGTACATTTATGTGTAAATTCTCATTTACAATAACCATTGCATTCCAAGAATTACATTGTAGAAATTTTAAAGAGTAAATATTTAGTTTACTAATTTTCTTACCATTTCAAAAATACATTCAGTGAATTCATTAGTTTTATCTGACTCTATTTTATTGATGACAAGAGTATCATGAGGGAATTCACAAATTTCTGATTGGTTTTGTGGCATGTTACACAGGACAAGATTTCATGCTTGGTACTGTAATCCCAGTCAAAAATCCATGCTGAAGATGTCAAAGACCCTGGGTAGAACCTGTGATTGGTAGAACCTGTGATTGTTAGTCTGCTAAATGGTTATATTTTGGGGGTATCTTCTAAACATGTATGCTTGCTCCCATGGACCTGGACATTCCTCCTCCTAGGTCATAGAAGTTCTTTTGCAGTGAATAGAAATAAATGTAGAGATACATAACTGGTCAAGATGCTAAGAGTAAGAGACTGAGTTCTCAGTCCTAAATAGTACATCTACAACAACCCACAATTCCACATAGAGGGATACTCCTTCTGCCTAGACACATGGGGGAGGGCCTGGGCTCTGCTCCATATGATATGACAGAATTAGAAGACTTCCCATGGAAGGTCTCACTCTACCTGGGGAGTAGAAGGGATGGATGAGGGTTGGTGGGGGGGGGCAGGGTTGGATGGGAGGGAGCAGAACTTGGATTGACATGTAAGACATGGTTGTTTCAAATTTAAATTGAAAAATATAAAATAGAATAGATAAATTTAATTTATTCATATTATATAACACAGTACATGTTAATTTTAACATTTTGTTATAAGCCTTAAATATATTTTTTTATTAGACTTTGTTTCTTCCCTGACAATTACTGTCAGTAAATTGACATACTGCAACTAATTCATGACTAGGAGTAGTAATGTTCTGGCAGAAAATTATTCCATTGCTACAATATTTTAATTTGATGTTTCATGAAGCATTTTGGAATACAAATTTTAGAAATCACTAGTCACAAAATAGTATTTAATAAAGATAAGTACATTTGAATGGCTTGTACAGTTTGTTTAAATATTGGCCTATTGTTATGCTCAAAACTGTGTATATGTCTTACATGCCTACAACAAGCTATTAGAACATAATTTATATACATTATATTTTATAAATTGTTATGAAATTATTAGTCACCATAGGCAGATTATCTCTGGTAATGCTTTCCTTGTTAATTTTCTTTGGTTTCCTGTCAATCTGTTGAGGTTGTCCTTTACTTATAAATATATTTTCATAAAGATAGCCAATTCCAGATTTTCCTTATGATACTCTTAATAGGATTGTAATGTTTACATTACAGGAAGGAAACATACTAAATTACCTTTTATCCAGAGTTTTTTAGTTGTCACAATGGATGGTATCATTCTTAAAATGGATAGCCTCTCTACACTTACCACCTGTATGTAGTCTAGTGCACCCCTTTGTGATTTATGAACATTGTGCTGTTAGCAGCATTATGATGATGATCAGAAAAGAGAACTTCCAGAGCTCAACTATTAATGTGCTCTGGGCAAAGAAGACATAAAGATGCTGTTAGTACGGGCCACCAGACTGATAGCTGGGAAGCCAGCATGGGACTGACTCAGGCCCCCCTGAATATGGGTCTCAGCCAGAATTACTGAGCAGTGTAAGGGACCTCAGACAGTGGAGCAAGGATGTATCCGAGTACACAAAATGACTTTGCAAACACATCTCCCATGGAGGGATAACTGTCTTAATCTAGAGACTGGAGAGAAGCCCTAGTCCCTACTTCACATGACCTTTCAGATCTACATGACCCCAACTGGATGGCATTCCCCTACATATGGAATTGGGGTGGGGGCATGGGAGGGTGGTTAGAGTGCATGTGGGAGGGCAGAGAGGGTAAAAGGGAGGGAAGGATGGAGGGAGAGAGGGAAGGAGGAAGGGAGGGAGAGGAAACTGGGATTGACATGTAAGATAATAAATTAAATTAAAAAAATTGCATTGACTCCAAAATTTAAGTTCAAGGACAAGTTATTGGGGAAAAGGATTTATATTTTTGTTTCTACAGAAAATGAAAAGCTGTATATTCCTTCCAGACTAAGGTGGTTTGTTCAAGCCAGATCACCTGAAACAGAGTACCAGGTGATCGTACATTCAAAACTTCTGGACAAAGCAGCCTTGCAGACTTCAGCCAGGATTTATGAATCTTTTTGAATCCTCCACAACAGCGCCCCTTACCAGCAGGAAGTAATTTGGAAAGAATGACGCCCAATTTCCCAAATATTGTCTATAAATGTTTGTTTTCATTTAAATGGACTTTTTATATAAAATAAATAAAAAAATAATTAAAAAAAGAAAGAAAGCCATGAGGAGCAAGACACTAAGAAGCACTCCCCATGATCTCTGCTTCAGTTACTGCCTCCAGGGTCTTGCTCTGTTTGAGTTCCTTGACTTCCTTCCATGACAGACCATGGTATGCAACTGTAAAAGGAAATAACTGTTTCCCCCCCAAAAAAACTGCTGTTAGTATTTGACTGTCAGAGGAAAGTAATTTGATGCTGTCTTAGGTGTTCCCAGTGAGAATGACTCTTCTTTTTCAAAGGAATATGTGCAGTTCACTGAGTACCCAAGTTGGAATATTCTCTAATGTATAGACATAATTTTGGTGTATTTTTAGATCATCCTGGATTACTCATAGCCTCTCTGGAAATAGGGCAATGATTTATAAAATGATGCTTAGCTGCTGAGTGAACCAAGAAGAACACTTTAGCACCTGGAGTACAAGGAAACACCCAGTGATAAAAACTGAGAATTCCATGTTTTGATCAATATCTTATAGAGACATTGTGTGTTTATGAGCTATAGCTACAAGGTAGCATTCTATAGTTTGATGATTATAGCTGATAGAAATAAAACAGATAAACTTATTACCACACAGGAACAAAAACATAGGGCTAACATATCTCATCACCATTGTGCTATAAGACATTAATACAATTTCAAGTTTTATCACACACACACACACACACACACACACACACACACACACACACATATATATATATATATATATATATATATATATATCTTCCTCATTTCCTTATTTCAAAACAGGGAAAGTATATCAAGCTGGAATTCTAACTCAGATCCACATGTTTGCAGGACAACAGCTCTTACACAATGAGTCACCTCCCCACTCTCAGGATACATCTAGTTTCTTCCTTATCCTCAACTGGCTTGTAATGGATGTGATTGTTATATTTATAAGAATTGAAGTTGCTTTTCTTGATTATTGTTCAGTATTATCAACTAAGTGTTATTGTTGTTGCTTGGTTATTAAGTGTCCATTTGAGAGATGGTGTTTGTGGAGAAATTCTTAAAGTCTGTGGAGCATATTCTTCTCACGACATGGCAATTACCTTTGGGTCAAGTTTGATCATCAATGTTCTATGTAGTGTTTGGACCTGTATTATTTTGAAGCACCTTATGCTTTCTTTTACTGAACTATGTTTTAGCATTAGGTCACGGACCCACATTCAAAGACTTTATTTGAAGCAGTGATGCGAATGTGTTTTGGGCAATGCATGGAGGTTCAGGAAAACATTGAACTCTCTATCACCCAGATTTCTTCTTATGAGAAACCAAGGAAGAAATTTCCCCTAGGTTTTCCAATCAAGAACAGCTTTGCTTCTACTGAAAAAGTGATTCGATTTCCTATTATGGTCCCTGTGAATCTGGCCATGGATCATGTGTTGGTCACTGGGAATCATATTTGAAGACTCTCATTTTCTACTCCCCTGTAATACAATGTAGCATGTGTTTTTATTGTGCTTATTCACCCCCCGAGTTGATTATTTCCCTTTTGAAATGACTCCCTTAACTTTCCATTTATCTCATTTTATTGAAACATTTTTGCAAGGTGCTTCCAAACTTTTCTGGAATGAGAATGTTGATTTTATAAAATGTTAGAATTTCAACCTAATACACCTTCTGATATTCTGCTATATTTAGATTTTGTGATTACCTATTGTACTCTGCATAAATTGAATTTTTAAAATCCATCATATATCTATTAGCACACATAACTTCATGAGGATCCTAGCCAGGATTCATGCCAGAAAAATTATATAAAATATACCTTAGCTTCTTGAAAGAAACTTAATATTTATTTTTTAATGTAAAACACTTATGCTTTACTTTTATTATAGCAATTACCATTAGCCAATAAATGAAAAGCATTATACATATAAAATTTATTTTCACATCACACAATATATTGCCATTTGGGCAGGTTATTCCAGCATTATATTGTACAATATTTTCTTTTTTTTCCTTTCATTGAAATAATTTTTTCCAAATAATATTTTTTGATCATTGTTTCCTCTACCTATACACCTCCCAATTGTTCCATACTTCCCTTCCTATCCAGAACCATTCCATTCATGTCTCATTCGAAAACACACAGGCTTCTAAAGGAGAATAATAAAGCATAATATAATAATATACAGCATAGTAAGATAAAACAAAAGCTAACATATTGGAATAGATAAAGTAACAGAAGGAAAAGTGTAGTGAGGTAGTCCTTCTGTAGCACTGACCACGCTCCTGACTTTGCTGATGGGGTGTCGGAAGCATTTGTTGTCTCCAGTCTCACTGAGTGTTATGGCATAGAACTGTCCTTTGTTGAGGTAGGTCATGGGGCCCTCACCCTGCTTCTGACGGAGAGATTTGGTGGCTATTATTCTCTCTTCCTAGTTAGATATATTAGGTACTAGACTTACGTTTTCCAGCTTAGGACAACTCTATTGTAAACTCCATTATGCCCTCACCCTAGGACTAGATATGTAGGTCATTTTGTTCTCGATTTTCCTTTTCTTAGAGCACACTCGTTATTCACTGTTTTGTATATAGTTTTGTATTAAGCCTAAATCTTTTCTTTAGACTAAAAGGGGAATTGTAGTGAGGTAGTCCTTCTGTAGCACTGACCACGCCCATTGGGGGGTGGAGCAATGGGCGGAGGTGACCTGAGGAAGGAGGTCTCTTGCTGGCGTGACTCGGACAGGAGAGGATCGGGTTGAATTTCCTGGTGTTCATCTGTCTAGGTTGTAAGTTATTTCTCCCTGAATAAACATCTATTCGGCCTATTTGTTTATCCTGATCCTTATTTACCGCAATAGACAAGAGTCCAAGAGAAGGCACAAGAAACAGGGATCCACTCATATGCACACTCAGAACTTCTAAAAACAAAATCAACAACAACAAAAACACTAAACTGAAGGGCATAAAATATATGTGGAGGACCTGATGCAGACCTTTCCAGGCCCTTGAATACTGTTTAAGCCTCTGCAACTTTACATGAGTTTTGCTTATGGTGATTTAAAGGTCTTGGTGTTCTCCATCCATTCTGGCTCTAACACTCTTTCTACCTCATCTTCTTCATGGTTCTCTGGACCCTGAGTGGGAAGATTTGATGGAGACATCCCATTAAGTTGGAGCTGAGTGTCCCAAAGAATGGTCTCTCTGTATGTATTGCCTATCTCTGGGTCTCTTTATTTTTTCTTATTTGTTGCAGGGAAAAGCTTCTCTGATGATGGCTGAGCAAGACAGTGATCTATGAATATAGCAGAATGTCATTAGGAGTCAGTAATCACTATGTTGCTGTTTTGTCTTTTGTTTTTTGTTTTTCGACACAGGGTTTCTCTCTGGCTTCAGAGGCTGTCCTAGAACTAGCTCAGTAGACCAGCCTGACCTCAAACTCAGAGAGTTCCTCCTGCCTCTGCCTTCCAAGTGCTGGGATTAAAGGTGTGTACTACCACCAACCAGCTTGTTTGTTTTAACACAGCTGTATTTGGTTTCCCCCCAGTCCCTGGTATTTCTAGTGTCAGGTTCTTGGTGACCCAAGCTGTGTTCGGTAAGTGTTCTATCTCTTGGAGTGGGATGTAAGTCAAATCAACTATTGGATAGTTACTCCCACAAGCTTTCAGCAATAATTGCATGACAGCATTATCTTGCAGGCAGGACACCCCTATTGAACCAAGGTCTTGTGCCTGGGTTGCTGTTTATACTAAAGAAACTTTTTTATAGTAGAAATAAACAAATTGTAAAGGGCATGACAGACTGTTAGAAGGAGAACTATCTTAGACCCTCATTTGTCAGACAATATTTAAAAACGTTCTTTAAATTTTAAAATGTTCCTTTCATACAAATCATATATAGGGTGAGATTGTTCATTGGTAAGACTTGGTAACAAAAGGAATATACTCTAGAAATATGCTAGGGCATGAGAAGGAATCTATGTCTACTTTTAAGAAGCTGAGAACACAAAAGTACTGTTAAAGGCAAGCCAGGTCAAGCTAAATTTGTCTATTGATCTACTTGTATTTATATCTATCTGCCTCTATCTATCTGTCTGTCTCTCTATTATCTATCTATCAATCATCTATCACCTCACTATGTATGTATGTATGTATCTATCTATCTATCATCTATCTGTCTATTAATTTAGTTTTGGCCTGGAAGCATGAGAACACTGCCAGAAGGCTTCTCTAGTATGTGCACAATTTGTCTTGGGGTTATCAGACATTCAAAGAATATTGATTCATAAACTTTGTGTCCAATAAAGCCCAGTAACTACATATTTTAGTCATGATATATTCATCATTGTTTCCTTCATAATGTTTACTCATGGAATTTATCAGAAAAAAAAGGAAGCCTTCTCTGTCTGTTTTCCCTTTCACTTATTTCTTTAGGTACTTTTTATGATGAATACTGAAGATAGCCTGTGTTTAATTGTTAGGTCTGCCAAAGGTGAGATGAACAATTTGTGACAAACAGCCTACTCCTAAGTTTGCCACCAGACAAAAGACAGATGGAGGGAGGAATTCAGGGAAGCTTGAAGACAAGGGTTGACTAAATTTTTTTTTGAAATGTTCACAGTGCTAGAGTGTGGCTAATTCCAGATTTCTTATTGTGAGTTTTTCACACCTTGAGTTTAATTTTTCTTAATTTTATTTTGATAGAGGATAGTAGATGCTTCTCGATATAATTTTAGGGATCAACATGTCATTTTTCTCTCAAAAGTAAAGAATTCAGAATTGTTACAAACATAACTTACATCTTAACATCTTTATGTTGTTATGATTTCAGTTTTTAACTTTTCATTGTGACATTATAACTAAAAACCAAAATCATTGTAATATATCGACGTTTTTTTCCTATTGAGTGCTTTTATTATACAAACTCATATATACTAAGATTCATGTGGAGGGACCTTGAAAATTATGTTGATTTAAATTATCCCTGTAAAGGGAGTTTGGAAAGACTCTTTCTTAAGACTAGGTTATTATCTACTGTCTCAGTTCTACCCTTACTCCCCCACCCCCATACTCATTTTCCTTAAAGTTGGCCACTATCCATTCCTTACTGTCATGTTCAAGAGGACAAAGAGTTGCTCTTGGGAGGTTGCATCTATTTCCCTTTATGGAGCATTTCATTACAACTGTTCCTTCACTATTATTATTTTTTTAGATAGGAGATTAGATTTGAGGGAAAAATTGGGAGGGGTTGCTTAGCATTTTTCTCCATGTGGATCCTCTTTCAATATTCTTACTAGAATTGCTTCCTCCTGGTGAACTTCTCTGTTCATAGTCTTTCCTTCTGGCTTCAAGTCAGGGTCAAACTTTGATTGAATAGAGAGAAAAAAATATATTTAAATCTTGGTTATGGACACAGATGCTTAGAAGTGTTTTGCCATTGTCTCTAACATGGTAATGGATACACAGAATGCTTCTCCAGAGCCTAGTGCCAAGACTAGACTTCATTTTCATGCATACAGTGTATCATTGGTAATGAAGCTGTCTGACCTGTAGTTTTCACACTGTTCACTGCTCCCTGATCTTCTAGCACAAACAAACAATCTTCTGAAATTACGTCTCTCAGTTTGAAGGACAATTAATGAGACACTTCCAGAAAGGTTATTATGCCTACTTTTTTTCTGGCCAGAATCCTTTGAATCACCCAAAGGGAAGCTAAGCATTATTTTGACATTCATTACTCTCTGAGCACTGACTATGTGTTTCTGAAGATAAGACTGGCAAACTGCTTCCACAGCCGGATCTGCCCAGCATGAGAAGAGTCTGTGAAAGGGACTCATCTGGTCTAAGTTCTCTTGCCCTTACAACATGCAGAGTTCAGCTGGAATTTGAAGCCTGAGTAGTATTTCTTTCCAAACGCAATTAACTGTTCTAAAGTTATTATGAGTTATAGTATTCCAGTTTTGAGCCATTGACTAATCGTGTGTCTAATGGTATGGTAACACAGTAGGACACATCAGTTGTTAATTCACTTGATAAATTAAAATTTACATTTTTAATGTGTTAAATATCAAACCACCAGTTTAATGCAATGAAATTTTAAAAGAAAAACATCGCTTTGAGAGCAAGATAAGGAAGAAAAGTTAGCAATTCATTTCATAGTACTCAAGTTCTTTTGTGTATACAGTGCTTATTTTTCATTATTGGTATTTTTTGAAGTGTGGGATCTTGGTTTTCTAAACTTCTTCAGTACATTTCCTATTTCTTATTTCTGCTGCTTTCACTTCGCTGGTAAGTTCTGTCCTCCCTGGTGCTGTCTTTGAAGTATTTTGAGTAAGTTCTAGTAGTCAGCATTTTGCCATGCTTCCTTACCTTGTGTGTCTGTTTTGTAGACTCTGATACCTTGCACAAACAGTACATAAAGTAGGTGCATCAACTGGAGCTCCCCTCCCAATCCACTGCTTGCACTGACTGTCTCCATTATTTTTTTTTCCATTTTCTCCTTAAGCTCAGCTCCATAATGCTGTTGTTACAGACACTGTTCAAACTTTAATGAGGACAATCAGTGCTTGCTCTGCCTTTTCAAACAATGTATTAGAACTCAGAAATTACAATGTGCAACAATGATGATTGAGAAAACACAATTATATTAAAACTGTGAATTAAAAGCAGTTATCCTACAAAATTAATGCATGAATGTGCAGAAAACCAAGGTCCAGCTTTCTGTTTGACCATTATATATCCTAAATTGTTATTCAGCTGTGAGGATCTTGTTTTAGCAAGTAGAATTCAAATTCATTTATTATTTTCCACCATAAGGATGTAACTATAGTTTACCTCAATGATCAAAATTAAGGTAGCTTATCATAGGTGTATAATTATAAGTCATTTGAAACTTTATGATCCCTGTTTGAGAAATATCTAAATACAAATGTCTATGGTATATAACTCATTTTACATGTTGTATTTGTTGAACAAAATGCACAAGATGAAAGTTGGATGTGCTAATATTTGAACATAACCAATTGTAGACCTCAATGATCATTTCTACTCGTTTCTACTCCTATTAGATGACCTGGTAACAAAATGAGCTCAAATAATGGGATTTAAAATTATGGACATGAATTTAGATCTTCTGGAGTTTAACTGGGACTAATTATAAAAAACTCACTATATTGAAGGTAAGGATAACCCCTTGTCTATGCTGGATACTTGTGCTTAATGAGCTATCATTCACATATAGTGGTCTTCCATGATTATAAATTGATGAAATGATTGAATCATGAATAAAACACTTTTTTTCAATGCCAGTGTTTCTACATTGTGATTCTAATGCGGTCACTAATTACGCATTTCTTGTAAGTTGTAAAGATTAATATAAAACAGGACCCAAAATAGGTAAGAAAATTGTTCCTTCCTCTGACATAAATCTGACTCAGTACCATGCTATACATATTTTCCCAAAGCTTGACTTTGCATTGCACTTAGCAGTCAGAAGTGCTACCAATTGCAAAATAGGGACTAAGCCAGGATTAAATTGGGGAGAATGTTCCTTGCATGGGCATTAAGGGTGAGGAGACAGTAAAGAGATTATGGGATATTACATATTGGTCCCCCAATTTGTTAGCTAAGGTAACTTCCTTCTCCTTCCAAGGGCAAGGATGTTTTTCAGGTTTCAGTTTCTTCTTCTTTTACAACAGTAGCTTATTGCTAGCTTTGATGATCACTTTCCTCCTCTCTAAAGGGCATGTGCTTTCTCTAACATGTTCTAGTCCTTTATACGCAGTCCTGTCTGCACTAACATCCACACATATCAGAGCTTATGCCATCATCTAATTCTTGGCTATTTTTTCATGGTTTGGCCTTCAGCTCCCCTAGGTAGATTTTTCAGAGTCCTGTCAGATTCTCAATTTCCTTCCATATTTGTCACTGCAGATGATAGAGCTGATGCAGCTGTTCCTATGGTTACTGCTTTCTATCCCCATATTTGCAGTCCATACCTTGAGACTTATACCATGCTTTATTTTACTTCTGCCAAAATTAGGAATTCAATGGTAGGTACTGGTAAAGGTAAAATGGACTTAGGCTATACAGGAGAGCCTTGTGGTGGGCAGGATATTGGGCCCATAGTTCTTCACTGGAAATTATACACTGCCTATATAGCTTACCATAGATGTTTATCACTTTTATGTGGTTGTCACAGAAGAACTAAAATAAGCAACTTGGAAGGAGTCAAATATTTGCTTTAGCTCCTAGTGTCAAGCATTAAGATCATAGTTGCTCTGCCTTAGTTTTGTCTATGGTAGTACAGTTCATTATGGCTGGGAGCAGGAGGCCATGAGGTAAAGAGGTAAAAAATGAGAAAGTAGGATCTAGGACTGAACATTCTCTTCCAGGGCACAGCTACAGTGACTTAACCTCCTTTTACTCTCACAACTAAAGGTTCCATCATTACTCAATAACACCATGGACTGAGAACCAAGTCTTTAGTGTATCCTAAATTACAGATCCAGACAGAAAAAGGTCAAACTCAAATAATATTTAACCCTATATTCATTTCATGTTCTCTCCATCTTTGAGTGATGACCAACTTTCTCTCTTCCAGTTTCCTATAAGTTTTCTATTTAATAGAGTTAGTAAAACAATATTTTAATTGTTTAATTTTCTTCTTTTTATCCACAACCTAATACCCCTATTAATTGTGTGGGGATTATCATGCCTTCCCTTTGCATTATATTCTCTTAGAAGTCCTAATATGACACTGGCTTGAACAATGTTTACTCCACAAGTATCACACAATAACTGTTTTTCTGTTCCCTGGCTGATAAGAAATATCCCTAATAAGATGTGTTCTAATAACCTGCCCTATTTTGTTCTGAATCATTACTGTGTGTTACCTTTTTTACATAGTCTTACAGTGATATCTCTCATTCTACTCTACTCTGCATGATTCCAGTCTACAGAAAACTAAGAAATATAGATGCTGTAACATCACTTGATAACTGCTCTTCCAATCTATGATATTAAATTATGAGAGGAAACTAACAAAAATCACATCAAACAATCAATGCAAAATGGCCATTCCCTCCAAAAATTGTGACGTTTGTTTTAAGTATTTCTCACCTTAGAAGGGTTTTGGTAACAACATTTATTCTAACACCGATCTATCATATGATAAGATTTTGGAAGCAAACTTTTATCTTGTTATAGAGTTTGGAATGCAATATACTTTCCTTGTCACTAGCATTTGAATACTTGGTCAACAGTGGGTAGATGTGTTTGGGGAGGGTACAGAGTTAAGGCTTAACTGGAAGGAGTATGTCATGAGGAAATGTTTTTAAATCCTAAAGATTTTCACCATCTTGAGTTGGGTGTCTAGATATGAATACTCAAGTGTTCCTGCCACCATGTATGGTACCTGATGATGCACTTTTCTGCTGTGTTTGGACACAAATTTTGACCATACTGGAACTATAATGTCCTAATAAACTTTTCCATCTGTAAGTTGCCATGGTCATGGCCTTTTATCAGAACAACAGAAAATAACTAACACATTCTCCATGAACCTACTTCTGTTTTTCATTTTGTATTTTATAATAATTCTTTATCCAAAACTTCTTCTGTCACCACTTATTGATATAATTTTTATACATGCTCCTTGTGCAAGGTGTAAAATATATAAGAGTATGGGAAAGAAATTTTTACTGGGATATGGACAAAATAAATGGATATACTACTTTGGAAAAAATTATTCTTCCTTCCCATTCCCCAGCACACATTAACAGTCCATAGTTCATCTGTGGGTAACGGAGACTCATGATTCCATTCCCTAGACATGAAGAAATGGTGACAGACGTCAAAACTTATGGAGGTCTTTTGCAGGTAACCCCAGTTGTAATCAGTTCATGGGTGAAATGCCCATGTCCTTCTGAAAGATGGTATTTCGCAACAATCTTCTTCAGCCTCTGGCTCTCAAAGACTTTCTGATCTATGGTCTTAGTTAGGGTTTATATTCCCCTGAACAAACACTGTGAATGCTTTTTTTTTTTTTTTTTTTTTAAGAAAACAGTTATTTGGGGCTGGCTTACAGGTATAAGAGATTTAGGATTTAGTGCGTTATCATCAGAGTGGAAAGCAGGAGTATGGCAGAACACAAACAGACATGGTGCTAGAGAAGAAGCTGCAGGCAGCAGGAAAAGATGGCAAGCCACTTGTCTTGGATGTAGCTTTTGAAACGTCAGTACCTACCCCTTAATGACACACTTCTTCCAACAAGACCACACATTCTCCAACAAGGCCACAGCTACTAATAGTGCCATTCCTCATGAACCTAAGAGGACCGTTTCAATTAAAACCACACAATTGTAATTCCAGGCCCCCATAGCCTTATAGCCATATCATATTGTGGTAATGTATTCAGCCCACCTTCATAGGTCCCTATAATCTATCATAGTCTCGACTCTTGTGGGCTAATTTTTTGTACACTGTATCTTTGACAAGGTGTCTTCTGATAGGTTTAATAAAGAGATGGATGACAAATATCTAGGCAGGGGAGGATAGGCAGAATTTCTGGGGATAGAAAGGAGGAAGAATCTACACATGCAGAGACACCAGTGAGGTGTGGACCAGGTTGGATGTACAGAATAGAGAAGAAGTTCAAAAGAAGAAGCACAGCATAGATGAATTCAATCAGGTTAATTTAATTTATACGAGCTGGGTAGAGACAAGCCTAAAATGAAGTCAAAACTTTGATAACTAATAAGATATCTCCATGTTGTTATTTGTGAGCTAGTGGTCTCAAAAGAGTCAAACAACCCTCAACATAGTTTAAAAGTCCATAATTCAAAGTCTTTAATACACATGGCAATTTCTTAACTATAATCACTTATAAAATCAAAATGAAAGACTAAATCACATACTTCTAACATATAATGGCACAGAATATATATTACCATTCTAAAAGGGAGGAAAGAGAGCATAGTGAGGGGATACTGAACCAAAGCAAGATCAAAAGCCAGGTGGGTAAACTCCAAACTCTGCCTTTCCATGTCTGATATCAAAATGCTCTTCAGATCTCCAACTGTTTTTATCACTGTTGACTGAAACACTCTTCTTTGTTGTCTTCTGTTTCCACTACCTGTTAGCAGCTTTCCTTGGCAGGTGTCCCATGACTCTAACATCTCCAAGGCATCTCGTGGTCTCCAGCGCAATCTAGGCTCACCTTCCCATCTCTCGCAATGACCTCTCTGGGCCTCCATCCAGCAACACCTCTGTAACATACTTGGCCTCAGCAGCTTTCATTAATTGTGAAGGGTGATTCCATAACTCCTTTCTTTGATAATTTAAAGCCAGAACCACTTGACCAAAGTTGCCAAGATCTATTACTTGTTGGGGCTAGAACATAGCTTTATCATTCAATCGCATCTCTACCAGCTTTCTGTTTTTGGTGGTTTCCTTCATTGCCTAAGCTTAGCTTTCCTGAAACTTTCTCTGTAGACTAGGTTAACCTTGAACTCAGATAATCTTCCCACGGAATGCAAAGATTAACGTGGTGGTTGACCATGCCCAGCTCTAAACTTTTCTTTAATACTGTTAAATAAATCGGAAGTTCAACTGGGTGGAGTCTCACCATGGTGTTACTATTCCCTTTATCCCATTTAGCTTTAGGGTTTTAAAAATATGTTTGTCTCCCAGAGAACAGGATTTTGATCCATTATACTTCCTGGTGTCCCTTTTCTCCTTGAACTATTGCCTTATACAGCTTGTTCCTTTTCACTATAGATCTGTATAAACATGGATAAGACTGGCCATTAATAACAGTCGAGCACTATTGCCTTGCCTGCAAGAACATTGCTCAACAACAGGATTCTTCTGCAACTATGCTTATTGCAATGCTCATTACAGCAAGTTGAGGGAAGACCCCGAGGAGGAAAAAGGGCTCTGCTTATATATGCTCAGAGGAGTCGTGTCCGTTACTGACAGTTGCAGCCTGCAACGCTTGTAACGGTCACCCCATGACGTGGATTGCACATCCACGCCTTGCTGGCTTATGGACAGAAAACTGCCACCATCTTCGGGAATGGCACCGGTGGCTCTCTACAAATAACCATACAACACTGTAAATACTAGGCTTCTGTGAAATCTCCTCTGCCAGTGCCATTAATCTAAAATGCTTCACTTTAGCCTCAGACTGATTATTTTTGGAGAAAGGCAAAGAGCAGCCACAGTCTTTGCCAAGATATCACAAGAACAATCTCTAGACTACTTACTAATATTCTTCTCCTATAAAACATCTTGAACAAGGCCATCATAATCTACATTGATCTCAACATCACTGTCCTCCAATGTTTCTACTAGTATGGCCAATTAAACCCCATTTCCTTAATCCAATGTCCCAACATGCACATTCCTCCAAACAATATACACTAGGCCAGGCCTCCCTCAGGTACCAACTTAGTTGTGTACTTGTATTGCTATGAAAAGGCACCATGACCATGACAACCTTTAAAAAAAGAAAACATTTAATTGGGGATGACTTACAGGTTTTAGAGGTTTAGTCCATTACCATCATGATGGTAAGTATCATAGCATGGAGGTAGTTATGGTGCATATGAAAGAGTTAAAAGATCTACAGCTGGATCATAACATCAGGAAGAAACTCTGAGTCACTGGACCTGGCTTGAGCTTTGAAATCTCAAAGTCCACTACCAGGTACACACTTCCTTCAACAAGGCCACATCTATTCTAACAAGGCCACACCTCCTAATAGCTGCACTCTCCATAAGCCTAAGAGGATCCTTTTCATGCAAATCACCAGACCTTCTTTTCCATGATGTATCCTGAGCCTTTGAAGTTGTGAGATAGATTTCCATTTGTGTCTGAGAAATCCACAGTAACTTATTTTCTAAACTTTGATTAGTTGTGTGTCTCAGCATTAACCACAGATCACTGCCAAAAGAAACTTCTCTTATAGGGGCTGAGAGCAGCACTAATCAATGTGTATAGATACGAGTATTACAAAAGCTATTTGACATGTTCCAGTAAATAACTCCCTGTGTATGTTAACTCAGTAGTTTAAAAAACAAATGGAAGATAGAAAAACATCAAAGTAAGATTGGAACTTTATGGAGAGAATAGTTTCAGCTGAAGACAGGGTAAACGGGTATATGTAAAAATGCCTAAAATTCAATATGCACATGTATAAAATATCAAAGAATAAAGCAAACAGAGAAATACGAATAAAGAAAATTAAACCTCTACAACATTAATGAATAAAGGCCTAAAGAAATAAAAAAATCAGAATGAGATAATGAATTTATTTGTTTTTTAAACTTTAATTTAACCTAATAGGCATTATATACTTTGTGTGTATGACATTGGGACCATGGATTTTTCTCACATTTTCTGGTATGCTAACATTTTAAAAATTGCATATTGACACTCTCCTTTGAAAGTAACAAGGCATTATTACAATTTAATAAATAAGTTCTCTGTGAGGAGTAAACCCTGGTAATAGAACATACTTGACCACATTGCATCCATACATTATGCTTAATGATTACACAGGTCTCTAAATCTTTGTGCTAATGAATTCAATATGTGTGATAGGGGAATAGGTAAACCCATAAAACCTCAAAGCTTCAGTGCCTGCAAGCCTCCATGGTGCAGATCATCACATGGATGGCAGTTCTTGCTTCCCTGGGGGAAACAAGACATCTTATCTGCTCATCTTCAGTACTGCGAGCAAAGGGAATTTTGACTGTCTAAAATTTAAATTATAGCAAAATAGTAACCAAACAAATCAGTGTAGGTGGTGTTTTTGCTGAGTAGAATCCGGGAAGGAGGAAATGTTCTCTACTAGAAAGGAAGAATTGGATTGAATGTAAAGTTAACTGCTGGCAGCTTCAATGTTCATTTTCTACCAACCCTATTGTCAGTCACATTAATGTGATTCTGTCTAATGCTAACTGGGGCTGGGACTGCGGTTTTCAATGTGGACATAAAAATCCTGGCTTTGCTATTGGTTGTTCAATCAACGTATCTCAGTTCTGTAAAAACTGAGAGGTTTAAATGTTGCTAACTAAATACTGAACTTAAAATGTTGGAATAAATTAGTGACACTTATGTTTTTCATATTAGTATTGTGATCTTACTTTGCCTAATAGTTTGATTCAAATGATTTGCAAAAAGTTTCTAAAGTTCTGTGAGCTTTAATTTTACTTTAAGAAGATGATTTTGCTGACACTATCACATGCAATGACATGTATAAATCAAATTTAAATATTTATGTGCATCATTGTCTATTACCCCTAGCCTGAAAGTGACCATGAAATATGTTGAGTACATTCAATCTGCATAGAGTGTCATATAGTACAAAACCTCCCTGTCATATGCTTTCCCCCTCCCCCTTTTTTTATTTGCCTATTTTCATCTGGTCAGTATTACACAGTAATGCATTCCAAATTAGTGGAGTAATAATTCCTCCAGTGAATTTATCTGTACATCATATTAAATTAAAAAGGTCTTGTCATTAATGGAATTGTTCTTGGGAAAACAGCAAAATATCACAACTTTTGGCAACGTTAACACTTGATTTTTATTTATTTGGTCTGGAGACAAAAGCTGTATAATTCTTTGGAAACTGTTTTCTTGGTCTGTGGTTATAACAGAGGGCTTACTTAGCATATACAAAGCTGTGTGTTTAATTCCCAGGTCCATAAAAATACAAATACAAAATTATTTTCTTAACTGACTTTCTATCTATTTATCTATCTATCTATCTATCTATCTATCTATCTCTGTGTCTCTGTGTGTGTATGTGTGTGTGTGTGTGTGTTCTGTGTTGTAAGACAGTAAGACTGTTCATTAAAAACAAAATAACTATTCATCAGAGAAATTTTTATTAATTTGTTCCTTCATGAAAATAAGTTAAACAAAATTGTCTAAATCATTTTCTCTTCTCAGGTTTAAAAAGTTTTTCTACTTGCTTAACTAATAACAATACCAAAAACAATAAACAAACCAATACAATGGGTAATAAAGAGATTCTGGCTGCCACATCTTTTAACAAGTTATGAAAAGAAAATAATCTAATTTATTAACCTAGTTCTTCAAGATAAAGGGTCTATTTCAGAGTATTTGTTCTGAGTAATTGTTGGCCTTTGAAAAAGAAAACAAATATATCATAATTCAATAACCAGTTTTGAAATGATGAGCTATTATAATAAACCTTTATTTATAATGAATCATAATAAGGCTAAACTGAATAAAGGCCTATTACTGATGAGCAAAGCTACTGGGTATTTAGGATAGTTAATAGTCTTTTGAAACAACTTGCAAAGAAAGATTTCCTCCTACTTCACTAATTTAATGGTTATTAAAGATGCATGACTTAAAAACTTAGGTATGTCTAGCTATTTGATCAGAGCTTTCGATTAAACTTGTTAAGACATAGGACAATGTTAATAACTTGTTTATTGGATAAGCATCAGATTCAATGGTTGATCACCCTTGCAGAGTAAACTGGGTTGAAAAAAAGTAGGTTCTGTTTTATCCTATGGGGAGAGATGAAGCAGTCAGGGCTCGAGATCATGTTAGATAGCCACTCTCCAGAAGGGAATTGAAGGAATGCATTCTCTGTGTTCAAGACTATATTCACATTGCAAAAGTCAATTATAGTCATTTTCCATCATAATTCCACAAAGGTTTTATGAGTAAAGAACTGAACTTTCCCTGGGAAAACAGACATTTGTTGTGCTTTGGGTCTGAATTGCTACTCTTCAAAACCTGCTTTACATGCTTGTCTCTTGTCTCGTGGTACTGCTTGTTGGAAAGGGCTCTGTGGATGCTGTAGGAGTTGTGGCTTGGCTGACTGAAAGGTTAGGTCCATAGTGGCAGGGCATGGAAGGTAATGGGCCTAGTGCCTGGTTCTAGCAGTTCTCTGCTCCCTGGTCTACTGCGTGGTGAAAAGTTGCAATCTCCAGTCTCAGCCACCATAGAGTTTTTCTTTTATTCTTCCCTATTCCTCTTTTCTTTCTCTCAGATATTTTGGTAACATTCAGTTAACAAGTACTCATTTTGTTGACATTTATGATTAGTCACAGTTTTTGATAATAAAATACACTATTCACTAATCTCTTTTATTCAGTATCCTTGTGCCATGGATAAGCATACATGCATCAAGTTTGAATTCCCCAGATTACATTGTTGAAAGTGAGAATAGATTTCCTTCAGCAAGTTGTTCTGATAGCCACACATACTACAGTTATACATGCATGTTTGTGCAAATATGCCGTAAATGAATGAATGTAATATTAAGAAAAAAATTAGTGTATAATTTGTTGTTGTGAACCTGGATGTAAAAAATACCAAATACAATGAAACAAACAAAACTTCCAAATATATTATAAGGAAACATCTAACTACCCACTCAGATTTTCTTTAACTATATTGAATCTGGAGATTTTTAATGGAAATGTGAATTTGAAAATTGTTTAAATCATTAAAGACCCAGTGTATATCCAATGAAAATAAGGAAATCTCAATATTTCAATGGCTTAAATTAATGAGCAATAAAAAAAAAGGACCCACATGCTTACTACAGATCACCAACTCTTAAGATAAAAAAGATTTTATTAGATAATAAACACACATTTTGTTTGTGGATGTTTCTTACTTCAATAGTAGAGGTGATCAGTCAGAATACAGATCATAAGGCTTATAAATCTTCAAGTATTAATTACAAATTTATAGGAGAACTTTGTTGATTTAACACTTGAAGTACGAATTGAATTTCCTGTTTACCTGTATATTCTGTGTGGGAACTCCTCTATGTGGAAACACCTCTAACACCAGCTGATTTCCCAGCATTGACTCAGATGTTGGTTACACATCAGGACCATGTTGGATTAAAATAAAGCATTGACTTTGGCAGTATGTCAAATAGAGATCCAGCTGTCTCATGCCAACTCTTAAAGCTTCTGCCTAGGAAAGCTAAATGACATCTGTTAGCAGTGTAGATGACATGCAAGTGGATTGCATTATGTAAGGAAATGCATGACTATTTATCAAGGTCAAAATTCCAGGTTATGTTTTATCTGTTTATGTTATATTTCAAAGAATGAGACTGGATTCATTCACCAAGGTATAGATTAAGGAATGGAGAATAGGATTTTGCTTTTCTTCTTCTTTTTTTTTTTTTTTTTTTTTTTTTTTTGAGAGAAATCATTGAAATGCTTTTAAGCAATTTCAAGAGAATTAAGATGCTAGAAGACAAAGAGATAGCCCAAAGAATTAAAGGCAGCAACCCATGAATATTCTTGATTGTCTTGGATACCAACCGAAGGAAGGACTTATGCTGGTGTTAAGCCAATGCAAAGGGCAACTGGGGTTGTGTAGTGGATCTAAGAACACCATTGGAAACTGCTTGAAGTAAATTTAGAAAGGGTCAAGAGACAAGAAGATGAATAAATGCCTCAAGTAATTTTGTTGTGCATATACATGTAGACATAAATAAATGTGTACATATGGATATATATAAACATGTATACATATATTTCTATAATATATATATTTATAAAGATGCACATGGAGATGTACATATACACAGACATATATATATGAGTATTTTTTTTATTTAAACAAATGAAAAAAGTCATGTACATATGTTGATGGAAATCATTGAAGAGAGAAAAAATAATGTATCAGAAAAGGCCATTGCAGTGTCACTAAATGGATAGGATGGGATAATTGTATGGACAAGTAAAGGTTCTTCTCTTAGTATATGCATGAATAAAGATTTTAAAGAGTTATTTTAAATCTATAATTACTTTTAGGGAAATGTGCAGAGATCTACAAGGAAGAGCCCAACTAACAATCTAAGCAATAGTGGAGAGGCTACTTTAAATTCCCTTCCCCGATAATGAGAGTGGCAACTACCATATATTCCATCCTAGAGCCTTTATCTAGTAGCTGATGGAAACAGAAGCAGACACCTATAGTTAAGCACTAGCCAAAGTCCTGGAATCCAGTTACAGAGAGGGAGGAGTGATGAACAAAGGGGTCAAGACCAGGCTGGAGAAACCCACAGAATCAGTTGACCTGAACAAGGGGGAACTCATGCACACCAGTCTAATAGATGTGAAACCAGCATAGGAGTGACCTAGATCCCCTGAATGTGGGTGTTAGTTAGGGGGACTGGGCAGTGTATGGGGTCTCTGTTAATGAATCAGTATTTTTCCCTAGTATACAAATGGACTTTGGGAGCCCATCCCACATAGAGGGCGACTTTTCAATCTAGACACATGGGGGAAGACCTAGGTCCTACCCCAAATGATGTGACAGAATTTGAAGACTCCCCATGGAAGATCTTACCCTCTGTGGGGAGCAGAAAGGTTGGAGTTTGGTGGGGGTAATAGGGGAAGATGGGAGGGTGAGGGAATTTGGATTGACATGTAAGACAACCTTGTTTTAAATTTAAATAAAAAAGTAAAGTTTTATATTAATTTAAAATAAAATTAAATTATTTGCTCCTTCCGTTTTTCTTCCCTCCAACTTTCCCCATATATACCCTAACCCCCTCTCAAATTAATAGATTTTATTTCTTTAATTTTCTTTTTTCCTTTCTTTCTTTTTTATTTAAATGTGAAACTCCCTCTCCCTTCCTGCTGTTCTCCCAATTTGCTTGGAAGATCTTTTCCCTTTCCATTTTCAAGATTTTAGATATAGAGCAGAGTCTTAGCAGCCTACATTTCACACTGCCAGAAAAGCTAGGAAACAAGGAGGACCCTAAGAGAGACATATTTTTTTAATTTTTGCTACACTCACACAGATTCACATGATAGATGATAAATAGATAAACATATAGATAGATTCCTAAACATATAAATACAACCTGCTGATCCCATATGTTACTTGTGTTTGTATGATTTCACGGTTAACCAATTCATATTGGATGATCAATTTGGAGTCTCTTACCCAGGGAAGTCTCTTCTCCACTCTGAGCACACCTTACTTGCCTGTAGTTCTTTGTTTATTATCCCCCATTTTCATCCTGTTGGCTAGGTATTATCCTCGTTCAGGTCTTCTTTTCTTCTTTTCTTTAGACTGTTATAGACTGTTATGTTGTTGAGAATTCCCAGATGTAGTTTCTTTTTTTTTTTTTTTTTTTTTTTTTCATTCTTAGGAGACAAATTCTCACAAAACTTCTAATTCCTATTCTTGACTGGTAATGCTCCTTAAGCCCCTCTACCCTTCGTTATTATACCTGAACACTAGGAGCAGGGGTTTGTTGTAAATGTATCAGTTAGGGATAGACACAGTGCAGTCACCTGTTCTCTGCCCTTTGATCAGTTGTGTTTTTTATATAACGATCTCCTTGTATTGTGAGGAGATATTTGTTTGATTATGGGTGGGTATAAAGATATGTATTAAGAATGTGGTTACAAATTATGTTGGTTTAGTAAAAGGCAGTTGTAATTTCTCCAAAGATCCATGATTTTATTACCGACAGGTAGTTGGCTAAGTTCAAATGAGAGTTTTCCATCTGGGTTAATAATTAAAAAAAGAAAGAAAGAAAGAAAGAAAGAAAGAAAAGAAAAGAAAAGAAATTAATTCCCTGATACTCTTTCTTTATAAACATAACAACTTACTTCTCAATCCATCACATTGAGATTGATTTTTTTTTAATTTTGAGAAAAGTTAATTCAAACATATTCTCTAATTCTGAATCATTTTGAAAAAAAACATCTTCAATTAGGTCAGCAGATTTTTGACTTTTAAACATTTCTATTTTAACTGTGGTAGCATTTTACAATTAGTAAAACACTGGATGGATATCTTTTAATTTCTATATTCCTAAAACTAGCCCCATAGCGACAAACTGGCCAGATGTTCAACTTATATTTTAAAATAACTGTGGAACTGTAAACATCTACAGAAGTTTCCTGTTATGTTCTCTTGGAAAGGCAATCTTTACATGGGGAACCAAAAACCCTCAAGTGGGAACTGATGTGGGATGTCCAGTATGATGCAAATATTTGTTGCTTTTATAGGTTTATGAATAAGGCTGTTTTGGCTAATGGACAGGCAAAATATAGCTAGGTGGGGATTCCAAACAAAGATACAGCAGGATGGAAGTTGGGGTCAGGGAAATGCTATGTAGCCACTAAAAAAGCAAAATAAGAGTTAACAAGCTACTAGCATCATGGAAAAAAATGCAGAATATTAGAAATGGGTTAATTTATAGGTAGAGCTAGCCAATAAGAAAGGCAGAGCTAAAAATACTTTAATACTGAGCCTCAGAGTGCTATTTTATAAGCAGAAGTGGGGAGTCAGAGGGCAGGAGAGAAACTGGTCCACTGGAATAAGGCAAGATAGAGAAAAAAAATCCAACTATAGGAAACTACAAATTCCTTCCTTGATTGTGGTTCCATTTTTTTCCCTACAATTATGTTTAGCTGTTGTATTCATTTAAACAATGCCTTTTTAAATTTTATATATACAAAGCCCCTTTTAATACTGAAAAAATAAAGGTAAAATTACAAAGCAAGGCAATACAGCCTCTGATTGTACTTAATGTCTATTACGCACTAATGTGTGTGTTCTAATTGTGAGTAAAACAAAGCAGAAATTAAAATCTTTTTTTTTTTTTCTGTTAGAATGTTAATTTCCCCTTTAAAGGATAACTTTTTGCCTGAGATACAATAGTTGACATGGATCCCCTAAGTTTCATTACCTTTTTTCTTGTCCTTTAAAAAAAATAGCTTGCACATCTCCAGCATTGCATAAAATACCCATTTGTAATTATGCTTAACCTTTCCAAAGCCTCTGGGTATGCTTTGCTCATTAATCTTTAACTTGACAAGCCTTGGGGGTTGTGAAACCGGTACCTTTATGTATTAGAGACACAGAGACCATAGACTAGAGGTACAAAAGGGGTAATTAAGAGGAGGTGAGAAGAGAAATAGTACAAAACTAGAGGGACATGATTATATTAGGGTAAGTGTCAGCTAACTGCAAGAACAATAGTATGCAAATCATTATAGACAAGGTTCAGGAAATAAATGAAGCTGTGCATTTCTAGAACAAGTCAAATTTAATTATACCTACCCCATATAAAGGAAAATAATTTACAGAAAATTGGTCTAAAATAAAGATGAACAATCCTATAAAATATAGATTTTCTGTGTTCTCATGAAACATACCCATATACATTTTCCTATGCTGTGTTAAGAAGCAACAAAGAAAGCATTTTAAGTAAAACTATGTTCTCTACCTTAAAGTGACTCAATAAAGGAAGTACCATGTGCAGATTTTTCTGTATTGGTTGTTTGTGAGAAACAATGTAAGTACATGTACTGTATGGTATATGATTGCCCTTTTGCTACCTCATACATGCGCTTACCAATAATTCATCAAACAGTTCAAATGCTACAATAAAGAGGCTATAAATAAATTAAAATATTTACTTTCTTATATCACCCACAAAGGGTATGTGAGCTAGGAAATATGTCAGGGCCATGTGATATGCCCCCATAATTTCTTATCCAATGGTATAGAGGAGATAAGGGGGCATGGGCAAGTTTTGTTAGAATGGTCTAAATTCTCCACTGATTCTGCTCACACTTCCTCAGCATAATTGTAAGAATAACATTGTTGGAACAATATAAAAGAATCAAGAAGATAGTTACCAGATGTCCAGTTACAACTGGTTGCACCGATTTATCAAAATGGAGAAAATACCTAATGACTCTGACGTCTAAATATTTTTAGTATATGACAAGTTTAAAGAAGACGATTGTACAAATGACTGCCTGCATAAAAGAGTCACTTAAGTAGATAAATGTACATATTCTGGTTTATATAAAGTATATCTTTATGCTTTTTCACTCTGTACTTGCAAGTATTGTAATTCGGTATTTGAACAGTTTTTGAAGAAATAATGTATGTGTTTTAAATCTTAATTTATTTTTGAATAAATTCATATATAGTGAAAATATTCACCTAATACCCCATTTTATCTCCCCTTCTTCCATTGACTCCTGTCTTCTTTCCAAATAGGCTCTTTCTGACTTTAATGCTGTGTGTGTGTGTGTGTGTGTGTGTGTGTGTGTACGTGTGTATGTGTGTGATAAAAAGTGTCTCTATGTGCTAGTGCACTAGCATGAGTCTTGTTCAGAGAGCCATTGCTACTAGCTACTCTGTTCATGATTATATCATCTTGGCATATCCAGAAACAGAGCTTCCTTCTTCCCTCCAGTTCTTAAAATCTTTCTGTTCCATTTCTATGATACCTCCTAGATCTTGAAGCAAATAATGATATAGATGTCACACTTAAGGCTAATCACTCAACAGTCATGTACTCACAGCAATTTGACTTGCTACAGGTCTGTGTACCAACCCTTACCCACCACAGAGTAATCTTCTGTGACTAAGGTGGTCAGATGTGCTATTCTAAGGTATACAATAGTTAGAAGGCAGTTTGCCCATCTACTTGTCCAGTGTAATAACACTAAGAAGCTCTGCCCTAGGACTCCCAGCCATAGGCGTTTTTCCAGGTTTACAGTACCAGGTATATATTTCTTCCTGTGAAATGTCCCTCAGATCCAACCAAAAAGTGGTTTTTTTTACCACCACAATCACCACCCCAAAACTGTTCAATTATTGTGTCAGCAGAACTGCCCTCCATGGCAGATTAGTATTGTTTTAGTCTATGTCGACAATGGGCAAGCCCAGCAATACCCTTTGATCCCCACTAGCCTGGGTAATGCTTTCCTACTCCATGAAAGTTAGCCAGTAGGGGACAGGACTCCAGTTAGTTCCAGCTTGATTTATGCATGTGTTGCCTCCCAACTGTGTGGATTGGTGATGTGAGTGCAACAATTTAAAGAAAATATATATTTAGCCATGCTAATTTGTAAATTAAAAATTAGAATGTAAGACAAAACAAATAAGCCTGTGCAGGCAACATATGACTAATTGTGACTATCCTGTGTGAGGTCATTTAGGCTGGCCAAAGCAGATTAATTGAGACAGTTGAAGATGAGGACAATGATGTAGGGAGGCAGCAGGATATTGTAAAGACTTTGTCTTTACGACAAATAAAATGGGACATTATTGTGGAGTTTGCAGCATCAATGTGAAACTCACTTATCTTTAAATGAAACTATCTGCTGTTATTTTGAGAATGCAATTAATTACATACCTGGGAAGGAAAAATAGAGGCATTTCAGCTGTCTGCTGCATGGTATTGTTTTCCAAATTCTTCTCCTTTGTTTTTGAACTCTCAACTGTAATGCATTCTTCATGACCCCTTTCAGATAAGGTGGGCATTATGGGGCAGAGAATAACATATATGCTTAGCGCTATTCTGCAAAAATATTGCCAATTGACCTTTTTCTTCCTGTCTGTTGAGAGAAAGTGGCTGTCAAGTTGAGACACTCTATGGATAAAGAATTTAGGTTTATTCTTAATATATTTATTTATTTTGTCTTATTTTACATATGGATCCCAGTTCCCTCTCCCTCCCTCTCTCTCCCTACCTCCCTCCTTAATAATTTTTATTTGAATTAAAATGATTGCATCACCCATCTTTCCCTTTCCTTCTTCTAGCACTTTGTGTCCTTTCCGTCCTATGTCTACCCCCTCATCCTGGTCAAATTCAAGACCTCTTCCCTTTGATTGTGATTGCTACATGTAAACCCATATTCTTCTGCTCCCTATTCATTGTACTCAGTGTAACTACAAAACACTGACATTCATATATATATATGTATGTATGTATGTATGTATGTATGTATGTATGTATGTTATGGTTAGGTATCACTTGTAAATCTTTTCTGAAAGATAGGCTTAGACAGGAATGGAATGGTTTCAGACAGAATTCAGAATAGGGGATCCAGGTCATCTAGATATGAAGGGTCTCACATCCATGCTTAGCTGTTGCCATGGACTTGTTTTTGAAATCACTTAGGGAAAGAGCCAAGAGACATGGAGCTGGAGACTTGGGAACAGAGAATTTAACAAGGAAGGAAACCATTTCTGAGACTGAAATTTGCATGGGTGACCATGCAGACCTGAAAAGGCTTAAACTGATGGTAATCTTTGTTTTTATTTTTGTTAGTTTTTATTTAGGCATTAAATAGAAAAACAAAATAAAACAAAACAAAACAAAAAAACCAAAATCAAAAAACCCAGAGTGGAAGAGTGGGTAATCTAAACACTGACAGTAAGTGAATGATTCAAATTATTTTGCCTCTAAAATCTGTGAAAGAAATTAAGCATTAATATATTGATGACTTCTGCCATATACAAAAGATAGTCACCTGTCATAGTAGCATAAGGATCCTGTGGGAAGTAGATTATTTTTTTTAGATGAAGAATGATTGACACTATTACACTTACTCATTCACTTTTATCTCATTGTATTGCTACCTAGTAGACTTCACATATAATCATTTGAGTGGATTTACGGAATATACTATTTTATTGCAGTAGAGTCACCTAACAAAATAAGCAAGTGGCTTCAAAAATTTCTTAAACATTAAAGAAAATGTCAAATTGAAATGATAATGGGGACTTGACAAGGAAGTGAGTAGACTCATAGTTTCTCTATTTCTAGTATTAATTACAAAGCAAGAATATTTTAAGAGCTTTCTCTTGAAAAAAATTGCAAAGTTCAAGATTATAAACTGTTTTTTGAAAATATGAATGTACAAGCCCTTTCATTGCATATTAGCTCCTAAGATATTAGCTAAGTTAATCAGAAGAGTGTATGGATATAACAGTTACTAAATCTGCCTATTATTCCTCTATAAAAATGAGTGGAAACAGAAAAGAGTACTTGGACATTATGGCTCTATATCATGAAGGGTATTTATGTTTTATTTTACATAGCTTTTTGTTCAGTTTGTAGAACTATTCTAGTGTAATTATTAGTGAGAATTTCATAAAACAGAAATATCCAGCTGGGTGGTGGTGACACACACCTTTAATTTCAGCACTTGGGAGGCAGAGGCAGGTGGATCAATATGAGGTCTAGGCCAGTTCCAAAGCTACACAGAGTAACCCTGTCTCTAGAAACCAAAAAAGAAAGAAGGGAAGGAAAGAAGGGAGGGAGAAAGGAAGGAAGGAGAAAAGGAAGAAAGAAAGAAAGAAGTAGCTAAAATAATTTACTTTATGACCATCAGTAGGACGTTTTTTATGTAGCTGCAAACATTCCCACAAATCTGGCTTAAATGAATACAATGAAAACAAATTCCAAAATAAATCAAATGGTACTTAAAGAAGACAATGAAGTAGAGATGGAAGTTTCTTTCCTGCCTGGTCCTACAGCCATTTAATTCCAGGCAAACATACAGAGGCTTGTATTAATTATAAACTGTTTGGCCCATGGCTCAGGCATCTTACTGGCTATCTCTCTCTAAATTATTAACCCATTTACATTAATCTGTGTATATCCATGTGGTCTTGGCTAACTGGTGATGTCTAGGTCTCTTGCTTCCTCGGAAGCTACAGGTCAGGTCTTTGACTCAGCCTACTACCTTTCTCTATCCCTGTTCAGATTACCTGCATCGCTAAATTCTGCCTCTTCATCAGCCAAAATAGATTTATTCATCAACCAACAGGAGAACTATATATTCACAGCATAAAGAAGGACCTCCTCCACCAATAAAGTACAGAAAATAGTTCATTTCTTGGTTATTTTAGTCATATATTCTTTGAGGAGTTCTGTAACCTGTGGGTTGTTGAACAATGTTCTATGCTTGTTTCTAAAAATTCTCCTCATGGACACTGTAAAGATGATAGTATGGTTAGTGGACATAGGAGAATTATATGACCCAGACCTTCAGGCAGCAATATAATATCTGCTTATATTCCACTGTTGAGAACTCAATTCTATGGCCATATAATTATTAAAACTCAAATCCTCAGGCCACACTCATTTGCAAAGAAACTGGGGCATATATTCTAATTAGAAGCCAAGGGAAATTATGAAATGGATTTTAGTTAATAGTTTATTTTCTTAGCCATAAAAATCTACCCATAGTTTATATTTAGACAACTATAATGTAAATTATTCAATCATGTAGTATAGAAAGCTGAGATTCATTACAAAATGTCTACTGTGCATTTTAAGTAACAGTTTGCATCCCTTCACCAAAAAAGAAACTGAGACTCAAAGCACAAAGATGTAATTTGCCTGTTACAAATCCTTTGAGAGACTCCAGAAGAATGGGGGTGTTGAGATAAATAATCTATTGCTTTCTCTCTTTATTTATCTTTAGAGGTAAGCTTATCCCATCTAGTGAGGTGTTAATGGAAGGGATTTGTCCTCTATATTTATAGCCGTATCACTCAGCCTGAATTACCGTGTATAGGTGTAGAGAAATTAGTGTGTCTTTGTATTGTATAGCACCTAAGCTGTAAAACAACCTTTGATAGCTAGCTACTGGGACCAATCAAGAGGGATATTTTATGTACATTGTAAATGCTTTAAGCAATGTACTTAATTTTATGTATAGTAATAGACAATCTAAATTACTTTTGTCAAGGCTGACCATTATAGGTATAATCAGACTTAAATGTTTTAAAATGGTTGCATTATTCACTCTCAGAGGAACAAATGTTCATCTATGTCTGAAGAAAAAGAAAGCATCAAGTGGGATGTTAAAGTCTTCATGATGACATCTGTTTTTCCTACCACTTGGAACATCAAGCTCCCAGGAACTGAATGTGATCACATAGATTGAAAACATAAAGTTTAAGCTTTTTCTCACCATCCTATTATTACTTACAATAATAATGAACTGATACATTATGAGAAAAGAACCCAGAAAAGAAATAAATCATGCATTTAGATAGTGTTAGTGCTTAAATGTTGCAATGATATCTGCAATCAATATACATTATAATTTCATGGAGATACAGGAATGGCTCTGTGTGTAAGAGCACTTTAAGGGGACATGGTTCAGTTCTCAACAATCATATCAATTCCAGGGGATCAAATATCCTCTTCATGCAGACCTCTGCAGGCCTTGCCTCTATGTGGTGTACAATACATAGAAATAAGCAAACAAAAATATACATACTTTTTTAAAAAAATAACGAATTGATTAAAAAATTTGAGATCATAATTTAATTACACTTTCCTTCCACTTCCTTCCTACAAACCCTCCCACATACCTCTTCATGCTCTTCCTAACTATACAGACTGAAAAGGTTATATTTAGCAATACTTATATATACATGCATGCAATAAAAATCATTTTAAAGAATGGGAGTGTCTTCTTCATTCTCTTACAACAGTACAAATAGTCTCCTAATAGCTTATGTAAATTTTGGTTGATAAAGACATACATACATACATACATACATACATATATATATATATATATATATATACAAAGGGCCTCCTAAATATTACTGATTCAGATTTTAAAAATCACTTGAAAATATAACTTATGAATATTTATTATAGAGCTAAGAATATAAAAACAAAATAATAAATGCATAAAACAGATACTGGTCTATCCTATAAAGTACTCTATTAAATAGAAATCCTTCATTGTCTAGTCTTATCTTTATTCATTTGTATTTCTCATCTTATTTTGGAATAATGCCACATACAATTAGGCTTCTTTTATAAGAATTAACATTCATCCAATACTACACTATAAAATTATTATTAATGTGTGGATAAATTTCTTTAATTATAGGGTGCTTTGTGATAGAACTGATAAGTTTGGTTTGTGTTTGATTTATTTCTGATTTGTTGTTGTTGTTTTGTTTGTTTATTTATTTTGGTTTTCTAGACAGAGTTTTTTTCTATAGCCTTGGCTGTCCTGGAACTCTGTTTATAGACTAGGCTGGCCCTGAACTCAGAGATGATCTTGCCTCTCTCTCTTAAGGGCTGGGATTAAAAGCATGTGCCACCACCCTGGGGCTTTAGTTCATATCTTGAAAAGCACATATGCTCATTGCCATACCACCACATACACTTTTGTTTGTGTTTTTCTATGGATTTTGCTTTGTATCTCAGGCTGGCTTTGAACTAATAAAGTGGTAGCAGCTGTGTTGAAATTTGGAGCAACCATCTGTCACAGCTTCAGAAATACCAGGATTACAGATATGCATCACATTTGTTCGATATGGCATGAGTAAAACTATAAGAGCTATGTGACTTATCATCTTTCTTTTTATGTATCAATCAGAATAATGATGTCAAGCATGCACAAAGTAATGTTTATCATTTGGAAAATTAATTACACAATAGGTCCCTAGAACAGAAGAAATGTATGTTTTTACAGTTCTGGAGGATTAAAAATCTAAGACCAATTTGATGGTGGATGTCCTTTTGTATATATTTCCCTTATTGGTTAATGAATGAAACACTGTTTGGCCAATAGCCAGTAGATACAGGAAGACAGTGGGACTAGGAAACAAGGAGAATTCTGGGAAAGGTAGGCAGAGATAGACCACAAAGAGAGGATACTGTGGAGAGATCAGGAGGGTAGATTCCCCAGGCTTTCTCCAGTAAGATAAGTAGAAATAATAGTTAATAGTTATGGGTGAATTGTTAAGACAGAACTAGCCAATAAGCAGCTCTAGCCATTGGCCAACAGGTTTATAATTAGCATAGCCTCTCTGTGTGTTTATTTGGGGCTGAAACGGTGGGACCTAGCTTGACAGACTCCAACAGCATAAAGTTGCTGGCATGGTTTCTTTTTGCTGATGCCACTTCTCTTGCTTTGACAATGGACACTCATTGTTTTATGCTGACAGATATTTCCCTGTGACTGTTCATCTGACATTTCTTATTGGCTTAAACCTTCCCCTTTTGTGATGTTAATCTCAATTGCCTTTATAAGTCATAGTCTTTATTTACACACTAGGTGCTAAGGTTTAAGCATCAGAATATTGTACCTTCTTTTAAACTGTAGCTATACAACTTAAAATATATATTATCATCTTACAGTATTTCTTAAAGATATAACAAGATAATGTTTATCCTTAGTTTAAAGTCATTCTTCTCCTCTTGATTACATGATCCATAAAGGAAAGAATTTCACCTTTAAATTTTGAGCCCTAACACATGTGTTATTTCTCAAGTATAACTTGCTTTGCTTAGTATTTACCGAGTTGAAAAATGCATTGTTAAATGAAATGTGCTCATTGCAGGTTCTTTAATTCACATTAAGAATTCAGTGTCCTTTCATCACTGTATAGTGGCTTTCTGCTAATCCCTCAAAATTTCCACTTCCCTTAACTATGACACCCCAAATATTTTTCTTAAATACATTTATCTTTTCTTCTGTATTAAATAATTATAGATTACATCACTTTGTTTTTATTAGACTTTATGTTTATAAGGAAAGGAACTTTGATTCATCCTAATGACAGGCAAATAATTTTATATATTTATATATTTATTTCATTTCTTTATTTAGGTGTTATATTCAGTGAATATGGATAGTTATATAAATTTTGATATATGGAGAGTCTTTTATTAGAATCAGAAACTGTCGTTAAATTCCTGATCCCTAGGAGATTCCATTTGGTAATTCTTAAGAAATAATATTTTTAAACCTCCCCAGTGTGTGTGGGTGTGTGTGTCTGATTAGAGTAGATAGAATTTGTTATTATAATTCTACAGAGAGATTTATACAGAAAACAAACATGGTTGATACTGAAAACAGGTTAGATTCAGATAGTGTTTGTTTCAACATCTCCAAGCTAGAGTATCACCTCAGCATATTTATATTATACTCTCCATTGTGGCTCTTGCCTAGGGCTGATTTGTTACCTTGAAATTCATATAGAATCCCTGCAGCCAATCTTCCCTCTATCCCCACTCCAGGTGTTTTTGTGCTTCGATGTGACATTTTCCTATCCAAATAGATCAGTTGTTTATAGAGGGAAAATTACCTGTGTCTGAGATTTCTAGTTCGGTTAATAAGCATTTCAATGCCACCTATCCCTCTGTATCTTTAAAATCCAGATATCACATTAATTTCTAAGAAGAAAGAGATGTTGTTTTGGTCTCTTTTCATCTTACTAGCACATATGTATGTATCTGACTGCTTTCTATAAGGAAATATGTTAGCAATCTCCTAGAAGTCACAGCATCACAATCTTCAAAGTAAAACTCTTAACATTTCCCTAAATAGAATTTACAAATGTGTCATAAATATTTATACTTATCAGTTAGCATTCTGAATGTATATTTATAAAAAACACACTAGGCAATAATTCATAAGCAAGCATACATATACATACATACAAGCAAAATATATATATATATGAATATATATATATACATATATATATTCACACACACACACACACACACACACACACACACTCAGGTCATTGATTACCAATAACACATTGTTTGAAATGAAATTCTGTGGGTCTTAACAACTCATACAGGAAAGAATGGCTCTAAATCAATTGTTTCTTTGACTATTATTATCTGAGAGCCTCATGAAAACACTCCTGGATCTACACTTCCCTGCTTTGCCCTTTACTTCCCTTCCCTTCTCCTTTTGTTAATTAATAGGGAAAGTTACCAAGTCTGCAGGGCTTGGAGCTAATCAGGGAATTTCATTTATTGGTTTAGGTAAAAGCTTTGAGCATGTCAATTCCTCTCCCGAGGTGAGCCTGGGAGCATATTTTTTGGCAGAAAATACTTCCAAAGAGAATAGTCTGGAAAGAACACTTAGCTGAAGCTTGGAATTTACCTCTCCAGGCAGCTTCTATCCTCTCTTGTCTCTCTCTGTTAAATTATTCATTCATGTTATATATTTATATTTCGTAAAGTAAGCTTATGGAGTAAGCCCAGATTTTTAAACTTGTATTTACATTCGGGTGCTCAGGCATTTATTTTCTTCTTTCTTAGTCCTCCCTGAATCCTCCAAGAACTAATCATAAACCTTTTCCTATGTTTTCCATAACACTTTCCTTCTGATACTGTCGTTTGGCAAGTCATTGCATTCTGGACAGAAACTTTGATGCCCTTTTCAGTGCAAGACCTTTACCTTGGCAGATCTCTCCCCAGCCCAAATATTTGCTCATCATCTCTCTAAATGTTCCAGCAATTTTTTGGATAAATTAAAATACTTTTCGCAGCAGCAGTTTTAGTATTGCTTTCTTTGAAGCATTTTGTAAAGTATTATCAAAGCACTCATTAATTTAGGCACTAATGATGTGGTAAATTATAAACTCAATCTGTGGCACATTTTATTCCAAGTTTATGTCATGTGGTTTCTACAAAGAAAGTACAGGGCTTAGTTTGTTTCAGAGATGTTGCCACTCACTAAGTTGTACAAAAACTGCATAGAGTGTGTGTGTGTGTGTGTGTGTGTGCGTGTGTGAGTGAGTGTGTGAACACATGCCCTGCTTTATAGAATGCTTGCGGGCTGCTTCAGTTAACTTTTGTTTTTTGCATTTATTTAATAAAAACACTGACCATCACAGTTTACAGCATGTCATGTTTGTCTGGATGTCCCTCACTAAATACAACCTATCTAGTTGCCTGATTACTGTTTTTATTGTTCAGATTTCCAGCTAAGATACTGTAAATTGAAGTCCCTAGCAAAGAAATGAAATCACAAAGCAGTACCCACCCACTCATACATGAGCATTTGAAACAGATCTATCTTGGAAACATCAGAAAATTAAATTAAATGTTTTTTTTTTCTCTTAAAACAATTTTTGTAGTACTTTAGAAGTTTAAAAACTTGTTTTTTAATTTAATTTATTATTTTATATGTCGATCCCAGTTCCCTCTTCCTCCCTCCCTGTTACACTCTTTGCCCCCTCACATGCACCCTGATCACCCTTCCCTCCCCTCCCCCCACCCCAATTCTACATGTAGGGCAATGCCATCCAGGTGGGGTCATGTAGATCTGTCAAGTCAAGTCATTTGAAGTAGGGACTAGGGCTTCTATCCTGTCTCTAGAATAAGGCAGTGTCCCTCCATGGGGGATGTGTCCTCAAGGTCCTTTTGTGCACCCAGGATTACATGCTGGTTCCACTGTCTGAGGTCACTTTGACTGCTCAGTCCTTCTGGCTGAGACCCATATTCAGGGGGTCCTGAGTCAGTCCCATGCTGGCTTCCCAGCTATCAGTCTGGGGGCCGTTAGCTCCTCCTTGTTCAGGTCAGCTCTCTCTATGTGTTTCTGCTGCCTGGTCTTGTCCTTCCCCTCTGCATCTGGATTCTAGTTTGACTCAGTGTTTAGGTATGGGTGTTTGCTTCTGTTTCCAACAGGTACTAGATAAGGGTTCCATGATGGTGGATAAATTAGTTGTTGATCTCACTATCCGGGAAGGGCATTTATGGTAGCGTTTCCATGGTTGCTCAAATAGTTAGTTGGCGGCTGTCTTATAGGTCTCTAGACCTTTCTTTAGGTTCAGTTTTCTTTTTAAACCAATAATGACTTCCTCTTTTATGGTCTCTCTCTCTCTCTCTGTCTCTCTCTCTCTCTGTGTGTGTGTGTGTGTGTGTGTACTGAATTCGTAAAATTAATTAGGCTTTCATTCAGTAAACATCGGAGATAGTTAATTACTGACCATTGGCCATTTATCAGTGCCTATACTACTGAATCAGAGACAATGAGTCCTTCTTCCCAGCCAACATTGATTGCCAATTATCCCTTGGGGAGTGTAGGGCTTCATGAGCCCCTTCTCTTTCCTAGTTGAAATGTTTGCAGGCTTAAACATGTGTAGATCTTGTGTGGGTCACCATAGCTTTAGTGAGTTCATACGAATAAAGATCATGCTAGGTCCCTAAGACATTTTTTCAGTATCATTTGATAGTTAATTTTGGTTATCAGGCTGACTGTGTCTGCTAGTAACTGAAAAGTGGCCATTGGGCATGTTTGTGAGTGATTTTCTTGTTCAAAATATGTGAAATGGGGAGACCTGCCCTAAATGTGGATAACATACTTTTCTCTTGTTTGCTTTCACTCTGTCTGGCAAGTTCGTTTGCCCTGCTGCTGCTGCTGCCACATTCCTTTATTGATAATAGATTCAACTGTTTCAGTCTTTCTGTGTTGACTGAAGACGAGCAGCACTGCAGGAAACCTTCAAGTTTTCAGCATCAGATTGGGACTGTGAGACCTTCAGCTTCATGGACTAAGCAATTACAGGTCTCTTAGGTTCTTCAATGTCATATATTTACCTGTCAAATTGAAATAACACCAGACCAGTCACTTTCAGGGAAAGAGATGACTTCTTTCTGAGGACTTCCCCAGAAAATAGATTCAATATTCTAATTACTTAGATTCTTATTGTACATGAATTGCTATGTCACTCTATAACTAATGGCCTGATTTTCATCTAACTACTACAGAGTTGGGACTAGTAGTTGTGTAATTTTACAAAGAGACACATGAACAGTGATTAGAGACAGTGGTTTGATTCTAAGCAGGCAAGTGACAGATGTCACAACTTCACTGTTGGTGAATTGCACTAAATGTACCTGTAGCCAGTATAGAACAGTGTATTGTTCTGTATTACTTTTCTAGTTCTTAGAAGTATAACTGTATAAAAGAGAATGTATTCAACTTAGATCAAATTGATATACTTACGTAGGAGGCAAATTTTGTGTTTTGTCATTTCTACACAATGTGACATGTCATCAAACAAAGGAAAATGTATGGGATGTTTTCACTCCCCAATTGAAAATTTCATATTTGTTTCTATCAAGATTGTGAGCATTAGTAAATGTTTGAGCAATACAGTTTATTGCTTTAAGAAATGAGATAACAATAGTGCCCAGTTTCTAGATGGCCTCTCCAAATTGAATAATTATAAGACTGATTTTTAAAAGTAAGTACCTATTTGTAAATGATTAATCAACATTATAGCCATGTATATATCTAACATTTCAACTTCTAATGACATATTTATTTCTTTATCATCGTAAGAGTTAATGAGAAATGTGTTGTTTTTATGTCTGTTTTAATTACACACGTTGGTCTCCTTAAAGTTGTATTTACATTCTGTCTGGACATTCTATCTCAAAATATTGTTCCTTATTCCTCTTATTTAATTAAGTCTCTGTTCCTGAAAATTGATGATTTATTCCTTCCTCCTTAGATAGGAATATATGATTATGTGGGTTATTTTCTATTGCTTTCCAAAGTCATGCATTTTTTTTTTAAAGAAGGAAAATACCAACCATACCCTCATTAAATTGAAAGATAAAAATGCATGCCAGATAGAAACTATTGTTTTGCTTTCCTTTTTACACTTGAACAGCAGGGAAAAAAAAACTAATAGAATGTGATTTGAAAAGTTAGACATATTTTTCAATTTGATTGATTTAGGATTAAAAAGTGTACACATTGCTATTAGAGCAATTCATGTTTGGTAGTTTCTGTTTCTTCAAAAAAAAAAGGAATGATAATTAATGTTTCATTAGGCACCCATACATCTCAGGTACATATTAATTAAAAATTAATTAGTAAAATGAATATAATTAATCTCTAATAAAATGAATAATGCTAATTGATAAATGTATTGAATTTATTTGGAGATAATTAATATTGAACTGCATGATGGCTTTAGAGTTTGATCAAAGTCTTGCATATGGTAATTGAGCAAACTAAGATATTATGTGCATCATTTTTACTTCAATTTTCTACTTTTTTTCATTTTCATCTGCTCTCTGACTGCCTGAGAGGCTCATCCATGTGCACAACTATGACTTTGCTCTGTTATGCATTCAGAATGATTATTTGTATTTTGTGCCTATGTCCCACTCATTCTCTTTATTACATGGAAAAAAGATTGTCCGTGTTTTAGCGATTTCCCTGTAGTTGTAGCATGGCTGGTATTACCTTTCTCTGCTTATGTTACTTACTTATTTGTTTTATTTTTTCAATTCTTTTGACTCTATTTGTGCTTTACTTAAACATCTCAAAATTTTTTTTTAACCAAGGTGTGTTAAAAACTTCTTCTCTTTAGACCACCTGTAAGTCATTGAGTTAGCATATGCATAAGCAAAATTCTGTGTCTTGCATTGTGCCAGTAGCTAAGGCACTTCCTCATCAGCCATCATCTGAAATTCACAGTTTTACATTTTGGTTTTGTTCGATTTGTAGTTTATGATTTCTAGCTTTTATCTACCTTGATTTTTATTGTAAAATATAATGCATTTTGATATTTTATAAATATGCGTTATCTTAAAGGACAGAATTCATCATTATACTTCAATGCATATTACTGTAAATTTCTAATTAAACAAAATGTAACTTCCCAAAACATAAGTGCATTTTTGTATGTTTTATTTTCCCTTTTATTGAAAATAGATTCTTTTCATAAAACATATCCTAATAAGATTTTCCTCTTCCTGTACTCCTCTCAATTCCTCCCCACACCCACTCCCTTCTGTATCCATCCCCTTTTTGTCTTTCTTTAGAAGAGTCTTCTATGAGATAACAACATAGCATAACAAAATACAATATATATAATAATATAAAACAAAACTTATCATATCTATGTTAATGAAAAGACAGAAAGATCCCCAAGAGAAGGCAAAAGAATAAGAGATCCACTTGTTCATATACCCAGAAGTTCCATAAAATTATTATATTGGTGGAGACCTGTGTTGTCCTTGGGGTTGCTGCTTCAGTCTCTGTGAGTTCATATGACCCTTGCTCAGTTGATTGAGGGGCCCTTTTTCTCATTGTGTCCTCCATCCCCTCTGGTTATTTATTTCCTGCTCCACAGTGTTCTCTGAGCTATGAAGGGAGAAATTTAATAGAAACATCCCATTTAGAGTTGTGCTTTCCAAGGTCTCTTTCTCTCCTTTATATGACTTCATAAGATGTATTAGGACATCTTTAAGTGTGTTCTAAACCCTTTTAATTATCTAGTAAGAAAAGTTTTCTAACATTTTCTGGTTAGGACTTTAGAATCTAGAAGAAAAGAAATTGAGCAGAGACCATTAATCATGAGTACAGGCTGGAAAAGACACATATTGGACATCTATTGAGCTGATAAAGCTTAGTAGTAAAGGAAAACAGGTGAAGTTAACGCATGTCAAGAAACATAGGAGAACATACAATATTTTTCAAGTCCAAGCTTCATAAATTTTACAGTGTCACATATGTTCTATATGCCATTACCTAACAAGTCACAAATTCAACTCCAGCTCTAATAAGAGAGGAACTAGATTCTACTTCTCCCAGAGGGAGTAGCTAGCCATCTGTAGGCAGCTTTTACTCATCACACATTTTTTATGCTGTATACAAGGCACTGTAAACCAAATTTTATCTACCCTTCAAAACAATCATTATACTTGTTGAAACAAAGGTAAATATAAAAAATGTGTTAGTGCTCATAGCTCATATCTGTAAAAGTTGCCTGTGTTTAGTTTTCCTTGGTTAGGATTAAAGATAAGTTACTTATAAGACTTTAGACCGACAAAGATGGATATATGATAGAATATTTTCCTTAATTCTTGAAAATGTTAATGGAGTAAGTATTGTTAACTATAGTTCTTATTTGATAACAGTTTTTTTTCAAGGCCAGACTGGTCTACAGAGTGAGTTCCAGAGATCTGGCTGCCTCTGCCTCCCAAATAAAGGCACGCATCACCAATGCCCAGCATTCTAAAATAAAATAAGATTACACACACAAAAACAAGTTGCTTGTGTTGTGGCCATGGACCAATGACTAAAATTCATATATTAAATCAGCTAGAAATATGTTGTCCTGAAGTGGATGGAGTGAAAATATTGGAGATTACACTTCAGAGTAGGAAGTTGCTTATAGAATCACTTTTCCTAGTAGTTTGTAATCTCAACTCTCTTCGTGATCTGATTTTCACATCTAGTACTTCCGTGCCAAGTGAGAAGTCAGGGGCAGAAGAGCCAGTTTTAGGAATATGACTTGTTTTGAGAAGAGAGTCATAGCAGTATATAATGAAGCATTCTTACCAGCTGATAAACTTTGACCTTAAAGCAAATTTTCCTAAGTTTCCCAAATTGAATTATTTTATTCTCATCACTTTAATGAGTTTACTGAGAGGTGAACATCTTGCGTTCTTCCTCCAGATGCTATGGTTCCTGCTCATAAATTCTTTGCATTTCTACTATTTACTGTTTTCACTAAAATCGTACCTACTGCAAAAATTAAACCCAACTGACAGGAACCAAAATGAGATGAATTCTCTCGACTCTTTTCTAGGAAAACATTTGTTGGATTTTTCCAGAAGATTAAAAAGCATTTGGAAACGAAATGGAGGTAGTCTAACCTGTTTTGATAATGACCATGAAATGTGTATGATTGTATTTAAATTTACATAGCATACATTGAAATCCATTAAGCTAACATACACAAATTTTACAGCTGAAGAAAATTGAAATAAAGGTAGAATCCATTTAATTATCTAAATTACTATCCATATAAGACATTTCAATGTACCTACAGCAGTAGTTTTATGATAAACCTCCAAACACTTAGCTAAATACTGCAGCTTCATATGTTAATACAACCCTCAATGGAGGTATTGAGGTTATACATGCTTTTCCTAATTTAAGGAGGGATTTTCAGAATGGGTTGAACCAAATAGAGAACATTTAAATAAAAAGCAAATTGCTTTTCCTGTAATTGAATTTCCCTTGCTGTTATTGCTAATTATTGACAATATTTGTGATTGTGTGATTGACTGAGCAGCTTCTGCATTCAGAGACAAATTACTTTTCTTCTTGTCTTAGAAGACATTGACTGTCTCTTAGATATCACAGTCTGTTACCATGGAAATGATTGTGATTTGAGAAATGTATCAGCAGCAATAACAAAAAAAAAAAAAAAAAAGAATAAGAAAAAAGAAATTGCTTTGCATGGAGAATTCCGTTCCCTTCAGAAATATGTTCATTTTATAGTCATGCATAGTAAGTACACAGTAATGGTTTTTCATGTTGTTAATACTATGCCTTTGTTTTATAAACTCCTACATAATACATGGAGTATGCTACATGTAAGCATAAAGAAAGAAGTAGAGAAGTAAACTGAAGGCAATAAAATGACATTATATTTTAGAAAAAATTATAATTAAATATGAGTATAAATCATCCTCTAATTTAAAGTATTGAAAATGTGTTTGTAAATAGTAGTGATATCATTGAAAAATACCTAATATTTTATGACACAGTTCTTATCTCTATTCTGTTAACCATTTACTAGATATTTCTTCACTTGTATGTTATGATTTTCTGTAAAAGCAGACAAACAGTTAGTTCAATACTCTGGTAGGACACATGGTTTCTACCTAAACTTCTATACCGCCTATGTGATTAATTTAAAGGATAATTGCAAAAGAATATATGCCACAGAGTCTAAGATGTTCTCATTAGTAATGTAATTATATGTATCTGAGCAGTAAAGAAGGAAATGGAGAAAATTCCAAAATCATCATAGAATATCCAAGAAAGGCAGAGATTAAATAGACACAAGAGCTTTGCTGCTGACTTCAACTGCACCCATTCATATCCTCCCCTTGCCTCAAACCAAAGTGTATATAACCTGAAAGAGCCTAGTGCTTGAAGTCCTTGTGCCTTATCCTTAAGTTTTCTGGGATGATAGTTGTGGTCACCTCATGAGCTGCTCACTGCTACCGCCCCAATGAATTCTGTAGGCAAATTTTTCTTCTCTTCTTATTTTTATAAAATCATTAACTTAAACTATTAAATATTGGTGAAGGAATAACTAGTCCTCAAAATAGTGAGAAAATACAGGATTAACTGTGAAATGGTACTGGAAACTGCTAAGAATTTTCTTTGGTTTGGAATTTCAGGATGCCATTTAGGATGTGCCAAGGCATATATACCTTCTGAAACTCATCTAGGTAGGACATTCCTCTTCATCATCAACACTATACTATGCTAGGGACAAATATAGATGGTAACAGTCATATATATACTCTTTAGGCATGTCTTTTTTCCACTTCTGTCTCTGACATTTTTACACATCATGTCTCTTGCATGTATGATGTTTATTTTTGTTGGGAAAATTAAATAGTCTTGCTGGAATGTCAATATTTGAAAGAAAAAGAATATTAAAAGCTTCTAATGATATCTGTGATAAGTCTTCTATCCTAGTTAACAGCCCTCATCCTAAAAATTTAAGAAAAGATCACATCAGAATAAGGGAAGGCCAATATAAATTGGTTTTTCAAAGCAGGTCTAACTTCCAAAGTGAAGTCAGGGGTAAAATGCCTACTTATGGACCTATGATATTTCACAATTATAAGAGTACCATTAAAAAGTATATTGAAACTTTGCAGATGCAAGGTCTCAAGGCTTCAGTTGCTATAGTATGCTGGAAAACATATAATGTACACAAATCTATCTAGGGATGGACAAACACGCCTAGAAATCAGTGCACACAGATTAAAAATTGGATTGAGAATACAGGTATTTAATAACTGGAAACTGTCCCAAAACATCCAAATACAAAGGAGAGTTTTATTTCAAACATTGGCAGTGGAAGAGGTATGAACACAGTTTGAAAGTAGTGATCAAAGTTCCAGGGCTCAACCTACTGAAAGCAGGTTTCATAAAAGATGTAGACTTACCATTATCATCATAGAAAATAACTCTGACCTGAAGGAAAATAAGAGATAGATCATTATGGAGTCTACAATGTGTTCCATAGTCCAGGAACTTAGTCCTGGATTACCCCAAGTATCATGTTCCAGCTTGGTGAAAATTTGATGAAGTTTTCATATTAGCCTAACAAGGAAAGTCATAACTAAAATCACCTTTCAAATATTTTGGTGGAGACATTAGATAGGAGCTACATAAAAAAAAATATAAAAAAAAAAACAAAAAAAAAAAAAAAAGAAAAAGAAAAAGCAGGGAGGAAGAAGGAAATACTTGAGTATTCAAAGTTAGAGTTGCTCAGAAACACGCATGGTTCTTGCTATTGTTATATTTGCTATAGTACCAAGTAGGTAAGATAAAGGAGGAGACTGTTCACTGAAAAAGTCAAAGGAGAAATACGGAAATGGGGAAATAATTGCTAGATATTATCAGAAGGAAATATTGAACATACTTCTGCCTCTCTGCACAACTGACTGCCAAATATTTTAGGCATGTGGGAGACATTTGCAATAGAAATCAAAAGTTGAAGTTTGATGTTCCCACAGCTGTACACAGAAGGAGAGTCAAAACATTTTAGTTTTAATAACTATTGATGTATTTTTATTTTAAATTGTATGCATGTGAGATGGTGTAAGGCAATTTGTTAGGGAGGGTAGGTACACAGAGAGGCCAAAAGAAGGAATTATATATCTGGAGCTGTATTTGCAGGCAGCTGTGAATCACCCTGTTGGGTCCTAGAAAACTTAAGCAGGAACTTGTAGGGGCTGAACCATATGTACAGCACTAGAGTATTTTTTTTTATATCCTCTGGATACAATAGAATTTAGTTGACATAATGTTTTATTCACATTGTTAATTGTAAATCAATCCAAAGGTATAAGACAAGGAAGAGAGAAATGGCTAGCACTACAGAGCACTTGCTGCTTTTATTGAAGATCCAAATTCAGTTCCCTGCAGTCACATCTGGAAAATCACAGTTCATAGAATGCCATCTCCATGAGACATGACACTCTCTTTAGCCTAAGTGGGTTTCAGAGCAGACATATGCATTCTGACATGCAGAGGCATGTACATAAATGAGTTTTTAATCTATAAAGCACAAAAAATTGTATTTAGGTTATGTTCTAATAGAAACTAACAAAATTATACTTTTTCAAGATTTAGAATATCTTTTATGCATGCCTTAAGTAATTTTTTATATTCCTAATGAAAGAATATGTAGACTCAACCAAAATACTCAAGTCAAATATGTTTTATTTAAATAATGATTCAAAGCAGAAATATCAAATTTGTAGGATATATATATATATATATATATATATATATATATATATATATATATATCTGGCAGCATGCACATTTTAATAAAATTACGATTTTTCAAAACTATTATAAAAATCAAGATGGGACACTAATGACTATATTGGAAGACCATGCATGAAGACTAAATACAGGGGCGGCATCAAGAATGGAAGAGCTGTAGTGAATATACTAATTTCACAACTGACATTTTTACATATTCCTATTTCTAAGAATGCTTCAAATGCATGAGGCAAAACCTGATGGATCTCAAAGAAAAAGACAAACAGAAAATCATCTTTTGAGATTTCACTGACTCTCGCTCAGTATTTGACAGGCCAATTTAAAAAGAACTCAGCAGACATTTAGAAAGAATGACATCCAGCCACTATATTCAGTGTGCCAATGATTTTACACTGCACAGTAGTTTCTGATCACATGAAACACTCGACAAGATATTCAATAAAGTTGCTCCACCATGAAAATCTCAGTGAGTGTAAGAAACAGTAAATTTCTGTTTATTTTTCTCGTTTCTGACAAAAATCACAAAGAAAGATTACAAGGCAAACTATTTATTTAAGGAGGCATGTAGTCTACATTGGCAAAAAGGCATGGAGTAACAATGCTTGGTCCTTAGTAACAACAAGCAGCAGAAAAAGGATGGTGATCATTTGGCTGTCTCTCTTATCTCCTTATTCATTGTGGCACCCCAGTACACTGGATAGCTCCTATCACAATCAGGCTGGGTCTTTCCTCCCCAGTTAAACCTCCCTGAAGAGACAGTCTAAATTCATTTATGCTGAATAATGAAAATGACCATCATACTTACATAATATGTTGTTTTATCACAGAGCAATAATAATTTAGAAGTTTGTATCAAAACATACACACCTTCACTTTGCAGGAAAGCTAAGTTGTAAATACAGAATTAAATAATAAAGTAAAGAAAATGAGAAAATGAGGGAGGTTTTTCACTTTATTTATCAGTTTACTTGTTTGTGGTACTTGTCATTATTTCATTTGGTAATGCCATGAGAGTATCATCATAATTTTCCTTGATAAAAATCATTGTTTTATTTTTTTTTTGGTGGTTTAACATACCAAAATTTATCAACATGATCCACCATATAAACAAACAGAAAAAGAAAAAACACATGATCATCTCCATAGATTCTGAAAAAGCTTTCAAAAAAATTCAACACCCTTTTATGATGAAGGTCTTAGAGAGATCAGGGATAACAGGAACATACCTAAACATAATGAAAACAATACACAGTAAACCAACAGCCAACATCAAACTGAATGGAGAGAAGCTTAAGGCGAGTTCTCTAAAATCAAGACAAGGCTGTCCTCTCTCTCCATATCTCTTCAATATTGCATTTGAAGTACTAGCTATAGCAGTAAGACAACAAAAGGAGATCAAGCAGATAAAAATTGGAATGGAAGAAGTCAAACTTTCACTATTTTCAGATGATATGATAGTTTATATAAGCGACCCGAAAAACACTACCAGGGAACTCCTATAGCTGATTAAATCCTTCAGAAACTAGAAGAATACAAGGTAAAAAAAAAAAAATCAGTAGCCCTACTATATACAGATGACAAAGGGGCTGAGAAGAAAATCAGAGAAAGATCACCCTTAACAATAGCCACAAACAGCATAAAGTACCTTAGGGTAACACTTACCAAACAAGTGAAACATCTATATAGCAACAACTTTGTGTCTTTAAAGAAAGAAATTAAACAAGATACCAGAAAATGGAAACAACTCCCATGCTCTTGGACAGGTAGGATAAAACATAGAAAAAACAACAATCTTGCCAAAAGCAATCTACCAATTCAATTCAATCTCTATTAATTTCGCAGCACAATTCTTCACTGACTTTGAAAGGATAATACTCAACTTTATATGGAAAAACAAAAGACCCATGATAGCCAAAATAACCCTGTACAATAAAGGAACTTCAGGAGGCATCACCATTCCAGACGTTAAGCTCAACTATAGAGTTATAGTCCTGAAAACAGCCTGGTATTGGCACAAAATCCTGATGTTGACCCATACACCTACGAACACCTGATTTTTGACAAAACAGCTAAAAGTATACAATAGGAGGAGGAGAGCATCTTCAGCAAATGGTGCTGGCACAATTGGATGATGGTGTGTAGAAGACTGCAGATAGACCCATGTCTATCATCATACACAAAACTCAAGTATAAATGGATCAAAGACCTCAATATCAATCCAGCCACACTGAACCTCTTAGAAAAGAAAGTGGGAGACGCCCTTGAACAAATTGGTACAGGAGACCGCTCCCTGAACATAACTCCAGTAGCATAGACACTGAGATGCATAATTAATAAATGGGACCTCCTCAAACTTAGATGCTTCTGTAAGGCAAAGGACACAGTTGACAAGACCAAACAGCAGCCCACAGACTGGGAAAAGATCTTCACCAACCCCAGATCTGACAGAGGGCTTATCTCCAAAATATACAAAGAACTCAAGAAACAAGTCAAGAAAACACGAAATAACCCTACTAAAAAATGGGGTACAGAACTGAAGAGAGAATTCTTAATAGAGGAAGTCAAAAAGGCTGAAAGACAATTAAGAAAGTATTCAACAACCTTAGCTATCATGGAAATGCAAATCAAAATAACTTTGAGATACCATCTTACTCCTGCCAGAATGGAAAAAAAAAAAAAAAAAAAAACTTACACTGGAGAGGATGTGGAGCAAGGGGAACACGCCCCAAATGCTTGTGGGAGTACAAACCTATACAGCCATTTTGGAGATCAGTATGGAAGTTCCTCAGGAAAATGGGAATCAGTCTACCATAGGACCCTGCAATTTCACTCTTAGGCATATACCCAAAAGATCCACATTCATGCAACAAAGACATATGTTTAGCTATGTTCATAGCAGCATTATTTGTAAAAGCAAGAACCTGGAAGCAAACCTCGGTCCCTCTCAACTGAAGAGTGTATAAAGAAGATGTGACACATTTACACAATGGAATACTACTCTACAGAAAAAAAAAAAAAAAAAAAAAAAAAAAAACAAATGGAATCTTGAAGATGCTGTCCTTGCCCCATTGTATAATTTTAACTGTTTTGTCAAAAATCAGGTGTTCATAGCTGTGTGGGTTAATATTAGGATTTTCAATTTGATTCCATTGGTCTACCTGTCCATTTTTATGCCAATACCAGGCTATTTTCAGGACTATAGCTCTGTAGTAGAGCTTAAAGTCAGAAATGGTGAGGCCTCCTGAAGTTCTTTTATTGTATAGGGTTGTTTTGGCTATCCTGGGTCTTTTGTTTTTCCACATAAAGTTGATTATTATCCTTTCAAGGTCAGTGAAGAATTGTGGTGGGATTTTAATGGGGATTGCATTGAATCTGTAGATTGCTTTTTGCAAGATTGCCATTTTTACTATGTTTATCCTACCTATCCGAGAGCATGGGAGATCTTTCCATTTTCTGGTATCTTCTTTAATTTCTTTCTTTAAGGCCACAAAGTTCTTATTATATAGGTCTTTTACTTGTTTGGTAAGCATTACACCAAGATACTTTATGTTGCTTGTGGCTATTGTAAAGGGTGATGTTTCTCTGATTTTTTTCTCTGTCTCTTTGTCTAATACAAATGATCAAAACACTACAAAATTCTCAAGGAACTAATAAAATTGAAAGAAGTATGCAAGAGGCTCAGTGCTGAAGAATACTTGTTACTCTTGCAGAGAACTTATATTCAGTATCAGAACAGGGCGGCTCACAATTAACGTATTCCATAGATTCAATTACCCTCTTCTGGCATCCACTGACAGCAGGCATACATATGGTACACAAACATATGTACAGGCAAAACACACACACACCAAAATGAAAATAAATATATTTTTAATAAATCAGTGTCTTTAATATTCCCATAATTGTAAAAATAAATTGAAATTTCTTATATTACTGATACCCCATCTGGATTCTTGACAACATCAGCTGTGTATGAAGGCAAAAAAGTATCATACCACATACACTCTTCCAGGTATTAGGAAGAAAATTGATGGGTACAAACATATGTAATGAGATCAGCATTATTTTGAGTATGTATCAGAATAAATTTTAATAAATAAACTAAGATTAATATGAACCATAGGTTTTGGAAGGAAGTTTCCATCAAAAGTTCAAAATATTTTAGAAGTATATTATATGAAATTAGCTACACTAAGTAGTACCACATAGAAAGTAACATGTTCTTCCAGATATAACTATAAAGATTTGTTTCTCCAGTTTATAGTCATTGGTAGGTCAAGGGGCTTCTCATGCTCTATTTAATATGAATGCCATTTATTGAGAATGTTCTACTGAATGTAAAAAGAAACTTGAAATTGTGTGTATATGGTTACACAACTGAGATAACGTTTAAAAATTAATTTAATTAATATATGTAACAAAAATGAAATTAAAAATGACACTTTAGCATCAATATAATCTATAAGGATATGTAAGATTCACAACAATATACCATCTGAATTCTTAGAACATTGTAAAAATGGATGAATAAAATCTATAAATTGCAATGATTCCCCAATGTGACTGCTAGGATTAGTCTAGTCACTCACACACAAACATACAAGCACACACACATACACACACTCAGAGATATGCGCACAGAGAGACACACACAAATACTGCACACAGTTTCAAAGCATTGTTAAAAAGTGACAAATTAATTTATATTTTAAAAATGCAAATGAACTATAATTGCAAGACAGAATGAATCATAAATAATGAATGTATTAAGCAAAAGTATTTCTTGATTTGAGGAGTTTTCCGAACCCATAGTAATGAGGTAAGAATTACTGACACTCTGTTTAATGTCATAGGACTGAAAGTTAAGAAACAAACCCACATACTCTAACCAAGTCATTCTTGACAATGTCGGTAAATAACTCATATAAAGGTTATTGTCCTTCCTATAGTGTATACTGAAGATTTTACTTGGGTATCCATATATATTAAACTCTTCCTTCCATTATGAATGAGCAAACTATTATTTAGAGTGGTTGATGGGAGATGTCATTCTGTAAATATGTTTCTCTTATTGGTTAATGAATAAAGCACTGTTGGCCAATAGGAAAGCAAGATAGTCAGTACTAGGAGACAAAGAGGAGAGAAGAAGAGGTAGGGAGAAGTCAGCATGTAGAGACTTGAGAGAATAGTGGTCCAGACCCTCTCTCCGGTATGATGAGACCACATGGAAATACTTAGATTAATAGAAATGGGTTAATATTTAAGACAGAGCTAGCCAATAAGAAACTAGTAACTGGCCAACAGCTTTATATCTAATACAGAGTCTCTATATTATTTGGGGCTGGCACAGCTTTGGGACCAGACAAGCAGGGAAAACTTACTCCTAACAAATGGTCACTGACTGAAGGCTGACACACACAAGACACAACTTTCAAACAAAAATTCTATTAACTTATCAAACAAGCAGGACAAAATATACAACAAATTCATTATATCTTAGTTAAATACATTGTATCTTTAAATGATACCCATCTAAAAAATTAAAATTAAAGTCAGAGGGAAAGAATACTTATAAAACATTTAAATGTGTATGTGTTTTTGTGTGTGTGAGAGAGAGAGATAGAGAGAAAGGAAGAGGGAGAGAGAGAAAATGTGTATATTTGGATTTCATTTCAGTCAGTTAAGAAAACAAAACCAACCTGCTTTGTAAATGTGTAGCATATTTAGAAAGTTCCTCAACTTAAGAACAACATAAGAATGCAAATATTATATCCTAATGTACTCAACATTAATAATTATTATACTATATGCATTGAACTTATAAGGTGTCATTGCAAAGGAAGCAAAATTTGTGCAAAACATCATGCACAGCTGTACAAAGACAACAGACTAAGTTTATTTCATCATGAATGTACTTGTAAAATGTACTAAACATAATGTTGGCTAATTAAATCCATTTAGTTAATTAATGCCTCCTTCAAGGAGATACTATGATACATGTAAGATTGGTTTAATATTAGAAAAATGTAATTCATTATACTAATGGTCTGGAGGGAAAACATCTCATGATTGTCTCCACGAAAGCAGAAGAAATTCATGTTCAAATTCACTTCATAATTTAGAAATGTAGGGACAGTGTGTTATCTTATTAAAGACTACATAGCCAAAATCTATAGCTAAAATAATAAATGGAGAGTCTTAAGTCACTTCAAATTTAAGTTCAGAAATAGGGCTATGGTATCTGCCACATTATGTTTACCATGGAATGGGAAGCAAGGCCAGTGTAAATAGGATTGTGATGCTTAGAGGAGAATAAGTTCAGCATTTTGTCAGGTGATACAATCATCTTCATAGAAAACCTAAGAGATCTAGCACATTTGTGATATTAATTTTAACAAAAAACTTTCTTTCTAAGAACAGGGTGAATTGAAACACAGAAAAATACTTTTACCTCTGCTGCTAATTTAAAAATAAACTCACAACCTGAGTTAGGACAGAATTTTATCAGTTGGTTCTGAAGAGGAGTGTCACAAAATCATTCTAAAATTATGGGCTTTCTAAAGCCATAATTTTTATCTCCATGAATACTTTTAAATTTTGAAAATTATTTCTTTTATTTTAAAATTGTAATAAAACAACAGCAATTCCCTTTTTCCTTTACTCCCTCCAAGCTTCCCTATATATTGCTCCTCACTCCCTTTCAAATTCATAGTCTACCTTTCCTTCATTAATTATTAATAGACATAGGTTTAAAAGGACAAAGAGACCAAGATATATCTAACCAGACTGAAGACAAACTTCAAGGCCATTGCAAGGAAAGTGAGTGTTTTGTGTTGATATAGTAACAGATGAACCAACCAATATTAAAGAGTACAGACCTGAAATTAAAGTTATAATTATATAAAATACATTGAGAAACTGAAAGAAAGATAGGTGTTTTGGTACATCATGCTAATGCATGAAGGATTGGAAAAGCTTGGTTCTCATTTTACCATACCAGGTGTATTAAATGAGTAATGTAAAAGTAATAAAGTTCATACAAGGAAATTATGCTGAATATTTTTTAATATCATATTGAAACATTCATCTTTGCAAGACTTGGAACAAACACAAAATTTCTAAGTGATATACTTTACTACATTCTAATTAAAAATGTTTGCTTGACTAACTTTTCATATAAGTGACACATTGTTTGCAGTATATCTATCAGACTCATATCCAGCATTTATAAGGAACCCTGATTAAAAATTATGATAAGAATTCTAGAAAATTGTAGAAATTATATGAAAGGGGCCAAAATCACTGGATGCACAGAAATGGTAAATAATATGAAGGCATGCACAAATAATTATTATCACAAAAATACAAATGAAAGGATTAATCCCACCAGGACCATGGATGTTAGAATGAAGAGACTTGAGAATGATGTAGAGAAAGAAACTCAACAGTTTTCTATGACATTTTACATATCTCCATTCTTCTTGGTGTCTGGATCTGAGCTAGTGAAATGAAGGATATAGTCTCTTTCTTGTGACTCTGCATTTTCCCTCATGGATTCCTGGCCATATAATATATTATATAATATAATATATATATATATATAATATTATATAATATATTATATATATATAATATATTATATAATATTATATATATATATATTATATTATATATATATATATATGGCTATGGTCATGTACACACCTATGTAGACATTTGTAATTTTATGTTTGAGTATACAATGTATCTTACAACTATAAGCCAAATTATATCACAGTACTTTGGAGCTTAGACATACAATTTTTAATATAAATAGATTGAATTAAGATAAAAATGCATATTATATAAAGATAAAGTCACATTGGAAGCAATTGCTCACATACAATATGGTGCTTTTTTAATCAAGAGGGCCAAAGTAGTATGACATGAGGAAACAATAAAATAGAACAAGCAATAAAATAGAACAGCAAGCCAGGAGCCAGGAGGTGCTGTTAATGAGGTCAATTATACTTCTTTATATAGTATCCAAAACTGGAAATAGAAAATGGAATCCCTAATTCATGCAAATGTTGGTGGTGATGGATCTAAATTTCATGATACATGGCAGGCATATAAATGCCAATGCTTCTAAAAAATTACCTCATATTGCATGTTTCATGTAAATCTGAGCATTTACAAACACAATCTTGATAATTCCCAGCATTGTCTTAGGCAGAAGAAAGATTTTCTATTTGGTCACTGTGTACACCTTATTTGAATTGTCTTTTCTCACCACTACCTGTGTGTTTTGAATAACACAAAGACAGGAATTTTCCAGACTTGAGCCTTGTGAAGATTTAGTGTTTTGTTTTCTTGTTATTTCTTTTATGTAGTAAGTGCTAATATGGTTTATGAAGATGAAATGTAAATGTTTAAAGAATTGTAAGGTTAGAAAGTTTTTATTAGATTAGTGGGTGGAGACAGAAAGCATCATTTCTGTTTTATCAAGTGTATGAGGAACAATTGGCTTTAATAGTACAAACTGCACATTAAAAGGCAGGAGACAATTAGGTATTCCATCTTATACTTATGCAAAGCAATTTCTAAGGTTCCTCTTAAACTGTTTTGGTGTGCTATTGCATATTTCAAATTTGCCTTTATTCAATTTCCTTTGCTTTTAGTGGCTAAGTTTAACATTAATATAAAAAGAAAGGAAATGAGAATAGAACCTATAAACCGCTAAATAAAATCTTAATGTTTATTCTTTTTGAAGCAGTGGTCATCAGTAGAAAAAAATTTAATATGGAGAGGTTAGCTAGGCATCTTTCCGTCATGAAATGACAGAGTTAATTTTGCATGTTCACTCAAGTTTTATTTTTAAAATGGGCCATGCTCTAAACGGATTTGTAGATGAGTAGAATTTTGAAAGTAGACTTAAATTATCCTTAGACCCACTATCCAAATAAAACTATGAAAATATATACACTTATGTAAAGGTAAGAACAAGCTGTGTCATGCTTTAATCTCAATTTTACATCTCAATTCTATGCTATGGAAATGGCTTTCCTTATTTCAAATCATCCTATAGATTTATTAAAGTTGAATGGAGGCGCTTACCATTGACAGTTTCACTATTAGAAGCACTCAAGCACTACATTGGTTTGCAAATGAATCTTATTTGTAAATTTTAGGTATGTATTTTGTGGAATACATGGTTAAGATTGGAATTTTATTTATTTATCTTTTTTAACCACACTTTCAGAATCTTTGTTTTTAGTGTGGCTTTTAAAATTAATTTAGGGCTATTAGAAAAATGACTATACTTTGTGTTTGCTTAGTGCCTTCATCCTTTCTGTCAATTACTTTTATTTTTTCATTTTATTTATTGATTTGAAGCATGAATATTCACCATTTTTCTTTTGTGTGTGTGTTTTATTTTTATTTACTTATTTTTTATATTATTTATTTTTTATTTTTATTTTACATATCGATCCAATTTCCACTCCCCTCCCTCCTTCTTTCCCTCTCTCCCATCCTCACATGCACCCCACCCCCTCTCCACTCCATTCTCCCCCTCTCCACATGTAGGATGATGCCCTCCAGAAGGGGTCATTTAAATCTGTCAAGTCATTTGGAGTAGGGACTAGGTTAAGGGAGAGACTGTGCCCGCAAAGTTCTTTTGTGCACCAGGAATATATCTTGGTTCCACTGGCTGAGGCCCCTTAGACTGCTCAGGGCTTCTAGCTGAGACAAGTGTTCAGGGGGTCTGAGTCAGTTCCATGCTGGCTTCCCAGCTATCAGTCTGGGGGGCTCATTAGCTCCTCCTTATTCAGGACAGCTGTCTCTATGTGTTTCTGCAGCCTGGTCTTGTCCTCCCTCTCTGCATCTGGATTCCAGTTCAGCTCAGTGTTTAGTTGTGGGTGTTTGCTTCTGTTTCCATCAGCTACTAGATGAGGGCTCCATGACCAAGGAACTCTTACAGCTGTCAAACACCTTCAGCAAACTAGCAGGATACAAAACAAACTCAAAAAAAAAAAAATCAGTAGCCCTAATTTATTCAGATGACAAAGGGGCTGAGAAAGAATTCAGAGAAACATCACCCTTTACAATAGCCACAAACAACATAAAGTATCTTGGGATAACGCTTACCAAACAAGTGAAAGACCTATATAATAAGAACTTTGTGGCTTTAAAGAAAGAAATTAAAGAAGATACCAGAAAATGGAAAGATCTCCCACGCTCTTGGATAGGTAGGATAAACATAGTAAAAATGGCAATCTTGCCAAAAGCAATCTATAAATTCAATGCAATCCCCATTAAAATCCCACCACAATTCTTCACTGACCTTGAAAGGATAATAATCAACTTTATATGGAAAAACAAAAGACCCAGTACGTTCACTGTTTATATGTAGTTGTCTTTAAGTATTTGGGGTAGGGAAAGTTTCTATTCTTTTATGATAACTGATTTCAAAGTTTCCATGGCTTTATTTTTTTAAATTTATAGTTATACATTGAGTGTTGTCACAGAATTTGTTATTGTTGCAATTTATATTTAACTTATAGTTTCCATATAGTTTTCAATATTTATAAACCTAATTACACTTCTGAAAACACAGTCTTATTTAAAGAATTTGTTTTTGTTCAATTTCATGATCTTATATTCTGTTATATTAATTAATAATTAATTCTATGTTAAAGTCCTCACTTAACTGTTCAGTTCAGACATGCTTCTTGTCCTTACTTGAAGTTGTTTTCTTTAATTACAAATTGTGAAATTATGATTAAATTATGATTATAATGAGCTGCAAAACAGCGACATGGCCTGCACCGTATCTTCCCTGCCAATCAGTTCTGGGGAGTCCAGTTTTGTTGTTACCTTAACTTCTACCTAAGTGTGTGCCTCCTCCTAGTGTATGACTCAAGGGCCATGAGCATGAATCTTCTGAAGATTTTAATCCTTTCAGTGTGAACTAAAGGCAACAAATATGGTCACTTCAAGGGTAACATGCATGGAATGGATCAGCAGTTGTCATCAAGGATGGTCAGGACAGGGGAATGGGGCCAAAGATAAATTACCTATTGCTTAGGCAGAAACAATGAATTACCAGGGCAGTCAAGTTAAAGTAACACTTGCAACTTCAAGAAATATTTTATTGTTTTGTTTGTTTGTATGTTTTCAACTAATAATTTCCCTTGGGGAATTTATAATTATTCTTAGTGTGCTTTGTGGCTTATGCCTATTACTGGATAGCACCAGAGGAATAGAGAGTCATAAGATGAAGAGGGGGATGTAAAGCTCCTAGGTATGTATGAAAATTGATCAAGGTTAACTTATGAATTTCATGTCAATTTGATTAGCCTCTTCACAGTCTTCCTAAATAGACTAATTATTGTTCTTTGAGAATATTGTATATTACATTTATCAGATATGTGGATTGCAACGCTTGTTTTCAGTCTCATGATATTTCTCTTCTCTCTGTTGTTTTCTATGTGGCACAGAAGCATATCATTTTGATTTATTCTAGTTTTTCTACTATTATTTCTGGACTTCTGAGATTAAGCCTAAAAGATAAAGGCATTGCTACAAAGTTATTGAGCAAAGAAAACTGTTAATTTTCCTTAAGTTTTAGACATTATTTCAATGTCATTATGTATCTAGAAACATAGAAGACAAACACATCCTATTTGAAAGTTTGATTTATTTTGAAATTCTTTTCCCTTCAAGAAGGAGAAGTAGTACAAAATGGAGAGGGAGGGATTGTCTGAGGGATATATGGGGAAGTTGGAGGTGGAAATGGGGATTGATATGATCACAGTTCATTTTATAAGTATGTGAAAGTTTCAAGAAAAAGTCTAACAAATGTATTAAATGAATAGACCCTGCGGCTTGGTCTCTTGCTTTAGTTTGTGCCATTTAATGACAGGAAGCTTTAAAACACAAATGCCCACTTCTCTCTCTCTTTTCTTCAATTTAGGTAACCTCCATGGTACCTTTATTTAATTTTGCAAGTTCTTTCATGAAGCGAATTAGATGTTTTATTTTGTCTTAAATTCATTCTCTATTTAATTTAACAAAAAGTCTGGAGGTTAGATAATCCCAAAAGTGTTCCTTACTGGTACACAGTCTCACTCATTTCTGAATCTCATTGGTTACAATCCTATTCTGGCCTTGGGATGTGTTTACAGTGAGTGAAAGAAGAGTTGTTGGTTCTAAGAGAGCCCCCCTTAAGATCAAATCCTGGTTCTTGGTTGTGGTTCTCTGTTTCTGGTTCCATCAATTACTGAATGAAGGCTAGGTGATGATAGTTGGAGTATTCACCTATCTGATTATAAGGGTTCCAGGAATCCAGTAAAAGAGGGGGAGGTGAGAATATATGAGCAAGGGAGGTCAAGATCATGATGGAGAAATCTTCAGAGACAGCTGAACCAAGCTGGTGGAAACTCATGAATTCTAGACCCACAGCTGTGGATACTTCAGGGCACTGAACTTTATAATCCCTCTGCAGAAGACAGTTGTGAAGCTTACACTACTTAAAGAGACCTTGGACTATCTGAGGAGCCCTTGGTAGAACAAACCTGGTACATGAGCTAGATTTTTGGAGCCCATTTCCTATAGTGGGATGCCATGCTCAATCTTAATGCATGGGAGAGGGGCTTGGCCTTGCCTCAATCTATTGTGTCAGACTATGTTGACTCCTCATGTGAGCCATTACCTGTGAGAGGGAGTGGATTGGGGGTAGACTGGGGAGGAAAAGAGGGGGACAGAAAGAGGGATGGCAGGGAGTACTGTCGTTGTTATGTAAAAAAATGAAATTCAAAAGACTAAACAAGTTATATTTTAAAAAAAGATCAAATCCACCATTATCTCAGAAGCACAGGTCATTGAATATGAGGCAAAAAGCAAAATTAGAAAGTCATAGCATTTCTAGTTTGCTAATAATATCCAGGCATGCCATTAGTAATGGGTGGTCTTGCTTGATTTAATTTTGAGAATGTCAAAGGTTTTGAACAATTTAGAAAGAGTCCTCCCATTTATTGATAACATGGTAAAACCTTTGTAAGTCAAGCCAAAAGGAAACCTATGGAATATGCCCAGACAAATCCAGTACAAGCCCTTGCTCTTGTTGGGATTTATTTTCTGTCTTCTGTGTAACAGCCTTGGAAGACAAGCCCTGCAATCAAAGACTAGTGATTAGCTCTTTGCATTGGGAGGCTGAGGAAAGTGCCCCTCATTCGGCCTTGCTTTTCCTAATTAAAAGTAGTTAATAACTCTTTTATTGAAACTAGATTAAATTCTTATTTGGGAAACCTAATTTAAAGTATGACCTGTCAGCTCTGTGGCACTTCTATCCCAGTCTCATCTTTACACAAGTCGAAGGAGAGTGCATTGCGTTTTAATATACTTAGAAATGACAGTGGGAAGAGGAGAATTACAAAGTATGGGATCAAACAAAGGGGTAGGCTGCTTTCACGTGGTTCGAAGAGAAATCACACAGACTGAACTTAGTGCAGAACGGTGTTACTTTCCTGTGGCTCTGCTGTTCTAAAAATGTTGCTGTGAAGCCCCTAGGCCAATAACTTTTATTCTAAAGTGCTGAACAGGCACCTCCTCTTGCACACCTGCTCTTAGCAGCACCCATCTGGCTTTAATCCTTCCCTCTAGACTCAATAAAGGGATGCTTGGTGCTCAGTGTCTGGCCCTGATTCAACACTCTTGTTCTTCTAGAATACTTTTAGCTCTGCTTTCAACAGGATCTTACACACTGCAGCAGTGAGGTCTCATAAGCCCTCTGATATCCCAAGTGTCCCTTGTAAAAAAATCATATAGAACAACATGTCTGTACAAAGAAGGCAAGGTGGGGCGGTTAGGAGTTGACACCGGGCTGTCATAAATGAATGATATCTTCCAGACTCTGAGAGCAACCTAAAAAAAAAAAAAAAAAAAAAAAAAAAAAAAAAAACAAACTTTGCCCCTGATTTTATCTGCACAGAATCCCTGTAAAGAATGTGAACACACCGTATTATTGTGTGAGGAGACAAAATAATAGAGTGAACAAAATCTTCGCACATTGTAGTTTTAGCTCATGCTTGAGTGAAGGAGAACATTACTGAAAATGATTGCTTTTATTGTTTCAAAGACTTAGTTTCCTATGGATTAGATCCCAACTGACATTAAGAGTTCCGTCTCTTGAGACTGTTTGCAGCACTCAATTTAATTTTTAATTGTTTAAAAAATGTATTCATTTAATGACTATGTGGTGAATGGGTGTGAGCACATTTCTGCAAGTGTGTGAACAGGTCCTCGTGCACATGCACGTAAGTAGGTGGGGAGGCCCTGGTGAAGCAATCTTCCTTTATTACTCTCCATCTTTTATTTTCAAAATAAGATCTCTCACTGAATTCAAAGATCACTGATTGGCTGATCAGAGAGCCCAGTGGCTCCATCTTTCCCTATTTCCTACCTCCCAAACCCCTACTCCCATCCAAGGTTACAGATGCATGCCAGTACCTAAGATGTGGTGCTTTTATTTAGGTTCTGGATAGCTGAATCAACCTCATGATTGCAAGACAAGAATTTCGCTGACTGAGATATCTCCCCAGACCCTGTACACAGAAAGCATAATGAACTTGTCTTCTATTTTTATGAACACTTATTCTGAAAATGAGTAAAAATTTTATTAATGATATGAATAAAGATTTACCATTATGCATTTTCCTTTCCAGGAATTATTCTTCAGTATTTTTTTATTGTCATGTGCCTAATGTCAAACAGACTTTCTGGGATTTCCCCATTTTTAAAATTGGATTATTATAAATAGCCTACACTATTGCCCATCCTATATCTGTCCTATTGTTCTTTTGCTGAGAACTCCCTTTCCCTTCCAATATTGAGTATTCTGAATGATCCTAATTTTGTTAGATATATTTTCTAACATATGTTCATATAAATTATCAATCTACTGAGATTATTTATTGGGTAGTTATACTGTCCAATTTACTGGATTACTTCTTATCCTTATATTGAAAAAACTTCTGTCTATGTTTATTGACTGAAAAAAATTCATGATTTTTGTTGAACCTACACATTACTCACTAAGAGCTTTCGTTTTAGCAAACAGATGCCTGGATATTATAATGTACTTAATGATGTCATTATTTTCAGACTTAAGTGCTTCTTTGTCAAGAGTTTGCTACTGTAATAATCAAGCAAGTTGGGATGACTAATTAACTATGAAGCAAACACTGCATGCAAATCTTAAATGTTTTGTATATTCTCCTGGTACAATTTTTAAAAAATATCTAAACATATCCATCAGCATTTTATTTAAAAAATTATCTGAAAAATTAGTTATTGATAATTTTCTCCATCCTTAATTATTGTTTCTGTGGTTTCTAAGTCATCCTATAATTTATAATCATTTTCTAATTGATTCTCATGGCTTAATATTAGTTATTTTCAAGCTCATTATAATTACAAGACACAAGCAATAATAATTTTCATCAGTTACATGTCTGTCCTTGGTGCATGTTTTACTTGAATGCACTTAGTGGTCAGTGCTTGGTATCATGACTACCACTGTCAGGCAATAGTAGAAGGAGGTTTCTTTCGTTATTTAGGTCATTGTCACCTGAAATTCACTACTTTGAAGAAATAGATACTTCAGAAGGAGATATGAAAATGACAAGCAATAGATGAAAATTATCCATCATTATAATCAGGAAAAGGGCAATTAAAATCAAAATGAGCCATCACCTCATTTCTATAGAAGAAAGACTGCTAGCTTTCATGACTTATTCAGTAAAGGGAATCCATTTCTTACAGAAGGAGTGGACATCAATATAACTGTAGAAAACACTTGCGGTTGATGTCCACTTCTGGGTATTCATCTGAAATAATTTATATAAGTATGCCAAACATATGTCTAATTTCTCATGTCCAATTCACAAAAAAATTGAAACAAGTTAGTTCACCTAATGCAAAAAGGAAATGTGTCATATGTACAACAAAATATAATCTGTTCTTAATAAGGATTCAGGTGTTTATTGTCATTTTTAAAAACGTAGGTGAATTTGGGAACATTATATGAGTAAATAAACTAGTACATAAAGTCTCTAGTACACAATCTTTCTAAATCAAAGCTAGAAATATTGAACTAAGAAAAGTAAAAAATAGGACCACTGCTTCTTGGGAGTGGGGTGGAGGAGACAGGAGAAAGAAATGAAGGTAAAAGCCAAGTTTCAGTTAGACATGAGAAATGTCTCATGATTTTTATATTTTTAAGTATAATGTGATGTTTATAACAAGCAATAATGCTTTGCATATTTTAAATTACTAAATGAATAGACATATCTTTTTATTGAAAGTAAATACATTTTTTACGACACAGATAAGTTCTATAATCTGGGTTAATCATTCTAAATTACAAACATAAATTATGTCTCATACATCTGCACAATTACTGTTTGTAATACTTTGAAAATTAAGAATAAGTTTATTACAGCTCAACATTTGGAATATAAATGACCTAAGGAAAAATGGTCTTTGAGGTCACAGAGAAGCCTCCAGAAAAGAAACATTATTAATAATAATAAAAATAATAATAGAAGCACGCTATTTTGTAAGAAAAGTGTAAATAATAAATTTCTATATAGCATACCTGTATTCAGCTGATATTATAGTTACATTTATGACAAAATCACGGCAGTATAAAAATTATTTGCAAAAATGTACAGCGGTTGATAATAAATGATTGGTTCTATGATAGGATGGTTTTCTTTCTATTGGTCATTCAGACCCCAGCCATCCTCGTAACTGAGGTGAGTAGGCTAAGTTACTTATAACTACAATTGACCTGGTGCCCATATTTAGCTGTTGAATTATTAAGGAAAATATCAGTGCAGAAGAGTGAGGGAAATGTGGCAATTGATAAATCTTAAGCTGTGTAACAGGGTTTCTCTGCTGAAATGAATCTCTCAACCTCTAGTATGCCATCGGTAGCACCTGGACCTTGACCTGACTTTTCAGCGAACAGTGATGAATTTACACTGCTCCGTCAAACTCTCATGCAGCTTCCTCTGTAAGTGACAGCACATGCTTCACAGCTACTGATTTGGGTTAGGGGTGAAGCCCATGGCCTTGGAGCACGGCCAAAGTAAATGGTCCACTCAGGACTAGGCAGCAGGCCTCATTATCGCTCTGTTTTGATAAACTGGCCTGCCAAGTTCCCGAAGCACTGATGTCTACTGAAACGCTGCTGAGGCTCTTTGATTTACTTGTTTATGGCATTTGAGAGGTTTGAGTAACTGGAGTAGACTCCTTTCTTGCTGTGACCTCATTTTTTCCCCACACTCTCACAGCTGCTTTTTCTTTATATTCACCTTTGAATCAGACCAAACTTTTCCAGTTTATTACAGATTGATTCAAATTGAATCAGTGGAGAGTTCCATTTTGCTGTAGAACTATGATAGTTCAGAGGCAGAGTGTGACACTGAACTTGATTCTTGTCAGGACTTCCATTTGGGATTCATGTGGAATTGTCAGAGGTAAACAGCTCTGTTTATGAAAGTGAGCCTTACTGTAGGACAGTAGTGGGATCCAGCCAGTTGCTTTTCCTAGAAATCCAGTTTGGTGGTTGCAGGGGAGGGGGGCAGTGCTTGCAAGGCCCACAAGAAGAAATTAATAAATCCACTCCCAAGTACAAATTTTTAGTGGAGACAATTCACAGTTCAATGGAGCCCTCAAATCAAAGTCCTGTCATTTGTAAGGAATTAGTATCCATGAATTTGCAGATTGTCAGGACAAAACCAATCATATGAGCCAATTCTCTTCAAATAACTATGGAAACAAAACCTGTCATTCTTCTGCTACACAGCTCTTTGCTTGAGGAGTGTCTGCTAAAGTTGCCAAAGTGAGGGTCTTGACATAGGCCAGCATCAAAAGCTGTCATTGGAATTTGATCCACACCTTTACCCTGGAACTGTGGATATTCATTTTCTTGTAATGTCTTTAAGGCAACACTATTTAAAAATCAAAGCCAGCTAAGATTTGGAATGATCGTAATTAAATCAGTTAAGATGCTAATGATATTACATTTTGGGCAATAGATTTTTAGGTATATTTTTATTACATCTGAGTTGTTTATGTTGTGATTATCTTGGAACTGAATAAGATGCTCTGGCCCCTAGGCTCATGTTTTAGAGTGGGCCCACGTCTTAGAAAGGGTTCTCCTTTGTGGGTTTTTTGTTGTTGTTTGTTTGTTTGTTTATCTTGACAAAAAAACCTATGCAATTCTGTCTGACTTCAATGTACTTTGTATAATTCAGGTTGTTCTCAAACTCATTGTCTCCCAGTCTCTGTTTGCCAAGGGATACAGTTACAATAATCTGTGGTAATATCTTGCTTGTACATATAAATCCTTTCTGAAGATTAGAGAATGAATGAAGCTTGCCATTAGCTAATGATAGAGATCTATAGGTTTGTACAAACAGAGTGGAAGTGAGGTAGATGGGCAGAAACAGGATATAAGGAGGGAGAAACAGGAACTTGTTCTCTTCTCTACTGAGACGCTAAGGAGGTAAGGTGTAGCAGTGGCTTACTCCTTCTTCTCTCTGATCTCTCAGCATTTTCCTCTATATTTGACTCCAGGTTTTTATTACTTGGACCAACTAAGAACTCCATTTACATTTTGGTGCCCAATATGGAGTCATCACACCCAATATTGACCACTGTTTCCTTTTTAATTAAAAATTGATATATTACATTAGAATCATACTTTTCCCTCCACTAACTTCTTCCAAACCTCCCACCTCCACACTCACCTAACCGTGATGTTTCTTTCTTTCTGTCTTTAAGAAACAAATGGGAAGATGCACATACACACACACACACACACACACACACACACACACACACACACACGAGAGGTGGGGGAGAGAGAATCTATAACAATACAAAATTGGAAACCATTGTAAGGTGTAGGGTTTCTTCGCCTGCCGCCTGGTCTTGTCCCACGGCCGTGCCAGCCCCAAATAATGCACTGAGACTCTGTATTTTATATAATTCTGGTGGCCCATTACTAGCTTCTTATCAGCTAGCTCTGTCTTAATTATTAACCCATTTCTGTTAATCTGTGTATTTCCATGTGGTCTTCTTACCGGGAGCCGGCTGCTTTCTCCAGACTCTCCGTCTTGACCATCTCTTCCTACTTCCTATTTCCTCCTTGTCTCCCAGTCCCTCCTACCTTCCTTTCCTATTGGCCAAGAGTGCTTTATTCATTAACCAGTATGAGAAACATATATACATAATGACATCTCCCATCAAACCAGTGAGACAAAACAGCCCAATCAGTGGCAAGTGCCTTTAATTAGAGCACTCAGTAGACAAATACCCATAGGTTTCTGAGAGTTTGAGGCTCTGAGAGTTTGAGCTAGTTTCAGGACTGTAAGGCTACACAGAGAAATCCTGTTTCAGAAAAAGCAAAAATAAATTAATAAAAATTTCAAAGTCCCAAGCAAAGTAACATGAGATTAAGTCAACAGAAATTTCATTGGCCATCTACTATTGGGTGTAAGACATACTTTTAAGTGTATTTATTATACCCAGTGAGATACCATTGGAAAGAACTCATTTTTAAAGTTCAAGACAATTTTCTTTCTCATGGTAAACCTAAGCCTCTCTGAGGAGTGGAAGGGGGTTTGTGGGGAAAATGGGGAGGCAGAAGGAGGGGAGTGGGAATTGGGATTGGTATGCAATCATTATTAAAAATGATGATTAAAAATTCAGGTAGAGTAGTCTTTGCACTTCTTGAAGGAATATTTTAGGGTAAGGACCAAGTTGAGTGTGGTGCTATATTCTGTGGCAGGAAAATGGTTAAATAAATTCATAGAAGGGGAGAGAAAGTGAAAACAATAGTCACAGGTGACTTAAAATAGTAAAACATTCATGGAATTGTGTATTTATTATAACAATACCAGCAGCCTTGGTCGTTGAAGTTAGCCTACCTTTCAATGCATTGAGATTTATTTAATTCCAAAAGTAAAAAGTTATTAGTGGAATATGTAATCTGATTTGTATTATTGGAGCACTATTCTGTGTATGATGGATATTGTACCCATTTGAAAAACATCATCTTCAGATAATAATCACTATCTAAGTATCTGGTTTTATGGAGAGATAGGACAATAAGGGAAGGGAAGAAGAAATGCATGATGTTTGTGAATAAATTCTCTCCATGAAATTCTTGATTCAAGTAGTAGCTATCACACAGTAATTGTTCAAGATTTTTTTTTTTTGGGTGGGTTTTGTATAGTTTGAAGCATCAGTGCCATTCGATATTACCCATGTAGGTACAATTGTCCCAGTAACTTTTATAAACATATCCTGGGGATAGGCAGATTCCTTGTTGTTATATATTATTTCCTTCCATAAATAGACTGGTGTACATTTCAATTACATTCTCTAATTTATTCTGTCCTCCATGTCTCTCATCTATTTTTTTTTCTGGAAGACAAAAGAAAAATGGGTTTTATATATTATCTTTCTCAGTTCTACCCACTATCACCTCTAAAGCTCTGTTTTGGTTTTGGCCTACTGTAGTTTTAATCTTTTGCTTTTTTTTTGTATTTCATCTTCAAAATTTTACTGAAATATTTTCTAGTAAATATTTGCTGAGGCAATTTACTACAATTTAAATCTTTGTGCATACTTATTAGAGGTACTGGTTATTCAAGGAATTTTAAAGTTTATGCATTTATTTTTAGTGATCTGTGTTATTTTCTGTGTGAGTGTGGGGGGGGATGTCTTCTACCTATCTTTGGAATTTTCCCAAAGCTTGTTCATCTTGAGTTTTCATGTGTGAATAATCATATATTAATAAATTGTACATTCTCCCTGAATATGTGAGTGCCTTAAGTTATTGAGTACTTCAATCAGCTCTTCCACGGCTTTTGGCATCCTGATATATTTTGCTGATTCTTTCACGGAAGCTAATATTCAAGAAATGTTTTGCATTGAAAAAACTGAGCCTTTAGCTGTGTATGTGATCTTTAGGTAATTGTTCACTGATTCTATTACAAAAGTTCGAATGACTTTTGAGTTACTTCCAAAATAAAAACTTTTTGTATGACTTCTTGTTGGGGCTTCCTGAATGCCCTTAAAATATAGCTAAAATTTCTTATGTAGTACAAAGACAGCACCAGATTAGCTTTTCTATCTTCTGGCTGATGATTATTTCTTGCTGTCCAGAACTGATAAAATATGGAAGGAGACTACAAATGGGAACTTACATCAGGGGATAGTAATATTTAGGGGACATTTTTAAAGATAAATCAGTTTTAATATAGTACTGCATTCATTAATTTGATTTTCTGATAGGTACCATTAACTTAGAAAGCATGAACAACCCTGTGGTGTTCTTACTGAACCCTTTCTATCATATAAAGGCTACCATCATTTACTTGGCTTCAATATTCCAACTTGTATCAACCCCCATTCATCATCTCTCCAGTCTTTTACATCAGAAATCTAAAATTGCATATATTGTATTTTGCTGAACTCTACAGAGATTCACTAAATATTTTATAAATTAGTTGAAACTATTTACTAACTTTAAATATTTTGTTTTTCTTGTTTAGAATACCATTGTCTCCCATCCAATATTGATATATCTCCCTCCTTTTCTCATCCTTTTGAATCTCTCTTCCATTTCTCTACTCCCTTTTTCACCCTGCTCTTCACCTCTTGTCTTCCTCCATGTCATCCATTTTCTATCTTGTTTCTTCTACAATCCACAGATTAGTGATAACCATGAAATGGAGAAAGAAGCATTTTATTTCATTTCACAAATGAAGGATCAAATCAATGTATCCATAATATGTGGAAAACAGTAGCTTGAATAATTTAATAGGGAACAAAATGAAATTGGCAAAACCTGGATGTCTAATAAATATCCAGTCGTTCTGTTAGATTTCCACCATATTAAAATTACCAAGTCCAGTTAGTCCCTCCCACCACCAATAATATTCTTAGCTTAATTTTCAGTAAAATCAGAGTAGAAGCATCATTTTTAGGTGGTGAATCATAGCATTTCAACTAGTCAAGCTATTCAAGAAAGGTACATAAGTCACAAATTTAAATATAGCCCCTATGCTAAGCACCTATCATTTTGTCTTACTCCATAGGGTAAGAGTTCCCCACAAAATTATGTGATATAGTATACAATTACTAGTGGATATAAATTCAAGTAAAAACCTAAAACTATTGTACATTTATCCCATTTTAAGAAATATCCTTATTAGATCATTGCAATGCCCTCACTTCTTGAAATTTATCCCAAAATTCACACTGTTTCATAAGTAATAAGATATATAAATAGATAAGTTTTGCATGTGTTACAGGTCACACGATTGTGTGCTTTAGTCAGGCTACCTCAGTATTAACACTGAAAATATGACAAATGCATTAGGACAGAATAAATATGCAGCAGCTTGCAATCAGACAAAACATGCTGTGCCTGTACACTTCTCAAACGACTAGAGTGGAGGTTTGAGAAGGTTGCTTTTACCTAAAAGGATTTTGAGAGCATCAGGCAACAGTGATATTTCAGAAAGGGCTCAATGATGACTGACCAACTCGGTTAGAATCCATTATATAGTCATAACCATATAAAACACACAACCATATTGTATTTCATTTAAAATATAAGTAAAATGAATAACACTTGAATCCAACTAGGAACAAGACTAAGTGATCCTTTGGTATGTTTGGAATGAGAAAAACACTCAATAGGATAAGGTTTTTCATTATTAAAGAAAATATTACCAATAAATTCCATATAAACTGTAGCCTACCTAAAATCAAGTCCAGCACTAATTTCAGGAAGTAGCCATTAGTGATGCTGATAATAAATTAAGCTGAAAAACTTAATGATTAGTAATGTTATTTACATTAGCAAATTGTATTTAACTTGCTGTCATATACAAATCAATCAAAAAAAATGTAAATATATATCCTGTAGACAATATGGATAGGAATAATTTAATTTTTTCTGATGTATTTGTTTGTAAGTATACAGCAAATTATTGGAAAAAGCAAACTATACATTTTTAGCACATCAGTAAATAAATATAGTAACATTTTGTGTGTGGTATTTAATACTAAAAATAATAGACTATGCATTTGATTAACACCTTTTCCTCATGAAAATTATTCCTTACTCGCCCTGACCTTTGACTTCTGAAAAACACACCTACATACAAATCTTCCACTGTTATTGAAGTGCTATTCTACAGTGTTATTAAATGTTTGGTATCACTTCAGAATATTGGTATTAATTTAAAATTATCTACGGTTTTGCTCTTATATTTATATCCTGAAAATATTGGAGAGTCTATGTCCAATCCAATTTTTTTCTTCTACATTTTTAGTATGTTTTGATTTTTTATGATGGTTCAGGCCCTCCACGTTTCTTGTCTCTTATTTAGTACCCATTCCTCCTATTCTTCCTTTCTCAGACTTATACTTAAGAAATCCAAAAATTCTAGTGGCCATATAATTTTTTTCAAAATGAAGATGTCACACTCTCAATTTGTATCGAATGACTGACTGGCTTTGTGCTACACTCAGGGACATGGCGTTGGCTGTAGCAACCACTTTATCATACTTCAGTGAAATGCTATAACACATTTCAACTAGTGTTTCAAAGCTCGACACTTGGTGCTGCTTACTATACTACTCAGAACTAACTCTTCAACTAACAAGTCCTGATTCCTGTGATGATATCTCTTTGGTTGGGTGAGTGTTACTCTTCCTTTCTCTGTGTGCTTTGTCAGCCCCCCTCATAGGCAACCATGCATATCAGTGACCATCTTATTTTAGGTCAGACAATTCCAAGTTTCACTACCTTTCATAGAAGTTTCAGTGTACAGATTTCTTATGATTAATAATTGGGAATGAATAACAAATTGATTCCTTTCATTGTGTAAAGCATATGTTCAATAAATAGTGTTTCTACTGCTCTGATAAAGCACCATTGCCAAAAGCAACTTGTGGAAGAAAGGGTGTCTTTTAACTTACAATACCCAAGTAATTTTCCATCACTGAGGGAACTCAGGACAAGAACTCCAGGCAGGAACCTGGATACAAATAGAGCCCATAGGGTGCACTGCTTACTGGTCAGCTTTCCGTAGCTTGCTCAGACTTCATCTTGCCTTTCCTTTTTATCTTTGATAATACTTTCTTTCTTTTTTGAGATATAAAATAATTTTTTTACTTTCCCCTGCCCCCTCTCTCCCCAAACCTTCATGTATACCACTTCTTGCTTTCTTTCAAATATATTACTAGTTATTACATACCTATACATGCATATGTATATACATAGACTGTTTTCTTCCAGAACTCAGGACCACTTGGCCAGAGGTAGCATACTCTCATATGTACTAGGACAGACAATGTCAATCACTAATTAATTAATTCACCGCCCTCAGTTTTGCCTATAGACAATCAGATGGATATATTTTCTTAATAAAATTTCCTCTTTATTTTTAGTCGACAGTTTATTTCTAGTCAACAAATAATAACCAGGAAATTGACAGCATCATTTACTAGATCTAGAATAGAAACGAGTGACAAGATGTGACATTTGAGAAGTATAAGCTCCTAGGTAACTGGTATATGGGGCAGGGTTACTGACGCTTGAAATATATTTGGAGTTCATCAGGCTTCAGTCAATTTGCATGAAGCATGAAGTAGATTATGTGATTATAGAGAAAGTCTGGAATATTGGACCTGGGAAATGACTTTGTGGACATCAGAAAATAACCGAGCACAGAACATATGAAGAATCATGGAAGTATGAAGGAAGCAAAGGTTATTTTTGTCATGGGATCCTTCAGTAGGATCAAGTCTACTATATTCCATCTGCATTTTCCATACATGTTATAATATTTTGACATATATATATATATATATATATATATACTTTAATTATTTATCATGCATTCTACAGCCTATATTTCTCCTGGGCTTACCATTTCCATGTGTTAATTTCTACCATTTAAGGTCAACTATGTTTGTGCACACACATTATATATCTATAATAGTGAGCTACACTTTAGCTTTTATCTTATTTCCTCTCTCATATAATGACTTATGATGTTAAATCTTTACGTGGCTTGAGGTTCTTGGCAAACCCAATAATATCTTTATTGTTGTACCTCTGTTGTTGGTGGTAATTGGTCAGGAAAAATGAAAAAAAAATCTGTAATGCTTAGTTCACAGCAGTACCAGCTCTCCTTCCTAAACCGACATTTATGTTTTCACTATCTATTTTACCAGCCTGACTCCTAGCAGGATAAATCTTTGAAACATTATTGCATTATACCCTTCTCAGGAAAAGTTAGAGTTAGGAAAAAAATGAAGAGCCCCCTTTGGCTTTTGTATGACAATATTATCAGAGAGGTGATATTTTGTTTTCTTATATACATTAAGTTGCCAAAAGGTTTGACAAGAGATGTAAAAATGTGCCATGCTCCCTTCACACCTCATGTTACTTATTACCAAAGTTGCCATTGGCCCTTTTCTTTCAGACACAAAGCACATGCTAAAATGATAATGATAAAATAACATTTTTGAACAAACTCAAAGTTTACTTTGTGCATAATCAAGGTTTTGCAATTATTATGTTAATTTAAAATGAACTTTCTCACATCTAAGAAATTGTTCAGAGAACTGTCTATGATCTGCAAATTCAAATACTTTTTAACAACCTTATTGCTTTCTTTCCATTTTAGTTGCAAGGGATAGAAAATATTCCACTTCCACCAGCTGCAGCTTGAAACAACATGGTAATTAATGCTTTCTTGATTGTTGTTGTCTTTGCTGTATGTGTGTTGTGAGAGATGTGGGCACTAAGAGGTATGGGAGTTGGATGAGTTAATTAGACTTTATCAGTACAGAGGAACATGCTATATGCACTTTATATGCACTTGCATCTCCCCTGTCCTGGGTTATTTCCTAGTATCTCGCTGGGGTACGTTTTTGTTTTTTTGTTTTTGGTTTTTCAAGACAGGGTTTCTCTTTGGCTTTGGAGCCTGTCCTGTTACTAGACCTTGTAGACCAGGCTGGTATCAAACTCACAGAGATCTGTCTACCTCTGCCTCCCAAGTGCTCAGATTAAAGGCATGTGCCACCACCACCTATTGGCTGGTATAATTTGTTTTTAATAATTTGGCTTCATGTAGCCTGTCTTTTCTGATTCTTACCATTTTTTTTTTCTGTTGTCAGCATTCTGGTCGGGTGAGATAATTTGAGCTGTGTCTTGCTATTGCTTCATTCATCTTTGGTATGAAGTTTACCATGAGGTGAAACAGCCATGTTTATAATTTACTTTGTTTCTCATTTTAACAGCCTTTCCTTTCTTTTCTATAAGCTTTCTTCTCTACAGTTGAAAATTCTCCAACATCATACACTTTGTGGTGTTTCTTTTCATTGAAATTTTAACTTCAGAAGCCCAAAGTAAATTTCAGATATTTATAATCATACATACAATATCTCTAGTGCTTATCAGATAATATTGTGGATTTATCTAGTTAATATGTCTTTAACGACTCTTTGTGGTCATCAATGCCATCATTTGGCACTGAACGTATAAGTAATGCCCTTCAAGCCATAAAAAGATATTGGCATGAATACGATTTCTGCTAAGAAATTGAAGGATAACTGGATGCCTCGGCTCATAGGCTCAGTCCCCATCACTCCTTTCTTACACATATTCTCACATGCATCTTGGCACCGTCTCCGTGTGCTCGCAACTGTGAAATCCCAGTTGTCACTCTCTTCATGAGTAGATTAGATTTTGTACTTGGCAGTCAATGCTTGAGTGTTTTAAAGTTCACTGCCACATATCTGGATGCATTTTAATTATACCCTGCATATCTAAGGAATTGCTTCATTTTTATGAGAAACAGTATATTGTCTGACCTTAGGTCAGATAAGAAAGACTGAAAATCAGCATAGGGAGTACAAGTAAACAATATTTCATAGGTATAGGGAAAACATTTTATTTTCTGAGGCAGAGGTCAGCCTGAGAAAAGTGCTCTAAGTAATTCACTAACTCAGTTAGACGTGAGTTTCACTTTTTAATGTCCCAAGTTCTATTTGTGATCTTAACTAACAAAAGTAGTTCGAGATGCCATATGTTTATATCTTTCAGTTGAAGCATACAGGACATCACAGGCAGAGGTGACCCTGAGATTGATGGAAAATGGAGAATCTGGGCTTCTTTTTTCCTTCCGCTGTAATGAAATCCACAGGATAGCATTCCTCATGCCAATAACATAACCTTGCTTCCTTCCTAAGACCTTGGAAAGCATTGAAGGCTGGGCCCAAGGGAATTTGGTTAAAAGCAGAGAGAAATCTTTCTTTTGTTTTCTTCTCCTCTTCTATTTCTGAGATCCCTTTGGTCATGTTTTGTTTCACCCTATTCATTTTCTGCCTCTGCCTTCTCTTTGATGCTGCCATGGAACTGCAGGGATTCAGTACAATGGGCTAAGTGGCCTGAAAATCCCTGTGGTCAATTGTGCCATTTTATTAATTCAAGTCTGGAGAAGGAGAAAATAGTTCTAATCTTATTTCTGTACAGACTTGGTGGTGCTAGTCTGTTTCAAACATCTAATGGTTAGAAAAGAGCACATTTTATAAATGCCCAGGTGTCAAAGAGCTCAAATAAGAAGCATCGGTTCAGAGACATTTAGAGAAAATAACGGGTTTTGCCCTAGCCTTTGCAAGCACTCCTGCTTTAGCAATGGTACTAGTGGGAAACATTATAAGAAATAGATTATTAATGACACAGCTTGGAGGTTTTCAAAAAAGTTTTCTAAATTAGTACAGTTTAACATAATATAAACATAAACACAAGTGTGATTGAGTCTATACATGTTAGTGATTTTGAGGGCAGTGATGCAAGTATGAGGTAGGATGCAAGGACATTTATTTTTATTGCATCCCTCAAAACATTCATATTTTCAGAAAATTGAGATCATCAGAAAAAATGGTTTCTATTTTCTTATTTTCCACGTACTTAAATCTTAAATATAACACATACACATAACACACACACACACACACACTAACACACTCACTCACACACTCACATTTGCATACAGGTAGAGAGAATTTAGATAGAAAGTTTATTTAAGTGTGTGCATACATATAATTTGTACATTATCTCTTTGGCATGTATGTTTGTACGTGTGCTGCATGTATGTGTGTGCTTGTGTGCATGGATGAGTGTACTCTGGCCAGTACAACTAGAGCGACCACAGGTTGATATCCAATAGTCTCTTCCATATTTTTAAGGATGGTCTCTCACTGCACTCATTTTGCTAGACTCCCTGATTAAGTGACATCCAAAGATCAGCCTCTCTGTGCTCCCCTCCTCCAGTTATGGGATTGCAGGGATTTGTTGCCTTGTCCAGCTTTCATGTGGAAGGTGTAATACGAACTCAGTCCTCATGATTGTTCAGCAAGTACTTTTCCCAATGAACCCCCTCTCTGGCTCCATGATACTTTTTTAATAATTTATCTTATTCATTCTTCATTGTTCTTTACAAATCTTCCCCACAAAGAAGTTTAGTGTCCTTGCTGCCCTGACACCATCTTCCCTTTCTTGGAATCCCTGACTGATTCCACATCAATGGGCATTTCCTCCGAGGCAGTCTGAGATGAGATTGTTCCTAGATTTCACTGATGCTAGCATGCATCAGCCATGTAATTTTCTGTGTATTGAAAGGGAAACCTGGCTTTCAAACCTAGTTCCCATGAGATCAGGACTCAAGGTTTTTCAATATTTGATATGTTGCCCAGTTGGGAGAAGAGATGTAGGATAGAGGCTTGGAAAATATCCTCAGTCACACAGACTTAGTTTTGTCTCTGCAACTAGTGATTTTGGTAAATAGGAGGAGGAAGAGAGATTTCAGAAAGTTTTGAGTGGGCAAAGTGGGCTATTGGCTATGGGTCTAAAACTTACTGGGTTTCTCTGCACAACTATAACCCAAAAGGATTCCTTAATTACTAGGAATTATTCCAAGAATACAAACTTTTCAGAGTAGTGAGTATATAAAAAACAAAAGATACACAAACAAAAAAATCAAAACAAAACAACAACAAAAATAAAAACCTGATAGTTTCACAAAACTGAAGTGTGATATAATTGAAAGTTGTACCAGTTTCTTGTACATAAATATTATTAATTGAAAATCTCATTGGCTACTTTCCCTTCCATTATCAGAAACTGGAAGAGGAAACTTTCACATTGTCAGGAATTGATGGTGGGAAATGAGAAGACACATTTATATTCATTCAGCAAATATTTATTGAGCTCATACCATGTGACAGACCCCTTACCAGACTCCAAGGAGTCAAAGATACCCTTTATTGCCTCCTGAATTGTCTTGAAGCTTGTCACAGCAAGTGTGCCTTGTTATATATTGAAGTCAGTCGCTAGTGAAGGCAAGGATGTTAAATACAAATGAAAGTTTAGAATATCCAGAAATAGCATTGCTGCAGTCTGCAAAAATCTACTGATGTAGAATTCTCATTTAAGTACGTTAATATTGGGAATCTGGGGCATACATAAATAAAGAACTCACCTGATATATTTCAGAATATGCCTTCTGAACTATTTAATTAACAAACTATGAAAAGTATACTCTTGAGACCTAAGTGGATAATGGATGTCACCTTTCTTCTATAAAAATGTTCTGCAACCAGGAAAACTTAATTTTAAAATGAGCAGTCAGCATTTGTGCAAGCTGTCTCTTGAAATGTCCCTCCTACCCCAGTTTGACACCACTAATGAAGAAGGACAACATTTACCCTCAGTGCTATGTGGGAAACTTTATTTATCATTAGAGTTTTAAGGTATGATGCTGTCTCCTGAGGTGAAGATTGACAGGACAGATGGTCTATAGTGTTCCTAAAAGTCTCTTTAGTAAATTACACACTAATTCTTTAGTACTTTCATCTATGTACCCTCCCCCATGCAACTATATTTGGTGAAACATTTTTATGGTCACTAAGTGGGCATACATTAGCATTAATTAGGGATATTGTAAGGTAATTCCCTAATCAAGAAGGTACACACAGATGGAGGAGCAGCACAATTCTTAACAGAGTTTTCAAAATCACCTCTACCTTTTCTAAAGGCAAAGAGCTTATGCTTTGGTCTCTGTAAGTGAGGTCTGCAGGGAAGTAAAATAGATGAGTTTTATTACTAATCTGTTTTTTTAAATATCTAGCCCCTAAACCTAGACACATAGATCTTTAGTAAGGAACACAGGCTCTTTGGATTAATTAATCCATCAGTGAATCAATAGGAGACATGCCTTCTAGGCTTATGTTCCAGAGGCCAGTATCTCAGCATTCTTATCCTGAGTATAATGGCTTCAATAAGCCATTACGTGAAAACCACAATGAGACATTCAGAGAGGCTTTTGCAATTAGATGAGAGGCTAGCTGTCATCCTTAGCAAACTCCTTCCTCCCAATATCACTGGGATCAATTTAAATTACTGCTCTCACAGGGCCTCTGAATTCTTTCTGTCTTTCTGCATTTGTGCGGTCTTACAAAATGAAAATGAACTGACCTTGCAGATGCTCATCCATGCATCAGCACCTGCAAATGGGAAGTAATATTAAGTCAGAAGTTTATATTCCACACTCAGAAGCCCCATGGTAGGACTAGGGGCTTCTGCCCATTTAGGCAGAGAAGATGTAGAAGGCAAATTCTGTGTTGTAGTACCCACCATGTCTCCATGTGACCCTATTTTCTTAAAAGTGAAGTACCAATGAGTGATGCTATTATTGCTACTCACACCACTTCTGAGCCAATCTTTACATTTGATCCTGAATTTAATTGCTTTCTAACTGAGCCATCACAGTCCCTAGTGTTGTTCTGGACACCTTCCTCAGAGTAGTTGTATATGGAAGAGAACAGCAGTGAATGTTAACAATAAAGCCCCTCTCCCTGTCTTCTATTACTGTACCTGTGCTCAGAGGACTGTCTTCTGTAGGAAGATTAGTGTTCAGTAACTCTTGAATTGTGTTTCTTCAAAATCTTCTCTTTCATAGCCATAGAAACCGTGTCAGTATAGAGTGAATGGGCTTTGGAAATGAGTGAAGTGATAATATGTTGATCAGAGATGGTGCCTGAATTATGTGCCCCAAATTCACTGTGGTTTCCTCCCTTCCAGCATATTTACTTATTTATTTTTTCACTCTGGAGGAGGGATTAAATACCTTTTCCTTGCTACAACCTTCTTGCATTATAATACTAAGTAAATAAATCTTATAAAGCAGCTGATCTGAAATATTTAAGTGTGTTCTTTAGACACTGGATCCTTTGTTAAAACAAACAAAACAAAACAAACAAAAAACCCCAATGTTTTTATTCTCAAGTAGTCTTATATAAAAGATAAATTCTAATTTCAAAGTATGTCCCTCATGTAGAAGTTCTTATGCATTGAAAAGAACCCGTGTTCATTTAAGTATTTCATTCTGTCCAGTATTCAAATGATCTGACTTATGACTCTTTAATATGTTTTTCATCACTTGTAACCTTTATGAGTTTTAAAGTGTGTGTTGATGCCAAGTTCTTACCTTGTCAACAAGAGACAGCAGCACAGATTTCTGTTGCCAAATGAATATTTCGTATTAAGATTCACAATATATAATGTTTCTTTAGGAAAGAAGTTGGCGCAGCATCTCTATGGTGCATCTGCTGGGTATGACTGTCAGTTATTATAATAGGGTTTCTAACAAACGGCATGGGAAAGGCTTGACTTTCAAAGCCCTCATGCAGAATGTCACTCACTTGTTCTCTGCGGTTCAAATGAGCTTCCTTCCGAAAGCACCTTGAAGGTATGTGTGCCTGACTTTTCATCAAAAGTTTTCCCTGTCCTCATTTTATCTTGCAGAAGGTGCTCAACTCATGAAAATGTGAAAGTACAAAAATGACCAGTTTTAAATAATGATGAATCATTTTAAGAGTAACTTCAGAATGCATGGACTCTATTCAGAGAAGGGCCGTGTTTGTCATCTGCTCTCCTTCCAGTCTTTTTCTAAATATTCTATAAGTGTCTGTAAGTTGTTGGTTCTTGTGTTAACCCTTTTGGTCTATTACCAATATTTACATTGAAATCTGTTATGGAAGTAGGAAAGGACCAGAGACGTTTCTTGCATGCATTTCTATGGCTGGCATGGCTTATAGTTCTTTTGCATTAGCTGAGTAACATTAAACACTTCTCATTTCAAATCATTAAAAAATACAGTAATTAATGCATAGTAATTCCGTATTTTTAAATGTTTTTGGTTCCATCAGACATTAAATGTGATTTCTTGCTTGTATAAATAAAGCCTGTCTGAAGGTCAGAGAATGGAGCTTGCCTCTAGTTAACCATAGAGGTTAGAAGATCTGTAGAGACAGGCAGCAAGTGAGATAGCTGGGCAGAAACAGGATATATGAAGGGAGAAAAAGGAACTTGCTCTCTTTTCTGCCGAGATGCTAAGGAGGTAGGGTGTGATGGTGGTATGTTCCTTCTTTATTCTGATCTCTAAGAATTGTCATCTAAATCTGACTCTGGCTTTTTTATTATTTAGACTCACTAAGAACTATTTAAAACATCAACATAATTACAGCAGAAGGCCAGTTCAGCACCCTCTCCACTAATGCTTATGGTCCTAGCTGCTTTAATTATCATCATAGAACCTTCATCTAGCAACTGATGGAAGCAGATACAGAGATCTGTAGGTAAGCACTGGGCCTAGCTCCTAGAGTCTGGTCAAAGAGAGGGAGGAGCAATGCTATGAGTAATGCTGTCAAGAATATTTTGGGGATACCCATAGAAACAGCTGACCTGGGCTAGTGGGAGTTCACTGACTGTGGATTGAGAGCAGAGAATATGTATAGACCAAACTAGGCCCTCTGAAGTGTGAGTGATAGCTGTGTGGCTTGGGCACTCTGTGGGGCCACTAGCAGAGGGATGAGGATCTATCCCTGTTCAGTGCCTGAACTGACTTTTTGTAGTCCATTATCTTTGGAAGGATATCTCGCTCAGCCTAGATATGTGTGTGTGTGTGTGGGGGGTGGCCTTTGTCCTCCATCAATGTGCTGTGCCGGATGTTTTTGACTCAGGAGTGAATAGGGGTAGGGTAGGGAGAAGGTGAGAGCGGCAGGAGGAGGGGAGAGAGTGGGAACTGGGATTGGTATGTCAAATGAGAAAAGACTGTTATAAAATTAAAAAAGTACAAAACATTTTAAAAGTGATTTAAAAATATTTTTATAAGATCTCTGTGAGTTTTAGACAAATAAAGAATTTCAAAATTCAGGATATGTTTCTTCTCTGTGTTTTCTTTCTTTTATTTATTAACTCAGTGCCTATTATTTGCTATATGATAGAAACACAGTTTTGTTCCACTATTTTTCCACAAATATGTGTATTTCAAAAGGTTTTATGTTGAATCTTCAGCATTCTTAATAGTTTTCCTTTATCCTTGTCTTTCCTATAGGTAAGTTAAAGGTGGTTAGTCGAATTCGACATTAAAAAAAATAAAATGGTCTACCTAATAATACGGAGATAGCAGCCATCCATTGAAAATGTACCATCTCATCATATTGTCTCCTAGAGTTATACATCTGGGATCCCAAGTAGTCTGATTAAAAATATAATCTATTTAATTTTTTTCTATCTATAGGTAGTAGAATTGTCAGCCTCATTATCTTTTATATTGCCAATTCTACATAAATGCTGGTTGGTAAGCAAGAAAATAAACTGGAACAATCTATTCTATCATTACTAAAATTAGTGTGTTTAACCTTTTAAATTTAGTTCATATTTCTGAATTGCCTGAGTTTAGGTGAGATCCAAATGCCAAATTCCCACAGCAAACTTCCCATCACCTGTAGATACTATCTATCAAAGCATTGGAAAAGAAGGTTTCAGACCAGCTTGTGGACAGAAGAGATTTAAATACGATTCAGAAAATAGTTTCTGATTTTTTCTAAATGAACCATATAAACCTCACGAAAATTAACTTTTACAAATATTTATTCCTTTTCCTTGGTGGCAGACAGGGAAACACTCTCTCAGGAAGCACCAAATGTGCTTTCAGAGTGTGCTTTTTGTTAAGATTTGACAGCTTCAAGCTTGTGAAAGAAAGACAGAAAGAGAGAGAGGGAAAGAGAAGGAAATGTAGATGGTAAATGATAGTTAGAAAAATAGTATGGGTTTGGTGAGGCCAAAAGTCTTTTCCAGTCTCAAAGTTATTCCCTAGAAATGATCATAAATTCTCTTAAATTAAATGAGAGAAGATAACTTAATTATAAAAACCATCAGAAATTTGACCAAGTCCTGAATTTTTAATAATAAACTAATTTCCAGGTAAGGAAATTAGACATTAATGATAAGATTTTCTTGGAATGTACTGGAAATTATAGAATCAACTCTGTTTTACAATGACAGTTGTGAGGTTCCTATTAAGTTTGTTGGATGAAAATACTGGCTTCATTTTGACAAGTGTTCTGTTGATTAAGTATTGACTTTTAAATTTTTGCTAAGTCCATCTTTTTAAATGATGTCTAAAATAAACCCCAGAGATCCATCTTCTTTTTCACAAGAATGTGGAATGTGACAATTGCTTAAGTGTGAGAGCCGAGTGGAAATGACTTCTCTCTTCAACACCATTAAGAATCTTACACTGTGCACTCATACTGGCATTCAGGAAAGGGGGTCAATGGACAGGTAGGCTTTTGTTAGACAAGAGATCCTTGGAACTTTGAAGAAGTTTTACAAGGTACAGAGTTCTCCTCAGTCCCCTTTCTGTACAATTTTTTTTTTACTTACTCTTTCTTACCTTAAGAATCTTAAAGAACAGATCAAAATACTCTCAGCTAGAGGAACATCTTGACTTCTCTAATAACAAGAAATTGTCTTTCTCTTCCTGTAAATCAAAACAGAAAGTGATTGGTGGAGGAACATAAACCTATATTACAGCAGGCATATTTCCCAGGAGACTATGCAGAATAGACTGAAAATGGGGAGTATTTGGTAGAAGCTATGGTGAGTGTAATTTTCAACTCACCATACTGATTCTTTTTAAATATGAAACTGAATTAGGGCTAAGAATTGAGCTAGGTGTTTTCAGTACGTAATCCATCATTCATCTGCAAATATCCATGGAGATATATTCAGTGATAGGACACAATATTAAACAATAGGCTCATGGGTAAAATTAAAGAAGGAGAAACATGTCAGGTGGTTATGTTAGTCAATTCATAATTATTATAGGTTGGCAGAAAAGGCAGCTCATTAATTAAACTATTATGGACTTAGTATGCAGATAAATGTATGGGTGCTCATGGCTTGCCCAGTCAGTACTTTTATATCACCCAGGCCCACAGCTCATGGTCATACTGCCACAGTGAACTGTGCCCTCTCACATTAATCATGGATCAAAAAAGTGCATCACAGCCTTGTCAATAGGTCATTCTGGTGGAGACATTTTTTCTATTGTGGTTCTGTATAACTAAATGGTTCTAGCTTATATCTAGTTGACAAAAAAAAAGAAAAAAAATTGGCAGCACACTAGAGGATATATTACAGTTTGATGGAAGAACATGTGAAAATTGTGTTAAAGGTAACATAACAACAGACATTAGAAACAAGAGAGTCCTATATGGTAAAGAAAAGCATTTCAAAAGACGAACATCACCAGACCAATGAATTTAGAACCAGACCAATGAATTTAGAGAGATGCTTGGAGTAGATTATACATGGACTCACAGTAATGTGATGTATGTTTAAGAAATTCTAGTTATGATAAAAATTAGTATTTCAATGCAAATCAAAACAACTCTGAGATACAATCTTACTCCTGTCACAATGACTACAATTAGAACCACCAATGACAACTTATGCTGGAGAAGGTTGTGGAGAAAGGAGACCACTCCTCCATTGCTGGTGGGAGTGAAAACTTGTCCAGCTATTTTGGAGATCAGTATGGCAGTTCCACAGGAAAATGGTAATCAGTCTACCACAGGATTCAGCAATCCCACACTTATGTATATGCCCAAATGATCCACATCCATGTAACAAAGACATCTGTTCGACTATGTTAATAGCAGCATTATTTGTAATAGCAAGAACCTGGAAGCAACCTAGATGACCCTCAACAGAAGAATGGATAAAGAAGATGTGGCACATTTACACAATGGAATACTACTCAGCAGGAAAAAAAAAACAATGTAATCTTGAAATTTGCAAGCAAATGGATGGAATGTGAAGAAACTATCCTGAGTGAGTAACCCAGTCACAAAAAGAGGAACACGGTATGTACTTACTCATATATGGATTTTAGACATAGAGCAAAGGATCACAAATCTATAATACACATCTCCAGATAAACTAGGATACAAGGAGGAACCTAAGAGATTCATACAAGGTCCCTCATAGAAGGGAAAAGGAACAAGATCTGAGTATATTGTGAGGAGGGCAGTGAAGAGGGAGTTAGGAGAAAGAGAAAGGTAGGAAAGGAGAACATGTTGGACTAGGAAGATTGAGTCTGGGGACAAATAGAGAAGAGAGAGAGAGGAGAGAGAGAGAGAGAGAGAGAGAGAGAGAGAGAGAGAGAGAGAGAGAGAGAGAGAGAGAGATTCCTGTTAAAGTGGAGTCATATAGTACTGTCTTCCTTGACTGGTTTGTTCTATTGACCTTAATTTCCTTAAATTTTATCCATGTTTTCACACATCAATATATTTTTGTTCTTCTCTATACTCAAAAATACTCACTTATGAGTTTGTATTGTCTTGCTTTATCAGCTCATATATATATATATATATATATATATATATAGTAATTTTTGTTGTTTCCATATCTCAGCTCTTGCAATAAAAAGGGGGGGCTTCCAGATAATACTTGAACAATACCCTCTAGAGCTATGTATTAGTCACAATATCTTTTGAAACAGAGACTAGGAGTCCTCAAACCTTAAACTCCAATATCCCCACAGTCCTGGTTTCTTGAGGATGATCAAGAGAAAGTGATTCTACCCTTAAACACCTTTCTTACTCTGTTTTTCTGCTACTTTTAGAAAATTCCTGGCATCTATCTCAGGGAAATAGTGAGAACCAGGATGGTGTGCACTCTGTGAGATCCAACTCCTTCTATAAGTACAAAACATCTCCCTTTCAGAAATCGTTTTCGTTTGCCAGAAGTTTAGGAAACAGCTGTGCTTTCTACATGTCTGGTAAATGTTGCTCATGGAAGATTAACTTCTCTCTCTCTCTCTCTCTCTCTCTATATATATATATATATATATATATATATATATATATATATATATTATTTTACATATCAATCCCAGTTCCCTTTCCCTCCCTCCAATGCCCAACACTCTCCCATCCCCCCCCACACCCCACTCCAAGGGAGGGTGATGCCTTCCAGGAGGGATCATCAAAATATATCAAGTCATTTGAAGGAGTGTCTAGGCCTTCCCTCCTGCCTCTAGGCTAAGGGAGTATCCTTCCATGGGGAATGAATGTACTCCCAAAGTCCTTTAGTGTACCTGGGATACAGCCTGGTTCCAGTGTCACAGGTCCCATAGACTGCCCAGATCTTCCAACTGTGACTGACTTTCAGGGGATCTGGATTGGTCCAATGCTGGTTTCCAGCTATCAGTCTGTGACTCCATGAACTCCCCCTTGTTCAGGTCAGCTGTCTCTGCTGGTTTCTGTAGCCTGGTCTTGACCCCTTTGCTCATTACTCCTCCATCTCTGAAATTGGATTCTAGGAGTTTAACTCAGTGTTTAGCTGTGGGTGTCCCAGTGGAGTGGGTGGGAAATGGGATGAGAAGGGGAGTTGGCATGGGGGAATGGGAGGAATGAAGGGAGAGGGAACTGGCATTGAGATTTAAAATAAGAAAAAGTAAAAAAGTAGTAATGAAAAAAGAAATTAAAAAAAGAAAACAAATTCTACTATCCAGCCAACAGTTTCATAACTAATACACTGTTTCTGTGTGTTATTTTGGGGCTGATACAGTTTGGAGCACATAACAAAACTGCTTGTAATACCTACCCTCTGTTGTTGTAAAGATTTTAGTTTAGTTATTATTGACTTCACAGCTAGTATCCACATATAAGCGAATATATACCTTATTTGTCTTTCTGGACCTGGGTTACCTCACTCAGGATGATTAACAACTAAATAATACTCCATAGTATAAATGTACTACATTTTTCTTCATTCATTCTAGGTTGTTTTCAATTTCGGGCTGCTTTTAAAGGAACAATAAAGAACATACTTGATCAAGTGTCACTATAGAAGGAAGAAGTGATATTTGGGTATATATCCATAAATGGTGTAAGTGGATCTTGAGGAAGGTAGATTCCCATCTTCTTGAAAAACTGTTACATTTGTTTCCATAGTGACTGAACTAGTTTGCATTATCAATAGCAATGTGTGTGTCCCTCATGCTCTCTGTATGTCCTCCATGCTACACATTCTTGAAAGTGTAAGCTGTCTCTTGTTTTGTGGATCTCAACCATTCTAATGGGTATAAGAGAAATTTCAAAATAGTTTTGATTTGCATATCTCTAATAACTAAGGATGTTGAAAATATCTTTAAACATTTCTCAGATACCTGAGTTTCCTACCCTCCCCCACCTTTTTGATTGTTTGTTTTTTGAGACAGGGATTCTCTGTGTAGCTTTTTAGACTAAGCTGGCCTCTCTCCAGATTCCAGTGATTAAAGTCATGTGCCACCTACCAGCACCTGCCTTGATTTTCCACTTTTGAAAATTTCTGTTTAGTGCTATACTACATTTTGGAATAAAATTAGTTGTTTTCATTTCATCTAGTATTTTTCATTTCATATAGAGTTTTTGATTTGTTTTTGTTTATGGTTTTTTTTTGCTTTCTTTTTATTTTGAAATTTTCCCTCCATGAGATATGTAATTGGTGGAAATCTTTTCCCATTATGTAGGCTACCATTTTGATTGAATGACCATATCCTTGGCCATTCAAAAGCTTTTCAGTTTTTTTGTGAGATTACACTTAATAATGGAATATCTTAGTCCTTATGCTAACATTATTCTGTTCTAAAGGTCATGTATTGGGCTGATACCTTCAAAAATATTCCCCACAGTCTCTTCTACCAGGTTCAACATATCTGGTTTTATGTTGAAGTCTTTTGTTGTTGTTGTTTTGGTTTTTGTTCTATTTTTATTGAACAGTACAGAAAACATCACAAGAGACAGGAATGGGATATAGAAATCTTTAAAAGAGTTTTGCTAAGGATTGCATCAGTGACTCAAACTGACCCAAGAAACAGTGTTACAAACACCATTGTTTACCAAACACTATCTGAAGATTACATTCAACATTTATGGTGGACACTTTATTTTTTTTATTTTACTTTTTTTTCTTAGTTTTCATATCGATCCCAGTTCTCCCTCACTCACTTACTCACTCCTTCCCTCCCTCTCTACTACCCTTCCATGCCCCCAAAACCCTCCCCTTCAATTCCCACACTACAAATGTAGGGCGATGCCTTCCAGTAGGGGTCAACAAAATCTGTCAAGTCATTTTCGAGTAGGGACTAGGCCCTCCCTACTGCCTCTAGGTTAAGGGAGTATCCCACCATGCAGAATGTGCTCCAAAACTCCTTTTGTGTACCAAGGATACATCCTGGTTCCACTGTCAGAGGTCCCTTAGACTGTCCAGGCATTTTAACAGAGACCTATGTTCAAGAAGTCAGTACAATGCTGGATTCCCAGAAATCAACTGGTGGCCCATTAGCTCCTCTTTGTTCAGGTCAGCAGTCTCTGTGAGTTTCTGTAGCCTGGTGTTGTCCTCCCTCTCTGCATTTGGATTCCATTTTGGCTCAATGTTTAGTTGAGGATGTCTGCTTCTGTTTCCATCATCTACTAGATGAGGTCTCTATGATGGTTGATAATTTTGTCATCAATCTCATTATCTTTCCACTGTTGCTCAAATTGTCAGTTGGGGTCAGCCTTATAGGTCTTTGAACATTTCTCTAGAGTCAGTTTTATCTTCAAATCTTTAATGTCTCCCTCTTTTATGGTTTCTCTCTCTTTCTCTCCTCTATTCCTCCCCTGACTCAATCTTCCTAGTCCCACATGCTTTCCTCTCCTCCTCTACTCTTTCTCCTAGCTCCCTTCTACTCACTGACAACTCTGCCCCTACTCCCAATGTGCTCAGGAGATTTTGTCCCTTTCCCCTTCTGCGAGGGACATTCTATGAATCTCTTAGAATCCTCCTTGTATCCTAGCTTCTCTGGCAGTGTGTCGTCAAATTGTTCCACACAATAGAAGCAGAAGGTTCATTATCAAACTCTTTTGACGAGGCCACACAAATACACAACTAAGAAAGAAAACTACAGACCAATATCCCTCACGAATATTGATGCAAATATACTCAATAAAATACTGGCAAATCAAATCCAAGAACGCATCAGAGAAATCACCCACCATGACCAATAGGCTTCATCTCTGGGTTGCAGGGATGGTTCAACATATGAAATCTATCAATGTGATCCACCATATAAACAAACTGAAAAAGAAAAACCACATGATCATCTCACTAGATGAAAAAGCCCTTCACAAAATTCAACAACCTTTCATCATAAAGGTCTTGGAGAGATCAGGGATAACAGGAACATACCTAACCTAAACATAATAAAAAATACAGTAAACCAACAGCCAACATCAAACTGAATGGAGAAGCTTAAGTGGATTCCTCTAAAATAAGGAAAAAGACAAGGCTGCCGTCTCTATCCATATCTCTTCAATAATGTATTTGAAGTTCTAGCTAAAGCAATAAGACAACACAGGATATCAAGGGGTACAAATTGGAAAGGAAGAACTCAAATTGTCACTAATTGCAAATGATATTATAGTTTCATAAGCAACCAGGGAACTCCTACAGCTAATAAACACCTTCAGCAAACAAGATGAAAAAAAAAAAAACCAGTAGCCCTACTATATAAAGACAAAAAATGGCTGAGAAACAAATCAGAGAAACATCTTTCTTTACAATAGCCACAAACAAAATAAAGTATTTTGGTGTAATGCTTACAAAAGAAGTGAAAGACCTATAAAACAAGAACTTTGTGTCTTTAAAGAAAGAAATTAAATACCAGAAAATGGAAAAATCCCCCATGCTCTTGGATAGGTAGGATAAACATAGTAAAAATGGCAATCTTGCCAAAAGCAATCTACAGATTCAATGCAGTCTCCATTAAAATCATAGCAAAATTCTTCACTGTCATTGAAAGGATAATAATCAACTTTATATGAAAACCAAAAGACCCAGGATAGCCAATACAACATGTACAATAAAGGAACTTCAGGAGGCATCACCATCCCCAACTTTAAGATCTACTATGGAGCTATGGTACTGAAAACAGCATGGTATTAGAACAAAAATACACATAGACCAATGAAATCAAATCATAAAATCCTCATATTAACCCATACACATAGGACACCTGAATTTTGACAAAACAGCTAAAAGCATACAATGGGAGGAGGAAAGCATCTTTAACAAATGGTGCTGGCACAACTGGATGATGGTGTGTAGAAGACTAAAGATAGACCCCCCATGTCTATTGCCATGCACAAAACTCAAGTCCAAAATCCAAAACTCAAGACCTCAACATAAATCCAGCCACACTGAACCTCTTAGAAGAGAAAGTAGGAGGTACCCTTGAACAAATTGGTACAGGAGACCTCTTACTGAACATAACTCTAGTAGAACAGACACTGAGATCTACAATTAATAATGGGACTTCCTCAAACTGAGAAGCTTCTGTAAGGCAAAGGACACAGTTGACCATAACAAATGGCAGCCCACAGACTGGGGAAAAAACTTTACCAATCTTACATCTGACAGAGGGCTGATCTCCAAAAAATACAAAGAGCTCAAGAAACTAGTCATCAATACACCAAATAACCCTACTAAAAAATGGGGTACAGAACTGAAGATAGAATTCTCAATTGAGGAAATCAAAAAGGCTGAAAGGCACTTAAGAAAGTGCTGAACATCCTTATCCATCAGGGAAATGTAAATCAAAATATCTCTGGGATACCACCTTACTCCTGCAAGACTGGCTAAAATTAGAAACACCAATGATGACTCATGTTGGAGAGGATGTGGAGAAAGAGGAACACTCCTTCCCTGCTGGTGGGAGTGCAAACTCATACAGCCATTTTGGAAATCAGTATGGCGGTTCCTCAGGAAAGTGGTAATCAATCTACCACAGGACCCAGGAATCCCCCTCTTAGGCATAGACCCAAAGTATCCTCATCAATTCAACAAAGACATCTGTGAAATTATGTTCACGGCAGCATTTTTTGTAATAGCAAGAACCTGGAAGCAAACCTAGATGCCCCTGAACTAAAGAATGGATAACGAAGATGAGGCACAGTTACACAATGGAATACTACTCTGTCGGGGGTGGGGGGAACAATGGAATCTTGAAATTCTCAGGCAAGTGAATGGAACGTGAAGAAACCATCCTGAATGAAGTAATCCAGTCACAAAAAGAGGAACATGGTATGTACTCACTCATATATGGGTTTTAGACATAGAGCAAAAGATCATTAGCCTATAATACATATTTCCAGAGAAAGTAGGATACAAGGAGGAATCTAAGAGATTCATACAAGGTCCTTCACAGATGGGGAAAGGAACAAGATCTCCTGAGCATATTGGGAGTGAGAGGGGGGCAGTGAGTGGAGAGTGAGCTAGGAGAAAGAGAAGGGGAGGAGAGGAAAGCACATGAGACTAGGAAGTTTGAGTCAAGGGAGGAAAAGATGAGAGAATCAAGAGCGAAAGAGAGAGAAAGAGAGAGAGGGAGAGAGATCATAAAAGAGGAAGCCATTGTAGGTTTGAAAAGAAAACTGACTATAGAGAAATATCCAAAAACCTACAAGACTGACCCCAATTTATAATCTGAGCAACAGTGGAAAGGATATCATAAATGCCCTTCCCTGAGAATGACATTGATGAATAACTTATCCACCATCATAGAGCCCTCATCTACTTGCTGATGCAAACAGAAGCAGAAACCCACAGCTAAACACTGAGCCGAACTGGAATCCAAATGCAGAAAGGGAGGACAAGATCAGGCTACCGAAACCCACAGAGATAGCTGACATGAACAAGGAGGAGCTAATGGGCCCCCAGACTGATTGCTGGGAATCCAGCATGGGACCATCTCAGACCCCCTGATCATGGGTCTCAATTAGAAGGCCTGGACTGTGTAAGGAACCTCTGACAGTGGAACCAGAATGTATTCCTGGTGCACAAAGGAAATTTGGGAGCCCATTTCCCATGGAGGGATTGTCCCTTAACCTAGAGAAACAGGCGAGGGCCTAGTACCTACCCCAAATGACTTGACAGATTTTTATGATTCCCCATGGAAGGCCTGATCCTCCCTGAGGAATGGCTGGGGAATAGGATGGGGAAATAAGTGGGGACATCATAGAATGGGAGGTAAAGGGAACTGGGATTGATATGTAAAATAAGATTGTTTCTAATTTAAATAAAATTTGTTAACAAATAGTATAGCTCTCAATATGCACTATCATTTGCTAACACTATTGTTTCATAATGTGAAACTTTCATTTAAATTAATGCACCCATCCTCTGAACAAATAATTGTTTAAAAAGGAGTCAGAACATGAGATTAATAAAATTTTTATCTCACAAATATATAGTATACATAAAGATAATACATAGAGTTAAAATTGAAATATTACAATAAAGATATTTCTATAAATGTCAATATTATCTAATAATGAGAGCTCAGGTATTTGAAGTTCCCATGTGAGCAGAATAAAAGTAATTTATAGAAAGGCTGATAGGAACACATGAAGATGGGGATGTAAAAGGTGCCTGCCATGTGAATGCCACATGGCACTAGAAAGATATGGTGGGGATTGCTTTTCTTTACGTTACCTAGATTCTATTCACAAATGTAAATGAATGTTTAAAGCAATATGCATATACTTTTCATGACTGAATCAGTTTACAGCTTAGAGAAAGGTGTTGGCTGAATTTTGATTCAATAATGGGGGAAATCAAGGTAAAGTCATGTCAAAGAGCCTACGTAAAATGTCAAAGTGCTGGGTGTTATGGAGGTGGGAGAGGACCTTGTCAAATTTGAGGAGAGTGGTAAAAATTTGTGAAAAACAAATTTTAAATAATTCTCAAGGAATTAATAAAAACCACTATTTAAAAGAACTAAAGTACTGGCAAAGATGAGACAGGCACACTTTGTACTTATAATAAAAGAAATGTAGTCATTTAAAAAAAAATCACCAATTCCTACCCTGCCTAGTTTCCAAAAGGCTGCATATGGTAGGACTACTCCAATGAACAGGGATAGCAGAAAGACAAGCTGCCTTAACTAGCTCCCAAATCAATAAGCCGAGAAGTGGCTTTTAGATGGCCTTCCTAACCCCCAAGTAACACTAAATGCTATCTGTCTGTCTTACTATACTCTATCCTCTTGCCTTCTAGCAATGTAATAATGGAGCCCATGTATTAATTTTAATTGCTTGGAGATCTATTTGAGACACCACAGGGCATCTAACTACCATTCATACCTGTTACCATTCTCAAATTTAAAATCCTGAAACTCTCAGAGGGCCCTTGCAAGACAGTTGGACCAACACTTTCTTTGGTTAAGTGTTAGAACACCAGAATATCAAAATGTCTACAGTTCTATTTTCTAGACACCTGGGCATGTGTTGATGTCTTTCCACTCATATTCACCACCAAATGACCTTCTAAGATGTATCATGGTACTACCTATGAGTAAACAATCAACACATTCACATTGTCTTCAACACTGAGTAACTTGGCCTAGGATGACTCTACACAGTCACTGAAAATTAATGTTATGGGATTTGGAAACATTCTCGATTAAATCGGGTCATTATACAAGAAATTCCATGATCAAACAAAGGCTAGGAACAGATAACCTCTAATGACCCTTTCAATTCACTGATTATATGATGAGCTATCTTTCTTGTAGAACAATAAAAATTTTACCCTTGGGCACACTTGGAAATACTTCTACATATATCACTGCCATAATTTTACAGGGAGTAGCAACTGCACAAGCTGTGACCAACTCAACATGCCAAGGGATTTAATGTGATATATGACCAGACTCATTGAAGTGGACTGCTTTATTGCATTCCCCAGTACCAGCATGGCTGCTTGTCAAGAGCTGATACTGTGGTAAAGCTACTTTAAGCATAAAAGAAGGAAGAGGAGTAAATGTAGTAAAACTTGTATTTAGGCCAGTTTCCCTATTTCTTCATGGTCTTCATACCCTGTTTTACCTTACCATTAAAGCTTTACTAGTTTCCCCTTAATTTGGTTACATACTAACCTGTCTTGAATTTGGATGTAAAGATTCTGTTGCTACTTGCAAGGCTATTTTTTTTTCTTTCATAGCATAATGATTTATTTTCCCATCATTTATACTTACATTGTTCAGAAACCACAAATATTATAAATATGTCTTGCAGTAAGTTGCAGGTTCTACCATCATTCATATCCTTGAGGAGAATATTCCGCAGATAAGGACTTTACAATACTAAAATGATACAATTATTGAGATATGTCTTGTCTTTTTAAAAAATAGTATCTTTGATTTCATAATCTATAAATCATGGATTATGACCCTTTTCTAATTCCTCTTCCTCAAACACAGATCCCGTAATCTTAACCACTAAAGAAGAAGTTATGTTTGTGCTTGGAACATCATTTTGAATATGTGTGGTTGCTTTATTCTAAACATGTCTTTCTTTTCTTGGCATATGAATTTTTTCATTATTACACAGAATGATTTTTTATAGCACAGACTCCAGAAAATATATGTATGTTTGTTTCAATTTATACTTTAATGGGACTATATGCTTTTGAGATTGATTTCTAAATAATTCTCCTATCACTGTTCTGTATTCCATATTTTATGCAACACTTCTCCTTTCCTGCATTCTACAATGTAAATAAGCTTGCTTCAAAAAGTTCCATTTCCAGGCTCCACACAACTCATCCATAAATTAGCTTCAATTATAACGTCCAAAATTTTATTGCTGTCAAATTCTCTCTCCTTTCTGTTATCTATATTTATACCTACATCTCAAATATATATCAGTGTATATGCACACAAAGAGAGATACAATCCCTATAATGTGGAAATCTCAAGGGTTTTGTTATGCATTAATTTTAGTTAAAAAACTTCAGCTAGTAAAGAGCTCCCCTATCTCACACAATATGACCATATCTATGATAAGACCTGGACTAGGCATTTTTCAACAATACCAACATAGATAAAACAAAGCTCAACTTATTATTTCTTATTTTTTCATAAATTTTACTTATGCATGCAACAGAAAATAATTTGCTTTAGTCTCCATAATATTTACAGGCCCAATAAGAAAGAGAAATGGAAAAAAAATCATAAAATGGAAGAATGGTTTTTATTTTATCTTATTTTATTATTATTTTAAATGCCTCTTTTTGCTAATGAGGGACAAGAATATGATTTTTAGTGATTTCTTGAGGTGCAGAGGATCTTAGAGGAGTTCGGGGAGAAGAAATAATCAGAATGTATTCTTTTTAAAAAATCTATTTTTATCCTAAAACAAAAATAAATGTGCCATGACAAAAAATTTAATAAAGGTAGACTACAGTAAGCCTATATCCAGCATCAAATTAAATGGAGAGTAACTCATAGCATTTCCAATAGAATAAGGAGTTAAACAAAGATCTCCATTCTATAACTATCTGATATAGTGCAAGAACTCTTAGCTAGAGCAGTAAGACAACTGAAGGAGTTCAAGAGCATAAAAGTTGGAAAGGAAGAAGTCAAAGAGTTTTTGTTTGTAGATGATATGATAGTATACATAAGTGACCCTAAAATTTCGACCAGGGAATTTCTACAGTTGATAAATATTTTCATTAAAATAGTGTGATACAAAATTAATCCACAAAAGTCAGTAGCCCTCCAATATACAAATGACTAAGGGACCAAGAAAAAAATCAGGGAAATAGCACTTTTCAAAAGCCTTAAATAATTTAAAACCTCTTGAGGTTACACTAATCAAGCAAGAAAAAGATGTGTACAATTGAAAATAAATATATAAAACCCAAAAGTATTGGAGAAATAACTTGAAGAATATATAAGAACATGGAAAGATTTCCTATGCTAGTGGATTTGTAGGATTAATGTTGTAGAAAATGACCATCCTACCAAAAGCAATTGAAAGATTTAATGAAATCCCTATCAAAATTCTAACACAAATTTTCCCAAATTTTAAAAGGAAAATCTTCAGCTTTGTAAAGAAATACACCACACACAAAGAACTGGGTAATACATTTTTAAATGTATTAAACAAAATATTTACTGAATATTTACTGAACATATCATTACAAGTTGTACTACAAAGTTATAGTAGTAAAGACTGAATGGTACTGGAGTAAAACCAAATATCTTGACTAATTGAGTCAAATTGAAAACGCTGAAATAAATCCATAAACCTATGGATGACTGTTTTTTGTTTTTTGTTTATTTGTTTGTTTTTTGTAAGAAAATAAACAAGAAATATAGACTGGAAAAAAAGAACATCTTTAACAAATGGTACTGGTTAAACATGGTGGTTGCATGTAGAAAAATCTAAATATATTCACATTTGTAACCATGCACAAAACTCAGCTTAAAAGAGAGAGCTGGACCTGAACAAGGGGGAGTTAATGGACCCCCAGACTATAGCTGGGAAACCAGCATTGGACCCACTCAGATCCTCTGGATGTGGGTTTCAGTTAGAAGGCCTGGGCAGTCTAAGGGACCTCTGACAATGGAACCAGGATAAATTCCCTGGTGTACAAAAGGATTTTGCAAGCCCATTCCACCATGGAGGGATACTCTCTTAGTGTAGAGGCAGGAGGGAGGGACTAGTCCCTACTCCAAATGACTTGACAGATTATGTTGATTTCTCCTGGAATGTATCATCCTCCCTGTGGAGTGTGGAGGGGCGATGGATGGGAGGGTGGTCAGGGGACATGGGAGGGAGGGCAAGAGGAAAGGGGGGTGGGAAAAAAGGAGGGAGGGAGGGAAGAAGAGGGAACTGGGATATATGTAAAATAATAAAAATTTAATAACTTAAAAAATGTCAAATAGAAAGTGATTAAAGACTACAATACAAACCATGTTTGTCTTTTTTGTGACTGGGGTACAAAAAGGATGGTTTCGTCTATGTCCATCCATTTCCCTGGGAATTTCAGGATTCCATTGCGTTTTCCTGGTGAGTAGTAATCCATTGTGTAAATGTACCACATTTTCTCCATCCGTTCTTAAGTTGAGGAACATCCAGGTTGTTTCCAGGTTCTGGCTATTACAAATAATGCTGCTATGAACATAGTTAAATGGAAGACCTCCTTGCATGAATATGCATCTTTTGGGTATATGCCTAAGAGTAGAATTGCTGGATCTTGTGGTAGACTGATTACCATTTTGCTGAGGAACTGCCATACTGATTTCCAAAATGGCTTTACAAGTTTATACTCCCACGAACAGTGGAGGAGTGTTCCCCTTTCTCCACATCCTGTCCAGCATAAACAGTCCTTGGAGTTTTTTATTTTAGCCATTCTGATAGGAGCAAGATGGTATCTCAGAGTTGTGTTGATTTTCATTTTCTTGATGGATAAGGATGTTGAGCACCTTCTTAAGTGTCTTTCAGCCATTTTAAATCCTCTATTGAGAATTCTCTATTTAGTTCTGTACCCCACTTTTTAATGGATTATTTGGAATTTTGGTGACTAGCTTCTTGAATTCTTTGTATATTTTGGAGATAAGACCTCTGTTAGATGTGGGGTTGGTAAATATCCTTTCCCATTCTGTGGGCTGCCATTTTGTTTTGTTGACTGTGTCCTTTGCCTTATAGAAACTTCTCAGTTTCAAGATGTCCCATTTATTAATATTTGATCTCAGTGTCTGTGCCTCTGTTGATATGTTCAAAAAGCAGTGTCTTGTATCAATTTGTTCAAGGGTACCTCCTACTTTCTCTTCTAAGAGCATCAGTGTGGCTGGATTTATGTTGAGGTCTTTGATACATTTGGACTTAAGTATTATTCATGGCAATAGATATGGATCTATCTTCAGTCTTCTAGTCACTCATATATGGATTTTATACATAGAGAAAAAGATCACCAGCCTATGGTCTCCATTACTAGAGAAGCTAAGAAACAAGGAAGGTCCTACAACAGACATACATGTTCCCTCAAAGAAGGAGGAAGGGATAAGATCTCGAGCAAATTGGGATGCGGGGGAGAGGAAGTCAGGAAAAGGTGAAGGGGAGATAAAGAGGGTGGGGGAGAACATGAGGGGGCAGGAAGATTGAGTTGGGGGAAGAATAGAGGAGAGCAAGAAAAGAGATACCATAATACATGGAGCCAATATAGATTTAAAGAGAAATATGGCACTAGGGAAATGTCTAGAGACCTACAAAAATGACCCAAACTAACAATCTAAATAATAGTGAAAGGTTACAATAAAAGCCCTTCCCTGGTAATGAGACTGATGAATACCTTATATGCCATACTAGAGGCTTCATCCAGTAGCTGATGCAAGCTGAGTCAGACAACAATAGCTAAACACTGAACTGAACTCCTGGGATCCAGTTGCAGAGAAGGAGGAGTGACGGGTAAAGGGGTCAAGGCCAGGCTGGAGAAACCCACAAAAGTCACTGACCTGAACAAGGGGGAGCTCATGGACACCCAGACTGATACCTGGGAAACAAGCATTGAACAGACCCAGAATCTCTGAATATGGGTGTCAGCAGGCATGAACAATCTATGGGACTGATACCTGGGAAACCAGCATTGGACAGACCCAGAATCTCTGAATATGGGTGTCAGTTAGCAGGCATGAACAATCTATGGGGCCTCTGGTAGTGAATCAGTATTTACCCCTAGTATATGAACAGACTTTGGGAGCCCATTCCATATAGATGGACACTCTCTCAGCCTAGACAAAAGGGGAAGGCCTAGGCCCTGCTCCAAATGATATGGCAGACTTTGAAGTTCCCCCAAGAAAAGCTTCCCTCTCTCTAGGAAGCAGAAATGGGATTTAGTAGTGAGTTGGTTGTGGGTGGGGGTGAGAGGGATGTGAAATTGATATATAACAAAAGCTTGTTTCTAATTTAAATTTTTAAAAAGACAATGTGAAGTATAGACCTGTGATCATTTCCTCTATGTCTTAAATCAATATATGAGTGAATACATACCATGTTCCTCTTTTTATAACTTGGTTACCTCATTCTGGATGGTTTCTTCACGTTTCCTCCATTTGCCTACGAATTTCAAGATTCCATTGCCCCCCCCCCCCACAGAGTAGTATTCCAATGTGTAAAATGTGCCACATCTTCTTTATCCATTCTTCAGTACAGGGGCATCTAGGTTGCTTCCTGGTTCTTGATATTACAAATAAGGCTGCTATGAACATAGTTGAGCACATGTCTTTGTTGCATGGATGTGGATCATATACTTAAGAGTGGGATTGATGGGACCTGTTGTAGACTGATTCCCATTTTAGCTGTTTCTTCAAAAGTTAGGTGTTTGTATGTGTGTGTGTGTGTTAATATCAGGATTTTCAATTTGAATCCATTTGTCTACCTGTCTATGTTATTGTAACCAATATTTTCTTTTTAAAAAAATTACCATTTTAAACAACAACTATGGGGTCAATTTTATTTTGGACCCTCTCTAATGATTCCGATTTTCTATTTGTCTACTTTGATAAATTTTAATTGTGATGTTTCATAAGGCAGTATTCTATGTGAACATGTGATTCTTTGACCTAATCATATAAAATTCAAACTCTCTTTCAGTTTATCAAAGGCTCCTTTCATGCTCTGTCTTTGGTGATGATTTGCATTGTTTTCTGCTCTGCCCCAGCTATGTGTGCTCCACTACCCCCTGCAACATCAGATCTCCTATGAGGATTGTTTCCTTGTGAACTTCAGTTCTTCCTTTCACTTAGACTGTCAGCCTTTATTTAGACTTTATTTTTTTTAAAGCTTTTGCTTCTTTTTTTTTTAAATGACTTGGTTATTTTGTTTTGTGAGAACTGGTGTGTTGCCTATTTCTATGTTTGCATGAGAACATCAGATCCACTTGATCTAGAAGTACAGACAACTGTGATGTGGCATGTGGGTGCTGGGAATTGAACTCATGTCCCTCAGAAAGAGCATCCAAACTCTAAACTGCTAAGCCGTGTCTCCAGTCCCATGTTTAGATTTTTAAAAGACTATTGATTCTATATAACACTTCCACTAAATTCCTAAAATGATGTCCTAAAAAATTCCATTAACTGTAGAAACAAATGCCTCTGCAGCAGAATACTTGCTCTTACACACACACACACACACACACACACACACAAACACATACACATACAGATGCACAAAAAGGAAATTTTAAATTGCCTTGGCATTTTATCCTTCTCTGTGTATATGCATTGATGCATACATATAATGACATACACATGGAGGTTAGAGAACTTATGCTTGGCATGTGCTTCTCCACTGAACTGTAGCTCCAGAAATATATCAATATTTTAGTTGCATCTCTTTCTCTGTCACCTTTTCCTCTGTAGTCTTAAAGATTATCTTTCTTAAGAATTGATATATTTGCTTAGTAGCTAACTCCTTGGACCTCCCATACATTTACTTAATCCTGTTTTTCATGTGGTGAGCAATTGTAGCTTAGCAGACTCTTTTACTTTTCTGTTCATAGTACAAAACATGAAAGCCTTTAACTCCCAGAACCCAATGTACATAGTGTTCTCTGTATTTCTTTCATTTCATAAGTAGCATTTTGCTCAAGTTATTCTCAAAGGCAAAAAAGCCTTATTATTCTCTACTATGAGCTGAACATTACTTACACTCTTCACACTCATTATGACTGTGCAAATTGTTATGTTGATTCTGTTTGGCGTTAGTTTTTCAACAAGATATGATCAATGGGGAAAATATATTTTTAACTCACATACCATGAATAGTTAATTCAGCTCATTACACTGTGTGTATCCTATAGAAATACACAATCATAACACCTTGTCCTTGTACTTTGCTATTTCTCTGAAATATATTTGTCAGATGAAAAACAAATGGTATTAGGAAGGGAAATATAATAAAGAAATTACAAATAAAGAAAACAACAATGATCTATCTTTTCTACTTTTTATTTGTGGACATCTTTTGCAATTCCTACAACTGAATAAATGTTCACTGTGTATACGATAGTTTTGTGCCTTGATTAATGCTGTCCTGGTTGGTTTTTATCTTTGCTGTGATTAAACCCTGAAAAAAAGCAATCTGAGGGATAAAAGATGTATTTTGGCATACAACTTGAGGTTATAGTCCATTGTGGTAGGAGGTAAGTTCCAACAGCAGGAGTGTGGGGTAGTGAACGTATTGTATCTATAGCCACAAAGGAGAAAAATGAAAGGTTCTTATGTTTCACTTACAGTTTCTTTTTTATTCAGTCTACTTTGGGACCAATGGAATTATTTGGGCTGCTCACTTTTGGAGTGGGTTTTTCCATCTCAACTAATCAACATAAAATTCCATAAACACCTTAGCTGCCTCCTGGCTTCCCAGTTTTTTTAGATACCATTAAGTTGACTATTTTTTTTATACATCTGTTTGTTTGTTGGTTTTACATTCTGGCCACAGTTTCCCCTCCCAGTCCCTCAGTACCATCCTGCCCTCTGTTTTGCCCCTGCAAATACACCCCTCCTCCATTTCTATTTAGGGGAGGGCAGGTTTCCCATGAGTATCAACAAAACATGGCATATCCAAGTTGACAGTCTCCTTAATGCTGTGGTCACCTATGTGGATTCAACAGTTGAGCTTTCTTTTGTGTGTGTGTGTGTGTGTGTGTGTGTGTGTGTATTTTCTTCTGGTGTGAACCTCAGACTCCTGGACCTGTAGTGTTTTGTAAATGGATTTTTTTCACATAATGTGTTCTAATTACTGTTTTCCTTTCCAGATTTTCTTAGACTTCCCACTCACCCAAATATACACCCCCTTTTTTCTGTTTCATTAGAATAATAAAATGAAGTAAAATGAAAACAAACAAACTAGGATAGAATGAAGCAAACAAAGTGTTTTGAATGGTGCTTCAGTAAGTATGGATGAGCAAGTATCTCTGTCGTGTGCTGACATAGATTCCCTAGTTATATACCCACAAGTAATTTAGCTGGGTCAGATGGCAGTTCTATTTTAAATTTAATTTATAGTGTAGGCAAGCAGCTTGGCATATAGCTAAAGCAACTTTGAGTATGCTGATATTTGTTCAAGCAGGGTGAAAGCATTTTTTGGTTGACTATAATTTTCTGTATTATTAAAAGTAACCTTAAACACTTTGAGGTAAATTAAGAAATATGCTTTTCAAATTACTAATATGCCAGCACTTATGTTTAGTGACAGTTGACACTTGGTTGTTATTTTAAAGAATAGTATATATCACAAATACTGTATTACTTTTTATAAAGATATTTCATATTTAATTTCTAAGAACAAAACTTGGTTTTTGTTGAGTTGAGTTGTTGAGTTCTGAGACAGAAAATGATAATAAAATAAAAAATCTTAACATGTCTAATTTCAGAAAACAATATAAATGAATTTACTGGGAATACAATGATGGGCAAGTTGGATGATGTCAGGGTCATGGTTAGATGTATTGTATATGAATCTGTATCCTGGAAGATGGTCAACTTGTGCATATGGACAGATGTGGTTCTAAACATACTATATGTGCTATTCCATTCTAGCCTTGAAAGGTTGCAGGGATTACTGTGATGTTTTCAATGTATTTATGTGCAATGACACTGACAGACAACTTATATGTAAGTAGACCCTGGGTTGAGGAAAATACCAGATTTTACCATTTAGTTTGTGAGTCTGATAAAGTTTTGCCTCTCAGATCACAACACTATGGTGGTGACAGCTGGGCTATTTCTTTAGTATATCTACTGATACATTTTCTGTTATTCAGAGTCAATGGTGAACAGTGGAATGGAACTGATAGTTTTAATTCTACTCCCTTTTATTTTTGTCTTTTAGCAGATAAGGGTGTTTTTCTTATATATATATATATATATATATATATATATATATATATATTATGATAATATTTGTATTTAAATTTGAGACAAGCTTGTTCTACATACATGTTAATCCCAGTTCCCTGTACCTCCTGTCCTCCCCTGTCTCCCTTCCAACCCCCTATTCCATCTCCTTTCTGCTACCCAGGGAGTGTGATGCCTTCCATGGAAAGTCTTCAAAGTCTGTCATATCATTTGGAGCAGGGCCTATGCCCTCCTCCATGTGTCCAGGCTGAGGGAGTATCCCTCTATGTGGAATAGGCTTTCAAAGTCCATTGGTATACTAGGGTTAAAAACTGATCCTTTACCAGAGGCCCCATAGACCATCCAGTCCTCCTAAGTATCACCACATTCATAAAATAAAAATGTTAAGAGATATTTTTAAAAACTATTGCAAATAAAAATTATTACAAAATTTTGAATAGAAACAATCCAACACTGCTGAATGGTTGACTTTGTCTTCTCTGTGAAATCTACACAATTACAGTCTATGAGTACTTCACTACTATCACCCACCCCTTACCTCTGATATTACACTTTAAGCAGGACACATATTTTGATCCTTCCTCATGCGTTCTATTGATTGTAGTGATATGCACTTTCCAGAGTGAGAGTACTGACTTTCTGCATGTGAGAATTAAGAGAAACATCAGGCAACGTTTATTATAGGATGGCAATTCTCCATGGTTCTTATGCCTTTGAATTTCTTGTGAGTTTTGCATTGATACATTTGCTCTGAAATCATCTTTGGACAACAATTTAGATAATATCTAGCCTAGATAGATATGATTTATTCTTCAGAATCAAGAGTTGGAGTGGTTCTTTAGATCAAGACAGCATCTCTAACCATAGTAAAGATCACATATACATTACAAAATTTTGTTCTCTAAGTTCAGGTATTTACTCTCCTAGTGATCCCTCAATGAATTTTGTGTCTGGATTTTTCTGCCTTGTGCTTTTCAAGTTAGAAAATATGCTTGGTTATGTTGATACCTTGTCTATTTTTGCTTTCTAACAACTATTTTTTGTCTCTGATCCAGATACTCACATTTTCCGCAAGCATACTTGACTCTGGTGACTACCTTCTCAGCTAATAATTAAAATAAACTATCACATGTTTTAGAGTTATCAATAATTTATTTCTTCAAATAGAACAGTTCTGGTATATAAAGATAAAGGAGAAGAGGAATGAGAAATGTTAATGTCTGTTGACTGAATAGACATATCAATGTGTGCGAAAGGTGTTATTTTAGAATATTGAAGTACATATGTCCGTGTGTGTGTGTGTGTGTGTGTGTGTGTGTCTTTTAACTACAACATCATTCTAGAAGCATTAGCAATTTGGCTTATGGCTTAGTATGGTTTACAGGTAGTTTTTATTGACTTTTTAATGGAAAGTTGAAAGAAATTAAGATCTTGTTAGTCTGTTTTCTTATTAAAGTAAAGATTCCATGGTTCTATTTAGCAAATCCAATTATATTTTCAGGAACTCACATTCTGTCTTTTGAGTCATTCTATATTGTAGATATTTATTTAAAAAAAGAAAAGAAAAAAGAAAGAACAAAGGAAAATAGAATACAAAGCTTTCTCTGGCTTCTTAGCACTGTTTCTCCCTTCCCCCACTTCCTCTCTCTTCTCAACTATATACAAACATGCATGGCACACAGGAAGGGCTAGTCATTTTAAAAATGTTCATGAAGGATCACTATTATATATAATATAATCAGTCACTTGCAGGCACACAGTAGATTAATACCCACGAGGTTTCTACAATTATTCTTTAAAATGGAGGGAAGAAGTTACCATTTGAAAAATACATAAACAAGTCAAACATTGGAGGATGGTGGAGTCACACTGATGACTTGGAAACATTAGACAAGAGAATGTCCATGAGTGAGTAACCACCAACTCTACATGTTCAATGAGAGAAGTCTTCTTATAGATGGAAGACAAAACTTGGTATTTCCTGAGAATCTGAACCAGGGCAGAGATTTAAATGATGTAAATGGGATTTAATGAGTTTTCTTTTTTTAATCTTCTTCATCTAAGATACTTTTCCATTGACTGGTTATAGTTTCTTCAACTTTAGTCACATGTTTCCTAGCTCTAACTGTCTGCTTTGAATGTTTCAGGCAATTGTTACCTTCTTTAGATAGGCTCTGTGGGTTTGGACAATCTGTCTGTTCCCACAGTAACATTTACCACACATTACTACATTGATTACGTTTGACTGTTTATTTAATTTTAAAATTATTTCTTTTTTTAACTGTGTATGTGTAGAGGATGTACATATATGGGAGTGTGGGTGTCTTGGAGTTGGAGTTATAAACTGCCTGACATGGGTGATGGGAACCAAAGTTAGATCCACTGCAAGAGCAGTATCCACTACTAATAGCCCAAACATTGCTCCAACCCTGCAAACATTATCCAGTATATCACAATGTCTTTGGAATTGGAGAATATATCTTCCCCAGTCCTTAGGTGCAGGATATGATTTTAAATTAATAGGCGATTCTATAATTGTAAAATAAAATGTTTGTCACCATGTGCTCTTAAAGGTTGAATATGCAATGACAAAAAGGAAATCAAGGAAAACTGATAATATCTGAATGGTCTGAAGTGTGCTTGATATTTATGTATCAATGTTAGTGTCTTTATTTTGACAAACATAATATGTAAGATTTTTCCATTCCAAAATGCATGTTAGGCTCAAGGTGTACCCAGACTGTGTATTGCCACTGAGCAGTTCTGTATATGTAGAATTACTGAAAAATAAAATGTTTATTTAAAACTAGTTTTTATTGTTATTATACTGACAAATAATATGCGCAATCATGACATCAGCATGCTCACATGTGTTGTTGGTGCTGACAGCACACAGGCATTACATGTGGGTTAACTTACAGACCTGCAGTTAATAGGGAAGTCATAACGAATTCTAAATTTAGACCTGATGGTGACCTGTCCTTCAGTATGGGCCAGCCTCTTGGTCATCCTGACTGGGAAATTTAATGGTCAGTGGCAACCAAGTAATGGAGAAGTTATCTGATTTTCCCTATTGTAAGAGGAGAAACAACCACTGGGTCCATTTTAGGAACTCTATTCTAAAAGAATTTTTTTTTTTTGAGAAGATGTTGTTTAAAGTTATTCCAGACATTTTAAGACATTTTAAAGAGTTCCTGTAAACCAGTTTCTTCTATCATCGAAACTGGGATCAACAGATGTATTTTGGGATGTGTACTCAGAGAGCTTGAAAACAGCTCTGAGGTCATTTCCCACTTTTGTGCACTTAAATTGTCATGTCGCAATACGGTCAGAGTTTCTGCTGAACACTACTTCGGAGCATTTTAGGTTCTCTCCATCAACTCCTGTGCATCAGCTGCTGGCAATTCTGGTGGTGCCTAGGAGAATATGGTTCATTTAAAGAGCAAATGATCTTGGTGAAGATGAGCATATCAGTGAACACATCACTGCATCATGCAAGTAACTGTCTACCTCAAGCCTTTTTATTCATGTAGTCATGCTTCAGAACTTAGCTTTTCCTGCAAACTCATTCTGCTTGTCCTCATTCTTGGATAACTATCATATTGGAATAACTCCAGGGTGGTTAATGAATAGAGTTTAGTACCAATCCTCTTCCAATTTTTACTCTTGTGCACCCAGATCAGAAAAAAGTCTCTTATCCTACCTTCATATATTTTAATTGGAACATTTTTGTGACCAATAGACTATAAAGCCTGAAGTCATACATGAAAATAGAAAGGCTACAAAGATTTGTCACTTAAGCAACAAGAACTTAGAGATTGGTGCACACAAGAAAGGAAAGGAGAATACAATGCCTGCAGAGAAATTAACATAGTTTGTCAACATCTAATTCATTGTTTGTACTTAGTAAATATCAAGTAAATAGTTCATAACAAAGTGACAGTTTAATAAACTGGTACCTTTACAGGGCAACAAGGGAAAACAAAAGAAAAGAAAGATTACCTCAAGCAATGCTGCAGAATCTTGAATAAAATATCAGAGCCTGTTTACTGAGTAAGTAGTTAAGACTACAAAAGAAATAGAGGGAATAATAGATTCTCTTGCAAATTAAAAATTTAAAAACTAATTTAAGTTAAAATTAAATTAGAACTCTGTGTTAAGAAAAATCTATTTTCATTCATAATTGTGTTCTTATCTTGAGGCTTTACTTATATTCTCAGCTTTGTGGTTATTTTCATCATTCAGCATGTTTTTGCAATAAGAGTTCCTCCAACATTTTGTGATATGTTGCCAAAGGCTGAGGCGTTTTTATTGTGTTTTGCATACCTGGCTGAATATCAGAATCATCAGGAGGTTTTGCTATTTTGTTTTGTTTTAATGCAAATTTCTATAGCTGCACAAACTGTCTAAATTATATCTGATACAGAGACACAGGAGCCTTTATTTTTCACGATACTTTCCACACATCTATGATTCTTCCATATTCCCTTTGAAAAATCATTATCCTTTGTGTGTATGTAAAAAATAATGTGTTCAGTGTTCATGAATGAAGTCTCCATAGTTACCAGCAATTTTAAGACCTACCAGGAAAATTAAGAGCCTAATGGCATACACACACACACACACACACACACACACACACACACATATATATATATATATATATATATTCTCTACTTTCACATTCTTATCCAGAAATGTCTCTGCTTTATTTACACATGGATACTAGCCTTCTGTCTATTGATCCCACTATTTTTTCTAATGTCTTTCAAATTAATCATTTCCTTTTAGCTTTGCCCTACTACTGCCCTAACTCAAATGACCATTATGGTCTTACTTGCTTTAAATCCTTAGTTGATTTCCCATTTCAGATGAGAAAATCCATATACCTTAGCTTGCTAAAATGTCCTTAGTAATTTGGCCACAGTGTTTCTTATTAGCTATGCTATCCAGTAATCATGTCAACTCAACTTGCTTCCCGGACTACCTTGTGTTTTTAACACTGGTTTCATTTGCTAGCTTATTTTTTTTATATAGTTTGTTTATGAAGGTTAGTACCAAATACATTCCTGAAAATCTTTCTGAAGCATATAATTAAAGAATTATTTCAACTGAATATTATGGAAAAGCAGAATTTTCCTCTAGCAAATGAAGAGAAGCAACACAAAGTGTTTCTTTGTGTACATTCTGAAACCTTTTTTCTCTCTTCTTTCATCTAAACACTTCCCAAAATTAACGTTGTGTTTGAGAACAATATTTTCTATTATATAGTCTACTTAATGACATTGGCTGTATGAAATTCCTGAGCCTATACCAACAACAAAACAAATGATACTTGACAGGAACATTTCCAGAAATCTGTGGAGTTTCATCATTGGCAATACCATTAGATATGTAAGCTTCTCCGATACAGTAGAATTTGTTACATTTCTACCTACTGTCTTAGTTATCCGGTCATGGAATGTATGTTTATTTCCTGATCTTAACCATCTCATATTTATAAATACTTTTCTGATTTCTTCATTGTGTCAGAAATCTAATTTTCTTCTTAGAAAAGCTGTCAAGCCATATATTCAATACACAGTAGCTACTGAGAAAATTTTCTTGTCATCTTAAAACCTTTCATTATAGACAAGGATTGCAGGATGTGACTGAGTGTTGACTGGAACTGTTTTCTTTTTAGTTACATTTCAGATGTTCTCTTTTTTGCTTGAGGGAATGCATAACTTCAGTCCCCTCAGGTTTGGTCTACAGCTAGCCAAACTTTTCAAACTTTTTCCTGTTATACCCCTGGCCCTTTTTTTTTTGTTGTTGTTTTGTTTTGTTTTTACAGCATTCTTTCAGATTCACAACTGTCATGCACTCAGACAGATATTGACACTGCTCTCATATTTCATCATGGAAATAAAGGATAAATATTTATCTGGATGTTGACTGCTAAGTACTAATTTGTGAGTCTCATCCTGTCAGTTTCCCCTTGTAGGAAGTGTAGCCAATTGTCCAGGAATGAGGGCATCCTAGGGTATGCCCTAGGAAACCATAAATACCATGCTTTTCCTTCAGTCTCAGTAAGCCTGATGGGATCTGGTCAGTTTTTGAGAAAGGAGATGGTTTTCTGCAGTGCCCTTGGCCTTCCCTTCCTATGCCTTTTCACAACTCAGCTTATATCAAGCCTCTAAGACCTTGTTTCTCAGCTCCCAGATCACTTGGTAAAACACATCTTCTTCATATACTCTGAAGACATTAAGCTCCAGTTTTCTGTCAGATTGCAAGATCATTTTACCCCTAAACAGCTCACTATTTCTAGAAATGCAGTTTGGCAGAATAAAGGACATGTTCATAAATGGAAAACATGTTCATAAATAGTAGTCCTGGTTTCATAGTTTCTAGCATCCAGAAAACAGTAGTTATCACATGATGGAGATACACATTGTTTCAGGGTTACCTTACAACATGATGGTGATACATGGTTTTTCAGGGTTACCACGTGATGTGAATAAATGATGAATAAATGATGTTTCAGGGTTATCACATGGTGGGGATTCATGGTGTTTCGGGCACTGTTTGACTTAAACTTAAGCACTCCACTGACATCTGAATAGCATCATCATAACACGATGGAGACACTGGGAACATAATGGCTGAATTTCCAAAGGGTGGTGTCCCCAATAAAAATTATGCAGAGAAAAGCCAGACTCAATGGAATTCATCACAGACCTTGTCTATCATGTGTGCAGCATAAGACAAAGGCTCAGCTTAAAGAAAGGCAACAGAGTTTATAGGCTTTATGACACAAAATACCTCCAATATATTCTTGTTATGCTTGATTTAAACACACTGATTAAAGAGTATTCACATGAAATAGATTACAGATAGCTATAAACAAATAAAGATCAGATGAGATTTTTGTAACAAAATATGTTTTGAGATAAAAATATATGTAGGTGTAGACATACATGTTTTTGATATATTTATGTATTTTATATCATTATTATCTGTAACACACACAAATATATATATATATATATATATATATATATATATATATATATATATATATATATATATTCCAGGCCATATATATAATAGTATCAGCAGTGCCTAAGGCTCCTATCAGTTATTTCCTGCTGTTCACTCTGCCTAACTGTGATGTTCGTTAGACCTTTTATATCATTGTACTTTAGAACTCTCAGGGCCTGTGTTTCCTGAAAATTTTTTAAAAAAGATCCAAATGTAGTAAAAATTATTTTTACATAGACAATAAACTTTTTCTATAAATATTAAATGAAATAGAACATAACATTTTTGATTTGGGATAGATGTACCCAAGAGGTTTTATACATTTCAGTATCATCTTTATCAATAATTATTTAGGCTGACAACTGTGACATATCCAGCCCTGTGCCTCTATCACTAATGGTTTCTTTGTTTTATGATTTCATATTATTTTGACATATGTATTTATTAACATTAGCTTTATCTTAAGAATGCTTGGAGGGTTTCATTGCATTCCTTGGGAAAACTTAGTGCTCCCTGTAGTCATGGTGAACAGCCTCATAAACACAGTGGTGACTGTTATACAGTTAGCATGTGTGTGCAGTTTGCACTCTGAAAGCCCTAAGTGCATATTTTGTTTAAATTATTCTCATACCCAGCTCTACCTCACCTACTGCAGAGTCTGTCATTCCATCAATCATATTTATTAAGATTTCCTACCCTTAAAATATTCTCCAGTTGCTCTAAAATTGCTTTAATTTCAATCTTGACTTTTTGTACACATTTCAGAGAGAAATTAATACATCTTGATTAAGTAGTCATTAAAGTAAAATGAGAAAACAATCCTTGAGAGAACAAGGCAGGATTACTTTCTGATGGCTGGTTATTTCCCTTGTTTATTCCTCTCTATCCTTGAGCCCCAGTACTTAAACAGGGGTCTTCATTTTTGATGACACAAATTATATTATAGACAAAGAACTTCAGATTTAGAATTTGCAATTTGTTACTAATTATAATTTTACTTAATAAGTGCATGTGAGCTTTTACATAGTAAATATTCTGGCTGTTGTTAGTTATTAGGCCTTAGTTATATGATCTCTTTCATTGCTGTCATCTAGAATATTATGCTTATGACTCTTCATTGTGGCAGAATTTTTCTTGATATATATATATATATATATATATATATATATATATATCGCTATAAACTCCCTTTTCATATTTTAAGAAAATATATAAAAAGCATTTAGTCATCCAGTTGGTTTAAAATGTCCTGATGTTTGGCCTCTTGGAGGAAAGCAGCCTAATTAAATTTCTTCTTCACTGGGATGTTTGTCATTGTTGTGACAAAATGTGGTAGAAAGAAACTGTTGGCAGTGTCATGAGATTTGCAAATCCTTGTTAACTAGAGAATAAACTGCCTGACTCTGGGCCCATGGAATGGAATCTGGAGTTATTGGGAGGATTGTAGAGGAGGCATGGGCCAGTGAGGGAAACAACAGAGCTGATGGACTTCTTTAAGATATGATGTATCTGTCAAAAAGGTATACTAATGCCTGACAGAAAAACTAATTTAGAAGTTGAAACTGATCATATATGCAAAATTCTCCATGCAAAATGTGTAATAACTTCTGAGTAGCTGTGTACTGAGCAGAAGTTTAGGTTTAGTTTAATCTGCTATAAAGTTAGGATAATCACTCACTACTAGAGTTAACACATACTATGATTAGCACATCTGTTTTCCTTTTCATTTCCCAGCACTTGTTTGGAAATACATTAACTAGACATCATTTGCAAACGTATCATGCAGAGATATAAAATTGTATCTAACTGAAAACATAGTATTGTTTAAAAACTTTAATCAATTCATTTCATTCTCTTTATTTTTGATTAAATGTTTTATGAGGATATAGTTGAATGCAAGCACATACAATTTGAAAGAATGCCAGTACCTCATTTCAGCAAAAATAATTTGCATGATGCTTAGTTAAAAAAAGACAATAAATGTGAAGATATACATGTTTATGCTGTGAATAAGAAATTATTAAACCTTTAAATTTATACTCATGTACTCATTGAGAAAACTTTAAGAACATTGGATCTTTTCTAGAATTCAGTTCCTTCTAAGAATACCCCTCTTTGGGAAAAAAAATCATACAGTAAAGTTTGATCATTTCTTTCTTTTCCATGAATTCCTCCCAAACACTTCCCGTCTAACTACCCACTTAACTTTGTTTGCTCACACTAAGAAACAGCAAAACAAAACCAAAAAAAAAAAAAAAAACTGTTGGTGTGGTGTGGTGGCATACACCTTTAATCCCAGCAATGGGGAGACAGAGACAGGCAGATCTCTGTGAATCTGATAACAGGATGATCTAAATGGTGGGTACCAGGACAGCCAGGGCTGTTACACAGAGAAATTTTATGTCAAAAAACCAAACCAAACAAACAAAAACAAGAAATACACACAAAACCAAAACTTACAACAGAACAACAGAAACCACAACTATGCAAGAAAAGTTCAATAAGAGATTAATTTTTTCAAAGCCTAAGCAAAGAAAGACAAAAATGTCTACAAAATTACTATTGGTGATCAATCAATTTGAATCCAAAGCATAAACATAAATCTACACACCCATAGACACTTGGATTTTTTTTAATAAAGAACCCAGAAATATATATCTTTAACAAATGATGCTGCACTAATAAGATATTAGTATGTAGAAGAATGCAGATAGATTCATATCTTTCACCCTTCAGAGATAGATTCATTTCTTTCACCCTTTACAAAATTCAAGTCCATATGGGTAAAAGACCTCAACCTAAAGCCAGATACACTGAACATGACAGAAGAAAATGTGGGGAATAGCCTTGAATGCATTGACACAGAAGAAAGCTTGCTGAGCAGACCACCAATATTGCAGACTCTAAGATCAGCAAAGAAATTAATAGGTGGGACCTCATGAAAATTTAAAACCCACTGTAAAGCTAAGGACAGTGTCAATAAGACAAGAAAGCAGCCCACAGAATGGGGAAAATTTTTTCACCAACTCCATATCTGACAGAGGACTAATATCCAAAATATATAAAGAACACAAAAAACTAAACTACAACAAATTAAATAATCCAATTAAAAATGGGATACACAGATCTAAAAAGAGAATTCTCAACAGAGGAAATTCAAGTGGCCAAGAAACACTTAAATAAATATTCAGCATCATTAGCCATCAGAGAAATGCTAATCATTTTATATACCTGTTATACCTGTTATAATGGCTAAGACCAAATATGCAAGTGACACCTCTTGATGGAGAGGATATGGAGCAAGAATAACACTCCTCCATTGCTGGTCAGAGTGCAAACTAATACAGTAACTTTGAAAATCAATATGGCAGTTTCTCAGAAAATTGAGAATCCATCTACCTCAAGAACCAATTAAACTATTCCTAGGAATATACCCAAAGTATACCCTATCATTTCACTAGGATACTTGCTCATGTATGTTCATATCAGCTTTATTAATAATAACAAAAAATCAGGAAACAACTTAGATGCCTGCCAACTGATGAATGGATGAAGAAAATATGGCACATTTAAACAGAATATTTCTGAGCAGTTAAAAACAAGGGCATCATGAAATTTAAAGACAAATGAATGAAACTTAAAAATAATCATCCCAAATGAGATAACCCAGACCCAGAAAGACAAATGTGGGATGTATTCATTCATAAATGGGTATTTGCTTAAAGTAAAAATTAGTCACGCTGTGGTGCACAGGCCCAGAGAAGCTAAGTAACAAGAAGGTTTTAAGGAAGGATACACGGATATCTTCATCTGTTCCTATCAGTTAGTAAATTAAGGTTCTATCATGACAATTAAGGGAGTCATCAATCTGATTACAAAGTGGGGATGTTGGCTAAGGTACCCTCTCCACTATTGCTTAAATTCTTAGTTGGAGTCATCCTTATAAATTCCTGGTGATTTTCCTAGTGCCAGGTTTCTCACTAATCCCATAATGGCTTCCTCTATCAAGGTATCTCTCTCCTTGCTCTCCCTCTCTGCCCCACTCCCAACTGGACCTTCTAATCCTTCATGTTCTCTTCCACATTCTCCATTTCCCCTCCCCACTCCCCATTCCTTACAACCCTCACCCTCACACCAAGCCCCCAATTTACTCAGGAGATGATTTCCCTTTGTGGGGTGAAGGTCCATGCATGTCCATCTTAAGGTCCTCCCTGTTCCCTGACATCTCTGGAGTTGTGGACTATAGGTTGGTTATCCTTTGCATTATGAATAAAATCATGTTTGTCTTTCTGTGGCTAGGTTACTTCACTCAGGATGGTTTTTTCTAGATGCAGAGATCCACAGATTAACACTGCTCTGAAATCCTGGAGACAATTTTAAAGAGGGAAGTACAATAATATGAGCAAAGAGGTCATGACCAAGGTGGGGAAACCCACAGCAAAAGCTGACCCAAACAAATGGAAGCTCATTGACTCTGGTCTAACTTCTGGGGAACCTGCATAAAATTAACTAGGCCCTCTGCATGTGGGTTACAGTTGGGTGGCATGGGTAGTGTGTGGGGCCACTAGCAGTAGAACCAGTATTTATCCCTAGTACATAAACTGGCTCTTGCAGCTCATTCCATATGGAGGGATATCTTGCTTAGCCTAACTACACAAGGGAGAGCCCTGACTCTGCCTTAAGGGACATGGGTTGAGGAGAATGTGGGGGTGCAGGAAGACAAGAGGAGAGAGAACTAGGATTGGTATGTAAAATAAGATTGTCTTAAAATTATTTTTTAAGGGAGGATACAAGGATCTCCCTGGGAAGGGGAAATAGAATATACTTTCCTGGTGGACTCTGGCTGGTGGTGTTGAGAACAGAAATGATCAGTGGGGCTGGGTGGGACAAACAACTCTAACTGGTGCACAATTAAGGGGCAGAGTGGAAACATAGTGCAATGAAAACTCCATGGAATCTACAAGAGTAATCCTATCAAGGACTTCTTGTAATGGCAGACATGGAGCCTTGCTGAACCTGCCATCTTCCTTAAGTAGACAAGAGAGATCTTATCCAGCAATTAATGGGAGCAAATTCAGAGTTCCATGGCCAAACATTAAGTGGAGACCTGGAATTCCTGTGGTGAAAGGGGACGAAGGATCAGAGGAATCAGGGATTTAAGGATACCAAACAAACATGGCCCACAACCAACTGACAGGGACTCATAGATCAGGAATCCCAGAGGAGTCTGACCTAGGTCCTCTGTATATAGGAATGGCTAATTAGCTTGGTGTTCTTGTGAGATTCCTAAAAGAGGGACAGAGGGCAGTTGTGACTTTTTTACCTACTTATAGAACTTTTTCCCTCCTACTGGGTTGCTTCATCCAGCTTTGATGTGATGTTACATATCTGGTGTTATTGTACTGTATTATGCTGTATTTGCTTGACATCCTTGGGAGACTTGCTTTTTTTTCTGAGAGGAGATGGAGGGGGTAGATCTAGGGTAGAGGGAAGGTGGGGAGGATAGTGGGGAAGGGAATGAAGGGGAAACTGTAGTTTGGATATAATATATGAGGGAAGAATTAAAAAAAATAGCATTGTGTTCATACTGTATTGTCCAACTACTATTGGACATTGAGACCATCCTGAATTGCAGTTAATAAAAAATAATGAAAGCTGTACTCTTCAAAAACTAAAATAAAAAATTATTCCTACTAGCTACCTTAATTTTTTTTTTTTTATCAAACACAAGTTATTTCTTTCAAGTCCAGTAGGCTTCTCAATCTTGGCATGGTATACTGACCATATTGGATCATAATACTGGTGCTAATGATTGCCATTTAAGCTCTCTCTCTCTCTCTCTTTCTCTCCCTGAAAAATCACCCCTAACTACACTTGTCATGTTTGTCACCTTTCTTATTTAGAGAGAATTGATCATCTTTCTGAAACTGAAAAGTCTATTGAGAGCACCATCTATCTATGGCAATTTGATATATGAGAGGCAGGACATCCAATAAACATAAACTTGTGAGGATGCTCAAGACTCTTTTTTACTCTGTATCATTTGCACATAACCTGCACACCATGTATACTTCAGATTATCTCACCTGTAATATCAAATACAAAGTGATAATGTATAGCAAGTATTTCCTTGATTATTTATTGAGGAACAATAAGGGGAAAATCTATTCATATACATTACAGTGTCATTTGTCCCAAGTCAATTCTGTCTGTTGTTGGCTGAATCCATAGGTATAGAGCAAATAGACATGGAAGGCCAACTGCATACTTTACCTCCAACTCCCTTGTAAGTAACATGAAAATTTGATTCACTCTCCATTGATTTTAGTCAGGCATTACAGAATTTTATTTGAAAGCTAGCCACAAAACTGAGTAAACAATAAGTCCTTTTTTGGATGAAATAATAGCAAAGAAACATAACAACTATTTCTACTATTGCCATTAGCTCTGATTGTGGTTTCCTGTGTAGGTATTGCTAGAATTAGAAGACATTTGTGGATTTTGCCCACTAGCTTAGGCACAGTTTTTTTTTTTTTTTTCCCCAAAAAGGTTTAGGCTTTGATTTAGCTAACTGTTTTAAAAATGTTTTGGTGTGTTTTTGTTTGTTTGTTTGTTTGTTTTGTTTTGTCCAAGATATTTTACAAGTTGAAAGAGCTACTTATTTTATTTAATGTAGTAAGACATTTTTGTTGGGTCACCATCTCACAAAAAATGACATGGATATTTATTCATTTAGAAAATCTCTACCTACAGCTTATTCTTGTTTCTCTAGCTCTTGTAACATAAATTAACCCATTTCTATTCATCTATGTGTTGCCTTGTAACTTGAGGCTTTTACCTGCCCTCCTGCATGTCTTGCACCCTCTGCATCTCAAGGCAACCTTGCGTTTCTTCTTCCCAGAGCGTTCTTTGTCCAGACGTCCTTGCTATACCTCCATTTGGTTTATGTTCCTAGAAAATAAAATACTTAATCTGAAATATAAATGATGCTGTGATATTTGGTTTGGCGCTATTTAGATATTTCCTATTAATGAGAATTATATCTATTTTTCTATTTGTAATCCTCACTTGCCTAAACTTTTATTATCTCCTCAGCCTACTTTAGAGTTGATGTCCTTATTCACCTGTTTCTCTTATTTTCTTTGTGATGAAGGAGAAAGTAAATCATGAGAACCTCCTCTAGTTCTTTACAGAAATGGGTGAACTGTCAGCCTTTGCTACAGTTGGGGATGAGAAGATATTAAATTTGAATTGAATATGAATTAAATACATTGGATAGCATGTGAAAGAGAGCTTTTTACGAAAACAAACTTCAAAGGTGAGCTTCCCATGCCTTTTGTTTTTTCTGTTGACCTTGCAAGGTGACCTTGAACACCTCTTACTAAAATTGGTCAAATGATCATTAAAAATTTTCCCTAGATGACTCTTGACTGAGGCCTCTTCTTCTTGATTTGATTAAACTTTAGACAGAACTTTTCTTGGCTTTAAGCTCCTGACCTCCCTTCTAATATAGTGTTTACTTTAGGAAACTATAATTATGAATTATTTTACTGCCCTTTTACAATGTCAATCTTTTCAGAATCTTATTACCAGTTTTACTTTAAAAGAATAGCTCAGATCGAGGTTAACCCTAGTTTCTTTGGGATAGTTGATGACTAAAGTCTAAATTTTCAAACAAATTCCTGGCTACTTGGCTCCAAGTTATAAATCTACTTTTTGTCATAAATATAAGGGAAATTTTACTTGTCCTTGGAGGCCAAAATAGTTAGCCTTTGAGCTGCTTGTCACCATGGTCCCAGAATATTTCTCCTTTCAGAAGAGTTCAGTGACTCTTGCTGCAAAAAGAGATAAGTTGCCCTCAGTACTTCTCTAAACTATTGATTGTGAAAGAGGTTTCTAGTGCATAAAACACTGACATTTCAGACTCCATAGAAACTTGAACTTGGCAAGCCTCAACTATTGGAATTACACTGAGTATGATTCAGTACTTTTTAAAATGTGGAAGTATTAATTGCCTTGGATTAGTGGTCATACTTGGGCCATAAAGAATTTGTGTGTGTGTGTGTGTGTGTGTGTGTTTGTGTGTATGTCTGTGTGTGTGTGTGTGTGTGTGTGTGTGTGTGTGTGTGTGTGTGTGTGTGTGTAGGCATAAGTGAAGATGAAGATTCGTTTCATGTTCAAATCTCAGGCAGTCTCCAGTTAGCTGTGATGAGAACAATTGAAAGAGTATGAGGGAAAAAAAATGCAATGTGAAATAAAGTAAAATACATTCAAGGAATCTTTCCAGTTGCTAGCACAGGGTCATTATCTTGAATGCCTCAGGAGTCTCAGGGTACTACTGCCAATAATCAAGTGTTTCTATTTTAAAATGACAATGTTAATACTTCTTCTTCCTTTGAGTTATGTATGATGAACTTTGGAGGAACCAAAGACCTGTAGTTTTTAGTAGTTGGACTACACAGGACTACCACAAGCAAATTTAATGGGAGAGGATTTGGGGTTATCTAGAGACTCTCAACTTTTACATGGATTAGACTTTGCCTCTTTGAGAAAGGACAGGCTAAGTATTTTCTATAGGAGAAGAGTTATACATAGAAATCTGTATGCTGAAAGGACTGCCATTGAAAGGATCATAGAAAATCCAGAGAGTTAACTTTCCTTGGGCATGTGCAGACACACTGGTGTGTGTGGAAGTTGTTGACTTTAACAGTGGAAAAGAATTACCTACACCCAAAAGGTACCCTTACAATTACTATCAGTGCACTTTTTATCTTTAATAGCATTCCATATTGATGTCTAAGATGACAGATAAAACAGGAGTTGAATATTGTGGAGCTGCCATGAGTGTATTTCCACAACACTCACCTCAACCCTGATTGTTACAAGCTATAGAACTAAGAAAAGAATTGATAGGTGAAACTACAATATTTAGACAGCATACTCCTCAGCAGTTCTTGTTAATCACCCTACCAATAGTGACTTTTATTTTTACTCACTGAATGATTTTCACAGACATTGAGGTACTTTTTCTTTATACTGAAAACATTTTACTCACTTTTTTCTAATCTTCACAGCATGCCTAAGAGATAAAAGTATCTATTTATACCATGAATACACTGAGACTGAAGGAGGCTTTACTGCAGAAGCACAATATGGAAGGCACAAATTCAGAGCTCAGAAGCCATAGTGTTATATCTGAATGCATGTGGGTTGGCTGGGGGGTGGAGGGAATCAAACTGAATGTGATTAAACTTCTTGTTACTGTTCTTGCAAAAGTATCAATGTAGACAATCATCCTATTCCTTCGTAATATACCTCTTGCTTTTACTAATGATATTTTTTTTCCTGTATTTTTCACTTTCATAGTATCTATTAAGATGATATGTAAATTTTAACTCATTAAGAAAGTGGTATTTGCTAGTTCCAGGAAAGACAGGGAAAGGTTATTGAGAGAGAGTGGTTCTTATCTGTAACCAGAGCTGCTCCCCCAACCCCTGCTCCAAGATCCTATCTGTAAGCAGTGCTACTTTCAATAGAACTGTGGTGGCCAAACTGCCAGACAGTTCATCAAATGAGAAATGGTTAACAAAAGGAAAATCAGTTCATGCATTTTTCCATGGCGACTATTTAAGAGATGCCTGGATGAAAAAAAGCACATGATGTGACATCCTTTGTGTGTGAAAGGCATCTGTTGGCCGGAGGCCGTGTCTACTCAAGCATTCTCCTAGTGTGCTGTTCAGTCAAAGGTTGTGATTAGACCTCATTGAAATCTCACCCTATGGATTTGGCTTTTCAGGAATAGCTACATTTTAACTCCCAAGGCTCCATTTTAATTAAAGCTAACCTTCCTTTCTCCCAGTACTCCTCTCCTCTTCATCTTGAATTCCCCATTTTATGGAAACCATTTAATTTTATTCCGTGCTTTGCTTACCCAGTTTGAGTTCTTTTTGAATGATTTCAGAGGCAAAGTTCATAACCAGACATTTTCAAACCTTTCACATTCAGGCAGGAGATTTCCTAAGTGCCAAAAACAGCTAAAATGGGCTAACTATATCTAGATTTAGCTTGATTTATAATGTGAAGGTATTTTATCTACAAAATATACTTTAAAAATATTTTTCAAATGACCCACTGGACAATAATATATTTTCTTTTATGAACCAAAGACACTAATATTTAAAGGAGAGTAGAACAGGTTAGTTATATATAAAAACGTGAAAATCATTTGGAAAATATTCTAAAAAAGTGTTTTTAGGACATGTGACTGTCACTACCACCAGTCTTTCATTATAAAATACAAATCAGTGTATTTCCTATACTATTATATTTGCACAAAAAACGTAATATGATAGCAAAGACACGTGTGACTTCAACTCATAATAATAAGGACCAGATCAAACTAGTTAATATTTCAGTGGTGATTTATGTAGGACTGAAAAGTCTGTGGGTTCCTTGGCTTTATGAAAGCTCTCACCTTGAATACTTTAGACTTTGTTTTTGTTTTGTTTTGTTTTGTTCTCAGTGAATTTCATTTTTGCACAGTCTCTTTGTGATGTCTTCAAGCAACAGATATAGACTCTCACTTCCTTAGCTAACTGGAGACAAACAGGCAATGAGATCGGTTACATCTAGATACAATGAAAGGCTTCCTGAAGATTCTAGTAGCCAGATTGTGGTAAGTTTGTTGCCTTATGTTATAGTACCAGTCACTGTAGCCATAATGTAATGGTCACCAATTTTAGTTTAGAGTAGTGTTTGCACCCCGGAACCCCAGAGAGGAATAGCTGCTGCATCTTGGGTGAAGAACACATATCGTTTACTGGTAGAGATCTCAAAAGTTCTAGTAGATTTCTGAGCATTAAGTCCCAGGCTTGGAACATAAAGCTAACTCTAAAGACTACTCTATTAATCAAGTCATTTTTAATTTAATTTTCTCTTTCTTCTTTCATTAGAAAAATAGAATACATTAAATATCATGTAGTTTTTCTTTTTAATTATCTCACTTAATTTTTCCCTGTATTTTTGCACTACTTTGAAAAGAAAATTATATGTGGGTCAATGTTATGTGAGCACAATGTTCAGTACTTAATCATGTGTGTTAGAACTCTTTCTTAATGATAAATTATTCAAAGCTATTTGCCTCGTGGGTTTTTTCTGGTTGCATGGTGTTTTAAAAATTGATAACAATAGTTATAGAAGTAATTCGAAAGTCTTTCATATAATTCAATATTTGTCCAATGTTGCTTGTGATGCTTTGCACATAGTAGGGCATTTACTCTCATCATAATGCTATGAAGTAGTATTTTTTAGTGCAACCATACACTAAAGGACTAAAAGAAAGACAGCACAATTATGATGCCTTAGAGAACATAGGTGTTTGTTTTACTAGCGTTTGGCAATTCATGCAGGAATATGATCTCTGCTCTATGTTAATCATATAGGTCCCAGACATGCATGGGCGCCCTCACCCTCAGATCCCAATTTCTAACTCTTTTATCTAAGGAAGCTGCTTCATTGCTTGATGATGGTGAGCAATGATTGGTAGATGATGATCAGTCAAGCCCTCTACATTTTATAGAAGACTTAGACACATAGCTCATGTACTCCTTATATGCTGTTGATCTGAATTTCCCCACATAGTACCTTGTTACTAAGATTAGGAGTGCAATTCTAAATGCCAATCCATGGCTCCCATTACAACTCACAGGTCAATACTAAAAGGAACAAGGAAAAAACATATCTTCTGCAAAGGAGTGTTTATCACATTTTACAGGTAAAGAAATCATCCCACTGCCACCTCTAATAGTACCGGGATCACTGCAAGAGGTCTCAGCAGCAGTGACCCTAATTGCCACACAGTGTTGACTATCCTGAAGGTGTAGTGCATTCTATAACAGGGGGGAAATCACACCGAATCTCTTTTCCTAGAAGTTCTGTTTGCTTCAATTTGTGGACAGAAACGTTTTCCTGTAATCTTAAGAAACATGTTGTAAATGTTTATTATTTTGAATGTCTATTTTTAAAAAGAAGTGTATGGCAATTTCATTATTGTTTTAAATATTCAGTGAACAGTCTTTCATGGTTTACAGAATTCCAAAGAATATTCTGGAACTGATAAATATGCCATCTCAAAATTTATTACAAAAACTAGTAATGATTGAGTTTTAACTATGGAAATTATATTACACAATCTCACTCTCACAAAATATAGTTAACCAATTTAAGGTGGGCAGTGGTGGCTCACGCCTTTAATCCCAGCCTTCAGAATGCAGAGGCAGGTGGATCTTAATGACTTAGAGGCCAGCCTAGTCTACAGAATGAGTTCTAGAATAGACTCCAAAGCTACACAGAGAAACCCTGTCTCAAAAGATTTATAATATATATATATATATTATTAAATTTTTAATAATATATATATATTATTAAATTTTTACTTCAATCAGCTATAATAAAATAAAATATTTCAGACACTTCAAACCTTAAAGGTCATTTAAAAAGCTTTTTAAAATATAAATCAATGTCTTCTTTATTTCATTTTCTCTAAAAATTTGTACCTTTAATATTATTTGTAGATATAATATCTCATATATATCTTACAGTAACCTACATTTTTTTTGTTTCTGTAATTTTTTCTATTACCTTATCATGCAATATATTCTGATCACAGTTTCCCCTCTCTCATCTACTCTGAGACATTTTGTAACTCCCCACAATCCAATTCCAGGCCTTCTTTCTATCTTTCTTTAGCAAAAAAATGGGAAGAAAAAATGACAACAGAGGAAAAAAAACACAAAACAAACATATACACAGAGACACACAAAAACAAAACCCACAAAATTAGAAACCATATATATACTCCAAAAAACAGTAAGATAAAAAGGAAAAAAGCCTACAAAGCAATATAACATACACACAAAAATATCTACAAAATTACCATTGAGTTAATTTCATGTTGATCATTTGCTACTGGAAATAGAGTATGCCCTTAAGTATGGTTAATGTACTGACTGAGACTTTGCTCAAGAAAAATTAAATTTCTTTAGAATTTCTTTTGTAACTAGTCATTGATTGGAGCTAGCTTCTGGGTTAGAGATGGATGCTGTGTTCACATCCTTTTCTAGCTCTGTGATCCTGTCTGAGTTGGAATTGTGCAGGCCCTGTGAATACCACCACATTTTCCCTGAGTTCATGTGTACACCAGATCTGTTGTGCTTCAAGGACCATTTCTTTTATTCTATTAACTTATTCAATGTAAATGAAATACCTTAAATTTTTTTATTCTTTCAGATTCTTCAGTTTTCAAATTACATTGATAAAAGATGATACTTAGCAAATGTGCACTATGCAATAGACAAATAAAAGAGTGGAATAATTCTACATAATTTGTTTTCATGCTTAAACAGCTATCTCATAAATTGGTAAGTCTACAAGTAACAAAATTACCTTGTGTGACAAAAATTCTCCACCTTATTTATCACCCCCAAACTAAGCTACTAATGAACAGAAGAAGCATCAGGGTTAAAAACTGCAGCCATATTATTGCCCTCATGAAGCTTGATGATGATCACCACAAATTTGCATAACAAAACAATCAGAGAGGTGATGAAGTAATCAGCTAATTCTGTGACATTAAACTCTAGAAGATGATGCATGTTGAAGATAAATGCTTGAGCATGAAGACCAAAGTAGTTCCTAAATATAATTATCAAAAAATTCAGATTCTTGAATAGATTACAAGAGACCTGAAATCTCACTATGCATGATTTCTGGTGATGCTGTGTGCCAGAGAAGGGAGGAGGTTTGTGGGCATTAAACGGAGAGTCTCAACAAGTGCAATACAAAACCAGGAAGGTGAAGTTTGTCTTGGAGAGGGAGTGAATGAAAAAGATAGCATGGGCCTTTGATATGGAGCAGGAAGGCACATCCTTCATTAAGGAGTTTTCAGGAGTGGTGTGGAGATGAGAAAGAGCTGAGTAACATATATTTACTCCCACTTTAAAAAAAGTAAGCAATAACATCTTTGTTTAAAAATCCCACTTCTCCTTCTAGGTCTCTGGACATTTCCCTAATTTGAGATTTCTCTTTAAACCTACAATGGCTCTTTATTATGATATCTCTTTTCTTGCTCTCCTCATTTCTTTCCCTGTCTCAGCCTTCCTGTTCCCTCATGCCAACATCTCCCCTACTCTTCTCCCCTTCTCTTTCTCCTATCTCCCTCTCCCCACCCCTTGCTCCCAATTTGCTCCAGAGATCTTGTCTCTTTCCCCTTCTCCAGAAACCATGCATGTCTCTCTTAGGCTCTTTCTTGTTTCCTAGCTTTTTTTTTTTTTTTTTTTTTTTTTGTAGGCTGGTGATACTTTGTTCTATGTCTATGTCTAAAATCCATATATGAGTGAATACATACCATGTTTGTCTTTTTGTGACTGGATTACCTAACTCCCATTGCCAGTGAGTTTCAAGATTCCATTGTTTTTATCTTTGTATTTTTTTCTTTTTAGTAGTACTCCATTGTGTAAATTTACCACACTTTCTTTATCTGTTCTTCAGTTGAGGGCCATCTAGGTTGCTTCCGGGTTCTGGCTATTACAAATATCGCTGCTATGAATATAGTTGAAAAGATGTCCAGAGACCTACAAGGATCTAAGCAATAGTGGAGAGGCTACCTTAAATGCTCTTCCTCATAATGAGATTGATGACTTATATACCATCCTACAGCCTTCATCTAGTAACTGGTGAAAGCAGAAGCAGATGCCCACAGTTAAACACTGTACTGAACTCCTGGAATCCAGTTGCGGAAAGGGAAGGGTGTTGAGCAAAGGGTCAAGAACTGCCTGAAGAAACCCACAGAAACAGATGACCTGAACAAAGGGAGCTCATGGACCCCAGGTAGCTAGGAAAGCAGCAAAGGACCAGCCTAGAACCCCTGAAGTGGGTGTCAGTTAGAAGGCCTGGGCAATCAATCAGGTTTCTGGTATTGGAGCAGTTTTGTTCCCTGGTGTACATATGGTCCTTGGGAGCCCATTCCACTCAGAGGGATACTCTCTGAGCCTAGACATAGGGGAGGGCCTAGGCCCTGCACCAAATGATATGACAGACTTTGAAGTTATCCCATGGAAGGCCTCACCCTCCCTGGGGAGCAGAAAGGGGAAGGGATTGGGGGTTGTTGGGAGGCAGGGGAGGACAGGAGGGAAGGGGATTGGGATTAATATGTAAAAAAATAAAACTTGTTTCAGTTTAATAAAAAGAAAAAAGATAAAATCCTACTCCTGCTTAAAGCAATATGATTTCTGATGGTATAGACTGTATTTCTGGAATTTAAAAGTTCAGTACACAAACAAGAGTGAAAGCAGAGATTGTTCAACTAGAATATAAAAATTGATAAATATTCAGAACACTTAGAATAATGCAAAATTCACATATGAACTCATAATACCCACCAAACTTACTATGTTGTTTAGTTATAATGGTTAAAAATAATTCATAATTTCTCTTTAGTGACAAAGTTTTATCTTTTCTAGTAATATTTTCAGCTATCGTAATAAGTCCCAGCTTATATTTTCAAATTTAGAGCCAGATGCTATAATCTATTTATTAAAATATTTACCCAGAAAACAATTATAGGAAGCTCCCAAAACTAATGCACCAAAATTGAAAACCTTGGTGAATGAATAATGACTTGCATTCACACATATGAAATGTGTGACTATGGATAGATTTTACACATTTTTTTCCTGTGCAATTCAATTAGAAAGCCAAATCAGTCACTTGGATACATGCTTGATGTGTGAATTTCTCCCACAGCCAGCACACTGATATTCAAAACAGGAGAGTTTGTATCAACAACTATAATTTGGGAAAAAAGGACCAGCCACACCCCATTAAGTGGTGGTCGAGGCCCATGCCCTTCACCACAAAGGCAGCCTAGAGAGTAAGTGCTTGGGTTACAGTCTGCATCCTGTGGACATGGAAACAAAAGCAGACATTGGATATAGCCAAAGCCATCACCAGTGTGGTTGCTAAGCTTCCCATCTGTGTTCTGTAATTTTCCATTCAATTCTGAACAAATAGGAGGAAGAAGCCAAGCTCTAGCCCCTTGGAAGGATATCTGTTGCTGTCATCTAAGGCTGTCTTTATAGTCAAGCGACTGTTTATATTTGTTTTCAGTCAGTCAAGATGAAGTTGTTTTCTATTTCAACTTCTGGTTTTCACTCTTTCATTACCTGTACACAGAGCTTTAAAAACAATAACAACTGCATTTCTTGTGGTCAGACAACTTGGTCCAGATCATGATAAAATTAAGCAGTCAGTCCAGTATTGTATAGAGTGTAAGCATACTATCGTGTAGCAAATCTTTAACTTATGTTGCTTCTCTGAAAATATATAGCTATTGATTAGTAACTGCTAATTTCTGCAGCACACACACACACACACACACACACACACACACACACACACACGCACATACTCACACACACGCACACACCTCACTCACCAGTTTGCAAGGTAAGCTCCAACCTAACTTGTGAATTTGGCTCCTGTTAATACCTCCTAGAAGCAGACACACACAGCATTGTCTTTATGAGACTTGCTTATTTTCTAAACCAATATCTTCAAGATTCATCTTTATTCTTTCATAGTCTCTTTATTGTTGGAGAATATTCCACTATATTTATATAACACAGGTGGCAGAATATCCATTCATCTGCATTTTTCTTTCTGCCACCTGGGTATTATAAATATTGCTACAAATAAATGAATGTAATCTTTGAGATAGTTTAACTTTAAAATATTATTTATTATTCCTGTATGCATATATGTATGCATGTGTGCATTATGTGCATGTGTGTGTGTGTGTGTGTGCAAATGTTGTGTATGTGGTGTATATTCCAAATAAGTTTGTGGTAAGAATATAACTTAGTAAGGAATTGGTTGTCTCCTTCCACCTTTACATGAGTCTAAGAACCAAACTCAGGTCTTTATGCTTGTGAAACAAGCAGCTTTACTCACTGAACCTTCTCATGGGAATTACATATAATAAAGGAAAAATAAAATACAAAAACTAAGATAGACTAGCAAGACAAATCAGTGGGGTTGCAGCTGAACCTGATAATCAGGGTTCATACCTGGAACCATTCATTGGAAGAAGAAACATATCTGAAAGTTGTCCTCTGTCATCCACAAACGTGCCCGGACATGCACTTTCCTATCCCAAAATTTTATAAAACTTAAATAAATAAATAAATTGCAGGCATTTTAGTAGGGGCTAGGAAAATGCCTCAATGGTTAAGGACATAAGTTCAGCTCTTAGCCCCCACAGCTCACAACATCTAGACTTCCACCTCCAGGGCATTCAATGCAATTGGCGTCTGTAAGTACTTTGCCTCAGGTGCGTATGTGTCACATGCAGATATATACACACACCTACATGTTCTAAAATATTTGTTTAACTAAGTAGAGGCATGCTACATTTGTGTGTACTTTATTTAACTATGAAATGATATGTTGCCTTTGCATTAATTAAATAAAATTAACCTGAGCTGGGGCGGGTGGTTAGCAACTAGATGACAGGAAGTAGCAGAGAGGAGCATAGGTGGGTTTATGAGTAGGACTGTGTAGAAAGAATGAGGCTTCCAGACACCAGCAAAGAGAGAAAGTTAGCCAGTTGCTACTCTAACTCTCTGAGTTTGCAGAATTCCACCCAAGCCTTTAAATCTTCAAGTTAAAGCTACTTTAGTGGCAGCAACAGAGAACAGAGCCCATTGTCTGGAAAACAAAATTTCCCCAGACTATGGTCTGAGTAGTCTGCTGCTAGACAGCACAAACAGATAGTTATTTATGAATAAAAGAAATGGTAAAAAAAAGAAAAATTAAGGAATAGTGATAACATAATTTTGTGGTGTCACAAAGTTAATGAGACACCATGTCAGTTTTGAGGGAGAAAAAAGAAGGAAAGGAATAAAAACAGAGACCTCACATTTTTTTATTGTAAAATATAATTAAAATTTCTAAGAATGAAAATTCTAGGATAGATGCAGATCAATTCAAATGGATTAAAGGTCATACATATTTGCCTTTCTATGCAAAGCAAAATTATACTTTAAGGTTATTTGTAAATAATAAAAGACACTGATAATTTTGATAATTTATAAAATCTCTCTATTTTTGAACTTCTATGTAAAAGATCAGGAATCTTAGTTTTGTTACATTTGTTATATACTTTTTCTTTGTCTTGCACCTGCTATTCCACAAAGAAGAGATTGTGAAGTACTTGAGAAAATTGCCTTGTCCCTATAAAAAAAAAATGAAATTACCTAGAGTAAATTTGGACCCTGGAAACAACCTTGCAGAAAGAAGAGATAAAGCAAGGAGCTGGGGAAATTCCAGTAGCAGATTTCACACTTTTTCAGTGATAACTCCAAAAGAATGATTTATCAATTCTCATCTTCATTTTCAATTTTTAAAGCAAATATGTGCCATGGTGGTCTTATTTAATAATTGGATATACTTCAGAACAAATGGCTGTGGGTCCATGTTAATTATGTTTAACGTTAACATTTGGATTATATTGATAAATCCGAGGAGTTTGAACACAGAGTGTAGTTCCGTGCCTTGCTTGGATAAAATTTGTGTAGGTCAGGGTAGGCTACCCTAATGTTTTCATTTAAACCTAGCAAACAATAACAATATACAAGAATCCAACTGAAGCCAGTATGTGGAAAAAAGATAGTGATTTTATGCGTTTAGGAAAAATGATGGAAATTTTCTTATTTCTTCAACATTTATGAATACAAGGTATTAGCACAGATTTTCACTTGGGTCAAAAATTGAGAGATGTTGATGACAATTGTTATAGTGTGGTTCTGTGCTATTTCTAATTTGGTGACTTTTCTAAAAACCAAGAAATGAATATACCACCAGGTGATTGCTGTTATCTATATATCTCCTTGATAGTATTTTCTGCTACTGAGATGATTATTCTAGATGTATATGAAAATTTATTTCTATTTTAGTGAAGAATTTCTCTGTATACAAAGATAAAGCAGAGAGAGTTCTTAAAAGAAAAGAAAAGAAAATGGAGAATAATTCACATCCTAACGTACAGGCTGCTGTAAAAATGAAACAGTCACCTTTCTAATGACACATTCAACCATTAATAGGTTGGAACAAGTATTAGCTGATCATGTAGTACTTTTCTTTGGTATCTTGATGAAGGCTGACATTTTTGACATTAAGGGTTAATTAGTTGCCACTCAGAATGAGGTCACAAATGGCTAATTGCACCTTCAGCTAGGTAATTACTGTCATGTATCAAATTCTCATTCCATGTAATTATACAGGAATCAGGTGCTCTGACTGCTCACCTAGGGACACGTTTGCCTTCCAAGTCCTCTCTGTGGGAATTCCAAAGCTTTACATGGGAGGTAAATTTACTTGCAATTTGGCTTGATGACTGACTGGATGTGCAGAAGATTCCATGCCACCCTTTCAAATCTTGATCCTAAAGATGTCATCCAGGGCCATTTTAATGTTCCTGACTTCTCTGATTCTCTAATTTTGCTGCTGTCAGCTCCCATATTCCTACTAGAAGTTTAGGTATTCATTAAATTCATCTGGCCTATTCCAAACTTTCATCTTCTCTACCCCAAATAACTTCTGAAGCTTACCTTATCATCAACATTTACACAGAAGGTCTGGGGCCTCTTAAATGAAGAATCTGAGTCTTGTTCCAGGTATATGAAACGAAGATTTCTTCAGCAGTGGCTCTATAAACTTTGGAGTTGTCCAGTTTCTTAGGTTTGCATAATTGCCCAGATTAAAAAATATGCAGTTCAGTCATTTTACCAGGGGGATGATAAAATAATTCTGAATTTATGCTTCTGCTTACAACCCTAGAATATACTCCTGGGATAGTCTGGTAAGCATGTTTTCTTGCTTCTCAGTGGAAATGGTATAGGTGATTAATTTGTCTGTTTTTATATTCTCCAATCCAAAGCAGCAGTCAATATTATTAGTTAGAGCATTAGGCTTTGTGTAATAAGTGTCATTCCCTCATTAATCAGGGAGTTTAAATATCATATAAGAAATTGAAATCTAAAGTTTGTACCAATATGCACTCTATCCATGGCTTGAAGTAAAAATATATTACTTCTATTCCTATCAGATAAATCTAACTGAATATAAGCTAAGTACTGTAGTCATGTATGCATGCATATATGCACATATTTATGTGTGTCTTATGAAAATTTAAATTGCTATTTGAAATTAAAATTTTAACTTTGTGTTGGTGGAGATTGTTAAGTTCTTGACCCAGCTGGTCTGAATGCCCTTGGGTCACCAACAAACACACAGATGCTATATTAATTGGCTAACTCTGTCTTATTTATTAACTCATTTATATTAATCTAAGTATTTCCATGGGGTCTTATCTTACTGGAGAATGATCTGGCAAATGGGATGGCGAGTCCTACCTTCCCAGTCTCACATGGCACCTACTGTCTGCCTACACGTCCCAGAATTCTCCTTGCCTTTTCATCCTGCCTATACTTCCTTCATCATTGGCCACACTGCTTTATTCATCAACCAATATATATATATATATATATGTATATATGTATATATGTATATATGTATATATGTATATACATATGTATATATATAACAGCCCAATCAGGAGATATACAAAATGGAAGGTCAAGCACACGTCTTGTTATATACACATGAGACCAGGAAAGATATATTATTTATTCTAATTCTAATTTAATTTTTTCATTCAATATATTATAAATCATTTGAAATTTGTCTTTGATCATTATGTTGACAGAATGTCCTAGATGTTGACAGTTTATGAATTGCATTCCAAATCTAAGTACATTGAAGACCTAATTTAGAATCAATTTCTCTCTCTCTTTTTGATTCACATATTTACTGATGAACATGGATTTATTAAGAAAATATAAATATATTGCTGGGTGTTAGTGGTGCATGCCTTTAATCCCAGCACTCAGGAGGCAGAGGCAAGAGGATCCATGTGAATTCAAGAGCTAGTTCCTGGATAGTCTCCAAAGCTACACAAAGAAAGAAACCCTGTCACAAAAAACCAAAAAAAAAAAAAAAAAAAAAAAAAAAAAAAAAGAAAGAAAGAAAGAAACAAAAGAAAAAGAAACTATAAATAACTATAAATGTATTATTCCATTTAATTCTTACTTATTAATCCACAATTATCCATACATGTTATGATATAGATGGAAGATTGCATTAGGCTGCCAAATTTCATGCACAATCCCATGATTTAAAAACAACACAAATTAATAATAATAATTTTCATCTCAAATCAGTGTGGAACATTTTCAAAAACTTAAAAACCAATTTCATTTTGTTTGTTCATTTATTTTACTTAATAAATTACATTTTCACAGTCTAATCACAGTTTCTCTTCCATCCTCTGCTTCAGTTCCTCCCCCTATGAACCCCCTATTTCTCTCCTATCCCAGAATAACTTCCTCTTCCTTTAGTTTCCGTAAATTACAGGCCTTCCATTTATATTACCCATACTTCTCCCTACACCCTCATCCCTTATTTACTCAGCAAATATCATCTATGTTCCCTTCCTCTGAGCTCTCCTGGGAGCTCACAGACTCTAGACCTACAGCTGGAGAGCCTTCATGGGACCAAACTGAAGTAGGCCTCTACATGTGAGTAACAGTTGGGTAGCCTGGTCTGTCTGTGGGACCCTGGCAGTGACACAATGATCTATCCCTGGGACATAAAGTGACCTATCATAATCCATTCCTTATGATGGGATGCCTTACTCAGCCATGACACAGTGGGAGGGGCTTGGTCCTTAGTCAACTTAATGTGTCAGGCTTTGTTGACTCTCCATAGGAGGCCCTACCCTTTTTGTGTAGTGGATGGAGGAAGGTGGTTTGGGAGAGGGTGGGAAACTGTGGTTGGTATGTAAAATGAATAAAAAGTTAAAAAAGAAGCCTAGTCATAGCCCACATACTACGTTGCTGGCTTTAAACAGAAACTTAACATAATACAGATGCCCCTGAACTCAAACTCTTGAGGACAAATGCTTTCAGACTGATCTCCAGTTTGAAGTAAAACCTCTCATCTGCTTCTCTCCAGCCCACAGTACCTCTAAATTTCACAGGAAGGGAAATGTGGAAGTTGGTTTTAAGATCCCTGAAGTGCACATTTTAGTAGGAGAAACAGACATTGCACAATAAATTATTCAATTAATTATTTAAGCACACTTGAAAAAGCACTCCAGAGGAAAGACAAGTAGTAATAAGAGATCACAGAGCAGAGACAAGAAAATAGCCTGGGAAAATGTCACTGAGAACGTAGCACCTCACCTGAGAGCTGAAGGACAGCTGGAGGAAGGTGGTATGATCAAAGAGGGGTGGGAACTTCCTCCCACACAAGGGGCTGAAAGGGTAAGGATGGAGGCAGTGTCAAGCAGTGAGTGGTCACAAAGGAGAGGGAATCCACATGATCTAATTAGATTAACTTCAAGTCTTGTCTAGAATTTTGTATTTTATTGAAAACTTGGTTCATGTTAGCAGAGGGAAATAACAGTCTCCATGTTTTTGTTTTTGTTTTAAATGGTGGCAATAAGGTTGGATAAATGTCACAGTGAGTGAGAGTAGATGTTGAGCAGGTATGAGGATCTGGTTTAAAATATTCCTGAGCCCATGTAACAGTCTGTGTATGGCCCTGCACAGCTGTAACTCCAGCTCTCAGGGGCCTGGGGAAAGACAAAGGAATCACTGGGGATTGAAGGATGCCAGCCTAGCTCCAGTTAGAGAGACTCTCAAAATAGGAGAGTTACAGAGCTGGCCATCAAAAATCCTCTTTTAGTCTCTGAATGTAGATATGCACACCTGAACAAGTACACACACACACACACACACACACACACACACACACACACACACTACATGTACATGTATATATGTAGATCACACATATTGAATAATAAGTAAGTAATAAATAAATCCAGGACAACTTGGAAAATGAGAGCTGCTACTTTAATCCAGATGCAAGAAGATGGGAAACTGAACAAAGAAAGTCAACAATGGGGGCATATAAAACTGCCAAGTAAAAGGCAGACTAACAGGACTTAGTGATTGGTTAGACACAAAGAAGTGAATTTGTAACACAATCCTATGAGGTCACACAAGGTGTGTTCTGTGCAAGTGCATTGTTCACTATTTGTGAACAATGTAAGGGTTTGGGAGGACCCATCTCATAATGCTAGGCTTAGAAAAGAGAATGTCTCAAGTATTATGGCACACAAGTCAAGAAGACTAAATAGATGCATATGCATATGCAGGATTGGTATTAAAATTTGTGATGATTTTAATGATGAACTAATTGGTTGGTAATAATAAAATTCCTCAGAAATAGCAAGATATGTCAAGACTTGTGGAAAATAAGATTCTTAAAATTCAGTTGACCAATATGATAAATGTGAGAACAAATTAGTGTCATTTTAATTTTAAGTTAGCATTCTATATTTTAAGATCTTAATACCAGGCAGTAATAAAATTTCAATCCTTACAAATATATGAACTGATCAAAGAAATACAAAATTAAAAGGAATTGATAAAGCCAGAGTTAAAAGATGCTGCATAATTTCCATTAAGCATATATGATACACTTTTACTTTTGTAAGTTTTGTTTTCAGTTATTGAATAAACATTAGACTTCCTATTATAATTTCTATTTCTTCATTAAAATTCCAAAGTTGTTATAGTATTTACATTTTAAGACATCTTTGGAACATAATTTATCTTTATTCTTCAACTATATTTATTGCAGACCCTTTGGAAGTTTTAATTACTAAATCAAATACTACATTTGAGAGGTTTCTTCATTGATTTTTATTTTACAGGTAACATGCAACAGTTTTCTTATATTTGCGTTCCTATACATTCTGAAGAGCAGAACTTTGTATTACTTAATCTCTGGAATCTGATTTTTCTCTCTATTTTAATGTTAAATATACTTTATTTGTTATTTGGAAAAAGTGGCAGTCTACAGAATGGGAAAGGTTTTTTTATGAAGTACACATCTGATAGTTTAATATCCAAAATATATAAACAACTAACAGAGAAAACAATTACGTAACAATAATATAAATCAATTAAAATGTGTCAAAAATAAAACCAGAATTCTCAAAAGAGGAAATTCAAATATCTGAGAAAAATTTGAAATCAATATGTCAATGTGTGGCATTCATAGTCATCATGAGAATGCAAATCAAAACTGGTTTCAGAGTTCATCCCACCACTTCAAAATGGCTAAGATCAATAAAACAAATAACAGTCGTTGCAACAGAGATGTGTTGAGAGGGCAAATTGTACATCTATGACAGGATTCAGTGTGGCAGTCATTAGGAAAGTAAGAATCAATCTTCCTCAAGACCCAGGTATACCACTATTGGGCATATACCCACAGGACAATTTATCCAAAGTTCATCTTACCATAGAAACTCTATCTAAACCATGTACATTGCTGCTCCATTCCTAATATTCTGAAACTAGAAATATACCTAAAATTATGTATATGTGTATGTGTGTATATTTATAATTCATATACATTCATACACACATATTTACATATATATGTGTGTGTATATATATATATATCAGTATAATTACTTAGTAGTGTATTTGTCAGTCACTAAAGAATTATGAGATTATGACATGTAATGTGTCCTGATCTGATCTTGAATTTTTGATCTGATGCATTAGCAGAAAGCCTGATAGTGAGATATAAAAAAACTACAAAGCCTTGGTTTAAACTTCCAAGCTTTGTTCTCAACCCAGGAGAGTGAAAAAGAAGCCTACCATCTTGGAAAATTGCTGCCTATGTTAGCTAACCATGCCCTCTCTGCCTATCTGTCTGCCTACCAGGGAGAATATCTAACAAATAGTCGCTAAAATAACTTTTGTTTTGTACAAATATGAAAAATAAATACCAAAACTGTTTACTGAAAAATTGCTGTTGAAATTAAAGTTTCAAATCTACATATAATATTTAAAAGCTTAAAAGTTTGAGTATATTTCTTTTTTCCTATAACATAATTTCAGTTAATTAAACTCTGGAAATTAATTTTAATATATACACTTACATTATTTACCTTGTACCTATCCCCCCCAATTTTAGCTCTCTAATTTTAATAAGATTTCAGAATTTTAAAACAGTAAATGTATCTACTATGAGTTTGACTTTTGTTCTCTTCTCCGTACCATGAATTATTTGCTTTTTGTCTTTGTTTCACAAACTAAATATCCTTGTAAGACATTGGTCTCACTTTCCATCTGGGAAATACATATAAATCCATCTCAACATTGTAGAATGTTTCATTTCACCCCTTAAAGAAAAATAGGGCTTAAGGGGAATTTTCACTCAAGTGTTCCTTCACCTAAAGGGCAATGACTGAATATAAATTATGTTATAAATTTCTTTCAATTGATATCATGAAAATAGTCATTGTTTTTTGCAACTCAACTTCAACTTTCATACAACAAAAATAATGTTCATATCCCTGCTAGTGAGTTTTAGAATGAAAAGGAAAACCAGTGACAAACACAATGTTTCATTCTTTGTCTTAAAAAAAGTCCGGAGTAAACACATGTGTGTTTATTTAAAAACATCACTCTCTATTATATGTAATACTGATAATTGTAAAAGCAAAAAAAAAAAAAAAAAAAAAAAAGAGAGAGAAAAGAGACATGAAAGCTAATGATCACATTGGCAAATTTGTTTCATCAGTCCAGATTGACTGGAAAATAAGGAAAATGTTAATAAATGTTTAATAATACATTAACACATTTCTTTTATGTGAAAATGAAGTAAAACTAGCAGTTTTCTGTGTGTATTCTATAGATACCTTGAAGATTTCTGGTTTTGATACCATAGTTCCCAAATATAGTCCACCTGCTCAAACCTAAAAGACAGTATTATAAATAGTATGAACTTAACATGCTTTATAAACACAGTATTGAACTAGTAAGTTAGATTCAGCATGTTCTGTTAGCTCTCAAAACTATTCCTCCATTTATTTTTGTACTATCATATTGTAGAATTTTTAATAATTAGGTCTCGTAGATACATAAGGTATGCTCCCAACATTGGCTAGCCCCCTGCTATGATTTTATATGCCTTCCTACATACCTATCCTGGTAATGTATTGTGTATAGCAACAATGTTTAGAAATGCAATGTTCAAAGGTAACTAAGTTCTATGCATGGACACTCCCATAATAGTACTATCATCATGATTGTAGGAACTGTACAAAGGACAGCTTGAGTCCCTCATACACTCTCTTGCATGTGAAACTTTCCATCATGTAATGATGCCTGAAAGTTGTTACAAGATATGGCCTTTTGACCTTGACCTAGCCAGCTTTCAGATTCATGAGCCTTGTAAACTTTTATTATTTGTTAATTACCATTATATGAAATTGTAATGGGAAAAAAATAATGAAATGAGCCATTACTCCTTTACTAACAGCATTTTGTATAACATCTGTAGAAGCAATTAAAATTCAAGTTCCCTCTAGTTAGTGACGGTTTTGAGCAAATTCCACACAAATCAAGTAGTTACCATATATGGGGGAACCACGTGACAGAAGGCAAAGGGAATAGACTCAGTACAAAGTGTGCAGCTTTTTTATCAACATACATAAATGAGGTCCAGGTGGCTATAATATCAGAGTAGCTGATTAGAGTCAGGGGAGGGAGGCCTATACAGTGATCAGACAAAAGTGACTTTCGACCCTGCTAGTTTGGTTTTCTTGAGGATGGAGATTGTATGATGTAACTCTGACAGTTCTGGAGTCTGGTAATAAATCTTCAGTGAAACATTTCCTGGTCTCATTTATTTCAAGGTTATTGTAAATATATGTGGGGAACAGAGATGATGGTTGCTCAATATGGCAGCCATAATGGCTACCACTCAAAATGGATGAAGTAACGTTACCCTTAATACCAATGGTGATAATGGTAATGTTCCTCCCAGACTCGATAGTCATTTCTTATTTAAGATTAGATTTGCCACCATTCAGACATTCTTGACAAACTTTGAAACTTTTGTTGGCTGGCAGAGATTGCCATATGGCTCTAGGCAATCTCCAAACATGAATTCATCTGTGGTAAAAATTAACTCAGCCTGATATTCTCTCGGTCTTCTGTTAGTGTTAGAAAAACAAAAACATGCTAAAAGAAAAAAAGAAAACTCATTTCTAAGTCTCCTATGGTCAAATAAGGCTCATAAAAGTAATGTATGATACTGCATTTATGTCCCTTGCTATTGTTAAACTAAGATGTTGCCATAGTGACATAGTGATTCTGGTGAAGGAAGAGATTGACATGCTAGGTATACATTTATCATTCAAAACCATTACTTAAAGTAATCAGTTCAAAGCTGTTACCACATTTTGATATTTAATGACTATCTTTAGTCTTGATATAGCTCCAGGTAAACAAAGTCTTGGTCATTTTGTAAAATAGTTTTTCACCTTATTTTGATATAAATTACAAGTCTTTGAATATTTACATGGGCTTCAGAGGCGGCTCATTTGTGGAGTGCTTATCTCCCTTGATTCAGTACACCCAAGACTCACAATTTTAACTCCTGAAAGACAGAAATTACGAATGAGAAGAAGGCATTTTGATGTTGTGACACAGCAGAATTCACTTATCTCTGTACTAAATACTTATTTTCAGATATAAGAGGCAAATTAATAGGTATTTACTAGCTCCACATAATTACATATTTGAGTGCTATGTTGTAATAAGATTTCTTCTCTGTAGTGTACAAGTTTTCTAGACGTTTCATGCATTTAGATAAACAAAAGAACAAAATTTACTATTGCATGTACCATTCTGACTATTGTTTAGGTAATTTGATTTTGCTCTTTTATTGTATTGAGCAATTAATTTCTAGAATAGCAAACTGTACTGCAAAGCTGCTTGGCTCATATGATGGGAACCCTGAATTAGAAAACCAGTATTTCAGCAATATTTGCCACTCAGATAGCTTATTTCTTCTTTATTGCACTATTATCTTGGGATTAAATAGGAAGACATAATGGTTTAGTGAAATGGCTCAAATTCCATTCATATTTTGTAAACTCTGTGACACAGTACTCAGCAAAGCCAGTCTTTGAAATCCCTTGACTCCCTGAGGTCACTTGGAGGCAGCCATAAAAACCTACCACACTTTTGGTATCACAGAAAAAGGAAAGTGGATCAAAACAACCTGTCTGGTGGTAAAAATCAAGCAATTGTCTTATAAAACAAAAATCACTAGTAGTGAAGCAGATAAGCATAGGAGGTAGTTTGGACTGGGATCCTGATTGGCTAGGGATATGCCTACCCTCTTACCTATAATACACTTGACAGCCTATATCTGCATATTCTATGCACAAGTGTCCTTTTCCAAACAATGCTCCTGGTACCTTTACAACCCTTTCAAGCCTCCACCTACATTTGGTTACACTTATTCCCTTCTTTGAACAATACTATAGATCTTGCTGCCCTCAGAAACAATCCAACTTAATTTCTATTAAAGTATGTTCTTAATGCATCTAGTATTAAAGACTAAAAGGATCATCTGGCCTGAATTCATTTTAGGTGTATGCACTGTAGGTGAATTTTTAGAATAAACTGCTATTTCCCATCACATACCTATGCACAAAAGCGCCTGCATCCAATTAAAATAAAACTCATTATGGTAAGGGTAACAACAGTAGGCAAATTGAATAAACAACCTAATCTATCAATCAGAATAAAGAACCACTCAAAGTATGATCTTCAGCAACCAGTGCCTCTTTTCTTTACAGTCCATAAGATTAGACTGCATGCACCAAACCTTGAAGAGTTCTAACTCTTTGTGTCTGTCATAACTGTTTACTCTTCTATAGTCTGTGTTACTGCTATGTTATGAATATATTTTTTGTGACTCTTTTTAAAATCTGTTAGCCTTAATTTCAGTTCTCATGTTTGAGGCTAAGAGCATGGAAACACTAGGCTTCACCTATCACCAATTATGCTAATAGTGACAAGGATAAAAATTTTCATGTGCATTTCTAGCTCAGGGAAGAACACAATATATATATATAAATTTTTTTGAGACAGCTTTTCTTTGTATAGAACTGGCTGTCCTACAGTCTCTCTATAGACAAAGCTGGCTTTGAACTCACAAAGGTCTGGCTGCACATTCCTCTTACATGTTGGGATTAAAAGCCTGTGCCTCCACACCTGGCAACAATTTTCTTTCTTTCTTTTTTTTCCTCTCTTTCTTCTTTCTTTTTTTTCCTCTCTTTCTTTCTTTCTTTCTTTCTTTCTTTCTTTCTTTCTTCCTTCCTTCCTTCCTTCCTTTCTTTTTAAAAAGAATAGACCTTTTATCCAGTAGCTGTGTCTATTGTTACGCAATTTTCTAAGATTCTATTAATGTGCCACTACGTATTTGTTTCTCACTGTTATGTTGGAAGGAATTTTCACTAATGAACCTGCTTGATTTAATTTCCTGTTTACACAATTAACAAAAAAGCTTTATACATATTAAATATGACTTGAATCGAATTTCTTTTTTAGTTGGTTTTTTTTTCCAATAAAAAGTGTATTCTCTTAAGCACCAACCAACAAAGACAGTTGTAAGTTATGCTATATAGTTTAGCCTTAAGGGAAAATAACAAAATACAAACAATCATCACACACTGCCACATGTAGATGTCTTCCTACTCCTCCCATTCAGATATAGAGAGCATTTCTCCCATCCAGAAATAGAGAGCATCACAATGACTTGCAGGTGTAGCAGCAATGTCAAGTAAGTGCTAATGAACCTAATGAATTGATGGTGGTTGTTCTTTTGTGTGTGTGTGTGTGTGTGTGATGTATATTTATATGTATGTGTGGGATGCATATACATGCGATTTTGAACGTATGGTCAGGTGCTAACTTTATGGAGTCAGTTTTGTCCTGCAACTTTGAGTGGGTTCTGGGAATTTGACATTGTTTCAGGATTGCTGCAAGTCCCTTTATCTTCTGAGCCATTTGGTTAATACACGACTGAGTTTTATGGAAAGATTAAAGTATTCTAACTGCCTAAATTAAGAAAACAGTAAAGAAATGATCTCAGGAAACTCCCATGTTAGTATTAGTTAAAGGCTGAATTCAGATGAAGCTTGTTCACTCTTTGCCTGGAAAGGTATTGACAGGTTCACTGGATTCCTATCAGTTTGACAATCTGAAGAATGTCCTCAGCTTTACTGTACTCTTTTCTTTGGTGAAGCTCTCATCATCCTCTTCCACTGACAATGGACCTCAGCTTTTCACTTGTTTTCTGAACCAGACTACAATTTGACACTAGGCCTCAACCCTAAAAGCTAGTCTATGTCTAAAATCTCTCATTAGACAATTTCATGAAAGCTCTATGTGATGGTAATTTACAAATTTACCTCTGTGGGGCAGGTTTCATTGGTGATTAACACTGAATCCAAATTGTACCCTTAAGGCTTTCATGCCTTATATGATGCCAAAACTTCAAGTGTATTTAGAAGTATTCTTTGTCTCCACTGATCTTGGTCTTCTTTCGCAGAAGAGTAAAATGTATTTCTCATATAGAAACCTCATGCTTACTCTCTTCTATTGCAAACCCCGGTTATGAGTTCTTCTGCACTGACTGGGACAATTTCTGTAATAGAGGCTCCCTGAACAAGCCCTCAGCTCACTCCATGGTTTCCATCTAAGCACGGCACACTGCTTGTAAGCAGTGTGGGCTTAGCTAAGCATACACAGAGTCACACGCTCAAGATGTGCAATTATGTAAGTGAATTGTTTAAGAGATGTGATTGTTAAGGTCAATGTAGAGCTTGGATCATGAATTTTTACTAGAAATCACTATGTTGAGGATGCCCTTGGGATAGTGTTTGGTGATGAACTCTCCAATAGAATTGTGAACCCTGACTTGACTGCGCTTTGAATACTTTTCTCTGATATATGGTCCTCATCATTGCCATCAGGCATGCTCAATAGAGGTTCAAAGATCTCTGTTTGCTTGATCTATACTGCTCAGCACCCACCGCTTGAGAGATAAAAACTCTGCCCCTTAATAAGTTAGTTCTTGCAGGTAATAATAGTAACTGAAAGCTAGCTATTAACTATGCCATGCTCCCTTCTTTATTTTACACGACTTTGATGAATGATTGGGTGATCTCATCATTGACAAACAAAAGAATACTATGGCCTTTAATGGAAAGGAAGAACACAGAGCAACTCTGCATTTCAGAAGAAAAGAACTAGTATGATTATTCTTTGTTCTTGGCACAATGAGTTATATACTAATTGGATTAAGTATATCAAATTCTTTTTTTTTTAAGTTGAAAAGCACACCAAGATCTTAGTGATGAAATTATGACTAGAGATGTATATTTGGCAATCATTTGCATGAAAGGAATATGACAGTTGAAATACTAAATGTAGTCGAAACTGGCAAGAAAGAAAACAGAAGTGAAGAGTGAATTTCAGATTTGGAACACTCCTTCAGGAGGGGTGAGAGTTTGAAGGGAAGCCAGGGAAGTGGAGCATAGAGGTGATGATGGAATTCAATTAGTTTTTATTAAGAGGTGATTGTTACCTTCAAGGCATGTAAATTTCCTCATATGACTTTGTTGAGCAGGCCAGTTCCTGAGTTTTAATACCACTTCTTCTAAGTGGCAATACAAGTTGGGAGGTTAACTATTCTCATGTGACAGTTAGTCTTGAACCATTAAATCCCCAGGTATTTTCACATTGATAAGACATAAGTAGCATTGGAGTTATTTTTCCTGGAGATGTAATATTATGTTTGTTCATTACAGAGATTAGAATTATAAAATACCTTCCATGGAGGACTTTTGAGATTTATTTGCGACACATATATAATTAATGGGGTTTTATGAAATCCCCTATGAAATAAGGCTCATGGACATTGGGTTGAATTTCGAAAAGTATAGTGCCAGGAAAAGAGAGAAGTCAGTGCCATAAAGCAGATGTTAACACCAGTTACCCTACTTAAAAATTAATCTGAAAATAAATAAATGTATTCAAGATGTATGAAATGAAGATATTACATTGAAAAGGTAGGAATAGCTATCTTCAGGAAAGAAGCAAGCAGAGTGCTAGCAAGTATTAAATAAATAATACAAGAGCAGATAGGAAGGATGGGAATTCTAAAGTCATTTCTCAGCTATAGAGACATCTGAACTCACACATAAAAAATACATAAAATTATCAGCTGTACGATGGGTATGGTAGTCAACATTCATTTTATGTTGCTTTTCCTACCTACCTTTTCAAAATATTATCAGGCTCTATTATTCCTACAATCTTTTTTTATTTTCCAGAACCTATCTTAAAAAAACGGTTTCCTTCTTGATTTACTTTCCATATATCCTATCATTTTAGTAACCTTAGAAACCTCTATCTTGTCAATTCTCGTATTATTGTATGTGATTTTAGTTCACTATAATCTATAGTCATTTCTGGTCTATCATGTCCCTATAGAGATAAGACAAGCAACAAAATTAATAAAAAGATACATAGCTTCTTACACACACATACACAGAGTGAGAGAGAGAGAGAGAGAGAGAGAGAGAGAGAGAGAGAGAGAGAGAGAGAGAGAATTATTCTCTGTTACCCATTTTCCCTTTTGACCTTCATTGACAGAGTGTAACTCTAAGCCATAGCATGACTACTGAGCTACGGGCAGGATATTTCCACTTCCCTGTCGTTTAGGAATAGCCATAGACCTGATTATTTTCCAGTTCATGGGATAAAATAAAGAGTGAACTATATTTTAGATTTTGTCTTTCCAACCATCTATAAACCAGTAATCATTACCCATATTGAGGTTGAAGGTATGGGTAGCAATCCCTTAGCTAATAGTGGGCATTACAAGACCCTGATTCTCAGTTACCATGTAGACCCCAAAACTAAAGTACTCACATGCCACACGAGAAAGGAAGAAGCTTTTTCACCATTTATTTCATGTATTTCACATCTTTTTATTATAATACATTTATTTATGCTTACCAGTCACACACTCACACACACACACACACACACACACACACACACACACACACACAGATTTTTAAAAACCTGAATGTGAGATCTACGATATATTTAAAATATGTAGCAGTGACATGAAGGGCAAATGATAAATTAAAAGAAAGACATATTTCATTTAGAGAGTCTGCAATTCTTGTTCTCCTATACAAATGATTCACTGTTGCCTCTAGCAATATGGAAGGCAGAACAGATTAGTGCATGCCTCCACCAAGTTCTAAAGGGAAGATTTAGAAAGAACTAGACCTTTTTAAAACGGTTTTTATTTTAATTTTAAAACAATCTTATTTTATGCTCCAATCCCAGTCTCCTCTATATCCTGTCCTCCAAGGTCCCATACCCTCATCCCATCCCTCCTCCATCCACTCCTCAGAGAGAGTGAAACCTCTCATGGGCAATCATCAAAATCTGTCACATCAGTTGGGACAGGACCAAGGCCCTCACCCCACCCCCTGTATCTAGGCTGAGTAAGTATTCATCCATAGGTAATGGGCTTCAGAAAGCATGTTAATGAAATATGGATAAATATTGGTTGTACTGCCAGGGCACTATACACTGCCCAAGTCCACCAACTCTCATTCATGTTCAGGATGCCAAACTTAGACTTATGCAGGTTCTCCAGCTCTCAATTTGGAGTCAGTGAGCTGCCACTTGCTCAGGTCAGTTGTTTCTATGGGTTTCCCCAACAAGGTCTTTTCCCCTTTGCTCATATTATCACTCCTCCTTGTCTGCAACTGGATTCCAGGAGTTGGCATAGTGTTTAGCTGTGAATCTTTGTTTCTGCTTCCATCAGTAACTGGATGAAGGCTCTGTGATACCAATTAAGATAGTCATCAATCTGATTAAAGAGCAAGGTCATTTAAGGTACCCTCTCCATTATTGCTTAGATTCTTAGCTGCAGTCATTCTTGTGGATTCCTGAAGATTTCCTTCATATTAGGTTTCTCATTAACTCCATAATGGCTCTCTCTATTAAGGTATATCTCTACTTGCTTTCCCTTTCTGTCCTTACCCCAACTTGACCTTCCATATCCCTCATGTTCTCTTGCATCCAGCACTTCTCCCCTTCCCACTATCTACCACTAACATGGTCTCTGATAGTTTTCCCACTGTATGAAGGCTACCTTTGCTTGAAGCTTCTAGGGATTTTCCTGTCAAGATCTCCCATCTCCCCATGAGTTCTAGTATTACATATGTTTGTATTATGGGTCTGGCTTTTTACATGTTTCTGAAGATTCAAACAAAAAATCTGGACACTGGTTTCTTATCTCTGGCTCACTATTGATATTACCACTCATGGACAGGTGGCTCTGGCTGGGTATATGAGAAAAACAAAATTGAGTAAGCCAGGGGGAGCAAACCCATAAGCAGCATTACTACAAGAGTTCTGTTTCAGTTTTTACATCATGGTTCTGGCTTTTTGAGTTTCTGTCCTGACTTCCCACAAAGTAGATTATGACATAAAAATCATAGGGCCTACCATGTTTGTCTTTCTGGATCTGGGTTGCTTCACTCAAGAAGTTTTCTTCTAGTTCCATCCATTTGCCTGTGAATTTCAAGGTGTAATTGTTTTTACTGCTGAGCAGTAGTCCGTTATGTAAATATCACATTTTCTTTCTCCATTCTTTGGTTGAGGGGCATATAGGTCGCATCCAGGTACTCACTCATAAGTGGGTATTAGACATAGAGCAAAGGATAACCAACCTATTATCCATAATGCCAGAAAAGCTAAGAAACAAGACGGACACGATTCCCTGAGAAGGGAGAAGGGATGAGATCTCCTGAGCAAATTAGGTATGTAGCACGAGAGGTAGGAGAAAGAACAGGGAAACATGAGGGGTCAGGAAGGTTGAGTTGTGGGAGAACAGAGAAGGAGAGCAAGGAAAGAAATGCCTTAATAGAGGGAGCCATTTTGGGCTTAATGAGAAACCTGGCGCTAGGGAAATCTCTAGGAATCCAGAAGGATGACTCCAACTAAGAATCTGAGCAATAGCAGAGGGGCTACATTAAATGCCCTTCCCCTGTACTATGATTGATGACTACCTTAAATGTCATCATGGATCCTTCATCCAGTAGCTGATGGAAGCAGAAGCAGAGATCCACAGCTGAGCACTGAGCTGAACTCCTGGAATTCAGTTTTACAGAGGGAAGAGTGATGGGCAATGCTGCTAGGGAAATCCACAAAACCAGCTGACCTGAGCAAGTGGGAGCTTATAGACCCAAGTCTGACACCTGGGGAACCAGTGTAAGATCAAACCAGTTCCCCCTCCCCCTTCCACCACACTCCCAATTTACCCAGAAAATCTTGTCTATTTCTTCTTCTCAGGGTGGAGTGTCTAAACATATCTCTGTCATGGTCCTCCTTGTTTCCTGGCTTCTCTAGGTTTGTAGATTATTAGCTGCTTATCCTCTGCTCTGTCTAATATCCACTTATGAGTGAGTATATACATTTTTATCCTTCTGTGTCTTGGTTACCTCACTCAGGATGGTTTCTTCTAGTTCTATCCATTTGCCTGCTAATCTCAAAATGACAATTTTTATTTTTAACACAGAGCTAGACCTTTTTAGTGTGTGGTGATAACACTTTATTATTCCTATCATATGTTATACAACATAAATATGCTTGATAAATTTAAAGAGTTATAAGTAGAAATTGGAAGAAAGAGAGCGGAAATCCTTGGAGTGTTTTAGCCTAGAAGGTATGACTACTTATGAGATAATATTAGGCACAAAGACAAGTTTAGGACCTTTCTCAAAAGCCCTCTTTGGGGATTTCTAACCTATGGGAAGGAATTCCCCTGCTGTAACATCTGGTTCATAGTATTGCTTTCCAAACAGATTATTTTATAGAACCAGAGGATCTATAACCACCACTATAATGACAGAAAGAGTAAAGGCAGCATAAGGCATAAGCATTTAAGAGAGTTAACAAAGTAGCAAACTAGTAGAAGCAAGGCCACTGGGAATTTTATTTCTGGAGGGAATTGTATTCCCTAGTGTGTGGCTCCAGTATCTCCTGGAACCAGAACATGAAGAACATGACAGGTAACAATATTCATTGTCAGCTATGAGTGAGAATTGTGGCTGAGATCCCAAGTCAACATATGGAAGAATTGTCTTGCTAGTGTAGACCACTTTGGAATTTAAAGGACTATATTTTTAGATTATCTTTGTGATAGAAACTTAAACTTTAATTTCACAAGTATACTATGTTTGAAATTCTATAGCTTGTTAAATGGATGCACTTCCTTAGCACTTTGTTTTCTGAAATGTTTTTATCATCGTTTGTCTCTAAACTTTCTCTTTCCACACATTCTTAAGAGAAATCTTAAAGAACTTTGGTTTTTTAGAGTGTCCTGCCTATTCAACAATTATGTGTCAGACAGATTTCCCTTACTATGATCAAAGACAAGATAAGCAAAAAGTGGAAAAATTTAAGTTGACAACTGGCCTCCTTGGCTTTATCTAGGGCAGTTTTCCTGATTCCTTTTGATCTCTGCAGGAGGGTTTGGTAAACAAGACTATTCACATCATGGTTGTGATGAAATGAAAAGAGAGAACATGAGGTGCTGGTCCTAATATTTTCTTCATGAGCATGGTTGGCTAATGTCTTCTAACTATGCCCCATGTCCCGAACTTTTTTCCAAACTGTATTGTTATACCATCATCTAGAAACTAAGCCTTGAACATATCAACTTTGTGGAACATTCCAGATTGAGGTATGGATCTCTATCTATCCCTATCTGTTTTTCTTTCTTTTTATTTATCATAGCAGGTGTTACTTTATTTTATAATATCTTTACTATGCCATATGTCAGAAAACATCTTTATTAATATATAATTTTTCTTTTATTTTTTTATTATACATAGAATCCCAGTTTCCTCTCCCTCCCCCCTCAGTCCCACCTTATTCCCTCTCTACCACACTCTCATGCCCCCAGACCACCCTCCCCTCCCACCTGCCCTCACTCCACATGTAGGGTGATGCCCTCCAGGAGGGGTCATCAAAATCTGTCAAGTCATTGGAGTAGGGACTAGGCCTTCACTCCTGTCTCTAGGTTAAGGGAATATCCCTCCATGGGGGATGTGCCCCCAGAGTCCTTTTGTGTACCAGGAATACGTCATGGGTCCACTGTCAGAGGTCCCTTAGACTGCTCAGGCCCTCTAGCTGTGACCGATGTTCAGGGAGTCAGTCAGTCCCATGCTAGATTCCCAGCTATCAGTCTGGGGGCCCATTAGCTCCTCCTAATTCAGGTCAACTGTCTCTATGGATTTCGGCAGGCTGGTCTTGTCCTCGCTTTCTCCAGCTGGATTCTAATTCGGCTCAGTCCTTAGTTGTGGGTGTTTGCTTCTGTTTCCATCAGCTACTAGGGCTTCATGATGGTAGATTTGTTAGTCATCGATCTCATTATCAGGAAAGGGCATTAATGGTAGTGTTTCCACTGCTCAAATAGTTGGGGTCAGTCTTGTAGGTCTCTGGACATTTCTCTAGGTTCAATTTTCTCTTCAAACCTATAATGGCTCCCTCTTTTATGCTCTCTCTCCTCTCTCTCTCTCTCTCTCTCTCTCTCTCTCTCTCTCTCTCTCTCTCTCGGTGTGTGTGTGTGTGTGTGTGTGTGTGTGTGTGTGTGTGTGTGTGTATGTGAGAGAACTTAGAGTTGCCTATTTGCACTAAAGCACACAGCCTTTCATTGTCTCAATTTTACTGTGGAGAGTCACCTTCATTACGCAACTAATTTTGAATATAATGTGGGTATACTAATGTCTTTGAAATAGAGGCTAGAGCACTTGTTTGGCACATTGGCATGTGAAGCCAAATGTTCAAACCCCAGTAAAGAAAAATAAAAACACAAACAAAACAAAATCACAAAAATAACTATTATAAACAAATGTGTTATTTCTGTGACATGAAGAACTGTACTTTTTCTCTGTATTATTATTCTTTGCTTCTAGAACACAGTGAGATTTCCCCTTGTTATAAAATATTTCATCTAGTTTTTGAAGTATCTGTGGGGAAAATACCTCCATATGGTCAATCCATGTTTCTGTCCAGAGGCTGGTATAGAAACATGAAATAAAAGAAAAAAAGAATAAAGAATTGTTGTAGATAACTCAAAACTTTTAAAGAAACATAAACAACTAGAGAAGGAGGTGATGATGATAAAACTCTGTATCTGACAAAACAAGTACAAAGAAGTCCAGGAGTATAAATAAGAGATGAGTTCACAAGCAGGGTCAATAGATTAACAGTGTGGTGAAACCTTAATCTACTAAAGCTAGTTGTAAAAAAGACAGAAAAGTAAATTACAACAGACTTATGAGAACAAAATTTTATCAGGATAAAGGTTCAATAAGCATCTAGGAAGAATGACTTTCCAGAGAATCTTTACCATGAAGTTTAAGCAACAACTATTATTTAAAGGTAAAGTAAATAAGCCAGAGACATCAAAATTCTCAACATTTCTCTACCACAGATTTCAACAGAAAGAACCACCATAATATGCACTTCTTAAAAGCAATCTGTTGCCTGGCAGTGGTGGCACATGCCTTTAACCCCAGCATTTGGGAGACATATGCAGGTGGATCTTTGTGAGTTTGAGGCTAGCCTGGTATAGATGGTATAAATAGCAAGGTCCAGGACAGCTAAGATTGTTACACAGAATAGCCTGTCTAGAAAAAACAAACAAAAACACTAACAAAGTAACAGTACTCTCTCTCATCCAGTCAAATTTTATATGTAGAACCTTAGTCCCCACCAAACTTTATGACAGTAGCATCAATAAATATTTTAAGTATGTAAAAGAAAAGATTTAAAGTAATTAAAAAACCATTTGTGGGTCTTGTATTATTTGGGAAAGAATAATGATTGGTTTATAATTGCAGAAATTAGAAAAATCAGTTTTCTATTTCATTACAAAATGCCATATAAAATAAGAAATAAAAATAGAAATCACCTCTGTATCCACTTCTGGTATCTCTATATCCATCTAGTCTCTCTTCCCTGGCATTATTTTGGGATGTCTGTTCCTTTGATATCTCTCTATTGTGCAAACAGCTTTGCCTGTCATATTAATATCATAGGCATAAAAAGAAATAATATCCACTATTTACCACATTGTAGGTATTTTATGGGAATAAAGGTGTGAATGGAAATCTTTGTTACAGTGCTCATAGGCCTTGAGTTATAGTCTGAGTTACTGTGTTTGACACAAATTGGGTTATTTTAAAAGACAGGTATGGATCTATATCTGGATTTTCAAGGCTCTTTAACAGCACATGACAGTTGTCATTGAGAATTCAAATCCTCTCCTTTCATTTTAAAAAACTATCATTGAATGGGAATAGAGCTTTTCACTTTAAGACCTTAGGCTATAATGCCAAAAGCCTACGATTTGTCTCTGTGAATATACTAGACAGGGAAGTCCTATCCTTTTATTGAAAATACTATGTTTTATCTGAAGTATGACTTCTGCAATGCCTTACAGTTAATACACTTTGGTTTGAATTAATTCAACATTGTGAACTTCCTTTGAGACTGTGACTGTGTCTCTCAGAGCATGGAAAAAGTCATATTAGGCCATAAAATTTGGCTCCCTCAAAATATATTCAAAGAGAAAAATAGGCTAAGCAAGATTTCCAGTTGCATGTCTTACTGTGTTGAAACTTTAAATTTATTGGGAGTATTATATTTGGCAAGGTGTTGAAAGACATCTGGAAAATATTAAACAAACATAAAAAGGTATTTTAGTCAATTCTGAGAAAATAAACCTAGAAGCTATGTCCAATTAATAATCACTTGCAAATGAAACTTTAGTTTCTAAAAGGAAATCTCACTAGTAAAGCAAACTACTTCTGTTGGGTGCATACCCATTTGTAGATGGCCAGCAGAAAACAAACTCAATGGCATCAGTGGAAGTTCCTTTTCTCATGATACTGTGTCAGGGCCTTTGGGGGGGGGGGATATATATATATATATATATATGTGTGTGTGTGTGTGTGTGTGTGTGTGTGTGTGTGTGTGTGTGTGTGTATGTGTGTGTGTGTGTGTATATGTGTGTGTGTGTATGTGTGTGTGTGTGTGTTCATTTATTTTAGTTTAGTTTATTTATATAGAGTGTTTTCTCTCTTTCCTACCCTGCAGGTCTTTTGTGCATATATTATGGGTTCCATTTCAGTGTTTTTTTGGATTCCAGATTATGTGAATGAATGTATATTCTGAAACTCTCCCTGTTTCATGAGCTTTTCTTGGGCCTTGTCCCTTATGTTAGTTTTATCCTTTGCAGCTATATTATAATCCATTTCATCTTATTTTGTTTTATTTTAATATTATCCCATAAATTCCTGTCTCTTTTCTAATAAGAGAAAGAAAGAGATGGATCTGGATAGAGAGGAAGTGTGGAAAAACAGGAAGGAACAAAAGGAAGGTAAACTGTAATCAGTGTATATTGAGGGAGAATATCCATTTCAATAATAAAGGAAAAATCCAATAGGATTTACAGAGGCATGCTTTCAACTTTGACAAAAACAAAGATGTTAATTAGAAGAAACAACTAAATTTGCCAAACATGAGTAAATTGGGTACAAAAAATTTCTTATACATGCTGCATTATATTTCTGGAGGCAATATTGGATTTGCTTTCTGATGCCTGGTAAATGAAGAAAATGTGGAATTATGGAAGATCTGTGAAATTTAATATCACAGACTATTGAGAAGTAAGAAATGGACAATACTTTGAAAGAAAGAACTTAGGCCTTTTCCTTTAGAATCTATTTGCCAGCAACCCAAACATGCCTCAAGAAAACCTTTCATCATTCAGATTAGTCATAAAATAGTAGCACCATAGCATGTTTTCTGTTGCCTAGTTCTATATTGTTTAGAACTATATTTTTTAGTTCACCTTAAATTTGAAATGATGTTGAAATGATGTAACAAATACCAGCTCCATTGAACAATAATACTTCAATATAATCAAATCACTGAAAATACCATTTCAACTATCAATTATTTTAATTAAAAGGGTTTCCTTACTGTCTGTCCACCTGCAAATATAGTCATCCAAGGAATTGTGTCCTATTAAGTCAAGAATGCATAAAATTTAACAACAGTTGTAAATCTCCATCTCATAGCCACTCAAATCATGTATACTGACAAGCATAAAGGCCTCGATAGGTTGCTGCACACTGTTAACTGATGGTTCCTTTACCTAAATGATTACTTTTCCTCTCAGTCCCTTTGCTTCAATCTGGTTTGGCAAGACTGTTGGTATCCCCATGCAACACTCATGTTGAAACTGAATTCCCTGTGCACAGATATTAAGAGGTGTGGGTTTGGGGATGTGAATAAATAAGGGTGAAGACTTCTGCAAAACTGTTAAATTGATGGATACTTCATTGGTCCTTTTTCCTTCCTGTCTTATTAGAACAGCAGTCCTCATGTGCAGAAGCTCTCAGATAGGAAGATTAGACCTCACCGGGCACCAGTGCCCATGGAGCTTTGACTTTAAACTTTACAATCTTCATGACCTTGAAAGATAGATAAGTGTCAATTGTCAGTTCTACTCAGTCTGTGAAATTTTGCTAGAGGAGAACAATTGAAATAAAGGCTATTGTATCTGAGCTATGATTTTTTTCTAACTCTAGCTTTTTCACCATCATTGCTATTTATTGTCTCCAGAGAAGCATATAAATTCATAAAAAGAGTGAGGGTAATGCCTTCTAGGAGGCATCAATCAAATCTGTCAGTTATGTGGGGTAGGGTCTAGGCCTTCCCACATGCCTCTAGGCTATGGGAGTGGGTTGGGGAGGATGGGATGAGAGGGTGGTTGGGGGGAATTGGAGAGAGGGAGAGAGGGAGGAATGGAGAGAGAGGGAACTGGGATTGATATGTAAAATAAGAAAAATAAATAAATAATAAAATAAAACAAAGAAATTCATAAAAAACATAAGCAGGTAGTGTATTAAACATAGGCTCTATGATCTTCATTCTATTTGGCCTATGGAATGAAAAATGAGATACTATAAATAACAGTGGGACCAGTATTTATCCCTAGTGCACAAATAGACTTTGGGAACCCATTCCTCATGGAGAGAAACTGTCTCAGCCTAGATATACAAAGGAGGGCCTAGGCCTTCATCCAAACAATGTGACAGACTTTGATGATAATCCATGGAAGGTCTCATTATCCTTGGGGATTGGGTCAGGGTGGTTGAGGGAGTTGGTATAGGGCATGATAGGATGGGAGGGAGAGGGAATGGGGGAATTGATAAGTAAAATAAAATAGTTTCTAAATATATATATATATACACATATATATTTACATAAAAATATATTTATTCCTGTGTAGGTAAAAATTAATAGATAACTTATAACATTTTATATCTGATTTGATTTAACCACCATTAAAGGTAGATTTTAATATATCATTACTCCATATTCATTTGTTAAAATATGAAGTGAATTAAATATTTACAAATAATATACATCTTGACAGAAATATGCCTCCATGAATAAAAGTGTTTACTGTAAAGACTGATGACATGAGTTTGATCACAAGCTCCCACATTGTGCAAAGAGAGATAGAATACCACAGTTTTCTCTAACTGCCATATAGTGCTATATCATAAATTCAAACACATATGCTTAAAACTAATTTAAAATTGTATAGTTCTTTGGTGTCACTATTTCATGATTATGTGTAATTCTATTAACCCTGAAACACAGATTTTTTGGAATGCTTTGTAACTTGAAAAGCAAATTAAGTTTTTATGTAGTTTTTGTGCAAATACAAAATTGATGATGAGATGAATTTACCATTTGCAAAAATTATATGTATTTGGTAGAAAGTGGCTCCCTTAAAATGCCATATTTTAATGTCTGGTGTCTGCTAATAGAATTAGCTACACAGCAAGAGTACTAGTTTTTAAATAAGCTGATATTAAGTGGAGAGGACATTCTGGATTATTTAATTAGACTCAGCAATTTCAGAGTTTTCAAATGCAAATGGTTGCAGAAATAGCCAAAATAATGCTGCATGAGAAAAGTTTACTCTACTATTGATGACTGTGACTATGGTAGAAGGAGCTACAAGCCAAGGCATGTACACATATCCCAGAATTTACGAATGACAAAGCAAGCCATTGTTCATGGAGTCAGCAGAGAAGATTATACTTATGCTGAGACATTCCTTTGATTTTAGTGAGATACTTTTTGAATTTCACAGATGTAAGATCTATTTTTAACACTTAAATAACTGGTGATTTCTTAAGGCAGCAGTATAAGGGTAGCTTAGTGTGCTTCATACAACATAGCAATGTACCTGTGTGGAATGTTTATATTTGTCTACATCAGGAAGCTCTCCGTGAATTACAGAGCATGCTCCTTGCACCAGGAGTATGGCATGTACACAAATTGCATAGGCCCTATCATTTTACACCTGAATTTAGCTTTCATCTGGCCTGCCTCAGGTGTTCTTAAAGCACTTGGTCTCTCAGTTGGTCCTCAACTACCACCTGTCAAAACAAGAAAAAAGCTCAGTAAATAATCTATAACTTGGTATAAATTATTACATATGAATTCAAATACACAGAGGTAGAGATTTTAATATCTGCCATGGCCAGTGGGAAATTTGAGTTTTATAGTTATTGATTGTGATTGATATTTAAACAAAATAAATGCTGTTTTCAGAGACATATGAAGATAACCAACTATAAAAAACATTACAACTCTCAATTCACTGTAGAAAATTTCTGTATGTTAACTGTGACTATTTTGATCAAAACTCTGCTGCTACTTACCTCTTGGGTATTAAAACTTGTTCCTGCAGAATTGTTTAAGCTGAAAAGATAGTCCAACTCTTTCTGAGTATTTCAAATCTGTCTATAAAGTAAAATGATTTAGTATAAACAATATGCCATTATGTAGTAAAAATACTGAGACTCTAAAGAGAGTTTTCTTATCAACATGTGCCATTATTAATCTTGAAATTTGCATGATAAAGAAAATTGTAATTAAATAAAAAGTAGATATCAACCTCTTGCCTGATGATTACCATAAGAAAACATTCATGGGAAAATAAGACTGATAAACACCCAGCATTATTATTAAGGGGACACAGAGGGTGGGGAATAATTAACCATCCACAGACACTAATAAACAAAGTAAACAAATGAGAAAAAGGGAAAATGTGCAACAGAGTCCAAGGATATGATCTCTCTCCATCGCAATACACCACCATATCTCCCCTGAGATCTGAAGGAGAAAAATCTGCTTTTAAAATCTATTGCATGGAATAAAAGGGACAAAAGAAGCTGGCTTTCTTAAGTGTTTTCAATAATGAACACAGAAAAGTTTACTTTTAACATGAATGGATATGAACATAGATTCCAAATAAAATTAAAGAGAACAAAGGAATGATAATCTATCGCTCTTATAGTAGAAAAGAATGTATACCTCAACTGCAACAATTTTAATCAGGAAGAAATAAATTTGGTATATATGAAACCCAAAATCTCTCCTTCAAAGGCTAGTGTGACTCACATATAAATAACAACTCATTTGTGGGACCAGGGATTGCATTCTGTTTAAGGGTGTCTTAATTACTGTTCTATTGCTGTGAAGAGATACCATGACAAAGGCATTTAACTGGAGGCTTGCTTCCAGTCTCAGAAGTTATTCTGTTTTCATAAAGGTGGCGAGCATAGCAGCACATATATAGCTCTAAAGAAGTAGCTGAGAACTTTATATCTTGATCCACATACAACAGTTGCAGAGGGAGAGACTTGGTCTGGAAAGGGCATTTGAAACCTCAAAGTTCATACACAGTGACATTCTTCCTCCCAACAAAGTCATACCTCCTCACAGAACTCCATACATCATTATTCCCTGGTATTGCCACTAATTAGGGACCAAGCAATAACACATTTGAGGTTATGTGAGCCATTTGCTTTCAAGCCTCTGAAAAGGGGATTACTGAATAACTTTCTCCATCTGAGAAGGAATGGAACAGAGCATTACTTAGTGTGGGCATTTATCTGGCGGTTTGAGCTGTTGAGCCTCACCAACTCTGGTTTGGTAGCTATGTTATTCTCTTCTTACTTCTGTGATTGTTTTCACACACACACACACACACACACACACACACACACACACACTTCCAACAGCTCTGCATTAATGATGGCAACTTCCTGAATGACCTTCCTGCCTTGTCTTTGGTCCTACATTACAATTTCCACATTAACTGAAGAATAAGTGTTTAACTGAAGACTATGAATGCTGCTGACATTTCTTCTTTGAGATCCAACTACAGCTCCCACTGTTGATATAATTTCCTCTCAGAATAGGTAGTTCGAACCACACACAGCCCTCGGGAATTTTTTGATTTTTTAATTTCCATGTGATTTCCTCATCAGTGTTACTACAGAGGAAATTATATTTCCCCATTACCATATTTTACATCTGAATTAACTCAACAGACACTGATTGAACATCATGTTTATTAGCTCCATTATTTACTATGGCCTTCATTTTGAAGCATGTACTCTTTGTAATGTTATTCTTTCAGTCTGAGTTCATGTTTTCTACCTAGTGAAGAATTCATGTTCATCAATTCTTCAAAACAAATTTTCTGTGGATTTGTAATAACATTTATAATTGCTGGTGAAGCCAAAAGAGAAAGCCTTGATGCCATCACTACCCACCAGACACACTTTGTAAGATCTCACAAGCACATGTTCTTTGCCTATTCTGACAATGGCATGCCCAACTAAGCTGCTGGAAGTTGGTAATTATATACGACAGGGCCTCTTTACATTGTTTCAGCTCCCTGTAGTTAGCTGAATGAGAGCAAGGGAAATCTCTTGTGGAATAACTTTATGTATGCTGTGAAGATTTGTCACTCAGACTGGTTTAATAAAAAGCTGAATGGCCAATATCTGGCCAGAGTTTTTAAGGCCTAGAGAATGCTGGGAATGGGAAGAAGAATGATGAAAAGGAGTGGAACAATTTACCTGGGACAGAGGAAAAAGCTAAGTGGCAGAATATAGATTACTAAAACTATAATTTATGTTATATTAGCTAGTTAAGAACAAGTCTAAGCTATTGGCTGAGCTTTTGAAATTAATAATGAGTCTATGTGTGGCTATTTGGCAGCTGGGACAGAAAAATACAACTATAAATGGTGTTCCAACATGGGACCCATTTTCCACATAAGGCCTGAAAAACCTATAAAAAGAGAGGGTAAGGCTTCTGCTTCTTTAAGAGGCTATGTGGTACAGTGAGTATTTGAGGCTGGTACCTAAGAAGAAATAGCAAATTAAGAAAGAATGCTTGTAGCAGTCACCAGCATCCCAGATCTGGGATAATTAATGCAGTTCCTGCTTGAAAAACATGGATCTTGGCCAGGCCTATGGAGCATAGAGCTTGTCTCTCATGGTCCTATATATTTTTATAATGTCATAATTTCAAAATGGAAGTCAATAAATATGTTGCATTGGAGAAGAGGTTATGCTTCTGTTTCCACAGCAAAATTAAGGATGTGGATTCTTTCAAGGTTAAAGAGGATCAGGTTTGATCAGGGGAGACTCTCTGAAAATCCTTGCTATATACATAAAAAAATAAACCCAGAAAATTTACAAGAAAGGTAGGTGCAAGACAGGTGACATATATTTTATCTTCTCAAACATAAAACAAAAAAAAATTATCTTTGACTGGCTTGTGTTCAAGGCACTGTCCATACTCAGTTAATGCAGAAAGGTACATTACTTTTGAAACTTTATGTTTTCACAGCAAGATGACTAGACACTGATGAAAATAGGTGGCCATGTGATCCAGCTTCTCAGTGTGGCTCTGTTAAAATATTCTCAGAGTCCTGCATCTAGAACACCTTAAATATTTCTTGCTGAGATGGTCTAGGCTCACAGATTATTTGAGTCAGAACATAATAATTATCCTAATTTTCTCAGGGTCTCCCAAAGATGCCAGTGTTCCCCGAAAACAAGAAACAGCCTAGAGAATGCAACACTCACGTTCTCAAGAGGTGGGGTGGTTTGTTTTTGGTTATTCTGTGAATTATGGATGTTTGTCATTATTTACAGGGGATATAGAAATAAGGGTTAAATGGCAACTATTAACATCAAATATTTTAAATTGGCATGGACTTTGTCATATTAAAATGAGTTTAAGGTAATTTTGTTATACTCAATGTGTGTCTCTACTCTTGTTTGGAGTATAATGTAATGTATATTTAAGAAATGAAGGTTAATAGTCATCTATAGTAATCAAACTTGTAGTCGTATTAGGTAAGTTTTTAGGGTTAAACAGAAATATTGTAAATAGATGGTTTTCAAACCCTTCAAATATCTACAGAATATCAGGTTTAAAATATTTTAATAAAATAAGGCTTTTTATGACAAAGAGACACAGCTGCTCCTGGCAACACTAATTTAATTAAAAAAGGGATGATGGGCATTAAAGAACCTCCATATGGAGTTCCTTTCTTTATGTCAAAAGCTAGCCATTAGGTTTAGGAAAATGTTCTTGCCATGACTGCTGACAGTGCTGTACAAATTGGACGATCAGGACACAAAAGAAAGTGACTACTGAAATTTGCCAAGACAGGGTGGGGCAGTTCTTCAAAATTCCTAATTCACAAAAATAGTTCGTCAGATATTCTTGGTTGTAGTTTGAAAATAGATACTCCAATGTTACAGAGGAACCTTGGATGGCTGTCTAGGTAGCCAACTGTTTTTATCTTTTCTATAGTTTTGGAACTATAGTTGTTTGCTCTGCACTTCCTGTTTACTCAAATTTATTATATGCTTCTCAGGTCTTTGATGGAGTTGAAAATTAGATAGTTACACTTACAGTTTTTCTTAGCTCCAAAAGAAGGTAGAATAGGTATAGAACTTTGAACTCATCAAGATAGAATACATAATGGATTATTTTCTCCAAATATGCCAAATACAAATGGACATTGTAAATGTGATTCTTACCTTCTGATTGTCATTGTTATTTATAGTTTTTTACATTAGAGTTCAAACCTTTCCCTTTTTATTGAGACAAAAGATAGAAATAGCTATAATCCAGAAATGAATTCACACATTAATATAGATGTAATTTTATTTTTCAATTCCTTGGTTAATTGATTAGAAAATAGACAAAAGCCAGACTATCAAAAAGTCCTATTAGGAAGACTGAGTTATTTTCCTCCACCATACTCACCTTGTTGAATTCCTTGTTCTTTATATTCTGAAAACTTTACATTTTTCTTTACATTCAAGGACATAGACTTTAAGATGTAGAAGTGGATCCATCTAAAAATAAAGAAAAAAAATCAGGTTCAAGGTCTATGAAGAATCTGGATCCTCATAAGAGGAATAATCTCATACAATATTTGCCTAGCAAATGTAAATAATCATCAGGAATGTGAAATGAATTGCTTATGCACCTTTAATCCTTGAATTATATCCAGCCTCTAGAGATTCAGCATGATGAAATATGACATTTTCTTAGGAGGAACAATTTCAGAATACAATATTATAGAAAGCTTCAAAAGAAAATGCCATTGAGATGCCAGGAAATCAAGCAAGAAGAAGAATGGGGAACTGTTAGATATGAACATGATGCTTGAGATTAATAAGAAAGCATCTTTCATTCTACCTGTCAATTATGTTTTAATAAATTGTCATGTCACATGTTTCAAAACTCAGAAAGTGCACAGTGGAAATTACCTGACACCCTTCCTAAATCATACAAGTCACAAAGAAGCAAGTATCAAGTAACTAATACCTTGTATTATCTACTCTATATTTTGGTGTTTGATGAGCAATGGTTTTTCTTGTTACTTTTTTCTGCCTCTTCTACATAATTTATTCCTTGTGCTTTTATTGCTATTGTTTGTCAATAATTATTTCATAGTATTCCATAAAGTACTTCTGCCATTGAGAATATGCAGCATAATGCCATTCATGGATAGACCATGATTTTTTTTAAACCCAGTAGAAAAATACATCTGATTTTTCTTTTTAATGTTTCAGTTAAAATCTCTTCAAATGAGTAATGCAAACTTTTAAGAAAGTGAGGTCTATGTTTTGTACACATTAGGATCACATATTCTCTACAGTTGAAGTTTAGAGGCAAGAAAGATGGCTCACCTGCCTTCATTCTCTAAATTATTTGAAAACAGGAATGTGATGTCAACATGTTTGATCCTCATATCACTCACTGTGCTGTTAAATCTGCTCTGCACTGTGCATGCTTTATGTAACAATCCAATCCCTAATTCACTGTACCATCCACTTTCCAGACTGGGACTATAGTGAGGAAACATGGGTTGGAGGGGGGATGCTTTTCTGATATCTGTAAGAGATAATCTCGAAATCATGAAACAGGCTTTAGCTAAGAGCATTTATCGACATGTGCTAGGTAGAAGGAAACTAAGTGTCCTTACAGAAAGCAATCATGAAGGGTAATGATACACTAGGATTAATTGTCATGTCTGTATTAGACTACTGAGTCTTACCAGTTAAATGAGAAAGAACATCTAGCCCCCCCCACAACACAATAATTTTCCCCATCTGCAGCAAATCTCATGTTCTACAATTGTCCATTTAACCGGACAGTGCTTTCTACCAATTTCTGAAGATGACAAAGGCCAAGCCAGGTGCACATTTTGGTAAAGGCTTTCCTGAATATTATGCAATCCATGCAAACTGAACCCACTTTCCTTTAATTCATATGAAGTCTAAGTGATACAAAACATGATCTAGATTAAAGGAATATACTTTTCATCCTCAGTCTGTTCATCTGTGAAAATAAGTGAACTGTGCTTTATGGCCAGGCTCCTTTTAGTTTCAATTTTCGTAAGCTGAAAGGCATCTCAAAACACAGATGGCTTAAATTGAGTGTTGACAGTAGGGCTGCCATCAGCCTGGATAATGCCTGTTGAAAAGAATAAAGAAAAAGTCACACATATGCTGGGAGGATCTGACATAAATAAAAACAGTCATTTGTGTGTGTGTGTGTGTGTGTGTGTGTGTGTGTGTGTGATGAATTTATGTGCAATTTCAAAATGTATCTCCATATACAGTTTATATGTATAATATTACATATAATTTCTTGGATTTTTCCAATATTATTAATTAAAAGTAAGTTATTTTAAAATGAGAAATGCTTAAATAAATGTAATGGAAAGCAAAGACGATATTGGAAGGGATGAAATTGAACTCATTTGTGAAAAAGAAAATGGATTTGGGCATAAACAAATAAAAGAGCATTTCAGAGGATAGACAAATTCAGAAAGTTCAATGTGTAATTTAGTGTGGAGTTAAGCATCCGGGGGGAGGGACTGCACTGAGGACTGCAGGAGAGGATGGCATTCAATAGGGAGAGATTGGAGTGAGGAATACACATGGGAATATATGGTAGTGAAGTGCCCAGAAGGAAGCGATCCACTGGGAGACTAATATGAATAGACTTTGAAGAGCAAGCATTTTGAAGATTGAAAGACTGAATAAGGTTTCAGTAACAACAAAACCTCTTTTAGTTAGATGGTTGCCCTATCTACCAACAACCCCTTCTATTGTACCTACAGTTGATCACCTATTACATTCATCCTGAAAACTGACTCAGTAATATTGTGTACTATTAGTAAATAAATGACTTTTGCAGAGTGATTGCTTATGAATTCCATCTTGTACACTGGTCACCTTGCACTAAGAGTAATGATGATGATGTTGTTTGAATGCTACATCACACTGTGGAGGTTCTGGGCTGCTACCCACAGATAATATTATTGGAATTTAGAAAACACAAGCCCTGTCATTTCTGTTTTGAAAATTTTCACATTCATTGGTGGTGTCCTCATGGTCTGTAATAATTTAAGTCCTGCACATCCCATTTATGTGACAAACTCCTACTGTTTTAAGAGGATCACAAGCACAGTTGTGACAGGTGGCAGTGTAATTCAAACAAGCTGTGATAGTGTTCAGGTCAAACAATGCAGAGTTAGTATTTCCTTTGATACAGATGTTGCCTTCTTTTTTATTGCTTATGCTTTACCTTTGGAATCTATTTTTATTTATTATTCACAATTATACCTATTGGCACTAGCAGTGGGGTGAGTTAAATGTTTGCTTTATGTTGCCAAAACTTACAACCAATAAAATATCCACATTGTTTTTATTAACTTACTTAATTTCCTTGAAGTGATATTCAAAGAAGCCATTATCTTTTCTACCATGAGTTTAGAAGTTAACATATTAAACAGGTAATCAATACTTGGTTTAAGTCAATATGCATTGCAATGCATGTAAATAAGCTAGTATGTGGAATGGTTAAATTTCCTGTTGACTAACATACCTGTATTAACTACATTTGTGCTGCCATGGCAGTATGCCCAACAGAAACAACTTACGGATGGAGACACTTGTGATGCAGACTATGCTGGTGGGAACATATGGCAGCAGTTACTCACATGGTGGTAGAGGACAAAGGAGAGAGCATGGCTGAATCCGGGGATAGGTGTGGCCTTAAGCCTTATTCCTGCTAACCTACAATGATGATGCAGGCCTGTTTCATAATGGTTCCCCAGCCAACAGAAATAGAATCACAATAGAATATACTTTTAAAAATGTGGACCTGAAAGACCTGTCAAAGTCAGACCATAACACTGTCTGAGAAACAAATTTATTTGAAAATGTGTGTGTGTGTGTGTGTGTGTGTGTGTGTGTATGTGTGTATGTGTTTGTGTGTGTGTGTATGATTTGAGAGGATATACTCGGTATGTGCACTGCTGCAGGCATTTAGGGTGACTTGGGAAAGTATTTGTTGTCTCTACCATTCTCCCCTTAATCCTTTGAATATGATCTCTCTTTGAACCTGGGAGTTTTTTCTAAACTGGCAGCCAACAAGCATCAATAATGCTTGTGTCTCCAGCTCTCATGGATGGAGGTTACAGGTGAGTCCAAGAACTTAGGATGTGGGTACAGAGGTTTGAACTCAGATCTTTTCTGGTAGAGCATCAATCATCTTTAACAAATGAATTACCTACCTCTATAACTCTTGGTAATTTTGCTTTTGGAGACTGTGTAGAATTTGAAATGGTTGGGAATAACAATATTGGTTGAATAGTATGATTAGTGGAAAGAAAATATTTTACTCTACTTACATCATTTTACTTGCTAATTTTTTTCTATAAATATACACTTGTAGTACCTTTCCTACTAGTGTAGAAATGGGTAAGAAGGAAAACTAACTCCAAGGAAAACTACAAAGTAATATATCTAACTCATATTTTAGCCTTGAAAGCAAATCTTTTTAACTTTAAATGTTAGGTAAACAGAAGCGATTGATCACACTCTCTCCCTTCCCCAGCTCTGCTTTTACAAAACCCTTACTAATCTAACAAAAGAAATTATGTGTTAATTATCAACAGACATTCAGTCATACTAGATTTTGTTTTGGAAATCTACACTGAGCATGGATTGAGCATATGCTATGATACCCATTTGCTGAGACCCTTTGAAGAATCAGTTCAAAGGGACATTGGCCTTTCTCAAACATAATGTGGAAGCTATTTTTCACCCTGAGAAACTTAAATCTGCAAATGAGTGACCTAGAGGAAAAACTAATGAGTCTGAGAGAAGGTAACTGCCAAATTGCTCAACATCATGCTAGAAGGCTGCTTAACAAGGAAATACTGTGAGTCTTTGCTGAGCCAACTTATCAAGACTTTAAATAATGAAAGTGCCTAAAGACAGCTTTCTGGGGGCTGATACAGCAAAGCATCCTCAGTAGGAGCTGTGTGTGCTATTTTTCAATGCCAGGCTTGAGGAAGGGGACTTAATACAGGGAGAGAATCACCGTGTGTCAGTGGGCACCTCCAGGTTGAAACCCACAGGAAAATCTGTTGGGACATTTCTGTTTGCTCAAAGGAGCTTCAGCAGTTCTGGAGAATGAGATAGTTTTCTGAATCAATTTTAACACAACAGTTGTCAGAGGTAGCTAACAGTGTAGGAACACTAAGTGTGTTGGTTTGTATGATCTAGGATGCAAGAAAATTAGGAGGGGACATGTATGGACATTTTCCTTTGGATGGCAAATGCAGATATTTTTCTTTTTAATTCCTAATGTCAAAAGTGAGTAAGACCTTTTTGTGCAGGATTGGGACAGGTAAAAAGCAGTTCCACTCAATACACTTGAAAGTTCCGGACTCCTCTATCACACTGCATGGAAGCCTGGCTGCTTTGAAGATTAATAAACCACAAGAATGTAGTAGAAAGACACCATGAAAACAAATACAGAGAAGTAAACTTCACTCCAATATATTTAGAGTAAATATTTTATTTTAAAAAAAGGAAAATATAAAAACAGATGGAGTGTTTATTTAGGACTCTTTTCCATTGTCTTAGAAGAATTTATTAATACTTCTGGGCTCCAAAATGAGAAGCTATCTAAAGTAGGACAAAAGTATGAGACATATACTCTATGAAAGGTTAGTAACCCAGCCCAGTTTTGCTAAGCCTTACCTCTAAGGGTTTCTGCAAAATCAATTCTCTAAGGAACTGTTCTTATAGTCACTGGGCCATGATTGCAGTAATCTCACCCAGTAAGATAATGAACTGAATTTTCCCTGCACATGACCATAGGGAATCCATATTGACCACAGAAGTTACTCCCTCCAGGGGTTGTTTTTACCCTTCTGAATCACACATTTTAGTTATTTTTCTGGTACTGTTTTTTCTTATAATTAGAAGTATATTGCAGAAAAATATTAATTCTACCCAGATTCTACAATAAGAAGATCAAGAAGATTCTGAATTTTTATTGTAAAATTACTTAAGAGCAATACTGAGGAATATTGTGATTTTGTGTAAGTATATTTTTCCTTTATTTTTAAAGTGATTATATATATATATATATATATATATATATATATATATATCTTATTTTTCTTGTATACGAGTTTACACTTCATACGAAATTTATGTTATGGTTTGTGAGCTGCATCAGAACTCCAAGGAAAACTATTATTTCTTTACAAGAGCTAAAAATATAACAGCTTTAAGTATAACTTTCATGATTTATAAACACTGGCAGGGACAGTGTCTAGCACAGAAGGCATCCAAAGAATACTGGGAATTCACAGTCAAGTATGAGAGTGAATTAAAAGGCAGCACTCAACACTTCTAAACATTCTCCCTAAGACCTTTGCTGACTATTGTGCAGTCTCTGACCTTGAGGAGTCACCTGTTTTATAATTCAGTCTGTAAACCATGTGACTAAAGCATTAGCCTTCCCTCTATTAGGGAGAGCTCAGTATAAGTTTTTAGCTTACCTGTCATATGTTTATATACTACTCTGTGAGAGAAAAATGAAATATCACGAAACCGAGCAACAGTGAGGATATGACAAGAGGGAAATAAACAGACTCATACTCTTTCTGGAAATGTTAGAATTATGCACATAATTGGTCTGTTGCTTCCTTTCTTGTGGTTGTTTTAAGACATTTATCTCAGACTAGCCTTCTGAGAAGGTTTAGAGCTGCATAACACTTTGTTTATTTTATGTAGAATGGAATAAAACTCAGGGATTCATACATGTTGGGCAACCTTCTACCTACAGAGCTTATACCTCCAGCACACACAAGAATAAATAACAGTATATTTGTAAACATATATGCATATGTATGTATATGCATAGTAAAATAATATTCTAATTGAAGAAAGAATAAATAAATGACTGTGGCCATGTGGTTTCAACATAAGACACGCACACATACATGCACACACACACACACACTCACATGCACACACACACACACTCACATGCACACACACACATTCATTTTGAAAAAAATAAGGTATAATTATGTAGGGTGACACAAAATATTTAAACAAGTCTTTTTGCCTGAAAACATTTGCTAAGTTGTCAAAATCATTGAGAACTTCACCCAGCTCATAAAAGCTTCTAAAAACTGGTAGTTCTTGTTCAAGTATGTTGACATTTTTATTTTATTTTTTCTATAAAAGGAATTATCTTTGCCATGTATCTCTAAGTTTGAGCTAAACGTAACAAAATTGAGATTCAAAATAAAAGCAATTCCCACAGAAAAATAGCACTTGAAGAAGAATGTAAAAGACACAGTCATGACATTTGTGAACTGATGTAAATGTATTTAAAACTCTAAGTAAAATCTCAACTTGTGAGTTTTTGTTTGGTATCACAACTGTCAGAGAGCAAGCTACAATGCAGCATAAGCTACAATGTCTCAATGTGGTGGAAAAAGAGAAGACAAGCAAATTACAAAACTGGGATTGAATCTTGTTGATAATTGAAAATGAGATACATTTTTGTACCAACACACTGTAAAAATACACAGAGCAGAGAGGTGGAACATTCTACTTGTGCAAACAAGAATATATAAAATATTCAGATTAATATAACTAATAAGAATATAACTAATAAGTGCTATATAAAAATAGCTTCAATTGATAACCTCCCACAAATAAAAATTAATAAATATTAGTTTCCTCCAAAAGACTCACACTGTGCATACAAATTACTCCATGAACAGAAGAAGATGACCAACACAAAATGAATTCACTGAAATTTTTTTTTTGGTGTTCCTATTTTTGTAATGATTTCTAAGGGATTATTTTTAAATGCTACAGGTCTCTGTTATCTTTATTTGTTCCTTGAGCATTTTATATGGGTTTTTTCTCCTGTTTGTCTTGTCCAGTTCTAATTTGTTCTTATCTTATTACTGTTTTTAGATGTCTGAATGTACTCTATCAAGAGAGATAAAATGTGTGTATTTGGGTGGATGGGAAAGGGGGGAGGTTTGTGAGGAGCTGGGAGATATGAAACTGTAACCAGAATACACTGTATGAGAAAAATATATTTTAAATTAAAAATGAGAGCTGTAAAATTCATTTTGGATAAGGTAGATATAGTGAGGATGAATGAAAGTTAATACATATTCTTATCAAATATGTATCACAAAACTTGTATTTATGGAATAGACACATATATGTCTATTGCAATAATGTGACACTTATTTCAGTTTGGGCTCAGGTGCTACAAATTCAATAATGATAATGACTGGAGTAAGAAACAAGTTTATTTCTCCTTAATAGTCCATAAATACGATATCTGGTGATGTCAAAATGGTTTACCCATGGTGATTATGTAACTTCCTGATTTAGTATTGTTTTCATGATTTGCTAAGAAGCTACAAAAACAGAAAGTAGATGTAAAACAAGAGAATTTTAAGTCACCCTGGACTTTTATCTATTCTATTGGCTAGAACTTAGCCACATTTAATCATCTGGCTATTAGGGAGGCTGGACCTTGAGTTTAAAACTATCTCTGACAGTATAGAAATTTGTACATGCATAATAACAAAACAATTTATAATTAATGAATTAAAATATTATACTATTATTTCTCAAAATTTAAAAAGTTTCAGAAGTTAAGTTCTGAGTATCTTAGTTCAGGCTAGCTCTACTTGTATTTACAAGGTACCCCTTGGTGAATAAAATGATGCTGTGGAATGAGCTGTTTTCCATCTCTTATATAACTTTAAGCTTTTGTATGTGGTCACATTGAATGATCTTACTGGTATTTTTCTCCTTAAGAAATTCTGCAAATAAATGTTACTAGAAGCAAACTAACCAATATGCATGGAAATTAAGACCAGATCAAGAAATTTTAATAAATAAAAACAAAACTTGTCTGGAAAACAGGATTCACAAATATTCAGCTGTCCATCACAGAATGCAAATGCTAGTTGGCAAAAGACTCCTTATAGAGAGATTGAGTTCTGTTACTGGACTGTATCTTGCCACACCTAATTTCTTTAATCTAGATTTAACTTCACGTGTCAAATTCTTTCCTAGCTCCCTCCTAACCTTTTCAGGTCAGGTTCTCTTCCCCTGTCATGCCTTGTGATCCTTTATCCAGTGGACATGAACAAAATTTGACAGTTACTTTTGCAAGAAACAACCATTAGATACTTTGATTAAGAATGTGAGCTGGCTCAGGTTCTAAGAGAACTGGCTGCTGTTCTTGTAGAGGTCCTGAGTTCTATTCCCAGTGGCCAAATGGTGGCTCACAACCATCTGCAATAAGATCTGGTAACCTTTTCTGGCCTGTGGGCATACATGCAGACAGAATGCTATTTACTATTTAAAAAAATAAAAAGGAGAAAACTTTTAAAAAGAAAATAAGAATGCCATTTATTTTCAATACATTTTCAACCAAACTTCATATTTTCATATTAACTGGTCATTATAAGCATCCATATATATATATATATATATATATATATATATATATATATATATCAGATTTAGTTCCTCACTTTTGAATAAAGTCTTATGGATAGCTTCTGAGTTCAGTGTCTAGCTGAACTCTAGTTCCTTGTGTATGTGATCAGGTGTTCCAGGAGGTAAATAACACATTTATTCGGATCTTGACTTCTAGACTGCTTATGTAGAGTAACAGTATCTCGTGTTGTTCCCACAAAGAAGCACTGGGTGTTCCCAGTTTTTGTGCCTTGTTTTCAAATAATCAGTTTATATTTCAGAAAAAAAAGAATACTTAGCAGTAAGAAGTGGCTAGAGACTCTGATGGCCACTGGTGAAAAAAGTAATGTACTTTTAATTTTAGAAATTAACCAATCATTCCAAAATGAATTTGAAGTAACAAGCATGAAAATAATTGCAGAATCTAGGCAAACAAAGTTAATTTATATTCTAGTACTAAAAGGGTATTGGGAAAATAGCCTTGATAAAGTAACTTTAGTATATATACTAACCAAAGGAGTAGAATGATAAAGGAATACACACATAGTTTAAAATATAAAACAGGAACATATTCTGTGATTTTCAGGAAATTCCATATATTAAAGATATTTCAAAATTTCATGGAATCCATTCATATGTGATATTTTATCATAACATTTCTCATATGGATTGACAGCACTTGAGCAGTTGTGTAATCATGAAACATAATGATATCAAGGAAACTGTGAAACATTATAATATATAAAATTTGATAAGTTCAAAATACAAATGAATCTGGGAATTTTTCATGGGATTTACACAATATGTCAAGGAACCAGCTTTCAATTTAGGCTTCAAAAACATTTGATAGTAAAGGCAAACTAGGTTTATTCCTTTTTATGATTAAACTTCTGTTTCTCATGGATTTGACTATGCTGGAACTGCAACCTGTACTTTCTGATCCAGGAGATGGCAACCATGTCTTTGTTTCAAATGTTTTAATAACCACCTTGCAACCCCACCTTTGCTACAACTACCTTGTTATGACTACCTGTTATTATGACTCTCTTGTTATGAGCACCTTGCAATCATACCTGTTTCAAGAGGCCATCATGATTAACTTGTTATGCTTATGTTATGCTTCTGTAAACTCCATGTGTTTTGACCACAAATCCCCATTTTGAAGATAAAAATCTTATCTTTCTCACAACCAATTCTGATCTCTCAATTCAGTCTTAGAGGTGAGTAGTCCCCCGCCACAAACATACAAAACAATCTTGCTATAATTAATTTCTTGCTTTAATTAATTTTGCAATGATGATTTGGGTTGGTGATCTTTCTCCTTGTATCTTTGGGATTGGCAATATAAAAAAATTTCTACCTGGAAATGTGTGTGTGTTTATTGTAAATGACTGAGAAAAATATTACCAGTCTTCTAAAGTAATGAATAGGATCATAAGTCATGATAGGAATACATAAAATGTCTTCTAAATTTCTAAAAAGGTAAACCGTAGTATCTACTGAAGAATTTGTTACAGAAAAGAGAATTTTCCCATTGAAATGTCCAAAGCAGATAATTGTAGGGAAATGAGAAATTCATGTGCTGCTATAAGAAGTCTAATTTTATAATTTTTATAGAACCACATGGAAATATATACCAAAATCCCTATAATACTCATACCATTTGGATTATTAATCAAAACTCCTTGGAACTTATGAAAATGAACAAAATTGTGCATGGTTATAAAAGCATAATATAAAAGCATGAAAGTTCATAATTATGGTCATCAAGCTATTTTGGGCAAGAACCATGCATTGCAAATTTCTAGCGGTTGCACAAGGAAGTTTTCATAAATGATACACAGATATATGAAATAAAAGTTAAAATCTGTGTTCTACATGCATATATATATATATATATATATATATACAAATAATAGAAATGATGTTTTGATAAAAAAATTAGTATGTCTAACATAATATATATATAGTCACTCACACATTATAAAATTAAATATTTGATGTTTATATATTCTTCCTGTAATATGATAATTATTTGAGAAAGTTTGTAGATTAAAGAAAATAATGTAATCAAATTATCTAGCAGAATCACGTAAAAATTACTCTTGTTAATGAATTATCTGTTAAACATGATTAAGTATGTAATTAGGAATAATTTTAAAGGAGACATTTTGATGTATTTGAGAGTTTTGTGGCTATCATACATAATTATATATGTTAAATTTGTCTCTAAATATACTTATTCAAATATATAGGAGTTTAAAATTGTTTGCATTCATAAATACTATATGAATTGTTTTCATGTTCTTGAGAAATCACTTAAATACTAATTACATAAATATACTGAAATGTTAGAATGATTCTGCATCTATAAGTTTTCATGCATACATACATCAAGCATCAAATATTGTGTGCCCTTCTTATCTATGTCTTGAGGCTGCCTCTCTTATCAACTGATACTGTGGCTGAAATTAATTGATATGAATTTATTCTTTACTAGCCATCTTTAATTTGAAACATGGAAGGTACGTTATTTAGCTAAGTGAAAGCTTGATAACCTAATGTAACAAGCTTGAACATCAAAAATCAGCTAAAATCCTTTTATGTGACAATTGGCTCACAAATGTCTGCTGGGCAGATGGTGTTGGTTTTATAAGAAAACATAGTTTCCCTGATGAATATCAGAGAAATCTAGGCATCATTCTGGGATTCTAGTAAAGGAGAAAGTTGTCATTTCCTTGACAGCCCCAGTGGTTTGGTTTCTCTGCTACTGTTTGTGTGACAGATGCCACAAACAGATTGATGTGTAAAGAGAGGTGAAGTACAAGAAAATCATGCATTAGCACTCATTATCTGGAGTTAGACAAGCTCTGCAGGGAGCCTCTCAAAAGCATTTTGATGTATAGGGAGTATTTAATGTTCTTAATAAATGTGCTTTTTAATGTGCTTCAGCTAGATTTACCTATGTAGCACTTGTCTAAGTGGGAAAGGAAAATACCATAGCTCATTGGTAAGTAAACTTCCAAGACTACAAAGCAGAAATTAGTCAACTCCACACACAATTTTCCATACTCAGTGTGCTTTGCTGTTTTCTTTTTTCTCTTTTTATTTGGAGGGGGAACAATAACAGAACAAACAATCATTCAACTACCCACTATTATTAACAATTAAATAAATAAAAACATTGAATAAATAACATTATAAAAGTTAAACAATGCTTATTTTTCTGTTTAAATCAGATTACATTTTGCATCACTTTCTCTACAATGTGAAATATACAGATTTTTGCTGAGATTGGGAAAATAAAATATCTTTTTGCAAAGGATATTGCATAATTTGCCCAGGATATATGAAAGAATATTTTGGTGCTGGAGGAAGGGATAAGGAATGTTTTTTAACTAGTAACCCAGAGACAGATTTCCCCATCAGAGATTTCTAGATTTTTGGTTCCCAAGCAGTGTATTCTGTGTATTCACTATTTCAAACAAGTTCCTCGATACTTTTATGATAGTCTGTTTTCAGTCATAATAAACACTGTTTAAAGACAGAGTGCAAAACTCTGTCTGTGCAGACTATGAACGAACTATTAGAAAAGGTTGACTGCATTGCCTGCACTCAAAGTAACAAGGCTACTGTGTCCAAATGGGAATCAAATTATACACCATACACACACACACACACACACACGAAGAATCTTTCATAAAGATTTTCTATAAATAATTTGTAGAAATATATCAGCCATAATCTTAGCTTGTCTAAGACAAATATTAATGCATAATAACAGCATAAAATGATTTTCATCTTCAATTTTCTTTTTAACTTGCTTCCATTCTGAATCCTCTGTAGTGAAGAAAATGGAAGCTAAAAGACCATGTTTTTTATGCTTCTTTGTCATCACTAAAATCATGCTGCTCTCCAGGCAATTGATGCATCAGTCCTTAGTAAGCACGTCTACATGTAGGCTCAACTCAAAATTGTACTTCTGCTAAGTATTTCTTCTCTTATTTCTACTTGGCTGAGGTTGTTTATAATCCAGTATCCATGTTCTGAACTTCCATATTCTGCATGGCACTTCTTGACTTCCACTCATAAAAATCTTCTTGCACATCTGAGGCTCATTTCACTTAAGCAGAACATCCTAAAATACCTCATTGCTATTATTTGCCAAATGCATGTTCTTCGTTTACTTTGGAGCTGTGTTCTTTGCTGAATTCTTCTGAGTTTCCAAGTGTCTTATCCAGGGACCACAACACTATTAAATGATCATTAATCTTAACCATTGAACAATTTTAGTCATATCATCATGACTAAATAGTCATCCCTTATTAACTGGTGTGACCTGAAAAGGTATTTGTATATGTTTGATCATGTTCCTGCTCTCGTATTGCATTACTCTCAGGAACACATATTGTAATCATCCCAATAAATTGTCTTCTAAGTTTACCTTTTAGTTTCCATTGATAACTTCTTTTATACCCTCTCTTCCTTTTGGAACTTTCAGTTATGGTCCTATTGTTTGCTAATGTTTTTATGAAATGATGACCCTAAAATCTTAACAAATTTACACTTCTGGGCTTACATTTGCACAGCTTTTGTCTTTGAAGTCAATGACCATGTGTTCTGGTATCACTAAAAAATAATAATACCAATTACCTTTGTCCAGGAACATTTATCATGGCAACACTAGCCACCTCACATATTTTGGCCCTGTAGCATCTTATTCTTTGAGAAGGAGATATATATCCTTGATTGTTGCAGAATTCACTATGTAAAGCAACATGACTTATTGTTCATAAAGATCAGCTGTGTCTGGGATTATAAGTCAGTGCCACCAGTGCCACGTAGCAGCTCTTCTAACCTATCAGCTAGGGCTTTTAAGTTAGAAGGTATTGACATAAGGTTATCTAATGACTCGTGAAATTTAGAAGTCTGGGCAGTGATTCTCAACATTTAGCATACATGAGGATCTCCCACAGGTCTTATTAAAATGCAAATTGTTGGGCTCCCTTCCAGAGTTTCTTAAGCAATAGATGTGGAATGGGGACTAATCATCTGATTTTTGCAAGAAATTCTCATGGTGTAGCATCTACACTTTAATCATCACTGGTCTAGGAATAAGATTTTCTTTGAAATGTTTTCCTGAGGACTCAGTGATATAGCACAACACTCACTTCCCCATTTTCTTGTCCCCTTTTTCCTTGTAGGAGTAATTTGCCATGTAATATCTAATCTTCACAAAAAAAAAAAAAATGGCACCAACAATAATTTCAGGATTAAATACTCTATTAAACTTCTAAAGGAGGAAAGATAACATTATCCATGCTTCTTACTGGACCTTTGGAGAAGACATGGAAAGTAGTAAGCAAGATGAAGATTGATATATTGCTTGGAACTGAAAGTAAATGAATAAATAAAAGATACCAAAAGAAAGACTTTGGTTAGATCTCATTATTGCTGAGTGTTTTACACTTTAACATATTCTTTTTTTAAAAAATAAAACTTTTTGTTTTTAAATTAGAAACAACATTATTTCAACATTATTTCATATATCAATCCCTGTTTCCTCTCCTTCCCATTCTCCCATAACCCCACCAACCCCTATCCCATCCCTCTTCTGCTCCATAGAAAGGGTTAGGCGTTAGCATATTCTTAGCACACCTCCAACACAGCTATTTGATATAATCCTTTAAAAGTCTCTTGTTGATCATTTCCCATAAACAGGGCATTATTCACCTCTTGACCCAAAGAGGTGTTTAAAAAATGTGTATTTATAGTCTCTGAAGTATCAGCGATAAAAACAAATGAGCATTAGAAAAGAATAGAATAGCCAAACTCATGTGTGAGATAAACAAGGGACATGGTTTTCTTCAGAGTGAGGAAATTGTTAGATCACAGTGGTACTCATTCCCTCTCTCATGTCAATTTATGAAAAAAAAAAATAATTCCTTTCCCTAATACTAAAGCTATGAAAAAAATCTGTCATTTCAGGAAGATATTGTGCTAATCATTTTTCTCATAGTTTTCTTTTTGCAACCTTCATTCTGACTTTAACAACTTTAAATATGACTATGAATTCAGTCAAATCTATCTAATTTACTGTATATAATTTAACGTTTATGAGTTCAATCAAAAATTAGCTTATGCAGTGCCTGATCTTTAAAAAAAATAAATGCCATGTAGATATTTACAGAGCAATCCATATTCATCTATTTCCTCATTCAAAAGGACGAATGTCATTTCACTCTATAAGTTATAGCATAAATGATTTAAACATGTCAAAATTTTGGAATAATTTTGAGGTATCCAGTATTGTGTCACTTTAAAAAAAAAAAAAAAAAGTCCCTTTTTTTCCCCATCAACACACCAAAATGTCCCTAATGGCATTGCAATTTATTTATGTTTGCAGGTATTTTTTAGTATACAATTTCAGATATATGGAATTACAGAGTCAAAAGATGTGTTCATGTATATTGAAAAATATACCTGCCAGAATGACTGATCTACAGTAAACAGTGCCTGATCTACAGTAAACAGTGCCCAACAGCTCTTGGTCTTACCTTGTGCTTATTTTGGATGCTATTGTTCTTTCTGTTTTAAAACTTTCATTAATTTATATTTTACATTCCAATCCAAGTTCCCCTTCGGTCCTCTCCTCCCACTCCCTCCACACCTGTCCCCCACTTCTCCCTCTACAGTTCTTCAATGTTGAGTAATCTGATGGGTCACAATTTTCTCTTGACACGTATTTTTCATTTTTGTTGATTATCACAATGAAGAATTTTTCAAGCAGTTACTTGCTGTTCTTGTTTTTCTTGGCTCTTGTACACTGGAGGTAGTCCAAAAATAAGAGATCATGAACATCAATGAAATGCCATTTTGTCTGTCTTTGTGACAAGTATCATTTCATTTAAGCTTCACAACATATTTGTGAATTTGTGCTGTAGAATTCAATCTTATGAATGGCAATCGAGGATTAAGTACTACAAAGCTTTCTTTTATGTCACACTGTAAGTATCAAAGCCAGAGCCCAAATTTGATTTTCTGAACACTGGATAACACAAATCTCCATAATTCCACCTGTTTTTGAATTCCATGCCCTCTGCTACTATGTTTTTACCAGTTTTTTTATTGCACCAAAATTATGTATCCATTTATGACTCTAGTACTTCAGTATTCAGCGTGATTCTAAGTTATTTCTGAACGGAGAGTTTTATAATTCTCATCTGACTATTATTGTCTTTGGTTGAACTGCTTTTTAATTGACTCATATTCCTACATAGAAAAATTCTCACATTATATGAAGTCCACAAATGTGTCTGTGGTCTGGCATCAAGTTAGCTAACCTTATCAATTGCTTAAATCAACTGCATAACCTTGTTCTGCTCTTCAACAAAGCAATGCAGTTATTTCAGTAGTTTATGATTCCTAGTGAAAACCCTCATATTTGCCAGTATATATATTTTCCATATGTCTGCATTACCAATAGTCAGTACCAAGACACATCCCTAGTAAGACAATTATGTCTTTGATCTGTAACTTGCTATGTACAAATATTTTCATGTTCTTCATTCTCTGGTGAAATTTTTGCTTACTCTTTTTTTTAACTACAGTGCCATTTCCATGTCTAAAACAATCATCATTAATTTTTTCACTTATTATATTTAAACCTGATTTTGAAAAATCAGACATTCTGTCCTATTTATTCTATGTACATGTATTCCTAGAAGAATATTTGTATGCATTATTATTGAATATAAATAATGTATATAATATAAATAATGTACATAAAAATGTAACCATTTTTAAATTATTTATTTTAGATTTGAGTTTGTAATATACTTATATAATTTCCCCTTCCCTTTACTCCCCCAACCTTCCCTCATATGCCTCCTTCCTCTATCTCAAATTCATGACCTCTTTCTGCATTGCTCTTACACACATACACACATATATATGCTTGCACAGACACACACACACAAACACACACACACACACACACACACACACACATCCTTCTTTGTCTATACTTACTTGTATATATGTTTTCAGGGCTGACCATCTGGTGTTGCATAAACAATTTGTATTTTCTTTACTTAGGATAACTCTCTAGCTTCCTTTCATTATCTTATTTCTTTGTATAGAGTTGAGGAATCCTTATTTCCCCTCCCTATCCATTTTAACATGTCTGTTGTGTTTGTTCATGTTCTTCCCACATTAAATAATCATTTTGTAATATTGGGAGATAGCTTCTGACATCCCTGTGAGACAGGATCTCACAGCAAACTCACTGATTCTCTGCCTCTTGGAAAATTTTTTTTCTTGTTCTTAAGCATGGACAACTGATCCTTAGGTGGGAAAGGTTTTGTGGCTATATTCTTTGGCTGTTTTCCATAAAGCTGTAGTTTATTATTTAAAGTTTTCTATTATGGTCTCCATCTGCTGCAAAGAGAAGCTTCCTTGATGAGTTGTGAGGACTACACATACCTATGGTTATGAGGATAAATATTTAGAATGTAGTTAGGGATTATGCTGGGTTACTAAAGTGACAGTTGTAGGTTCTTCTCTAAAACAATATTTTTTTTAGCTCTTAGGAAAATTGTGCCATCTTGGACTTTGTTGTGACTCCTGTTGGTTTCATAGCTGAGTTGGATTGTTGGATGCTTCCCTCCTTTGGAATCTTGCATGGTGTCCTCAATTTTAGTCCTTAAGAAGGAGGCTGTGGAATTCTAGCTTAGTGTCAGCTGATCCCTGTGTTTTAAGTTTATGGTGTACTCAGCAATAGGGGGTTTAATTCCACAGTTAGAAGACAACCTAGGGCATTAGGAATAGACTGTCATGTTTTGGAAGTCGACTATGTAGTTTATCCAAGATGATCAAAAGACAAAATAAATCCATTATTTTAAAGTACCCGAGGGATTTATATTTTCAAGATTTACAGTTCACATACCTTTCTAACATTTAAAAACATTTTAAGGACATACAGTGATATCACTTAAGGAATCCAAAATAAAAGAAACTACTGAAAATTCATTAATAACACTGAAACCATTAACAGAAATCTGGCTAATTATCAAATAATTTTATTTATCTTTGTATTTGTTTCAGTACTTACTTTCCGTAATTCTAAAATCTCCATCTTTTAAGCATTTTAATTATCTAAAGCATAATAGCAAAGATACTTATTTGTTTACTATAAATTTTCTTTAAAGTTATTTTTCAAAGGAAAGGTATTTTACATATTTTATGGAAATGATTCATCCATTTAACTTTTGTTAATGGATGCCTTTAAAAAAGGCAGAATAAAATGAATTGTTTTGATAAAAATGTGGAGACATTAAATTATTGAGCTATTTATGCACAATTTTGATAACTGCTTTTAGACGATACCCTGTTTGATGGAAGTATGTAAAAGGGAAATTAAGTACTATTTATTGTTAGACAACTGTGTTTTCATAAATCTATGGCATGTTGTGATAATTTTCACAAATCTGTCAATAGTAGGCCAAATTAACAGTGCCACCATGAAAATATCTATGAGTTGCTTATGAAAATTGCACTATTTCTATTTTGTATTTCAGGATAGATTCAATTACAACTAGTCAATCTGAACATTGAATGAGAGTATATTCAATTTTAAGCACCAATATACGCCACAGGAAAGCCTTACTTCCGTCTCATATGGCAACAAAACACTTAGTCAAATCAGGAAAATGAATGGAGGAAGAAAAAGCCATGGAAAGCTAGCCCAATGGAAGGCATTCACCCACATCCTGGCACTCTGTAGGTAATATCACCACATGAAACCATTTTATGTTACTATGCACAGAAGTAATCAATCTGACAAGACAAACTGAACAGCTCTGCATTTCCCACCACTTTGAATAAAGCAGTTGGAGTAAGAAGCACATTTAGAAACTTTTAGACATAACAAAGTAGCATTGTGACAATGCTTTATTATATACAGCACCTCAGTGGAGTCAGTGACAGAATTTCACAATTGAATCTGTTACTTATTAATATCACGTTGGTCCTCTCAAGTACCAAGGAAAAAGGGTATCTATAGTTATTCATATACTGCTTTGAATTTGTTTTCCAATAAGTGAGTTCTAGTGAAGCTGGGCTGTGCCATCAAATGGGAGTTAAAGACAATTCAAGTAATAAAACATCCCAACTCAAGACAAAACAAGTTTCTTTTACCCCAGAGTTTCAATTTTTAGAATTGTAAATGTAAAGTTGTAATACCAAACTATGTGGTTGATTGTCTGCAGTCAGATTTATACCTACATTCTTTGTGGGTAGAAAAGATTTCTATACCTGAAATAAAATAGAGTCTGTGTCAGTAAAACTGCAATTTATGTTCTGTAGGTCTAGTGGTTTGAAAACAAAAGTCACTTCTGAAATATGTATAAATACAAAGAGCATTTAAAGGAACAATTAACTATAAAAGATAATAGCATATCTTCATAGACAAAATTCAGAATGCTCCTGCCATCCACACACAAAAGTTTCTCACTCTAATTGTGGGGTAGGCTGGGTGGGGGGCGGAGGCAAAGGGGGCAGAGATGATAGAATGCAGAACTGTGGTTGGAATGTAAAATGAAATCCATATATATATATATATATATATATATATATATATTTAAAAAGTATGATTGTTTCACTTTTGTATATATTTATTATGTTTTCTCAGTTTACATATCAACCCCAGTTCCTTATTCCTCCCTCCCTCCCATGCTCCCTGACCCCCTCCAATCCCACTCCCCCCACTCCACAGGGAGGGTGATGCCTTCCAGGATTTTTACTTCTTAAATCAACAGTTGTATTACTGGTCTCATGTCCTAAGGAGCTATGTGATTCTTCATTCAGGCTATGAACCTATTCCAGCTTAACAGCAAGGCACTGATCAACCTGATCCTGCAATGACATTTAGTAAGCTAATATTTCATATGGTAGAAAGTGATTTTTAAAAGTTTTGTAGATTTGATAAAAATAAAGTTTTTCAAACATTAAATAATTAGGACCCCAGGAGAAGGAAGAATGTTTGTTTTAGATCTTCTCCTCCTTGTCCACAACCTTGTCCTTCCCCTTCTTTTCTCTACTTCAGAAATAGGACACTGATTGTGAATCTTTCTACTCATTAAGACTCTAGTCTTTGTCTGGATTTGATTCATTGATAGCAAAACAACAGGAACAAACTTTAGATATATTACATCCATTTTACATAAATTTTACTTTATTAACTTGTTTTTAGATTCATAGTAAATATATTTTTCATTTTAAAAATTCAGAAGATATGTTGGAAAATACCAATTAATAAATTAAAATTCTCAACAGTTGCGAATTTATGTTTTTGTATAAACATTTCATATATTTTATTCTTTGTTATTAAACATGTATTTATTGATTTATATATAATAATTGAAATATATTTTTCCTATATACTGTATTTTGCTTAGTTTTTTCTTAGTTAAACTGTTTTATGAAAGATTTCGCCAAAATGTATTCATTAAAAATGTTCTAGTTACAGATAGAGAGGACCTCATGGGAGCCTACCTTGCCCAGGGGAGAGAATGGCACTTAAAATCTATTTTGGAAGAAAAACTCACTACCTTCAGTGATAAAACCACTGGTTCCTATACATTCTTCACTGAATAGTCTTACACCCATGCCTGTTTGGGTGTGCGAAATTTTACAAGAATACTTTAATAAAAAAAATAGTTCTGTTTTCTCTAAATTGAAAAAGGCTTTTCTTTTTGAAACAAACAGAGATAAATGGGGTTGTTCTTTGGGTCTTAATGTTTTTCACTGTTCAAAATGTGTGTTGAGTGCTCTGAGTAAAAGTACCACAGGCAAGCTAGATCAAAGAAGCTAGCTCACCAAATTCTTACAAATATGAAAACATAAGGGAGAGTGGAGTTCAGCAAAAGCTTTGTCATGAAAGAATATCTATTCCCCCCTAACATGGTGTATAAACAAAGAAATGAAAACTTTCATTAAGAGTGGATCCCAACTCAGACCTCAGAAGCTGCACTTAAGACAGGACTATTGGAATACAGAGTTCCTAGGTTCTGCTGAGAGTACAATGGGTGGATCACCTCGTCCTACTGACTCTGCTACCTGGAGTCCAAAGAAACTAAACCAAAGCCTCATGCATAGCCTATGTGACCCTGATACATAGCCGGAATTCTTCCTTACCTGAGTCATATAGCATCTCCTTATCCTGACTGTCATTAAGAAATGGCACCCTGTATTGTTTCTGGGGCCCAGAAGTGCTTTTTCTAGACTCCCATTATGTATCTAGCATTATGTATAAAAATATGATTCATTCATTTGTTAAGTCTTCATCTAATTTCTTTGCCCTCCCCCAAAATGAAAAGAACAATTAACAGAAGGGAAGTAGAAACATCCCTGAAATCATACACAGTTCTCCCAAGCACACTATAAGGAGAAACATGGATTAGGTGAACAAATGGAAAAATCACTTTGAGCAGCATTTTCCCATTGCCTAGGGTGTCAGTATCTTAGTATTTCACAGCATCTTAGTTCATTTTCTAGTTGCTGTGATTATGATAAGGCATTTTGACAATGCATGTTAAGGGAGAAATGGTGTGTTTGGATAGACATTTCAAGATGCAGTCCATCATGACAGAAGAATTAAGACAGCAAAAGCTTGAAATAGCTGTTCCCATTGCATTCACAATTGGCAAATATAGAGATGATTGAATGCCAGCTGGGTGTGGTGGCTCACTCCTTTAATCCCAGCATTGGAGAGGCAGAGGCAGGCAGACCTCTGTGATTTCAAGGCCAGCCTAGTCTACAGAGTAAATCCAAAGACAGCCAAAGTTACACCGAAAAACCCTCCCCCAAAAAACAAATACAAAAATAAAAATAAAAGAAATTGAATAATAAAAAAAACCTACCCACCTACATAGAAGGCTTGGGTACTGTATGTTATTGTGTTGTTTTTGAATTTTTGATTTCTGAGGAAGGAGCAACAGCTGATAAAAGATATTTGATTATAAATGCTGATAGATTAATCCAACTTATATATTTGAAAATGCCTCGACTTCAAAATTTAAGTCTAAGGACATGTTACTTTGGAATAGATGTTCTGCTTTTGTTTCCACAGGTGATGAAAAGTTGTAGATTCCTTCCAGATGAATATGGTTTGATCAAGCAAGACCCCCTGAAGTAGTGGCCCAGGTGATCCTCAACCAAAACACTTGCAACAGTGCGGCTTTGCAGACTATGAAAGCCAGGATTTGGTCAAGCTTCTGGGTTTTCTGAGGATCCCCTTGACATTGACAGCAGGAAGCAATTTGGAGAGAACGATAGTCACATTCCCAAATATTGTATATATAATGTTTGTTTTTATTTACACAAGATTGTTTATAAATAGTTAATGACCACAGTCAATTTCATTCTAAAGATAGAAAAGAATATGATGTAGAAGTGAATACTTTGCATTGGTATGGATTTTGGTTTCTTGATTCAAATTTAAGTCAGTTGTGTTATATGTATATTTCTACTCTTGTTTAGCTATTGTTTATACAGCTCATTTAAAAATGTAATGAATAATTAAAAACACAGATCATAGGCAGCAACCTATACTAGTCACACATAGCTTTTCTAGATATACAGAAATATTTTTTCAAATGGACAGGTAGTCTTCAAAACCTTTCTAAGACCAATACAGTATGGCATTTAAAATGGTTTATTAGGATTTTTCATGACAATGAGACACAACTGCTCTTAGAAACACCAATTACCACAGAGAGGAAAATGGGCATCTATGAAACTGATTATGGAGTTTGCCTTCAATAAGGCAAACTCTGGCCTATTGCGCAAAGAAACTGTTCTTGTCTGGACTTCTTGATAGCATGCTGTCCAAATGGGACATGTAGGACCCACAGGAAAGTGACTGCTGAACTTGACATAACAAGATGTGACAGTCGTTCAGGGTTTCCTCTTCATGAAAGAGTCTGCCAGACATTGTGCAGGACACATAGAAAAAAATAACAAATTTCCAATACATGTGTGACAGTTTTAAGTTCCCTGCTTCACTGAGAAGTCTGTTAGACACTCTAGGCTTACAGGCTGAAGATGGATGGCCCAATGTTACAGAGAAAATCTGGAAGACTGTCTAGGCTTTGAGATATCTCTGTCAATTGTTTATGTATTATCCTTCTGTGGCCTTTGATAGAGTTGAAGACAGATAATCATAGTTATGGTTTTATTTAGTTTTGGTAAAAGATAAGTTGTTTAGTCATACAACAATAGGGTAGATGATAGAATATTTTCTTTAAACTTTGCCAAATATTAGTGTACTAAATATTATTAACTATTGTTGCATGATAACTGTTCTGTTATATAATTTTACTATGTTAAAATTAAAACCTTTCTTTTTATTTAGACAGAAAAGAGGAGATGATGGAGGATGGTGTTCTATATGTTGTGGATATATATGTTTATCTTGTAGGTTAATTAATACATGCAGATTACCCAGTAGACAGGCAAGAAATATAAGGAGGGCTACCAGACTAGGAAAATTATTGGAAGAGGAAAGGCAGAGAAGGAGACTAGAGAGATGTCATGTAGCTGTCAATGTAATAAGCATTACAGGTAAGCCATAGCCTCATGATAATTCAGTTTAATAGAAAAGGGTAATAATTAAGAGAGAGCTAGCCAACAGAAGCCTGAGCCACTGGCAAAACAGTTTATAATTGATATAAGCCTGTTTGTGTTTATTTGGGGTGGAACATCTGTGGGACCAGGCAGGTCAGAAAATTCCATTAACAATGCTTTGTGAAATAAAACATTTATATTGTTTATGAGGCTGGGGACATAGTTTAGTAATGAAATACTCTCTTACATTTGAACTCCTGAGTCTGATAGTCAACACTGTAAAACAGAATTTATAGAAAATGGCTTGGGAATTTGTTGATGAAGTATATAAGCACAATATAAATATGAATAAATAATGTATCTATAACATACACACAACATACCATACACAAATCAGGAGTCATATTCTTGATTTCCTATTGTAGCAAAGCTTTGATTATCCACAGTTAATATTCAGCCTATAAAATAAACTAGAAAAATGCAAGCTCTTTTCACATTATTCAACTTGAAGGAAGCCTTTACATCCATAGACAATAATTTTGATCCTCTTGTAAAATCAATCTGCAGGTAATTGATGGTAAGATGGAGGTTCATGGATATCTAAAATGTGTAAAGAGGTTTAAGGACAACATTGCAAAGTGAAATATGCCAAGCTGAACCCACTTCTAGTAGCATGGTTCCCTCTTTAAAGGACAGAAATCACATGACTTCTTATATAAAGTGATGGACAAAACTACCAATTAGCCTGACTATTCTCACAATTTTCAAATCCAATGGCAGATCCTACTGTGTGGGTATTGTTTTCCTGGGAGCTCATTTGTCAGAAGCCCATGAGGGCAAAGGGAGCAGAGAGAACTTCTTGAAGTGAGCTTCAAGAGATGTCTCATTTTATTGTTCTGGGAGTAAGGTATATGATGGTTACAGGCAGGAATGGATGACTGGTAATAACACAGTGCCTATTTGTGTCTCATACTGCTCCTTTACTCAGCATGTTTGTCAGGTCAAACAGATATTTTAGAGTGTCTGTAGAGGTTTCAAAATGCAGGATCATGACACTTGCAAATAGAGGTGATTTATCTGTTCTTTTTAAATTTGCATTTATTTTATTATTCCTCTCTCTTGGCTAATTTCTTTTCCTAAGGCATCCAGCACTGTAGAGTAGAGATTACAAGTAATATTTTCTTTTCTTTGATTTTTCAGAAAATGTTTTCAAATTTTCTTATTTTGTATAATACTAGCTCTAGGTATGTAATTATAGCCTTTGATATATGGAGACTGATCCAGTCCTAAAGAGAAACAGCTCATACAAAGATGAGCTCAGCACCTGGGATCATGTGCCTTTAGTCCCAGCATTAAAGAGGTATATAATATAGGAGCAAGGTCTCAGTATCACTCATTCATTCTCCAACCACATTGCGGATAGGAAGATTCATTTTCTAGCCACATTGAGGATAAAAAGATATTCATTCCCAGAATTTCACAGCCATGCGGAGGAGAGGCAGTAGTATCTGAAATAGTGGTAAGGACTAGTAGCCAGAGACTTTGCTTTTCTGATCTTCAGCTTGAAACTTGAACTCCAATATTTGTTTCTAGGTCTTTTATTTATCATGTTACAAAGGTATTTCTCATGCTTTTATATAGAGAATCTAGATTTAAAGCAATAGCTTTATTATTTATTAATTATGCACATGTGTGGAGAGGGCATGCTCAGTTGAGTGCAGGAGAATGCAGTTAACTGCTAAGCTGTTTCATAAGCCCAAGAACCTACACACACACACACACACACACACACACACACACACACACACACACACACCACAGAGAGAGAGAGAGAGAGAGAGAGAGAGAGAGAGAGAGAAAGAGAGTGAGAGAGAGAGTATGTATTTATGGATGGAGAAAGGGACTATGCTGGAAGAGAAAGGCACAAAGGGGGAAAAGGTATAGCAAGACGAATATAAGATCAGGATATATATTTTCTGTGTATCAAATCCCTCTCCACCCCGTGTGTGTGTGTGTGTGTGTGTGTGTGTGTGTGTGTGTGTGTGTGTGCGCATGTGTGAGGAGTGCAGGTATATTTGTATGAAAACATGATTAAGTATATCAAATTAAAGAGGAAGTCATGAGAAAAGGAGAGGCAGAAAGTGAGAAGACAGTTGAGAAGGTCAAATATAAGTAAGATACACAATCTTCCCCTCTCAGGTCTCCCTGACAGAAAACCCGGCTGTTCCTAGCTCCTAAATTTATGCACATGAAGTCTTGATATCCAGCCTGGAAACAGTTTTAGAAGCAGGTCTCAGGATAGGTCAACTGCTTATTTCCACATGTTCGAAAACAATAGCACATGTGTTAATCAACCTGAAGCCATATGCATGGCCTAAGACTGGGAAGCACAGTCTAATAATTTGGGTTTCTATTGCTGACTGAGTTTTATACAAGCTTTTGCTGAGAATGCAATTCCTATTTAACTCATCAACACATTTAATTACAAGAATCCTTAAGTACACCCAAATATACAAAACCAATTTACCCTATTTTCCTTCTTGCTCAGCATTTTCCTGCTCTCTACTCACTGCCACAATTTTTCCACAGCCATTTCTATAAAATGTGTTTTCTAGAATTAATCTCTTGTTAGAAATCTATGTCTTACACCCTAAGCCTATGTACACAATTATCTGTAAACATATTTGACATTAGTTTATGTTTCCTTTCAGATTCAGCACATTAAACTCCCCAACAGTTTTTCTAACAGGAACATGATATTCTCTTAGCCTCCTATACAATAAATAACTTAGTGTTCTCAAATCACATTGGCTTCCTCCTGACTGCCTATCTCTAATTCCTAATAGTGCTTCTCTTACTCTCCCATAAGCTCTACCCACCTAAGGTTTGTTGACAGCAAACTCCATGCATTTTCTACAGCTACTTTCAACCTCTAAAATTGTCATCCCTTATTTGTAATGTGCATTGCTGTATAACTCACATTGTTCTGTTTCAGGAACTTCAATCAGAATAAATGTAAAAAAATCCAATACTCAACACTGAAAAAGTCTGTACTGGGAACAAATCAATCTAAACTTTTCATTTTCAAATCTTTGGAGAAGTCTTGGACTTTGTCAGCATCTCAAACTATTGGGCCACTGTTGATTTTAAACTCTTAACATATAATCATTACTCACATCTTCATTTATCTTCATTTCTTTCTATTCTTATGCTAGGGAAATCTCTCTGATGTTACTGAATGCTTTATTGTGTGCAATCTGATTCACTTCTAGACACACTATGCTGCAACTCAACTTCCTCTCTGTCTAGGCTTGTTTCAAATTGACAAAATCTAGCCAGGATACCTAACTCCTAACACACCTTTCTTCTTTTCTTCTTTCTTCATAAATGAGGGGGGGCAAACCAACTTCCAGAGGGAAATATGGATTTTAATATAAATGATGACAGCAATAAAAAGCTCTTATTTTGTTACTTGAATAACTATGAAGATTATTTATCCCAGGACACCAGGTACATGTCAATCCATATTCAGTCCCATAATCTTCATAGTAAACATTTGACACTCCTCACCCAGAACTGTCATTCTTCTTTTTTTCCAGGAAGCTGATACTGACTGAAGACCTGCTTGAAGCAGAAAGCTGTACTGATGGCTTTTGTGAACAAGGCTTGCCATTTATAAAATAAACAGCCAATTAAATCACACTCAGAGTATGGTCAGGTAATAAATGAGTCCAAACAAAACCTATTAAGAAATGCTAAACTTGGCTTGGGTAAAACAATAAAACTTTGATTAAAAAATTCTAAAATAATTAGAAGAACTTTTGACACATTCAGTTTTATGGATAAGGCTTAGCTGCATTTTTCTAATTGCAGAGGCCGGCTCAAACAACTGTGAAGTGTATGGTTTCATTAAAATTCCAAAAGTCAAGTAATAGGATATCTATAAGTCCACAGTTGCCAAGAGTTAAGTGTAGGGGTTAACCAGGAAGGAGCAGCAGAGGGAAGATGAGAAAGGCTGAATATGTGATGTCCTGAGTCCATGTGTATTGTTGACATGGCCATGGCCATCCATGCCAAAGATGCCAGAAACTAGACTGATGAAGGAATTCTAAAGACCTTTCCCTGGGGGCTAGGCTGCTAAGGAAAAAAGGAAAGGACATGTTGTTAGTAACAGTGTGTGTGAAAATATTCACCATCCTTATATTTTTGGGTTGTTAAAGCATGAACATGGCTCCCCTTACATTAATTGCTTATGAAGACTAGCCAGCCCTCTCCTTGATCTAGCTATATCCCATAAATGCCACCCTCTTGACCATCTCTATGCAATAACCCCTCCAATGAGTCCAAATGTATACAATGACACCCCTCTGTGTTCAACTCTGCCCAGTAACCCCACTGAGCTTCAAAAGTGCAGAGGCTTATGTATCAGAGAGCTGAGACAGCCTGGTCCTAGTTGCTGTCTGTGTATGTATCTACATTTGCCTTTTCTTCATTCTCTTACCACCCTAGTCACGTCCAAGTCCCTGAGGCCATGCTGCACTGGCAGGGATGAAACTGTTCTGCATCCTGATTACAGCGTTGGTTAGAAAGATCTATCATCTTTCAGAACACAGAACCTTAAACTGCAAGGTAAATTTATATGTGAAATATTATAGGTAATTTTGAAATTAGCATTCTTATAAAGATGAGGAAAGATGTGTATTCCTATAAATGTCAAACTTCTAGGTCAAACAATCTCATAGATAAACCAAAATATATGCTTCTCAAAATATTAGTACTAAAACTTAAAAAAATGGAGATCTTTCTCTCTCTTTTCTCCTTTATCATTATGTTTGCATTTGACTGTTTACGTGTAAGGAGCTAAATAAAGGAGAACAAGGATTGTACAGAAAAGTAAAAAGTCAGGAAAAAATGATAGTAGACAAAAATTTGAAAATTTGACTGCAAATAAATCTATGTGTAATCTAAACAACATGTACAAAGCCATCCCAGGTAAATTTGGTGAACAAAGAGGAAGAAAAATGGTGGGGGGGAAGTAATTCGCTAATATAAGCCAAACCAAATTGCACAATCTTCTAATTCAAGTTTCAATTAAGTGCTGAGCAGGGGGGAAGGAAGTCTAACAAGTGAATTTGCATCTCCACAAAGACTGGACCCACTGCCTGCCTGCTATTTGTTTCTGAAGAAAAGGCTAGCTCAGAGGTGGTTTCACTGACATTGAATTTTCTACAATGCATCAGTTCCTTTGGTGTGAGTACCATGACTAGCAATCAGTAGAGTTTTACTTTTCAATGTGAAAACTGTTTTTTATAAACACATAAAAAGCACCTGGGCAGTACTAGAAGCATAATAAAAATAAAACTGAAAAATGTTAATCTCCCATAAAAATCCTGTGCTAATTTCTATTTGTGACACATATATGTTTTCCAGTGATGTCTAGCGATGGATAATTTGGAAGCTCTAGTCTGTCATTGAGACTGAACATTGTTTGTGCCATTGTTATTATTGGATCTTGTCAAATAAGCAGCACTATGTTTTAGTGTAATTTTTTTAAGGAACATCATAATCAATTGAAATGATGATAATTAGACTTTTAGAAAGCTGGTATTCCCTAAAACACAGCTTGTAGGCCAAGCCTTTGGTAGAAGCTGCCATTATTAGCAGGTGTGCTGGGCTTTCTACTTGTCAGAGGTTTATAATACTAGGCATTGGTTTGGTAATAATGCATATTTCCAGGAACATTTTCTATGACAGAAAATTATGCAGCATGGAGCTATCTGGTTTGTTTAACTCATAACTAGTAAATATCAAATTGTACCAGCGCTTCCCTTTCTATAACCACAGATGGCATGGAGGATGTTCAGGAAAAATTAGGAAAACAAAAATGACTTTAGTTACTAACAGAGCAACTAAATAATTTCTATCATTTTGGACAAAATTTTGTTCGTTAGTTCTTTAAAACAATGCTACCCTTAAAATTCTGGTGTGTATGTGTTTGTGCATGCATGAGAGAGAGAGTATGTCAGAGAGAGAGAGACAGGTGTTTTGTGTGGTGTGTATGTGTGTGTGTGTGTGTTACAGGAAAATCACTGTGCCTGTACATGTTTCATGTGAAGGCCAATAGAGAACATCAAATATCTTCCTCCTTCACTCCTTTCTCTTTGTCTTATAGACTTAAGGCAAGAGCATCCACTGAACTCAAGCTTGCCAGTTTCACCCAGGTTGGCCAGCCAGTGAGTTCTTAGGAAATGCCTGCCTCTGTAATCCTATTTGCCGCTATTGCAAGCATGTGGCCAGATGTCTACTTCTGTGCATGCTGAAAATGAAAGCTCAGCTTCTCCTACTTGCAGAAGAATCATTTTCAACCACTGAGCCATCCCCTTCAAACCCCTTGAACGTTTCTGAATGATCAATGTTATGTTAAATAATGACTACTACACTTCCAATTAAGATCGCATAGCACTTTTAATCAGCCTACCTCAAGATCCAGTAATTCCCTTCTTAGGTATATACCCAAAAATGCACATCTAAACAATAAGGACATCTGTTCAACTATGTTCATAGCAGTATTATTTGTAAAAACCAGAACCTGGAAGCAATCTAAGTGCCCCTCTGAACGATGAACATAGATATGAGATCTAGATATATTGCTACAAACAAACTGCAGTAATCATCTGTCCTGAAATTCTCACTGAATAAATATTTGAAGTATGATGTTGAGTGATTTTGGATATATCACCCGATTTCTGTTATGCTAAATTCCTAATAATTGGTATAATATGAGGACTATTTAAGAGGAAATTTTTAAATGTTAATCAAACTCACTTAATAAGTTACACTTATTGAAGTGTATTTCTAGAAAGCCATCTCATATCCATTATATATTTTCATTATAATCAGATTAGGTAAGCCAGAAAGTAGAACATTCATGATTAGAGTAATAAAATGATAGCTTCATGGAAATAAACAGTGTCCTCAAGTTTACTTAAAATGAAATATGAAAACTTGAACATGAATACATTTCTTGATTATATGGACAATGTGGATTTCTATTTTTACTATGCAAATTTCTATTTTTCCTTCTAAGAAGGAAAGCTTATATTATCACCATTATCATATTATTATAATGAAATTATTTCAGTTTTCTCGATGACAAACCTCATTTAAGGACACTTGTTAGTGACATCTCAGGCTCTTCTACATAATCATTTACTTAATAGGATAAAATCTAATCATGTCTCAAACAGGAATATATTTTGATTTGGTGATATCTCTATACTAACTTTTCAAGAGAACTGAGTATAAATTGGAAATATGTATACAGATAATCGAAAGAAAAAATAAGTTGGACATAGTCAATCTATTACCTTTTTGGATCTGTCCACAATCTCCTTATTTATTCTCTATCAGTTCTTGCCTTGCCAATGCAAATAGCATATATACTGGTAGTCAGCACTTCCATTTTTATTCAGGATGAAAAACAATTCATATAAGAAAAATCATATTCCTTTAACAATCTTGCCCCAACGTGAATTTTCAGCTCTATTTTGCTACTACAAACAAGTAAGTCCATTTTTCTTGTTTGAGTCTTCTATAAACCTACTTCTATTTTCTTCATCAAATAAGAAAAATTGAGACAGAGACCAAGAATCATGTCACTTTATCTTGGTAAATGCTTGCCATAAACTAGTTTATGCCGAGCTTCAGCAAGGCAGGATTTCACTTATCATTTAATTTTGAATTCAGTGTGTGGGGGAAGAGTGTCAAGAGAAATTTTAGCCATTATTTTAACTTACTTTATCCCTTCAGTTAGACTGGGTGGTAATTTATTAGAACAGGCATTAGGAAAACACTTGTTTTAAATTTATTTATCTTGGGTTATTCATCAGATACATTTCAAATAAAATTTTAATTTATTTACTTATGATTCTGTGGAAGCAGAAGCCTATAATAGAATTCTTAGAAAAACATTAAATTTTTAAGAAAATATCATGATAGAAAATTGTAATACACATTTGGTGGCTGAGATCCCAAGAATAAAGGTACAAAAACAAACTTCCTCTTTTGAGTCTTATAGTATATAAATGTACTCTCTATATACTATACTGAGATAAGTCTCATGTAGTCTTTTATTTTCATATAATTAACATATTTTAATTTGAATAAAATATTAGATATTTTCATGTAATTGAAAAGCACATCATGAAAAACTTCCAGAATTTTGCTGTTTGGATTGACACAGGTATGATGAAGAGGGGCAATTATTATAAATGTGGGCTCTTTCTGAAATGATGTTGTATTGAGTTTCATTTTGTGTAAGGAATTCTTCCTTAATTGCCTTGTTTTACTTTTAGTTCTTATTTCAGTTCTCCATAAAGTATACTTAATTGTCCAGCAAAAGTTCTAGATGGACAGATTAGTGGCCTCCAAACATGTGGACCATAATCCATTAATTCATTCTGTTCTAATGATGGATGATGTCCATTTTGAATATACATTATATACATATACATATATATATATATATATATATATATATATATATATATTCATTGACTTGTGGTCAATGAATCTATGTAGAATATGGTTAGTACTATAGAATCTGCATAGGGTACTTGTAGAAATGACCAGAGTAGGAATAGAAGACAAAAGACAGTGAGAGGGATGGGGGGAGAAAGAGAATGAACACAAAAGAGGGAAACATTATTGGTTTGAAGGAAAACTGAACCTAAAGACAAATCTAGAGACCTACAAGATTGCCACCAACTAACAATTTGAGCAACTGTGGAAAGGCTACCATAAATGCCTTTCCCGGATAGTGAGATCAACAACTAACTTATCCACCATCATGGAGTCCTCATCTAGGAACTGCTGGAAACAGAAACAAACACCCATACCTAAACTCTGAGTCGAACTATAATCCAGATGCAGAGGGAGAGGACAAGACCAGGTTGCAGAAACACATAGAGACAGCTAACCTGAACAAGGAGGAGCTAACTGGACCCAGACTGATAGCTGGGAAGCCAGCATGGGTCTGACTCAGGGCCCCCTGAGTATGGGTCTCAGCTAGAAGGACTGTGTAGTCTAAGGGACTTCAGACAGTGGAACCAGGTTGTATCCCCGGTGCACAAAAAGACCTTGGGAACACATCCCCCATGGAGGGATATTCCCTTAACCTAGAGACAGGAGAGATGTCCTAGTCCCTACTTCAAATGACTTTACAGATTTACATGACCCCACCTGGAAGGCATTGCCCTACATGTGGAATTGGGGTGGTTGGATGGGAGGCGAGGGTGGTCAGGGTGCTTGTGAGAGGGGAGAGAGAGTAAGAGGGAGGGAGACAGGGAGAGAGGGAGGGAGGGAGAACTGGGATTGATATGTAAAATAAAAATTAGTAATAAAAAAAAGCTTGACATTATAAGCCAGACTTTCATCCAAGTGGTAATTAATTAAATACTGTGCTTTGAGATCATTTACAACTATGTACTTGTTCTACCTACATACTGTATGTTCAACATGTTCAACATTAAAGGACTTCTAATAAAAACCAAAAACTCAATCTTAATAAATTATACAAATTGCAATATTGTAATATACACCGTTTCCTTTTTTTTCTTTGCCACTTTTGCATGCCCCTTACTCAAATGTGTGTGTACACACACACACACACACACACACACACACACACACACACACACACATATATTGAAATGCCATGACCACATCTAAGTATATTCTTATAACCATCAGGCATTTAAAGCAATGTACTGCCCACAAAAAGGAATGCTGGAAACAAAAGGTGTGTATAGATTAAATAGTATCTAATTGTAGCCAGTGGGGGCAGTGGTGGACAGAAAAAACAACTTTCTTCTGTTTGAGATTTCTATAAAAGTTTAAGGCAAAATATTCCTCATTCCCTTTTGGTACTGTGTTTGCTTTGCTATTCGATATAGAAAGAAGGTAGCCTTTGTTAGGACTACTACTCTTTATATTAGACTTGCTTGGATTAGAGTAATGTTAAATTAGATGATTTTCTTTGAGTCTATTCTGCTAGGATAGAACAAGGAATAATAAAACTCCTGAATAAAACAGGTCTGCTCTTTAGTAAATGATGCTAAGAGGTAGTCTTCTTTCACTTATGTGGCATAACTACAGAGATGAGCTAAGTCGATGACTCAGTTGTTCAAGTACTTTTTGGTTGAGCATGAGAACCTGCGTGGAAACCATAGTAACGACTTCAAAGGCAGGTGTACTATCATAGACTTGTAACACCAGTACTGGATGATGAAACAGATATACTACTTTTTCTTCCCTCATTTTAATTTTGATTTCATGTTACATTCTAACCACAGTTATCCTACCCCTCTCACCTCTCCTCACCTTTTGCCTCCTTCTACCAACAATCACATCACTCCTAGTTCACTACCAGTCAACTCTTCCTTACAGGTAAGGGCTTCCATGAGGAGTCCACATAGTCTGGAGAGGCAGATATATTCTTTAACTTCATTACTATTCAGTCTGGCCATATTGATGAGCATCAAATTCACTGCAAAACTATTTTTCTATATAATAATGGTGTAAAGTGAAACAAGCAAGGCATCTGATGTTTACCTATGGCCTTTACTTGCATATGTGCCTACACTTCTTTATGGATATGTTTGTAAATGCACGCACCCATATATGGACAAACACACCTACACACCATATTGCTCACATGTAACCTAAAGAAAGAATCTACAGAGGAAAAATTATCCCTGATCTATACATTTGAAAGGCATTTCAGGCTGAAAAAGAAAAACAAATAGAAATATACAGGGTGCCAGGGAGCAAATAGTATTATTTTAGAATATTTGTTTAACTATGCAAAGATACATTGCATTTGTTTAATTAGCTTAAGATATGTTGCTCTTTTATCTTGTCTGCCTAAGGTACCTGTTTTGTCTAATAAAAATGTGAATGGATGAGAGTGAGGCAGAAGACACATGTGTGGCTTCTTGGCAGGGTGAGCAAGTAGGAGGAGGTATTTAAGCTCTAGGAAGAAAGTTAAAGGGACATCATGGAGATCCAGGTGCCAACAAGCCAACCATGGAGGAAACAGGAAAGTGGGCTATAGAGAATAAAATAAAGGTAAAAATCACTGAGACAAAACAGATTAATAAAAACAGGTGAAATTCAGTTAAAAGTGTTAGTGGGACAAGCTTAGGCTAAGGCTGAACATTCATAGTTAAAACTAAATCTCCATATCTGTATTTGAGAGCTGGTTGGTGGCCAAAGAAAAAGACTACAGTGAATTCTCCCAAGCAAGAGAAGATGCCAACAACACTGTAAGGAGATCACTAAGAAGATTCCTGTCAGACTTGAGCTTTGTCATTAAAAATATATGTACTTAATTTTAAATGCAACTCTACTCGTTTCCATGATTTTAAAGCTGAAAATGATTTATAGTTGTTAGAGTTACTTATACTCTTTCCTTTATATATCATCTTTCTGTCTATCATCTATTTATAAAATGGTTCAAGGCAAGTCAGACCAGAATTGCAATGAATCTGCACATGTGAAAATATATCAGTTTAATAAGCTTGTACCCAGGAGATTCCACCTTAAGATATTCATATACACTTTTAACCTTTCACTGTGTATGAACTCTGGAGTATAATACTTGTTGTGGAGTATAATCAATGTTGTGATTAATTTGTTTTCTTATACCTAAGTGATTCAATTCAAGTGAAAAGATAATAGAATGGGAGAATTAAAGGACCTCTGTGACTGTTGTCAACTCTCTTTACCTCTTCAAGTCTCCTCACTTAGAATGTGGTAATAATAATATCTATATCAAATTGCTATTACTCTAAAATGTAATGCTGACTATCAAAGCTATTAAAACTGTAGAGTTGGCTTATAAATTACTTTCATAATTTCATATAGACATTTACTAGAAATCAGTGAGGAAAAGTTTCACATTTCTACATGAACTATGTTATTGCTTTAAAGTCACATATACCATATTTACTCTCAAGTATGTTATTAGAGTATAAGATATAAATATAAAAGTTCCATAATCCATTGCTTTCAATGATATCAAATTAAGAAGTGGAATGATCTGTATATAATTCACAATAAAGGATTAAGTATCACTTTAACATTGATAAAATGTGCTATGACAATAGATGCATGGAAAATGAACAGACAAAAGTATTGGGTAAATTTTCTCTGTGATTGTATTTTAAAATTACATTTGTTTGTTTTATAAGATTAACTGGGTTTCTAGAAATATTCTGAAAATCAGTATGTGAAGCCAAGTATCACCCGAAGAAGTGATAAATCTTCTCTTTGAGATGAGGATAGCATCTGATGAGTAATACGAGTTTTAGAGTCTATATAATGAGTATCAGTGAAATAGTACTTATAACTCTTCTGTAAAATTTCTTACCATTGTTAGTATTGTTTTATTTTGTCTAGATGTATGTTTAAAAGAACTATCGTTAAAATCTAGATTAGTAAATTTATTTATTTTCTATTTTATTTAATATTTTTTCTTATTTTATATATTGACCCCAGTTTTCTTTCCCTTTTATTTATTGACCCCAGTTTTCTTTCCCTTCAATCCACCCATGGACCCCACAGACCCCCCATCCCATCCCCCATCCACTCACCAGGGAGATTGAGGCCTTCCATGAGGGATCATCAAAGTCTGTTTAGTCATTTGTGGTAAGGCCAAGGCCCTCCGCCCATGTCTCTAGGTTAAGTGACTATCCCTCCATGAGCAATGGACTCTTGAGGTCCGTTTGTTCACTAGGAATACATCCTCATTCCACTGTGAAGGGTACCATAGACTTCCCAGGCCTCTTAACCTGAGTCCCACATTCAGGCAGTCTGGGTGAGTCCTATGCTGGTTTTCCCAGCTATCAGTCTGGGGTCTATGAGTTCCCCCTTGTTCAGATCAGCTGTTTTTGTGGGTTTCTCCACCCTGATCTTGACCTCTTTGCTCATCACTTTTCCCTCTCTGTAATTGGATTCCAGGAGTTACGTTCAGTGTTTAGATGTGGGTGTCTGTTTCTACTTCCATCAGCTACTGGATGAGGACTCATGTTCTTCTATTTGTCACTGAGTTACCTCACTCAGTATGGTTTCTTCTAGTTCCATCCATTTGCCTGTGAATTCCAAGATTCCATTGTGTGTGTGTGTGTGTGTGTTTCCTCACTGAGTAGTACTCCATTGTATAAATGTGCCACATTTTCTTTATACAATCTTCAGTTGAGGGTCATCTAGGTTGCTTCCAGATTTTGGCTATTACAAATAATGCTGCTATGAACACAGATAAACAGATGTTATTGTTGTATGAATGTGAATCTTTTCTGTATATAGCTAAGAATGGAATTGCTGGATCTTGTGGTAGACTGATTCCTATTTTCCTGAGGTACCATCATACTAATTTCCAAAGTGGCTGTACATGTTTGCACTCCCACCAGCAGTGGAGGAACTTTCAGATGCATCACCATCACTGACTTTAAGCTCTACTATAGAACTATAGTCCTGAAAACAGCTTGGTATTGACACAAAAATAGACAAGTAGACCAATGGAATTGAATTGAAAACCCTGATATTGACCAATAGGCCCACGAACACCTGATTTTTGACAAAGCAGATAAAATTATACAATAGAAAAAACCAAGCAAATTCAACAAATGGGGCTAGCATAACTGTATGCTGTCATGTAGAAGACTGCAGATAGATTCATATCTATCCCCATGCACAAAACTCAAGGCCAAATGGATCAAAGACCTCAACATAAATATAGCCACACTGAATCTCTTAGAAGAGAAAAGAGAGGTACCCTTGAAATAATTGGTAAAGGAGAACACTTCCTGAACATAACACCAGTAGCACAGACACTGAGATCAACAGTTAATAACTGGGACCTCCTGAAACTGAAAAGCTTCTGTAGAGCAAAGGATACAGTTAACAAGACTAAACAGTAGCTCACAGAATGGGAGCTCTTCACCAACCCCACATCTGACAGAGGGACGATCTCTAAAATATACAAACAACTTAAGAAGCTAGACACTACAACACCAAATAATGCAATTAAAAAATGGGTTACTGAACTAAATACAGAATTCTCAATAGGGGAATCAACAATGGCTGAAAGGCTTAAGAAAGTGCTCAACATTCCTTAGCCATCAAGGAAATGCAACTCAAAACAACTAGGAGATACCATCTTACTCCTGCCAGAATGGCTAAAATAAAAAACACCAACAACATTTTATTCTGGAGAGGATGTGGAAAAAGTGGAACATTCTTGCACTGCTGGTGGTAATGCAAACTTGTAGATTAGCATATTTAAAAACAAAAGTGAAGTGTAGTGCAATGAATCATGCTTAATCTCTACTTGGGCCTGTGCATGGTATAGGCAAAGATAAACAACACAACTGAAAAATTGTGATTATCTGTATAAGAGAGCACTACTACAAATTTATATTTAACTGTATAGTTACTTGTTGTTATGGAAATCTAGTAAGTAATCCTTCTCTTCAAGAAAATGATTTCTAACCAATTAACCATGTATGTGAAACTTTCAGGGCACAGAAAGCTTACATAAAGGGCCCATGTAATTATTTGATAGGAGCTATGTGATAAAGTACTTATGTAATTATGTATTAAATATTAAGATGGGTACATGCTTTATGTTTATTTTTTTAATTTCAGAATGGATACCTTAAAAGATCTTTAGAATAGAAAAGGTTTAGCATTACTACAAATAGTTTCACAATTTATCTATAATTTTCACTTGTACAAACTGGTACGAGATATACAATTCCATGAGTGAAAAAGGCAGATAAATAATTAAAGACCATTCAAACTAATTCATCAAAGCTAGTCAGCATCAAACTTGAAATGGACAGATAAGCTGCAAAAGGGCAAAGGAGTACACTAACCAAGTACATGATTGTAAAAGGCATAAGCTACCAAAAATAAAATAGAAAAATATTTCAAAAGTACTGGAAGTACTACAAAGGTTATTTCTTATGTTGTAAGACAATGACAAACATGAATTTGAATGTAGATGCAATAATCAAGGAATAAAAATGATTTTAGTATGGATAGTATGATGTCACATAAGTGGGACATTTTGTTTAGTCTACTAACAGAAAACCATTAAGCAAAAATTAAATAGGGTTAAGGAAAATAGGTATATTTTTCTTAGTTTCCTTTGGACTCATTTGATCAATATTACAATGCTTTGTTTTTAAGTAAGTAATATATCTGGTTATTATCTGTGTCTTATATTACATCTTTTTTGGGGTTGTTTTGTTTTTTAATTTAAATTATTTAAAATTAATTAGGAACATTTCTACATTGGACCTCAGCAAGCACCTAGAATTGTAAAACGTCTTACCTATGCTAAATGAATGTGACATTGTAGATATTTGAAAGGTGAGGTGTTCATCTCCTTTACAACCTTTCATATGCAGATCTCTTGCACTACTCCTGAGAGCTGTCATCTCTGCTTTTTCCCTTGATTTACTTAAGTGGGAAGTACATGGTGGGTGTGATGTTCATGTCCATGATCTTTCTGCTCCACAGCCTGACAAAGGATGCCTGCATCAGTTTGAGTCTTGCTACGGATGAAATTTCAAGCTACCCCAGCCACAAAATGACACCATGCTACAAAATTATAAACAAAATAATTTTAAAGCTAATCAACTTTTATAGTATTTTCTATGGCCCTTCTGACTCATCAGACTTGCTCTCAGACAGTTAACATGCTCAGCCACAAAACAGGCTTTCAATGAAAAGACCTGGGATTTCTTTCACTGTCTTCTCTGTGTGCTACAAGTCAACTACATAGTCTTAGTTTTTAATACATAGCCTCACTTTTTAATTATCCAGTTTTATTGGAAGGATACTAGATAATGGTTAAATAAACAAATAAGTAAATATTTTTAAAAAGTACAGTAACTTAAGGGGAATAGGTAACTAAAATGGCCTGTCACAATTCTATCCCTTTTCCTTACTTTCTTTGTACATGACAGAGAGACTAGGAAATTGAATTTAGGACTAGCCCAAGGAAATGTACATGGTGATGAGTCTACTATGAGAAGTGAAGAAGCAGGTGACCACTGCTCAAATTCTTTGAGGGCAGGAATTTATTCTGCATGTTCACCATTGTTATTACCCAAATCTAGAATAGTATTAACTAGGAAGTAAATCAATCAACATATCTTGAAATTACTATTAAGTTGACAAGATCCTAAGTTAGTTTTTGGCATGGGATTTTAGTGGTAGAAAAAAAAATTAGCAAATTGCAAAATGCTGGAAGACAAATGATGAGTTGATGAAGAGAAGTGGTCAGGAGATTTACCCTAAAATAAAAACAGGGATGTATCAGCAACTATGGGTGAACTCAGCAACTCAATTATATTTACATATATATTCTTTTTTAGTATATGTAGCAGTGATGTTTAAATGGTAGGGGGGTGGTGTCAATTAGGGGTGAAGTGTGATAGCATTGGAGGAGAGGAAAGTGGGTAATGATATAATTATATATTTTGGAGGTTTTATTTATTTAGTTTTATTTTTTCTTATTTTACATATTGATCTCAGTTCACTCTCCGTCCCATCCTCCCATACTCCCCAATATCCCCTCTCATACCATTCCCCACCCACTCCACAGGGAGTATAAGGCCTTCCAGGAGGGACCATCAAAATCTACCCAGTCCTTTGGAGTGGGGCCTAGTCCCTGAGCATCCCTTTATGCGGAATGTGCTCCCAAAGTTCTTTGATGCACCAGGGACACATCCTGGTTCTACTGTCAGAGGTACCATACACTGGCCAACCCCTCCAACTGAGACCCACTGGAAAGACCCACTAAGACAGCTGACCTAAACAGGGGGGAAGCTCATGGACTATAAACTGATAGCTGGGAAACTAGCATTGGACCCACCCAGACCCCCTGAACATGGATATAATTACATTTTAATTAAGAGTGAAAACACAACAGTCAAATATTCAGATAGCCAGTAGGTTTGTGAATAACAGGAGTCATCTCCTGTTACTCTAAAGGAAGATGAGTGACATTATAGGCTATTAGGGCTTTCATCACAAAAATGTCTAATTTATACCAATGTATCAGTTTGTAACAGTTCATGCCTTATCCCAATTAGATAATGCAGCTTTCTATTAAGAGTATCCTAAACACTTTGTGTGTAGGAATTTGATTTACTTTGCCTTTAAATTACATTCCATTATTAAAGTTTGAATGTATTTTCCTATTGTGGGTCATGATTAGCTGCTCGTAGCTAGGATGGGAAATTGGATTCTCCTTGTTTTTATATTAAAAATCATTAAGAAAATGTACAAGGAAGGTGCAGTATAAGGACATTAATAACAGTTAATACCATTTCCTTACTTTTATCAGAGGAGCTCAATTATGTCACTGTGGTTTCACAAGGGATGTAGGTATTTTATTCATTGGAAATTATTACATGATAACATTTAGATGGGATGTGAAAATAGAATTGGGCTCAAATAGAAAAACAAATAAATTCAGATAATAAGAGTTGCAATATTGCATTATAAGCTGTGTTGTTAAGCTGGTCTAAATATCTAGTGTGCATGAATATGAATAGTCATTGCTGATTTCAGTGAGATACAGGAATAAGTAGACAATTGCTCTTATTAATCAATGATTCATCAAGAGATTCCTTCTTAGCAAATTTCCTGTTTTATGTGAAACATTTCAACACGAATTTGGATTCACGTTAATTTTTGAATGATATGAAACAGGTAAGATAAAATGCAATTAATTCGAAAGTCAAGTAAGCATTTTCTTTATATATGCACACACACATGCACACACACACAAACACACACACACACACACACACACCTTTCATAATCCTATGTCTAGATACTTTGAGACATTCCATGATCTTTCTTTTTCTCATGTTTCCACTACATTTAAGAAGATTTCTTGATACATATTTGTCTTTTGTTTCTTATTTTCCTAACTTGCCTATTGCTCACCTTAAGCTATCTTCCCTTTTTGTCACTCCAATGTGCTTTCTGATATCTTTAAGTGCATGTATTTTCTTTAAGTCCAAAGGTCATCTTTCACTCCTCAGTTTCTGTGAAGTTTTCCTTAATTATCAAGCATTTTCTTATATTTCAAAGTCTATACTCACAATTTGTGCAGTTTCAGACCTCTTTAATTACTGAACACCCCATATTGAAGTTCATTACATTTTAGAACTTGGATTATGTGAACCTTTCTAGAAAGTTCATAAGCGATTATTCCTTTCTATAAATACTACCAGAAATGTACAGCCCAGAATCAACATGCATATCTACTTACTACCTTGTCTGTCAGAGTAATTTCTCAATCAACATGAATTAAATATTATTTATTTGATATATTTCTACTTCATTTCTTTCCTCCTAAATTGGGGCAAGTGCCCCTTGCTATTTAAACACCACACCCCACACATACACACACTTGTTGGGGGCAATCTGAATGTCTTCTTTATTAATATTTCAATCTGTCTTCTATTTTCAAAGATTGGATGATTTCTATTTTTACTATATCATCATAAGAAATTTTCATTATATATATCTTACAGAATAGCAAAACCCAAATGTTGAAAATGTTATGAATTTATCCTCTCTATGCAAAGTGCATGTTAATGGGTGAAAAAAACATTCAAGAACAGAACTGTGTAGAAGAGAGTGTTGTAGTGTTCATAGGCAGCAAATAATTAAATTCAGTCTTGAAAAGAGATAGAATAAATAGCATGAAAGAGAGAGAAAAAGTGAACCCATAGGTGGTTTTACATCACAAACAGGAGTAAGGTAGGGACAAGACAAGGTTTGTTTAAAATTTAATAAGGTGAAAATATTTGTAATGTATATGCAAATTCTTTTTGGACTGCCTGTTCCCAAATAATGATACAGAGACTTCTTATTAAGTATGAAATCCTGGATTTAGATTAGGCTTATTCCCAGCCAGCTCTTAAAACTTAAATTAACTTATTTATATTAATCTATGTTCTGCCTTGGGGCTTGTTACCTCTCCTACATACATCTTGCTTACCCACGTCTCCCTGGCCAATTCCCTTCCTCAGATTACTTCCAAGGTTCTTCTTCTCTGTGGAAATCATAGCTATTCCCTTCTGCCTAGATATTGGCTATTCAACTCTTTATTAAACCAATCAGGATAAAGAGTGACACATTTTCACACACTGTGATAAAATACTCTACAACATTTCCTTCTTTTTGTCTAAATAAAAAGGAATGTTTTAATTCTAGCACAGTGAAACTATATAAACTATATACAATAAGAACAACTGTCATATAAAACTTACATTCACATGTCCAGTTCACTTGTATTTGGCAAATTTGGAGAAAATACTCTACTGTCTATCCTAACTTGGTCAGTTAAATGTTTTATACTTTTTAATTGTAACTTGTATTGTGAACCTAAAAATAACTTTTATAGATAAACAACTTAAGCTTTTAGGTCTCTAAACCTTATAAACTTTATATTTCTTTTGTAAGTTTTTTTTATGAATTTGTTAACAAAGGAAACAGTATAACTGTCTAGTCTTCAACCCCAATTAGAGGCCCAGAAAAGACAATATATAATTGAGGAAAGAGGAATTGGGAAGCAAATAACTTCCGCAACTACTGAAATGACAAAGACAGCTCGATGCCTTGAAAGTCACCCAAAGTTTCTCTTCACTGATGGGTCATCTGTATTCAGCATATGGACCTAAAATATCTGAGAGACGTTTCTGTAAAATAGGAATTTTGAAGGACTTCCTTACCATTTCTTGGGAAAATTTGACATTCACCTTTTTTTGTGTGTGTCTTGTTTGTCCTATTTAGCATACTATCAGACATCAAGGAAAGTTTCTTGCCCAGGGACTAACTTTGTGATGAAGAAAGAAAACTCCATTTGGAGATTCCTGGATGCCAATTGTCTTCTCTGAATCAGATTGGTGTTGCCAAGAGCAGACAAATCTTACTGTCATCAAAGCCTTATGTTATTAAAGCATCATAAATACCATTTTATGTACATCTCTGAGATGTTTGTAAACCATATAACTAAACTACATAACTAAATTGTATCTCTAGTTGACCTTCAAAGAATATCTAACATGACTACAAGTTTGATTGTTATAGACAAACTATTAACCTGAATTTCTTAATTATCCTAAATAGCTTATAATAATAGCTTTCAAAGACTAGAACTTTACATTACATTTTTAATATGAGATGCATAGTTATAATACCTTAAACAAGAATAGAAACATATATGTATATAATAACCTTAAATTTGTATCAAAAAATGCAAATCAAGGTAAAATATTTGTGACTAGTAGTTGGTTTTTTATTTTAAAAGTAGATTCAATAATCTACCCTTTTATCCAATCAGATCATTCCTATCCACTTCCTTTTCATTAGATAGGAGAGAAAGAAGAATAGAGGAAAATAAAAGATAGGAAGGAAGGAAGGAAAGAAGGAAGGAAGGAATCCCTCAATCTAACCTTCTTTGTTTAGCTTTATCACTCATTGTGACTAACAACAACTTGCAATTAACCTCCTTAAACAATGGCAAACTCCTATAGAATGGCCAAAAGCCACCCATGCCACTCCTTGGGAATGTGAGCATTGTGTTCATAAAATTATTTACCTGTGTATGCAAGCTCATCTTTCAGAGAGCTTGAGAAAATTGGGATAGTGTTCAAGTCCTGGGAAAGCTAGCTGTATCACTTGTTGTCTAGTCTCTGTGTGTTGAATAAGTGTAGGGCTTTTGTGAAGTCCTGGCTAGAGTAGTCTGTGAGGCTTGATCACCTTAGCTAACAGTTTTGAAGTTGTTATACAAGCAGATTTTTTTGGGGAGGGAAACTACAACAGTCCTGATAGACTGAATCACCTGCACTACTTGTCTTAATTTGGTATCTGGTCCTGATTGTTGTCAAACCCCACATAATCTCAAAGATAACATGCACATCTTCATCAATACAATTATGTAATAAATGGCATGTACATATCAGCCCAAAATGATTCCCTGCTATATGTTTGAGTAGGTAAAAGACATCTGTCTACTTTGTAAGTCCATTTGGACTGAATAACCAAACTCTAGTGTAAGTTTTGAACTTTATATTACAGTTTTATGGAAAGATACTATTTGAAAAGATTACATGAAATAATAAGGCTGTAGCCAAGAAAATTTATACAGTCTCAGAGCTATTCTCATGTAAGGGATCAGCATATAGATCAGCTATCTTGTCATTTTTTTATGGTTTCTTCCTTCATGTCTATAGTGATGGGAGATGCTAGCAGGAAAACATGCTTGTAACACTGCAGCAAATATTTTCAGGAGTTCTTCCATGATTAAATCTGATAGTTATTAGTTTTGAAGGAATTCATAGTTTTCTGTTTCCTATGGAAACAAAGGCATAACCTTTCTTTCAATGCAATACATTTCCTGACTTCCATTCGTAAGTTAAAACATCTTTTAGATATCGGCTGATTTAATTCAGCAGCTTCGATGATCTAAAGTCTTTTGACAGCTGTTCTTTTTGTTCATTAGCTTAAGAATTAAAGTTAATAAAGTATTGCATAGCATCCAGAAACAGTTTGTATTTCCCACCCACACGTGGATTATTCTTTTTATATTACTTTATCTTTTTTAAGTATTTTAGTTTATTAATTTTAAACTATTTGTCCCTTTTTTATGACTGCTCATAGCAATTTTTTTTTCTTCCTCTAGCATCAAAGAACATTTTCAAACATACTGTAACTATTCAGAGATTTTTCTCAGTCTGGACCTGTTGTGTGCCTGCAGCCTTCTCTGAGTAAGTGAGCAAAACCATAACTGACCAGGCTACCAGCTATGCTACTTAGCACATGGTGCTGGCAACTGGCTCTGCCCTTCTCAGGTAGTTCTTGCAGGCTAATCCACTAGTTCTGGGCTGCAGCCACTGATCTTTTTTGTTAGAGATTAGTGTCATGCCCACAGGTACCAGCCTGGAGCCATGTTAACCCACCCCAGCTCTTGGAAGTTGCTGAAACCGTGGCATGGCAGGGATTTCTATCTAGTTTCTTGCCATCTATAGCATAAGATACTTTACATGTGAATATACGTGCCCAGTGTTGGATGTCAAATATTGGCAGATTTTCTTTGGACTCCCAGGCCTTAAATAATGACACAGAGACTTCTTATTAAATATGAATGGTTAACCTTAGTTTAGGCTTATTCCCAACTAGCTAATAAAATTTAAAGTAAATTAACTCATATTAATATACATTCTTCCATATGGTTCATTGCCATTCCTCCATACTGTAAATCCAACTTGCCCACGTCTTACTAGCTAACTCCCCTCCTCAGATTCCTCCCAGAATTCCTAACTCCCTTCAGAAGTCCTGCCTAGCCTCTCCTCTCTAGCTATTGGACATTCAGGCCTTTCTTAAGCCAATCAAAATACAATAAAGACACATTTCCACACAGTGTGATCAAATATCCTGCAACAATAATGAAGCATTGTTTTGAAGATTATTATGTCTTTAAAATTAGTTTTCATTTTTTTTTGAGATTATGATTGCATTATTTCTCCTTTCCTTATGCTGCTCCAAATCTTCCCATATGTTCTTCCTTGGACTCTGTCAAGTCTACAAATCTATGTCCTCTTTTCCCATTGATCTGGATATATATATATATATATATATATATATATATATATATATATATCCATTAATGGGATATATATATATATATATCCAGATCAATCTATATAATGCTACTTATAATGCTACTTTTATTCATGTTTTCAGGGCTGACCATTTGGTATTATAGAACCAAATTCCATGTTTTCCCATGAGGACCGAATCTCCCACTCTCAGGACTCCTAGTTGTCCCCAGTTCTTTATTTAGATACAACAAGAAGCAAGGAAAACAGCTGAATGGAAAGATCCTTCCCTGAAAATGGTAGTTTTGGACAAACAACTAAATTTGGTAGTTAGCAGTTTAAAAAGAATTAATCTTTATAATTGTAATGTGTTAAAACAGTGGTGTATAAAACGATGTATAATGGACTCTAAATTCAGTATGCTTTTTCATAATAAGCTTGTTCTTTAAAGTTGGGTAATACTATCTTTTGTTTTGAAGATTACTAATAGAATCCCAGAGATTCTGAATATATTTGCCTCAGAAATGCATAACTTAAAAGAAGGTATTTCAAGTTAGCTTGACACCAAAATTCAAATTCTGCTATTATGTTAAGTAAAATGCAGGTGCACACATTTGAACCTCTGTTATGCAAACTGAATTCATCAATGAATACATTTATCATAATGCAGTTATTCAATGATCAGTTTTGCAAAATGTTCTTAAATTCAGCAAGATACTGAGGAATGTTCTCTACAAAGGCAAGAGGGTTTCTTCCAAGACCACAAGAAAGAACTGCTTGTGTTAGCTGTGAGTAACAAAAGTCATCCACAAGGAGACTTCAGCAGTATACTTGGAAACAATGTAAATAACCATAAGGATATATGTAACTGACATCCCTGTTTAAAGGATGTTATGAGGTTGAGCAGAAATGTAAAGCCACAAAAGAAAATCTAATTTACTGTGAAGCCAGTCAGGATGCATTTTATGAGAGAAGAATCTATTTTTCAATACAAAATTAAGGGGAAAAAAAAGGAAATAGTCAAATTATTCTAACCTGTAAACTTTGAACAAGCTGCCTTATGAGCCAAGAATGGCCACAGAATGCCATGGAATTAGGGATGTGACAAAAGAGAAAGGGGATGCAGCAAGAGAAAAAAAACAATCGACTTCTGATGGTATAAAGTAAGAGTTATTGAGAATGTTTTAAGCAACGGTGGGAACCAAAAGCTAGAGTGAAATTAAGTAGATTTGATTCTGTCATATAGTGTTTGGGTCCTGTGTCAAGTACTCAGCAGCAAATAATAATGATAATAATAATAATAATAATAATAATAATAATACACAAAACAATTGAGGAATAAGCAATACATAATAAAATATAAACAGAAGAACTGTAAGTCTGTGAAAATGAGAGGCTGCTGCTACCAAGGCAGATGAGCTTGGAGAACTCAGCAGACCTAGGCAAGGTACCTGGTGTGAGCTCCCGTAGGCCCCACTCTCTTCAGTTCTGCTTCTGTTAGGAACTCTGAGTTGTACTGGGTGTCATACTGCTGATTCATACTGAATGTTACCTTGCAAAATGGGTTTTGTACAAATTTTCCTCCTTATGAGTGTAATGTTTAATCGATACACCCTTGTTTTGTGCGCTTGAAATGCCTTTTTCTTTACATTTCTTCTGTCCCACACAGGTTTACTAATTTAAGTGACTAGTATTTAAACCATGTCTAAGTCCAGGTAACTTACTTTTCTTTCTGAGAAGTGAAGTTAACTTGATTATTCCACCTTCTCTCCCATTGGACTTCCCATCTCCTAGGCATTCTGTCACAACTGGGTCCTCACTGCTTGTCACCAGCATCATACTAGAAAGAAATACAAGCAGAAATCATGGTGTCCATTGAGTCTCTTAGATCACTGTATAGTGTTAGGGGTTATGTGTGAGTTTATGTTCAATTTGATACCAATGATATCCACTTCCCTCTTTGTAGGAAAACATTTTGAGAAACAGTATTTTCTTAATATTTTAAATTTTTACAATCTAATACTTAGGTACAACTCACTGTGAAACATATTTAATCACTCTCAACTCACTGTCCTGCCACTCCCAATATGGTATGCTCAGAAGATCTGACTAGGAAGATAGACTCACAGGAGGAATAGACAAGAGCAAAATAATAATAATAATAATAATAATAATAATAAATAAAAATAAAATAAAAAAGGATACCATAACAGAGGCAGCCATTAATTATAGGTTTGAAGAGAAAACTGAGTCTAGAGAAATGTCCCGAAACCTACAAGGATGACCCCAACTAACCATCTGAGCAACAGTGGAAGACAGGCTACTTTAAATGCCCTTCCCTGATAATGAGATCGATGACTAATTTATCTACCATCATAGGGCCCTCATCTAGCAGCTGATGGAAACAGAAGCAGGCATCCACAGCTAAACACTGAGCCAAACTCCTGGAATCCAGATGTTGAAAGGGAGGCGTGTTAAGAAAATGGGGGCAAGACCAGGCTACAGAAACTCACAGAGACAGCTGACTTGAACAAAGAGGAGCTAATGTACCCCCAAACTGATAGCTGGGAAACCAGCATTGGACCCATTCAGACCCCCTGAAAGTGGATCTCAGAACGCCTGGGCAGTTTAAGGGACCTCTGACAGTGGAACCAGGATGTATCCCTGGTGCACAAAAGGACTTTGGGAGCACATCCCCACAGAAGGATAACCTCTTAACCTAGAGGCAGGAAGGAGGCCTACTCCAAATGACTTGACAGATTTTGTTGATCCCTCCTGGAAGGCATCACTCTCCTTGTGGAGTAGAGGTGAGGAGTGGAATGGGAGAGGGGGTCTGGGGGCATGGGAGAGAAGAAAATTGGGAGGGAGGGAGAGGGAACTGGGATCGATATGTAAAATAGATAATAAAGTGTTCTAAAATAAATAATAATAATAAATAAATAAAATGTATTTAAACAAAAAGGGAAAGATATTCAATCACATGTTCCTCTCTTAATCAGTTCATGCCCAGCAAGATCCTGCTATCCTCCATGTTCTTCCCAATTAGTCCTTCTCTTCCTCTTGTTTTTTATTTTTATTTTTGTTTTTTCCTTCTCTCATTTTTTTTTCCTTTAAATACGTTTTCTACAGGTGGCCACACTACTGTGCATTCATGAGTACAGTGTTGATGTCATATTCAGAAGACAGAATTTATAACCCTCCTCCGCATATTCCACCTCTTACATCATTCCTAACCCCTCTTCTGTGATTATCCCTGGGTCTCAGAGTAGGTGATTATAGATGTCCCTTTAGTATTGAGAACTCAGTTCTCGCTTATTTTGACAAGATGAGAATCTCTTCTGTGACCATGGCCACCATCTACAAGGACTTCTGGACTAGCTACAAGATGCACTTGCCTGTAAGTGAAACCATACATATTTAGAAATCAGTTTAGTCACACGTCCTTGTAGCAAAATATCAATTATATACTAATAAGTATTAATTATAAGACAGGGTGTCATATCTCAAGCTTGCCCAAGATACTCTGCTCACACTGGCCTCATAGGCTTGCACATTGTCTTCCCTCAGTCTTTTGTATGATGGGAATTTTATCATTCATCACCATGATCTACTTATGAAGAAAAATACAACAGTGCCTCACTAAAATCAGACAATAAAAAATGAACTAAACAGTGAGAAAATCTTGTAACCTTTATCTTAGGAAATGTTAGTATTTTAGAGTGTATTAGCATGCTTGATTTCCAGAAAAGCATTCAGTCTGACTTTAGAACGAATACTGAAAACAAAGGCAACTAGTTTGGTCTCTTTTCACATGAAATAAACAATGTATATGATGACCTTCAAACCATTCTCTCTTGATAAAAAGAAAAATTCCCAAGGTAGGAGAAGGTGTTCTTTTATCTTCCCCCACAAGATTGTGCATCACTCTTTCTTTTATTTTTTAAGAAAATGAGAAAATGGTTTTGAGAACTTTAGGTGCTTCATCAAAGAGGAATTTAAGAGTTCAGTTTTGGCAGTCCCATTAAGCCTACAGGAAAAATACAGGAAAAGCCACATTCTGGTTTTGTGACTTGAACCATTATTCATCATCAAAACACTGAAAAAAATTATTTCATGATCAAAGCAAAACATAGCAACTTCAAAGACAAAGAAAGAGTTCAGTCCTGGGAAGCAGGATCCTCACATACTAGCCACCATTAGAAGTGAATACCAGGTAAACAAGACCTAGATCTGAAACAAACCCAAGAACATGTGGAAATCCCTGAAGTCCATAAATAGTTCTTATAATTTTGAGTTAGTTCCAAATCACTCCTTTGTTCCAATTCATAGAAGAAATGCAATGTACTTTTGTTCAAAACCATCTATTAGCCTACACTGGAGAGTAAGAAGACCATTTATTTTACCAATAAACATTGGGATTAAATAAGGGCAAGAGGTTGGTAAAGATAATTTTTACTTAAAGATTGTTGGTGTGATTCATCTGGAGTAAATGGGATTGTATGGTCAGCCTACATATTCCATAATGTTCCTCAATTAAAGTGAAATATTGTTCCCTTGGCTCTACATTCAAAAATTCTTTGTTCTGAAAACTTATCTATCATCAGCTACTCCATCTACAATACAAGTCTAAAGTAATCCTAGTAAGGACAAATGTGAGTTGCTAGGTGACTTTATGTTATAAAAAATACTTCTTTACCAAATACTTACTTCGGTATAATAGTGAAATATGAGTTACCCTAAATATCCAATAATGGGGTTATGATTAAATGAATTAGGACATGATCTTTAACTTATATTCTTCAACTGTAATTACTCAGATTATATAACAATATAGAAGTTAATTTTATCAGGATAAAATGATAATTCTGGTACAGAAAATTAAAAATATAATTATAAAACACAAACTCATTTAGAAAGATAAATAAGAAGAAAATAAAAAAGTCTTAATGACAGCATGTTTACAATTTTAACTTTGATTTTCTGTTTTCAATGTTTTTGATGATGTTGATATAATATTATGTTGAAAGTAGTTAAATTTTAGCCATTTTTGTGGGTTACTTATTACTGTCCATTGGAAATTTATTCAGTGATGATAATTAGACTTAATGTTTTGTAAATGCAAAGTTATCATCAGAAATACATTATTTAATGAATAGTAAAGCGAGATACTGTATCATCAAGAGAATTTGACATAGTATAAATATGTAGAAATTACCTTTTCTGTGTTTGTCAGGTCTGTTATTGAACATATTAGTTGTTTGATACTAACATGAAATCATATGTAAATTTTTTCACCATTTATGAATGACAAAGAATGTAGAATCATTGTTTCATCATAACAACATTAAGTAATAAGTTAATTTATCATTTGTAGAATATCAAATAGTCAAATATATTACAAATAAGAATAAACCAAACAATAAAGTTCAGCTTTAAAATGGCCAAATTGACAAGTTTTGATACTTTTTTCCCCATAAATGGCTCTCTCCTTCTTTTTATGTAAAATATAGTATGTACAAGGTGAAATTCCCATTGATTATACCTTTAAACAAGAGAGAGCATCCAGGGCATCAAACTATAACTTATAAAACTTGCCAGTGGCCAAGAATGACCTTAAAGGAAGACAATTTCCTCACAGTTACTAAAGCTAAAGCCATCTAAAATAAGGAATTCAAACATTTCAATTTACTGGGGAAGTCAACATATAAAAGAGACAGTCAGTGAAAATGTGAGGTTATGAATACTAAGAACTTATTTATTCAGTGGTACAATTTACATAATGCATTATTTTCTACTTCTATATATTCTTTGAAAGACTATTTTAGTGGTTGTAATGTGCTATGTCCTTTAAAGAATAATTTGTTGGAGCATCATTCTGAATGTGTAGTTGAAACCTGGTTTGAAAGGTTTTGAATACCACTGTGACAACATCAAAATGCAGATATATTGAAGTTTTATAGGCTAGCATTTCTCTGCTGAACTCTAAGATAAAATCATTCTGTCTCTGACCTTATACCATTAAAATAATAAAGATATTTAGGTTCATATAATCTTCAAACACTATAACGTAAAATGTAATCCCCAAATAGTGATGAATGCAAGGACTATAGAAAGAAACATGCAATCAAGAAGACCTTAGCTCCCTCAGGAAAATGGGAATTAGTTTACCACAGGACCTGGCAATCCCCCCTTAGGCATGTACCCAAAGGATTCACATCCATGCAACAAAGACAACTGTTCAACTATGTTCATAGCAGCACTATTTGTAATAGCAAGAACCTGGAAGCAACCTAGATGCCCCTCAATTGAAGAATGGTTAATGAAGACGTGGCACATCTACACAATGGAATACTACTCTGCAGAAAAAAATAATGGTATCTTGAAATTCGCAGGCAAGTGGATGGCACTTGAAGAAACCATCCTGAATGAGGTAACCCAGTCACAAAAAGAGGAACACAGTATGTACTCACTCATATATGGATTTTAGACCTAGATCAAATGATCACCAGCCTATAATTCACATCACCAGACGAACTAGGATACAAGGTGTATTCTAAGAGATTCATATAAAGTCCCTCACAGAACTGAGAAGGGACAAGTCCCCCAGAGCTCAGGTGAAGTGGGGGAAGACAGCCAATGGAGAGAGAAGTAGGAGAAAATGAAGGGGAGGAAAGGAAAACCTGTGCGACCAGGAAGATTGAAGCTGGTTAGGAATAGAAGATAGGAAAGAGAGAGAGAGAGAGGGAGAGAGAGAGACAGAGACAGAGACAGAGAGAGAGAACATAAAAGAGGTAGCCAGTATTGGTTTGAAGATAAAATTGAACACAAAGAAAGGTCGAGAGAACTACAAGACTGCTCCCAACTAACAATCTCAGCCTCCATGGAAAGGCTATCATAAATGCCCTTCCCGGAGAGTGAGATCAACAACTAACTTCTCCATGGAGCCCTCAACTAATGCCTGTTGAAAATAGGAGCAAACAACCATACATACTCACTGAGTCGAACTAGAACCCAGAAGCAGATGGAGAGGACAAGACCACGCAGCAGAAGCACATAGAGACAGCTTACCTGAACAAGGAGGAGCTAACGGGCCCCCAGACTGATAGCTGGGAAGCCAGCACGGGACTGACTCAGGCCCCCCTGAATATGGGTCTCAGCCAGAAGGACTGAGCAGTCTAAGAGACCTCAGACAGTGGAGCCAGGATGTATCCCTGGTGCACAAAAGGACTTAGGAACATATCCCCATGGAGGGATAACTGCCTTAATCTAGAGACAGGAGAGAAGCCCTAGTCCCTACTTCACAGGTCCTGTCAGATCTACATGACTCCAACTGGATGGCATTCCCCTACACATGGAATTGGGGTGGGGGGATGGGAGGGGAGGGTGTTTAGAGTGCATGTGAGAGGGCAGAAAGGGTAAAAGGGAGGGAAGGAGGGAGGGAGGGTTGGGGGGGGAGGGAGGGAGGGAGGGAGAGGGAACTGGGATCGACATGTAAAACAATAGATTAAATTAAAAAAAATGCTTAGACACCAAAATTTAAGTTGAAGGACAAGTTACTGGGGAAAAGGATTTCTATTTTTATTTCCACACAAAATGAAAAGATGTGGATTCCTTCCAGACTAATGAGGTTTGATCACGCCAGACCGCCTGAAACTGAGTACAAGCTAATCCTACATTCAAAACAGCTGGACAAAACAGCCCTACAGACTACAGCCAGGATATCTTCCTTAGCTCAGTCCCTAGAGCCACAATACTGTGCCAGGAATGGTGGCATATGTTTATGATGCCCACACTGAGAAGGCAGAAACAGAAGTAGCTCTGGGACTTCTTGTCAGCCTGTCTCGGTGGCAGTGAGTGAAACTTAACACCCAGTGAGATACTCAGTCTCTAAATACAAGGTGCACATTTCGTGAGCAACAAAATCCAAGGTGTACTCCTGGCTTCCACATGTTCATTCACAAGCATGCACCTGTACATCCACAGGTACATACAATAATTCTCAAAATAAACATTAATAAAAAATTAATATAATTTGAAGTGTTGAAACAAGATTCATCTGAGCCATTTAAATGTCAACCGGAAAAATACCACATACTAGAAAAACCTAAGATTAATAGAAGGGAAACCTGTTTTTCTTTTTCCTAGACTTTAATCTGCCATTGTATTTATTACACAGTGATCTCATAGTCATTGATCTTTCCTTGTTTTACTTTTTTTTTAAATTTTAGATTATATAATAAAATAATTTCCCACCTTCCCTCAACTATTATTTTACTGAACCAGCATCATCTACAACTATATTCTAAATGTTTTTCTTTATTACTCATTGAAAAATATGGGTCTTACTTCTCACAAAGAAAACTTGTCTTTACAAATGATGGAGACTATTAAAGAAAACCACAGCTGATCAAAATGCAAAAGTGAGGCCCAGTCCCAACAGATATGTCACAACACAACTTCTGTTCCTAAGGTTCAGCAAGCATTGCAGAACAGTTGGCAGAAAGATATATTCATTTATTTTCTGTTTGTCAGTTTTAACTTGGTTATGGGCTTGTGAGAAACAATATCCATAGCTGGCATTTCTGTATCTCATTGTTAGCTCATACATAGTTGCCAATCTCTTCAGTTTTGCTTGCAAAAATATCCAGTCGGTATCCTTATTGAACACAGGATCCACTTCACCAAGAGCTATACGGGAGAAGATGTGGTTGTCCCAGTGTAGTCACTAGTACATCAAAAGTTAAAAATATGAATGTTCAAGAATTAGTCTTGTCCCACATTGCCTTTGTTGACTGAGTACAAAGGACCAATGAAAGGTCTCTAACAGTTCCTTCCTAAGAAAGTACTCCCTGGTTATGGGTTGGGGAAGCTCAGAGGCTCAAGACACTTGCAGGTTGTTAAGACAGCAGTAGACTATTTTGGGGGAAGGTAAAGTGTTGAGTGACATAGCTTCCTGCTAGCTGCTCCTAGATCTCTAAAAGAGAAGTTTTCACAAGCCTTCAATCATATTGGATGGATGATATGGATGTGTAGCTGCCTGAGCTACCCCCATCACTGTAGGTAACTCCTCCCCATATTCCCATAAACAATCTACAAAGGTCCTTTGGTTCATTAAGCAGGACTCAGTTGGGATCCTTTCTTTGATCTTTTCGTGTTACAGGTCAGTGAATTGGGGTTTCAGTGAAATGCTCCAGCAAAAGTAATGTTAATGAAAGGCAGCTATGTTCTCTCAGCCAGTTCACTTACATGAAGTAATAGGTATGTAGAGGTTAAAGGACAACTTGACTTAATCAGTTATATCTTTTCTCCTTGTGTTTCCTGGGCATCCTACTTAGATCCTCAGGTGGTGGCACTTGGTGGAAATACCTGTCTTTACCTACTGACCCATCTCTGTGGCTGATACTATTTACACATAACTTTAAATCTTTTATCTTGTACCTTGTTCTTGCTCTTGATTCATATATTAAGCATAAATATAGCTCAAATTTCCGCTTTATTTACACAGTATCCTTCTTTCTTTCTTTCTTTCTTTCTTCTTTCTATATTTTAAAAAAAGAGTTTCTTTGTGTATCCCTAACTGTTATGGAATTCTTTATGCAGACCAGGCTGTCCTCAACTCAGAGAGATCTGCTGCATCTTCTTCCTGAGTGCTGGGGTTAAAGTTGTGGACCACCATTGGCCTGGCTAGCATTTTACTTTCTATCAAGTGTCTTTCCATGTATTGGAAGTTACAAATAAATGACACTTTTTATGTTTAACAAAGCACAATTATTGTGAATATTATTTGTGTTACAAATTACGATTTTAAAATATATATACAATATAAGATTGCCTACATCACGATATGGATATAGTTTAATCGTTCATCATGATAAACAAAAATGAACATTTTTAAAAATCATACTAATTCTCAGCACTAATTTGTGAGACAGAAGAGCAAAGAATTCAGATTCTCCAATAAAATAGTAGAAACAAGGCTGATGGTTTGGCTCCATTATTTATAATCCATTACGTAATATAATATGGATCAAATAGTATAAAAGGAACACTTTATCAAAATACTACAATATAAGTATAATTTTTGTAAAATTATAAGTAAATGATAAACTTGATGTGAGATTTTCACAAATGTAATGCTATATTTTGGAGAAGAATAAGCCAACTTTGGGTGGTAGATTTGTTGTTTTCTTTTAGAGATAGGATCTCATGTAATGCAAGCTGACCTTGAAGACAATATGTATCAGATGATGCTCTTAAACCTGTATCCAACAATTGCTACAAGCATAGCCTTGCATCATCATGTCAGGTTGTGGGAAAGTATTCATTTTGTATGAGTTGAATAGAGTATTACTTAGGTGGCAAAAGGGAAGTAGGGTCATGGTTATAAGGGATGGTATGCAGATTTTTATCATGGGACTACACCACCATATGTCTTATTAACTTATAAGATTTCAAAAGACTCAGAAGCATTACGTTATTCACCAATGTTCCCTTTTATGGATGACTTCTAGCTTTCCTCTCTTGAAATGCACAGAAGCCAGTAGCAGTTTGCAATTAATCCTCAGTGCCTTTGCCCAAAAGAGGATTTATCTGAGAGATGGCACTATATTGGCCACAAAAGAATCAAGCACATGAATAATCAGATAAAATTTTTTGACTTCCCATGGACCCAATTCTCCATAGGCATTACATTCACTTAGGAGAGTTGCATATTTGACTTTTATACAATTACGGTTTGAAAAAAGTAACATTGAAATACGTAATGTCAAAGAAAGAAAATGACTTTAATATATTAATAACAATATTTTTTCAAAGAAAATCCACAGAATGTGTTTAATAAATTTTGGGAAACACACACTGCACATTGATGCCTGGAGGCTCCTTTTCTTATGCATCAAATACAATGATGCTAAGAAACTTTTTATATAAACCTTCATTTTGTATGTTTATTGAAATGATTTGAAGGGTTTTATTTAACAGCAGAATGGGTCCCATTGGGATTTTAGCATTCCCTTTGTCATTCTGTTGATATTAAGGAGCCATGACCATGTACTCATGAAACTAAAATTGAGCTTGCTTTCATAATTTAAATTAAAAGTGAATGCATAAATGTATTTGTGATTATTAAATGTAGAACATGAAATTAAAAAACATGTCATGAGGTTTGCAAAGTTTGATTGGATATTGGTGTGAGTTAATGTACAGCTTCTCTTCAATTCAACTTACCCACCTTCCATTTGAAATTGTACTCAAAATCAATTCTTCTGCCTTTAAATTTCTCTAAATTTGTAACACCCTTTAGCAGCTGCCTGGAATACATAGAGATTTGCAGTGATGACCTTATAATGGATGGGGTTCGTACCTAAGGACATTTGGCTATATCTTTTGGAGTTAATTTGGTTTTTGTGTTTTGATAACACCACTGGAAAGATCTTGCAGATTCATTTTACAGATTCTTTAGTCCTTCATATCAAAGACACATGGTTCACTTCTCCTGTGGTTTACAATTTTTCAGTGATACTTACCAAATTCTTAGAGGAGTACACCATTCCTTGTTTAACCTAGAACACTGGCCACTGTGAAAAAAAAAAGAGTTGCTGTGTATATGAAAACAAATAAATAGGTTCAGAGAAGTTCCAGGAATCATGAAGTTTTGAGGTTCAATATGGATATGCACTAATTTCAAAGAGCAGAGATCATTATGGCTAAGCGCCCTGAGGATTATTTAAGCAAAGTAGTTAAAATGTGAAGTTATTTATTCTGTATTTACATCACCTGCACCTAAGCTTATGATAGTTTGGTTTGTTCTATATTTTGGCTTCTGTGTCAGGTGTCACTTTCATTCTTTGGAAAGTAACATTGTCTTACTAATAACATAGGAAAGCTGTATTAATAATTCCTTTTCATTTATCTGTTAAGCATACTCTGACTCAAATTAACAGCACATAACTATGTCCAGACAAAAATATCAAAGGTGAGAAACAACTGTGCTCTTTTTAGTTGCTTCACAACCTATGGCCCCCCTCCACCCTGTCTTTAGTTGAGGGAGTCCTAGACATGAGATGTCTGCAAATACCCAATATTGATTACTTTGTCAGAACTGAACAGATTTTGCCCCTGCCTCTGTGTCATTTTATGGTGTGATCTAATTAAATTTAGAGACTTCTCTAAATTTTTCCAAGTGTAGATATTCTAAAAAAATTAGTCTAGTACATTAACATGGAGCTTCTAGTTTTCCTCTTTTGGCAGCAAAATATAGTAAAAGGCAGAACATTGAAATGATTATGCATAAATGCTACTGTGGCTCATTTGAACATCTAGTTTTACTTTTTTCCCTTGAAACTTGGGACATGTTACTTTTATTCTCTGTACTTTAAGATTTATTTGTTCATAACATGGATACAAGGAATAAGTGGCTAATAGTTACAAAATATTGTGTGCCTTCTAAGTAATTTTACTAAAAGTCTTTTTTTTTTTACAATAAATTAGATTATACTTTAAAAAAACCATCTGTTCTTAAAATGGAAACATAAAGCACAACAAACCTGTAGAATCATAAAAAGCATGACTGCCCAGCATTTTTCTATGTTGCTTTGATGGAGTCTAAGTAAAGTATCTCAATGGATCTATTAGCACTGTGGTACATGAGTGAATTAGTCTGCTCTACAGTCAATAATATTTGAAACTGTATAGACTTTCTCAACAATTCCTTGTACTATTCGTCTGCCTTTGATGATTCCTGTACCTGATGCCCCTCAAGTTATCTATTTGGGACTTTCCCAGAAGGTTCATTAAGTTGTATTGAATATGTCTGCTAGTCTCATGGGTGAGGCAAAGCATACTAAACACAAAACACCTGTGCTTTCCAGTGAGCATCAGTGCTGATTCTTGATCCAATTCAACATTTGGTTTATTATTTATAACATTCTGAATGTGTTGGGACCTAATTATTTCTGAAGGTACTTCATTCCCCACTCTATGTCTTGTCAGTTGCAGCTGGCTGGAATCCTATCTATTCTTAGATACAAATCTGAAGCACAGTATTCTCAGTGGAGGGCTCTTGCCTCCCGAACATTTTCCCCTTAGTAATCTATCAAAGTGCAACTGTGAGAGGGTTTAGGTCATGATTTATGATGTCCTTAAGATTTGATTAATTTGGCCAATTTTTCTAGGACAGAAAACAATAGTGTATTTATTATTACCACATTATATAAATCAGTATTAGCATTTCATACACTATTCATTTATTTTGAAGCATGTGATAAAATAGCATTACATAAAACAGCATGATAAATTGCTGTTTATAGGTTAATGAAGATTAGCTCTACTTTGTAACATTTCAAACCAGTTCAGGATTTTCTTAGCATATGTAATCAATTGTTGCTATTGTGGTGGTTACTTTGCTTTCTTTTTAAAATTCAAAAGACAATCCAATTTCAAAAATGCTATGAGCTTTTGAAAAATACATAGCCTAAGAGCAGATCAGTTGATTCAGAATTTCTGGAGATAAGGCTGGGCTATTATTAATTTTTTAAGCAAATCATATAGGATTGCAATGGTCTTGCAAGATTAAGAATATCTGATTCTCTGTCCTGAAAATTGTTATTTGGCTTCTATCAGTTAAGTACTGAGTAAGGCAGTTGTGACCAGTAGATGGGGCTGAACTGATTTTCTTCACAGGAGTGTATTAATATATCATTCTGAGGACCTGCCAGTCACATTGATGCCCTGTGCTAGAACTTGAAAGTAATTCACACACACACACACACACACACACACACACACACACACACACACGGATATTTTACTTAAGCGTTTGCCCTATAACTTCCTGAAGGTTGCCAGAGGAACAGACAGTCTGGGGATTCTTTTCAGTAGCTAGTATACAAGACCCTTAAGAGTTCTGTTGGCTTGTTTTTAATATGAAAATTATAAACATCTCATTTTTAACTCTCTCCAGTTTTCACTGGGGTTAATGAATCTAACCTGCCACACCTACAGCATGGAAAACTAATGACCCTCCTCCTGGCTGTAAACCTCCCATCTACTGAGAAATAGTGATTGGTATAGTTTTGCCTTCACAATTGACTTCATGTTTTCTTCCCTACCTGTTTGAGCAGCTGTTTTTTAAAATCCAGTTCTAGCTTCTCTTCTCTCCACTCTTCCTGCCAAGAAAATGCAATCACTCCCCTAACCAAACCTTGTTAGCTCAACTCAAATATTTATCTAATGCTCCAATAACATTGTTTTAAGTTTTATGCCCTCTTTTAACTGCTGTCCACATATTCCCATCCATGCCTAATTGCCATCTCACTTTCTGAGAGCTTGTAAAGGATACATCTGTGTACCTTAAATACATATTCAAAAATTTGGCCTCTACCTGCTCAACAGTTAAGAATTATTTAACAGCTTTAAATTCTTGATTCTGAAGTCAATTAGTGATATGCTTTCTTGTTATTTAGAGTATATCCATTACAAAATATCAGAAATTTTGGAACCTTTTGGACTGAGACAGGAGTCTGTTCTGAAGGCGGTACACACTGCTAGTGATAAGCAAGCCTTTGAAGAAAAGGACATTATAGTCCTCCAACATATAATTGTTGAAAAATGTAGGAATGGTATTTAGCCTCTATAGTGATGCTTTTTCTATCAATATTAATGAATTCATTTAACATTGTTGGAAACTCAGAGTGTTCACCAGCATTCTAGAATCTTTGTATTATACAAGAATGGACAAAGACCCACCAGCTATTCTTGGAGAATGCAGTTAAGCACTTTATTATAATGATAAATATGGTTATACATTTAAAATACTTGACATAAGATGTTTTGCCAATATCAATTATGCCTATTTTATCTAGAACGCATTTACTAATACTTGGCTACCATCACATATTTAAGTGGAATGATTATGGTTTTGCTTTTCTTTCCCATATTAAAGATTCCATTAATAGCTTCTTAGACCTTGACCATGAATTGTGATGCAAAGAGATACAGTTAACTCAGGTTTATAGATTTTGTTTTTTTTTTTTTCTTAGCACTTTCAACTTTATTCCTCCTAGAAATCAATTTAAAAAACCATCATTATGAATGAAGCAAAATAGGCAGATTATAAGAAATATGTTTGTAAACTCACAAAAATCAAATAAGGATGACTGAGTTCTGAAGGGATTATGCCATAGTGGTCCACGAACAAAGAAATAGGTATTCCAGACAAAATCCAATGAAACATAACTGGGAAGCTTTATGTGACATGATGTCATGTTAAAGAATGATGCATTGCTACTTTTAGTATGTGGAAAAGTGGATTAGGAAGGAGAAAGAAAGTCACCCTAAGTCCATTCACAAGCTCCAACCCACTTTGTCAAACGATGACCTACGGCAAACTCACTAATTGTTGCAGAGGTGCTTAATGGAAAGAAACTCAACTTAAGATAAATTAAAAAACAGGAATAAAACCCAAGATTCCTGATATTTATTTCATGGATTTTAATGATGTATGCATTATCTTATCATCTTTTAAGTATTGCTCATTTCTTACACATTAATAGTTGCTGTCTGTCTTTCCACACCACCAACTCCTTCCTCCATGAGAATATTTGCTGAGAATTTTAAGCACAACTGAGAAGGGACAACAGAAAGTTTCAAGTTAACCAACTAAACAAATATTTAGGCAAAATGATTTCAAAATTATTCCAGAATTCAGTATAAGTCAATCACCCATCAATTGCATATGTCCTAAATCACATAGATATTGAGAGATATTGACCATTTGCTGGAGCTTATCAAAAACATAACACAATAAACCAAGGCTTAACATTGTGGTTTAATAAAGATTAGGATAAACAAATAGGCCGAATAGATGTTTATTCAGGGAAAAATAACTTACAACCTAGAGAGATGAACATCAGCAAAGTTCCACCAGATGCTCTCCTCTGATTCCTACTAGCAAGAGAGCTTTCCTGGGCTCCTCCTCAGACCTCCTTCCACAGGTCACTTCCGCCCCTGGCCCCACCCCCAATGGGCATGGTCAGTGCCACAGAAGGAGACAAAGTGAATATTCCACTACAGCTTAAACTTGTCAGAATTGTAAATCAGGTACCATTCATTGGAAGATAAACAACATGAATATTGTCTTTAACATTATACATTAAAACATGTTTATGTTTCAATTTAAAGCGCAAATTCTTTTTTGAAGGTTGGTTTTTATTTTTGTGTATGTGCTTCTGCAGGCACTTTTAGACACATGCCTGTCAGTGTCAGATGCGCTCAGAGTCCAGGACTTGCTCAGTCCCGAAGAACTGGAGTTATAGGTAGTTATGAGCTACCTCAGAGGTCTGTTGGAAGCATATTCAAGTTGTGTGGAATAGCAGCAAATACTCTTAACTGGTGGGCCAGCTCTTCAGTTTCTCTACCCTCCTCCTACAATAGTGTTAATTTTTAACAATTTTATTAACACATGAACATGATATAGAGATGTAATCATGACCTAAGGACATGTGTGAATATCCAGTTTCAGAGAGGCAGGAGTGATGAAGGAAGGGGTCAAGACCACTCTGGAAAAACCGACAGAAGCAGCTGACCTGAGACAGTGGGAGCTCATGAACCCCAGTCTGACAACTGAGGAACCAACATAGGACCAAACCCCACCCCTTGAATGTGGGTGTCAGCTAGGAGGACTCGGGGAAGTCTGTAAGAATTTTGGCAGTGGAACCAGAATGTATCGTAGTAAATGAACATAATTCGTGAGCCCATTCACCATGAAGTGAAACTCCCTTAGCCTAGAGACATGACTTGACAGATTTTGGTGATCTCTCATGGAATGCCTCACTTTCCTTGGGGAATGGATGGGGGCCCATTAAGGGGCATAGGAGAATGGAAGGGAGAGGCAACTAGGGTTGATAGGTAAAATAAGAAAAAATATTAAATAATAAAAGAAATATTTCCACCAGATTTATATAAATATAGCTTTTCTGTTTTGATTTCAATACAGACACATTTATCTAATATTCATATCTGTATATTTACAAGATGTCAGCAATGGTAGGCTAGGGCATAGGACACTTTTTTTAACTTCATGTACAGTTGACGCTACTGTCCTGCTTTTTTAAGTATTAAATAATCCCTTTTAGATAATGTAACTGCTTGTGTTCAAGATAACAAACCTATTGTGTTTCCATTGCCTGTAGTTTCCTGTTATCATATTGTTGGCTCAGTTACAAAGTTGTGAGCTAGTAAGTGGACACCTGTCTGATTTAGTCTAACAGAATAGAAGCATAATAAAACTACGCTAGTGAGAAAAAAAAACTTTATAATAGACTTAATTTCAAAACCATACAAAGATCTTTAATTCTTAAAAGACATACTATATAGGTATTAGCTATAATTTTAGTTATTTACATATTTAAGTAATGTAAAAACCAGCAACAGGAAGTGTAAGGGAAGAAAACTCAATTGCCTTACTTTGTGTCTAGATCTTTAGAGCTATCCTAAAATTTATAAGATACGTATTTGAGCTACTGCTCTGCAATTGTCTCGAACATATTCTATTTGTATTGATCCACATGTTACAAATCAGCAGTTTTGAATGTATCAAAGAGGAGTTAGGAGATTATTTTTTTAACTTATCTATTGTTAACTTGAACAATTCATTTTAATAGAGAAAATAATAGACAACATTTAATGAGTCTATTTGATGCTGATTTACATATATTTACTTACTGCCACTCTGTAACTATGAATATCCCATCACATAATGAGAAAACAGAACTGTGGTAAATCCCCTAAATTAGTTTGCTTGGTTTTCGTTGAGTTAAGACCTCTTTCTAGTCTCTTTCCTGAGCCATGTATTTTAATTACACTACACTGAAGCCCAAAAGTGTTTCCTCAGAAGCTGGTGGAAGCCGAGCAAAATCAATACTCATGTATGTAACACTCAAAACTAAAAGTTGTAGGGGCATCTCATATTCAACCTTATCCTTGTTAATCACTAGGGTACCACTCATCAAAGGTCAGGTCTCAGGACTTAATCACCTCCCAAAATCCACAGCTTTTAATACAGAGACACTGGGAATTCTATTTCATCGTGAATTTTTATAACAGACAAGATGAATTCACTCAACCCACAGAATGTATCATAAACTTTTTCTTTATCCTTACTTTCTACATTCTTCCCTTCTTTCCTTTCTTCCTTCATTCCTCCATTTGTGTTTCTTCCTTCCTTCCTTCTCCTCCCTGTTTCCTTACCTGCTTCTCTCTCTTTCTCCCTACCTTCCTTCCTTGTGTTTGCCTGTATGATTTTATTTGTACTGAGGGCATGCAAGAACTCACACTAGAATTTAGAAGTAGCTAAACTCGAAAACTCAACTGAACTCCAAAGATAACTTTCATTTGTTTTCAAAATAACTCCTATCCATAGAAATAATTTTAGAAAAGCCTTGAAGCCAGCTTACTTTTTTCTTTTTTCTTTCTTTCTTTCTTTCTTTCTTTCTTTCTTTCTTTCTTTCTTTCTAACAGCTCTGGCTCTCCAGGAACTCACAGAGATGTGCTTTTCTCCAGCTCCATAGTGCTAGGATTAAAGCAGTGCTCCACTGTTGCCTGGCATTTTACTCTTGATTCAATGATAAGAGGTTCTCTGAAAGGATACCTGCAATCATTGACTTAATATTTAAAATATGACAAGTAATTGTGATAAACTTCCAGAGATCTAAAAAAATACATTTTTATCATGAACAAGAAAATTTAAACAATAGATGTTATCTATGGGCTGAAGATGGAAGATTACAGAAGAACTTCAGGTGACTGGCCAGACAGTGAGTTGTCTCTGTCATTTCTAGAGTTTATATATTATCCTTTTGTGGTCTTTGAAGGAGTTGAAGACAGATAGTTATGGATATAGTTTTCCTTAGTTAAGCATAAAGATAAGTTTCATATAGGACTTTAGACTCAAAAAGATAAAATAGATGATGGAATATTTTCTTTAAATCTTGTTAAATGTTAATGGACTAAATAGCGTTAACTATGATTCTTATTTGGTAACTGTTATGTGATATATTTTGTTATGTTAAGGTTAAAACCCTTCTTTTTATTTAAACAGAAAAGAGGAGATGATGGGAGATGCCATTATGTATATATGTTTCTCATACTGGTTAATAATAAAGCACTGTTGGCCAATAGGAAAGGAAGATAGGAGGGACTAGGAGACAAGGAGGAAATAGAAATAGTAAGGAGGAGTCAAGATGAAGAGCCTGGAGAGAACAGAACTGCCTTTCCTCTGCTCTTGGTAATACCACGTGGAAATACATAGAAATTGGTTAATAATTAAGACAGAGCTAGCCGATAAGAAACTAGCACCTGGCCAATAGCATTGTATCAAATACAGAGTCTCTATGCATTATTTGGGGCTGGCGTGGCGCCAGGAAAAGACCAATGGTGGCAGGTGGAAAAACCGTACTCCTTTACAGTTATCAGCATTCACATATCTCCTACACCATATTAAAGACTCTCTGGCTACAGAGAACTTAAATGATTGACTGTTCAGTCATAAACACATGTCTACTCACTTGAGAATCATGAAACACTAAATGTGTACACTCTGAATCTATTCACTGAGAAGATGCTAACATGATTTTTGAATGGTGTAGCAGGTCATTTAGAAACATTGAGTCCACAGACACTGGCTGATTTTTTATGAGCAACTTGCAAATTACAAAGGCCTTATAGAACTGTTTTCTCCTCTTTAATAAACTCTCTATTTACCAGCATTAATAATCTTCGTGATGAAAATAACAACAAAGTTTTAATAAAGAAATCAAGATTACCAAGTGACATATTCCAGGTTGTACACTTTTCTTAAGTCCATATCTGTAAATGTATTTTTCCTTAAGTCATGCACATGCCCTATTAATTCTAATGTGGCTTATATTTAGAACACAATTTATTATTAAGTAATTTTATATAGAAGGGATGAATTTCATTTAAAAAATAGAAAATTATCTAATGTTTTGGTAGTTATGGCCATGAGAAACTACACCCTAAAACTGAGCTTATAATTAAGCACTTTGACACATTATATTAAAATTATACTATTTTTAACCTACTTAACCATTCTAATTTTATTATAACTATCTTCTTTCAATATGCATTATCTTTGTATGTTTAATATTTACAATTGAAAATCAATCTATGGTCAAAAAAATAGAAAAGATTTTTAGTAACTATTGCCATTATCCTAAGAATACTTTTGTATCTATATGATTTCACAAATTCAGGTCTTTCTCCAGCAGAAAATGTCTTAAATTTCCTACTACTGAGTGAGAGAAGAGTTTTATGTTGCTTTTCTAATTAAAGTGTAGAAAGTTAATAGCTTTGGACATCTCTGTAAAATGAATAAATTCAAACCCCCACCTTGACATTTCCTCCAACATTGATTTGAAAACACTAACTGTATTTTATTTTGTGGATCCAGAGCACAAAATCCACCTAGTAATTGTTTTCCATTGATATTACCTCCATGAGTTTGCATTTGTAGGATAAGAATTGGCATTTATAATTTACAGCTAGTCAAATTATAGAATTTGTGGGTTGAAGCTCTTTATTTTATTAGACTAACCTTGCAAAGTGATAGGGTGGATTTTTACAACCTATTCATTTATCTCTTGTTTCAAAATTGATTAAACAACATTTCTGCCTGTAGAAGAGAAAAGGAGAATTTCCCTCAACAGCTCTTTATAAAATAACATTTCTGCTTTTTTTTTTTTTTTTAAATCTTATTTTGACACTTTCAGACCAATGGGCTAGTCAGGAATCGACTTTTCATTAAATATTTTAACAGAATGGATTAAATGTGTCAGTACAAATCTGGAAAGCTGGAGGGCTTCCTTGAATCCGTCTGACCACAGGAACTTTCACCTTTGTATAAGTGTAAGAAGCATGACTAAAGTCCTTAATATTGATTATATGTCATGAGGAAAAAAAGTCATGGCAGTCATGTTCACACATGGCTATGAGATGAAGCCGAGGCAAAGGTCACATTGTAGATAAATGAAATATTAGCTGAGCAGTCATGCTCTCTACCTGTCAGAAGATCATGGTTCAGGTCAACTCTGAAACCATAAAATTCACACTTCATGTACTTCTAAATATTTTCTGTGAATTATAAGTTATCTGGTTCAAATAAATATGTCTGCTACTCACTTTTTAATACAAATAGAAGTTAAAGCCAAGCTAAAGTGGCTAGGGAAGTTAGCAAAGCATAATTTTAAAAGTGGCTCCAGATTGAGATATTTAGTATAAGGTCACTGAGACATTCTCATTCTCTTTTATTTGTGATAGGAATGAAACAGACAGGAAGTCAAAAGATGAGATGGTTGAACACAAGATATATGGAGTAGGATATTCTGAAATGAGAGCACATGAACTCCTCTCCTTTGACAACATAGTTGGAACTGTCCATCTTTGTCTTAGAACTGTACATTCTCATATATATCTCAAAAGCAAATTCATTTCCCCTTCTGCTTTTTCTCTTGTGTCTCTATCCATGTTATTGACATCATAATCTACTTGTTTCCCCAAGGCAAGACAGTGGAATCATGTCTTCCCTTTACTGTTTTCAACCACAACCACAGGGACAATGCCTTGTCATAATCAACCCCTAACTTATTTTTGTCCTTCTTGATTGTTACCACATTTAGATACTTACATTTTCAGTTGCAGACCTCTGTAGTCATATGTAAACCTAGGAAAGTCGAAGGAACCCAGAAGGAGAAAGAGATTGCTTCGCTCATAAAAATAATTCTCCAGCAGAGTAGTCTTCCCCTCACAGTACTGAGAAGGTAGAAGGCAGGGGATTAACTAATAACTATTATTACCCATGAAACTCTCCCTTCCATAACTTGGCATTCTCTAAGCTCAATAAATTGAAATGTATTAGAATTACTTTCCTAATTAATTTGATTAAATCATTGCAACTGCTTTTAGAAGTCTTCTGATTTAAACTTAATGGTATTTATGATAGAAAATATTTCAGATTCTGGCTACTGTCTGTACCAAGATTTCTTAGAAGTCATACAGTTATCTCACATGCATGAGCTTACATAGAGACTTCATGGTCCTTTCTCTATGTCTATTAAGTTATAGTAATAAGATGACTATGGTTGTAAGCCTTATCCAGTGAAGGTAGTATGTATCTAAATGGTAGACTGATTTTTAAGTATCGCCGGAGATCCTTGGTTCAATCCCTAACAGCATTAGTGTCTGTCTTTATCTACACACATAGATATTATGTTTTGAGCCCAAATACATTTTTTTGTATTCAAAATTTTACAGAAAATAAAAATATTTTCCAAAGGCTATTATAAAGGCAAAGGACAAATTCATTAATCAGAGTTATCTCCAGCATAATAGATAAAATGCTCATTGAATCACACTTTCTTATTAGTTCTTGTTAGGGATGTGATATCCTGTACTCCCAGTTTCTGAACTCAAATTCTACTGATTTGAAAACACACAATGATCCTGTCATTTCAGATGTGTCACAATAATTTTAAGAGATAAATGTCCTACTAAGAAAAAAACAAGTGATTTAACAAGATAAATTCCAAATCAACCTGATTAATATATTTTCTCTTTCTTCTTTCCCATGACATGGTATGGGATGGCAGCTATGACATGGTGATGAGTTTAACAGCCCAATCAAGCAGAAACTACAAATCCTATTATCTTTGCTCATTGATTTTTACAAAGATTTTAATACACCAGTAGACATTCGTGCACAGTGTCACTTATACAGGACTGCATTATTTAAATAGAGATAAATGTTTTAGAAGACCTGCATTTTCTTCATCTCTTCAACTGATGGGAAATACAGATACATAAGATGTGATTTTCCTCCTCAAAACATAGGGATTGCCTAAAATGTGCTTTATTTCATTCATTAATTCATTTTTCTAATTGTTTTTCTTATTTTACGTATTTATCACAGCTCCCTCTCTGTCCCCCCCCTCCCTCCTTCCCCCTTCCCATGCCACCCCCCGTCACCCTCCTATCCCACCCACCCCCACTCCACAGGGAGGGCAGTGACTTCCAGGTGGGGGTCAACAAAATCTGTCAAGTCATTTGGAGTAGGGACTAGGCCCTCCTCCTGCCACTAGGTTAAGTGAGTATACCTCCATTAGGTGTGTGCTCCCAAAGTCCTTTTGTGCACCAGGAATACATTCTGGTTCCACTGTCAGAGATCCCTTAGACTGCCTAGGCCTTCTAATTGAGACCTATGTTCAGGGGATATGAGCCTGTTCAATGCTGGTTTCTCAGCTATCAGTCTGGGGGCCCATTAGCTTCTCCTTGTTCAGGTCAGCTGTCTCTGTGGGATTCTGTAGCCTGGTCTTGTCCTCCCTCTCTGCAACTGGATTCCAGTTCGGTTCAGTGTTTGGTTGTGGGTACTGCTTCTGTTTCCATCAACTACTAGATGAGGGCTCTATGATGGTGAATAAGTTAGTCATAAATCTCATTATCAGAGAAGGGTATTTATGGTAGCCTTTACACTGTTGCTCAAATTGTTAGTTGGTGTAAGTCTTGTAGATCCCTGATATTTCTCTAAAGACAGTTTAGTTTTTAAACTTATAGTGGCTCCCTCTTTTATGATATCTCTATGTCTCTCTCTATATCTACTTGTCTATTCCTCCCCTGAGTCAATCTTCCTAGTCCCACGTGCTTTCCTCTCTCCCCCTTCTCTTTCTCCTGCTCCCTCTCCACTCACTGCCCCCTACCCCCAATATGCTCAGGAGATCTTGTCCCTTTCTCTTTCAGTGAGGGACCTTGTATGAATCTTGTAGATTCCTCCCTGTATCCTAGCTTCATTGGTGGTGTGAATTATAGGCTGGTGATCCTTAGTTTTATGTCTAAAATCCTTATTTGAGTGAGTACATAACATGTTCCACTTTTTGTCATTCACTAATTCTTACAGTTTGAGCATAAATATCACTTTTTCTAATTTAAATCTTTAAGGTTATAATGGCATAAGTTTCTTTGAGATATTTAACATTAATTTCAAACGTGTAATCATTTCTTTACTATCTATTCCTATAGTAGTTGCTGAGTTCCACATACATGTAAGAGAAATATCTTTGTGCTGCATCTGTTCTGGGTTTTCAATTCATGGATTAAAGTAAAGGTGAACAGGCCTAAGATGATATCATTCTAAATATGAAATAACATGAAAACATTTCAATGTCTATTATGTCATGGTATTCCTCTATTTCCACCTATAACTGTGAATAATCTGATGCATGAATAATAAAAGACACAGAGACTCATATTGGAGTTCAAACTTCAAGCTGAAGATCAGAAAAGCAAAATAGCTGGCTACTAGCTTATACTACTACCTCAGGCTGAAAAGGCTGATCCTGCTGCCCCTCCTCATTATGGCTGGAGAACACTTAGACTGAATGTCTTCCTTCTAATCTTTAATGTGACTGGAGAATGAATGTCTGATACTGACTATTGAAGACCATGCTCCACCTTTTATATATCCCTTTAGTGCTTGAATTAAAGGTGTGTGTTCCCAGGTGCTGAGATCATGTTTTTATGAGCTGTTTATCTTTAGGACTGTACCAATCGCCTGTATATCTGGGTAGCCTTAGAGTGGCAGAGATCCATCTCCCTCTTAATCCTGAGTCCTAGATTCTGGTTGCTGGGCTCAAAGGTGTGTTCCTGGTTTTTATATCGACTTTGCTTTCTGAATTGTCAGGCAAGCTTTAATAAATAACAAATAGTATATCAACACATTAATCCTTAGATTAAAATATGCCTATAGATGGCCTGGCAAGGTAATGCATGATGTTAATCCCAGCATTATAGGGGCAGACACAGGTAGAATTCTGTGAGCCAAAGGTTAGCCTGGTTGCTAAAGTGAGTTCCAGGACAACTAGAACTGTTACATAGAGAAATCCTGTCTCAAAAAATACAAAACAAACAAACAAAAATAAAAAACAAAAAAAAACACAAAAAATAAACCACAAAAAAGAAAGAAAGAAAGCTGATAGTTAAAAAAAAATACATTGAGCAAATAATTACTAAAGCATTAGTACTTCATTAAACTATTTTAATTGCAGTCACTTTGAAGCAGCTGTTCTCAATGTAAGGGTCACATATCAGATATCATGCATATTATGTTATGATCCATAAGAGTAGCAAAATTATAGTGATGAAGTAGTAACAAGACAACATGAAGAAATATATTAAAGGGGTGCAGCATTAGGAAGGTTGACAACCACTAGAAGAATGAATTCTTGTTATGTATTTAAATAAGCAATGTACTAACAAGTTGTCTTACATGAAAAAAAAAAAACCTATACCCTTTAGAAACCAAGTTCAGTTACATGGATAACCACTGTGATTCTCAGGGAAATTAAAACTATGGTTTTCATTTCTTTGGTTTCATATTATAGATACTGTTAACCACTGAACATTGTGAACTCTCCATACATGTCACTGACCTAAATTACAATACTCTAAGCACCACTTTCCACTTCTCCAGAGTCAGATAATTAATATAAAATAGAAAATTAAGGTATGAATTGGAAAGAGCTTCCTATGTTTCCCTCCCTAAAAGAAGGAAATAGTTATCAAGAAAAAACAAGGCAGGCATTCATTGGGAACTTGTAGGCCATGCTGACTAAGGAAGCATGTAGGATATTTTCAGGTCTTCATTTCTCTCTCCAGACCTCCAAATCCAATTCCACAGACTCATCCTCAGTTCTTAAATGGCCACCTGCTGTGGCATCCCAGTTCATTCTGCCCACACTTTCAGCACATCACACAGATACTTCAACCTTATACCATCCCACTGCTCACATCATACCAACCCCAATACCAACAAACTTTTGTCCAAGAACCAGCAGGCTACTCTAGACATGAAAGTGAAGCTAACTGCAGATCTCCATCTCTGCTCTCCTAAATCCAATCCCTCAGTCTCACCACCAACTCCACTGCCAACTCTGTAGTAGGTCAGCTGCTGTGACCCTCTCTCTCCTCACTGCCCCCATCTCCAACTGATCCATGTTGGGGCCATAGTAGAGGAATAGCAAGCAGATTTGGAACTCATGAAGTAAGACTTAGCAGTTAGCATAAATAAGCTGACTGAGCCTTGGAGAGGCAGAGCCCTGAGGAATATGTACTCTGAGGACCTCATGCTGTTTTTGAACATAGCTCTGCTCATTACCCTTGTGGCCACTAAATCCCTGTCCCTCATAATCTATAAATTGAATGAACATCTCACGGGGTGTCTGGTCCCTCACTAACAATAATAGTGAGTTGCTTTTTCCAAGCATTAATGATTAATGATTCAATCAACAACCTTAGAAAGAATTTAGACATGTAGATTGTTAGTAAAGTTAGGCTGAGATGTTTTTGTTAACAGCTTTGATGCAGAAAATCTTGAGAAGCAATTTAAAGTTTGGAAAGGCACACTTTTGATAGTTGAGCAAAGGATTTGTTGAGGACAGGGAAAAAGAAAAATGGCAGCCTGATTATTATTAGCTGAAGCTGATATGCCTTTCTTGTTAAAGATTGGCTGGTGATCAAAGGCAATAATTTATTCCTTGTACCTATTTTTGCTCTCTGCTTCCTGATACAATTCAATAAAACAATGATGAGTGGATATTCACTCTGAGGATATAAAGTAAAAACAAATTTTAAAAGTTTAGATTTGTGATTCTTTTAAGAGCTTTTTATAAGATTACATTTTGAGATAAATAATAAAATGATTGAACCTTTCTTTATAATTGCATACTGCAGCCTAATAGTAAAAGGACTGGCAGAGGAAAATACTTTGCCTGCTTATACTTTGTTAATCTGTAACAAGTAGTTTACATGTAGTTTACATATGAATGTGTGTTTCCTTGAGAATAATTTGTTTTTTATCTGTAATATGTAAAATGATTAATTATGTAAGGGAAATGGAGAAAATGCAATTTTTATTTTATTAATTGTAATAATTCAGTAAAAAAAATAGATCAAAACCACACTGTAATTTTTGTATTGTTTGAAAGATTTCGCTGGGGCATACAGGCACAAATGAAAAAACAAAACAAAAAAAACAGAACAAAACAAAAAACAACAACAAAAGTTAGAATGAAACACCAGAAAAGATGTAGAAGGAAAATCATCGGGAAAGAAATAGAAAGGAAACATCAGGAAAAAAGTAGAAGGATAACACCAGAAAAGATGCAGAACTCAGCAACTAGAAAGAAAGTAAAAGAAAAATAAGATATAAAATAACAGAACAGAGAAAGAACAGAAGTGAGAACAAGCAGCAGAAAGAAAAACAAAATGAAGAATTAAGTTTTGGTCCTCAAATAAAGTTCCCTATGAATCTGTGCATTTGTCCAGAGTTTGGCTATCCATGTCTCCTCTTGATTTTCTCTAACCTGCTGAGGACTGGGCCCCTTAGCTGCAAATGTAGGAGACCTTCTTCAAATTTTTTTCTAACCAAACTGTTAACTATAGCAGGTTCTCTGGGAACCTGCCAGCTAATTTATTTTCCATTATTTATTATTTAATAAACATAACCATTAATATGGACCCTATCTTTGTGATAAGATAAAGAATTATGCAAATTTTTATGCAATATAAAGAAAATATGAGTTTATCCTTAAATATAAGAATTAATATTTTAAAAAGTAATTATTTTGCTGGCTTTAAAATATTTAAAAATTGGGGCCAAAATAACTTTAATGTTATTCAATTAATTCTGATACAAATTGGTGACCTATTATTGACATAGGGCATTAAGGACTAGCTTAAGAAGTATTAAATTTTTAATTAAATTATAAAGAGTAATATTTTATAAAGGCAATGACAAAAATACCCAATTGTTGCTCTGATGCATTCCATGGCAATGGCAATACCATACAGATGTCAAAGATTTTCCACGGTTTAGTTTCTGTGTGCCTTACTTCAGGTATATTGGATTCTGTTAAATGAGGGGTTAAGGGAAAAAGGAGATATTCTCTATTTTACATTTTTGGAAAGGAACTGTTTAAATTTTTTCAATAAATCATTTCAAAAAAGAAATTCATATCTCAGTAGTATAGTCCATAATGCATTTTTTAAAAAAAAAAAAATCAGCTGAAGGCATGTCTTTAGTGAAATATTTAGTGACTTGGTGTGTATGAGTGCCTTGCCTGCATATGTGTATGTGTGACAGCTGTGCCCTGTGCTTATGGAGGCCAGCAGGAAGTAGTGGAACACGAACTAGAGTTAGAGATGGTTTTGAGCTGTCACATGAGTGCTAAGGACTAAGTCTAGCTCATCTGCAGGAGTACCAAATGCTCTTAACTGCTGAGACATCTCTCTCATCCCTCTCAGTGAATTCCTTTCTAGGAATTTACTTTAAGAGTATGGGAACACTCTCCTTTTCTCAATCACAGAGAGTGAAAAGGGTGAGAGTGATTACATAGGGAATTGATGATATTAAAGAAACTGAATAGTGCAGAAACAAGTTACAAGTAATTATGGACATCACTTGGGAAGCCATTCTCTTAAAAAGCAAGTCTTTGTTATATTAAGGAAAACATTATTAGGAAATAATAAGTCTACACCCCCAAATTTTAGCTATATATTTCCTGATTTGATTGTGTAACCTATTTCCCTACTTCCCCCCCCCCCCTTTTATTTTAATCATTCTCAAATTTTCTAATTGGGAAAGGAAAATTGCATCAATTGCATTAAAGATCAACACACACACACACATACACAGAGTTCACAGAAAATAATCATAGATAGTCATAGGGAGTTCAGAAATTGGATACAGGAATGAACAGAAAGTAGGAGGGAAAGAGTTGGAGTGGGGTGATCCTTTTTTGTTGAGAGCATGGAAGAGATGCTCTCTTTCTGAGATGCTGTCTTTCTGAGCTGCCACCAAAGAGGGCAGATCAACTAACTGTGGCTCTGCCTTCTGACCCAAGGTTGATTTTATTTAAATAACACAAATGCAACCTCACAGTTCACAGTGTTATCCCTCCACCATTTATATTCCCTAATTAATTCCTAACTAAATTTAGACATATAAAGCCAATTTTGACTTTATTTTAGTGCCTAGAATATATTCTTGATATACTCACAATTACAGCTACTATATGCTCTCATCTGTCTTCAATGTTCACTTGTTTTGAATTATTCTTTTTAATTTTAAAGGATTTCTACTTTTCCTCAAAAGAGACCATTTTTCTTGGTTCACTATTGTGTTTAATACAATTAGACACAGGCAACTGAACAGTGCTTGCTGATCAGATCCCAAAGATTAAGGAATGCATCAACAAACTATATAATCACGATAAGAAGAATAGGCCATTCTGAACCTTTAAATGACTGAATTAATTTTTACTTTACTGATACAGACAGAAGTTAGCCTTTGGGAGCTCTCCAGATAAAAACGAAAATGACACATTAATGGTTTATAATTTGAATTCTGACATAGACAGCACTTGTCTCAGACATATTCTGCTAGAATGATGTTCTTCTTTTTAGGGGCTTGCTGCTCTGCTGCAGGTATTTTTATTCCCTCTTGTCATTGTCCACTCTCCTATTTCCATACACAATGTAACTAGCCAGTGCATGCGACCACATTTCCAATCTCACAGAATCCTAGGCGGTCTCATTGCAATTCCTTTTTCTACCTTAGACATTGTGAAAGGCATTAGTTGTAAGGCATTGTTGAGTTGACAAGTCTGGAGTTGCTGCTGACACTGTAGAAAAAGACTTCCCCAAAGGTTAAAACCTACATTTTATCAAAGAAAACAGCAATGAAAGATTTGAACTATTGTGTCTTGAATTATGGCTGGCTGAGATACTCTACTGAATCACTTAATCCTTTTAATACCTGCCTATTTTAGCTTTTGTATAAGCATCTGTTCATACAAAGCCTCCATCAAACCCCAAATCCAGGAGCTATTAGAACTGCTTGCAGGACTGATGGACTGCACTGTGAGCTGTGAAAAGACAGACAAAAAAAGAGGAATTGGTACTCTGCAGGCCAGGAGGCACAGCACTTAGGCACCTGGACTCTTTGCCTTCCTGTTTCTAACTTATTGGATTTCTAATGCCAGATTGTTTCCAGCATCTACAAACAAAATGGTGTCAGAAAAGCAGATATGTCTGTGTAATTATTTTTGTTAAGCTGCTAAGTCTATTGACTTAGTCTATCATAGGAAAAATACTATAGAGGCTGTGATGCCACAAGACTTTGAAATCAATTACAGTTGAGTTTGTGTCTCATGTGACAAATCTAATGGAAAAGATTGATCTGTTTTGTGCAAGGTAAGTGGTTACTATTAGGATGTGATTCTGTTATTCTCTGAATGGGATAAACTTGAGAAAGGATCATGAGGCAAATCATCCCAGGGGATGCTGCTTTCTCAATCTCCCAAGCATTTGGCAATGATGCAGTTGTTCAAACATGCCCTTATCAAACCAGGAAGAGCAAAAGTAAAGTAGAATAGTGGAGAAGATCTAATGATTGAAGCAAGAAAACTTCTGAGAATGGAATAGAAATTTAAATATATTCAAAAAAAGCAAAAATAACCATCAAATTAAATACAAAAGGTAGACTTTTAATAATATATCAAATATAATGCTGTATATTTTGTATATGTTCAGCTTTTATTTATTGTACTTAGTAAATATGAAAAGCCTTAATAAAAATGTATTATTTAGTTCAAACTTTGTTCATTTCTGTTTCTAAATGTGCCACATCAAACTAAAATTGTCACTTTATAGTATTTAGTTAACACCCAAGGACTTAAGTCTTTAGGAGAGAGGTTGAGGAATGATTCCAATATAACTACTACTTCATAATGTTGAGTTATGTAGTTGTTTATACATTTAAATCTGTTATTACGACCATTCTGCCTATGTGAACTCAACAGCCTACTTGAATACATATTGTTATCTATTTTATATATAAAGTGTTGTGTCGTGACAAAAATATTCATCTCAGCTTGTGTAAAATATATGTTCATTCTGAAAATATTAGTACTTGCTAATGGTCAAAATATGTAAACCATACAACATTCTTTATCCTATTGCAATTTAAATGCTTTGTTTTCTTGTTTTTTGATTGAAATCAGAGGTTCTCAACATTCCAAATGGGGCGGCCCTCTACACAGTTCCTCATGTTGTGGTGAGTACCAACCATAATTTTTATTTTTATTGATATTTCATAACTTAATTCTGTTACTGTAATGAATCATAATGCAAATACTTGTGTTTTTTTGATGGTCTATAATGACTCCTGTGAAAAGATGATTAAACTCTTAAATGGATCATGACACACAGGTTGAGAACTGATGATTAAAATGCTTGCATCCCAACTGTTTCTTCTTTTAGTTCATTATAAAATGTCCTTGGAACAAGAACTGTTGATATTACATTTGCTTAATTTAAATAACCATGTAGCTTTACTAGAAGTTTCTACTTTCTGTTTGTAAATTCATGCATTTTATAGTATGTGTGTGAGAAAAATAATGAGAAAAATAGTATTTGTTGTCTACCATATTTTCTTTTTTGCTTATAGGGCAAGAAAAAAAAAAAAACTCTTAGTAAAAGAGGCCTGTAATCCCAGCAGTCAGTATGCAGACTCAGGAGGATAAGCATACATATTTAAGGCTAGCCTGGGTTACATAGCTAGACTTTAAATAGAAAAAAAAGGAGAATGAAGAGGAGGTAGAAGAAAGAGAAAGAAGAGAAAGGAAAAAGGAAGAAATATACAAAACAAGGCAGAATAGAAACAGCAGCCAAATTTAAAAAAGAAAAAAAAAAGTCTGGTACAAATGCTTGCAGGCATTTACTTCATGAATAAACCAAGCAAACATTTTTCTGCTGATATATAATAAGGAGAGCATCAAGCCACACACATAAAATAAAAATCTTGCTTTTTGAGAAAATACTGTATGCTTGGGAGTGCAAATACAATTTGGATATTCATTATGAATCCATGAGCTGTAAAATGTCAAATAGCCACAAGTGATTCATTCTAGAATGTAAGTAGACATTATTCTACAAGAAAAAAAATGTTAACAGTTAACCTAAGATGAATATAAGCTTACCTGCAAATGAAATAAGATTCTGTCAATGCTTTTCTCTGGAGTTCTAGCAAAAATAAAATTAAATAATCTTCATTTAAATAACCTCCTCACGGTGGACTGTTTCATAAAAGTGCTCCTGGGGCTTGTTATTCTCAATAAAAAGAATATCAAACAATAACGATTGAAGCATGGAAGTGTAAAAGGTATTTTTCTTAAATGTAGTATTCCATCTTTGATAGATATTTTAAATAGTAGGTATTATTTGTTTCCATGCCAGTACCAAAAGAAATCAAACAACAATGAAACCTTAGATAGAACTAAAATAAAATTTGAGAGTAATCAGTCCAATGCATAGTAGGTGCCTCCTTTTGGTAATTCAACACAGATTCACTGGTGTAATTATCATGTTACAGAAAGAAGTAAAATCAAGTGTCTTCATAATAAGTAAACCATATGCAATGCTACATTAAGTAAATAATTCATCCTATCTAAACCAAAATAATTTTAATATTTAAGCATAATTTTTAGGTTTTTTTTTATGAATAAGTCAGAAAGAAGGAAGGGAAAAAACAAAGAGAACCAAAGAGTAGGAATAAGACTTGGACAAGGACAATATGATATTCAAAGTGTTTGTCTTTGGAGATGTCTTAAAAGATTATGTTTCTGTGACACACTCAATGCATCTGCATGTTCCCAAGATACAGTTCAAACTAAAGAGCCAATGAAAGTCATTTCAGCATCCCTATGCAAACAGATTTTATTATATGCCAGGATCTACTGACCTCTCTATTTTTATAGCTCTTGAAAATAAAGACAGGGATTTTACTTAGATTTGAATTTTAACAAACACCACAAGGGGTGCTTCTGCTATAGTCTAATGTTATTATGCCTTGCTTTAAAAATTGTCTAGGAGGACTGCATAACACCCAAAGAGATTTTGCCATGGGTAAAGCATAGTTGCTAGGAAGAAGAGATTCCTCCCTTTTGTTTTTCCCCATCCTTAGAGGATTTTCACAGGTTAGGTAACATCCAATTGGTGTGGTTAGAATATGGTTACTTTCAAGTGTAAGAAATGGTCTACAGTGCAAGTTCTCCACCCAAGGGACTAGTAAAACAGTGCTGCTTGTAATAATGACGACACTGTTCGGTATAGCTTGTTGTTTACACTTTCTAGACTGCTTTCCAAATTAAAAAAAAAATAAGTCGTACAATAACTGCAGAATTACTCTACTCACTTTTGTCAGTAGTTTCTAAGGTAACTAATCTCACAAACTGGAAACTTCAATGTTCTCCTCTTCCCAATGCCCCAAGTTTTCATATTCCTCTGGCACCTTGACTATCTCTCCATTCCCATGATCATGATTGGCTTCTAATTTTTCCTACAGAGTTTAATTGAACTATTATTGCAGTTAAATAAGGATCAGGATAAACAAATAGGCCAAACAGATGTTTATTCAGGGAGAAATAACTTACAACCTAGACAGATGAACACAGCAGGCTCCACTGGATGCTCTCCTCTCCGCCGCCAACAAGAGAGCATTCCTGGGCTCCTCCTCAGAACTCCTTCCACAGGTCACTTCTGCCCCTGGCTCTACCATCAATGGGCATGGTCAGTGCCACAGAAGGAGACAAAGTGAATATCTCTCTACAAACTATCAATCTTGCAAAATCTCTATGTCCCATGGGCAAGATATGAAGTCATGAGAGTCAGTATCTAACAGGTAATTTGAATCTCAGTGTTTCCTTACCAGCAACATGGCTCCAACAACTTAGAAAGTTCACATGTGTTTCTGTGCCTGCCCAAGCCTTTCTAATTTGGACTGATGTTTCTCTTCTCCTGTTTGTTCTCTAGTCTCCCAGAGTACTTGTTAATAGATCCATGCACATACTGGCTTGTACCATATTTGTGAAGCTTTGCTGGTATCCTTTCTGCTGATCAGGACTATCTTCTGCTCTTGTGCTGCCAAAGTGATTTCTGATCAGGGTAGATTAGTGTAGGCTGTGGTGAGCAGCAGAGACACAATCATAACCTCTTGAGATAGTGGTAAGGAAGTGTGCATCTCTTATTACAAGTAATGGGAAACTAGGAAGACTCTTGGGATGTTAGTAAGATTTCCATTTTTAATTTGGATCAATAACTTGCAGAAAACAGTGTGGATAGTAGGAAGAGAGGAATTGAGCCTGAATGTTCTGGATGAGGAGAAGGAAACAGCTAATGAAAAGGGGACTGAGAGCTGACATAAATAGATTTGGCAAGACTAAAATGAATTTGACATAGAAAATATGTGTAGCACAGCCTGTAGAAGGATGTGCTCTAGTTTGGTGGCAGGATTTTTATTTGTTGTGAGTTTCATTATGCTGGATGTTGTTGATCCTAAAATCTCAATTTCATGGTTTGAAGTTACTTATAAGCATCTGATTTTGCTGTTTTACAGAGTAAATCTTCAAAGTAAGATAGAACTGAGACAGGGAACTGGGTAGAAGACAGAGTATAGATTTGGGCAAAAGAGAATAGATTTTCGACAGGAGACTCAAACTTCCAAAAACTGCAGCTAGATTATTTAATAGTCTTAAATTTTCATCAGCCTCTATATTGTTTTCTACAATGGCTATTCTAGCTTACTGGGCCGGAGGGCTTCCTTCTCTCTTAGTTCTTCCCAACATATGTGGCTTTCTGACTAATATATATATATACATATATATATATATATACACATATATGTATATATGTATATATGTATATACATATATATAATATTTTAGATTTATATATGTTATATATATGCATACACACAAACATATATATGTATATATACATATACATATATATGTAGCTTCTTTCTGCTGGGCCACCAACAAATCCCAAATCATGATACAGGTACTTATTATTTGTTATTAAAAGCTTGGCCTTGCCTTAATCTCATTTCTAATCACCTTTTTCTTTTTTAAAAAAAAAAAAAAAAAACTTAAATTAACCTGTTTTTTTCGTGAATGCTTTCATTCTATGTAACCAGCTCCATGTCTGTCTACTGACTGCAGAGATGACCCCAGGAGTCTCCCTCTCTTCCTCATTCTCCCCTGCCTATCCCTCTACTTCCTAGCTATTAGCTGTTCAGCTTTTTATTGGACCAATCAGGTGCCTTAGGCAGGTGAGGTGAAACAGAAACACACCTTTGCATAATTAAACAAATGCCAAGCTTTGCATAATTAAACAAATGCCAAGTATACAAAAGCAACACATTTTACTTAGTCAAACACAAACAAATGTAACACTTTCGTTAAATAACCTATTCTGCAACAAAGTATAGACACCTCCTCAAACATATATCATTTATGTTTAGAGTGTTCTAGATCTTCCTTCAAGAATTTCTTGAAATACATGATAATGTGGAGAAAAATTTCCTTCAGGCAACAGAACACTAAAGCTTCTACTCACTGCTTAACAATAAACCAGTGTCTTATATGCCCTTTTCTGAAAGATGCCTTCTTAGGTATATTCTACATTGTTAAAGTGTACTATTTTTTTTTATTTTTCCATTTGAGTTATTGTCTCAATAATAGGGAACATATCTAAAGAAAATTAAATAAGTATGCTAAAAAGATGTGTATATGCCAAATTTATTTAGTTGTCAAGAAATCAATAGTTAACTGGTTATACCTTGAATCCCAGCACTCAGGAACAAAGGCAGATGTATCTTTGTGATTTTTATGACAACCTGGTGTAAATAGTGAGTTCTAGGAGAGCCAGTGATATATGGTGAGACCCTCTCTCAAAAATAAATAATTAAATAATTAAATCAATGTTTCCTTGACTGACAAATGCAGAAAAAAAAAACACATGACCCACATGTATACAAACATACAATCACAGGCATTCACATGGACAAATATGTACACACAGGTACACACAATCACATTTACATAAACACACACACACATACATTGAAATAAAATTGGGATAGTATGGACTCATAAAATAATGAAATTCAATTTTGTTGTTTTGGGTTGTGCTTTCGTTTTCATGAAATTCTAGCAGGTCATTTATTTCTTTTTTAATATTTATTTCTTTTTATATAAGTTTTTAAATTTAAATTAGAAACAAGCTTGTTTTACTTATCAAACCCAGTTCCCGCACCTTCCTGCTCTCCCCTTTCCCCCCCACCCACAAACCCCTTTTCCTATCCCTTTCTGCTCTCAGGTACCATGAGGCCTTTCATGGGGAGTCTACAAAGTTTGCCATATCATTTGGTGCAGAGCTCAAGCCCATCACGACTAGGCTGAGGGATTATCCGTCTATGTGGAATGGGCTCCCAAAGTCCATTCTTATACTAATAACAATGCATATGTATGATATATTTTATATAATACAAATTGCCACAAAAGGTCAAGTGTCTCATGATCTCATTCATATACAGATTCTAGAAAGTTGAATTTACAGAAGTTGAGAGAATAAAGTTTGCTGTAAGTTAAGGTTAATAGGTATGACTTATATATTGATGTTAATTTATAATGAGCTCTGTGAAATAAGCTCTGACATTCTATTTCATCACAGGGGAGCTTTGCTTAAAGATATTTCTGTAAAGGCAAGGAAACAGATTGAGAAAATTTTTACTAAAGAGAAATGATAGATATTTGAGGAGAATAATACAACTACTATTTCATTGTTTTTCTCTGTATGTATTTCTTTTTACTTTTACATATTTATAATTTTTATGATTAAATACTGTCCTACTTTTGTGTCTAGGTAATTGTATATTTCTTTATTCATTTGTCAGTTAATGAATCATTGATTTATTGACTTTGAATATTGAAAATGAGTGCATGTTGGCATGTATATATCTTCTTGACATATTGATTTCACTTTTTTTAGAAATATGATCTAGTAATGAAATTATAGCTCCATAGCAATAAAAATGTAAAGAAAAAAATGTATGTATGTATTCACATATACATTGCAAAGTACCCTATTAGGTTGTGAATATTGTGTACTGATTAAAATAATAACTTCTGTAATTATAAAATATTAATAAAAAGTACGCAATAGAGCAGTGGTAAAAATTATGAGATATGAAAACTTTTGTGTTTTCTAATAGAGCAAGAGCAATGACCCCATGGTCACAATATGTATAATTAGAATTTTATTGTGCTTCTGTAGCTATTAGGTGTTGGTTTCACTTTGAATTACACATGGAACTTCTTTTTATTATTCAGGTTCTGTAAGGTCTTAACCTTTTCCTAGTTAGAAGTGCAGTGTATGATTCCAGAGCAGGACTTAGGGGTCAGTGAGGCAATGAGTGAAGTCTGACTAATTAAACCACCCTGGCAAAGGTCAGGAGGGAGTTGAGTGGTTATCTGAGTAGAAAATGGAGGTTAGTGAGAATGGATTTGAAGATTTTGGGAGCAGGCCCATAAATTTCTGCAAGAGTTTGTGAAGACTCCATCAGTGAGCATGCCTGTGCAGAGTAGGGGATTTAATGTAGACTTTTGAACTAGTTAGCTTGACACAGTTTTATGGCTCTTTGCAAATGACAAGAGAGCTTCTAGGTCAGAGTAAACAGTCTGATGGGAGATGTCATTCTGTAAATGTTTCTCAGACTGGTTAATGAATAAAGCACTGTTGGCCAATAGGAAAGCAAGATAGGCAGGACTAGGAGACAAGGAGGATTTGAGGAAGAGTAAGGAGAAGTCAATATGTAGAGACTGGAGAACAGAGGTCTGGGCCCACTCTTCTGGTGCAGCGGCAGGACAAGACCAGCAGCAGGCAGAAAACAACAGTCTACATTTCTAACAGTAGGAGCAACTGCCAGAGTACTAATTCATTTTTATACCACTGGTCTAAGTTTCCAGTGTGACAGGAAGCAAGCAAAGTTCATCTAATCACACAGTGAGATGAGCTGTTAGAATGACATTCCAAACATAGGTACCCAAGCACTTTGTAAGGGCCCTAAGTACAATTGACAATCACCAGTCTGGCAGGTGACATCATCCCCATCTTCTGACATTGTTCACTGCATCAAACTAGGCCCATGACTTGGCCCACAGAGATTAGGAAACATAAGATTTATGGAAAGCTGCTTTGCATTCATTAACTAAGTCAACTCTACATTTTTGTGTTTAGATGATTGAGGCTTTGTAAAGTCATGTGACACTTTAGAAAGACTAAGTTAAGGAAGACTTGGGACTGATCTCAGTGCTCAAATCTGAATATTAAAGTCGATTCATATGTAGAATTGCAAATAATTATTTATTTGGGTTCTCTCCATTGTTCTCTCTCTGTGTCATTCCCTGTATATGAATGTACATATATTATGCATGTATACATTTTATACATGCACATCTAAATATATGATACATAAATAATTGATTTTCATCATTGTCCTTATATTGAAATGCAGGCATCAAGAGTGTTTTCTGAATCTGGTTCCATCTATTACTAGATGAAGGTTCTATGATGATAGCTGGGGTGTCCACCTTTCTGATTACATGGGAAAGTCAGTTCAGGCATCATCTTCACTATTGCTAGGAGTCTTAACTGGGGTCATCCTTGTAGATTCTTGCGAATTTCACTAGCACCAAGTTTATCTTTAACTTCATAATGGCTCTTTCTATCAAGATGTCTTTTTTCTTTCTCTCCTATTCCATCCCCCTTGACTATGTTCTCCATTATTCTGTTCTTCACCATACCATCCATTTAGTGACCCCGTTACCCCCAGTTTACTCATGAGATCTCATATAATTCTCCCACACAGGGCAATCTATGTGTCTTTCTTAGGGTTCTCCTTGTTACCTAGCTTGTCCAGATTGTAGTCTGGTTACCCTTTGCTTTACTTCTAATATCCACTTATGACTGCGTTCATGCCATGTTTGTCTTTCTGAGCTGAGTTACCTCACTCATGATTTTTTTTTCTAGTTCAATCCATTTTCCTGCAAATTTCATGATGTCATTGTTTTTATAGCTGAGTAATACATATTACATGGTATAAATATACCACATTTTATTTATCCATTCAGCTCTGGGAATCAAGTCAAAGAGAGGGAGCAGGGGATCATGGTGATGAAATCTGCAGAGAGAGTTGAACCAAACTGTAAATTCTTGAACTGTGAACCAAAAGCTATGGCAACTCCATGGAACCAAACCAGGCCATCAATATGTGGGAGACAGTGGTGAAGTTTGGGCTATCTTTGGAGCCCCTGACAGTAGAACCAGGATCTATCCCTGGTGCATGAGCTAACTTGTTGGCGTCCATTCCCTATGAGGGGATGCCATGCTCAGCCTTAATGCAGCAGGGAATGACTTGGTCCTGCTCCATCTTAATGTGGTATACTTTATGGACTCCACATTTGAGTTCTTCCCTGTTGGGAGTGGTGGGTGGATGGTGGGTGGTAGGAGGGTTGGGAGAAAGATCTTTGGTTCAAATGTAAAACAAAATTAAAAACAATAAATTCACACACACACACACACACACACACACACACACACACACACACACACACATTACAGGAAAAGAGACAATGTGAGAGAGGAGACCATGTAACAGAAGTGGGATATGATGAAAATATTTTGTATGCCTATATAGAAATATCACACTACATGGTTTCATACAATGGGTGTACGGTAGCAACAACAATAATAGTAATAATATTAAAAGATTCATGGTTTCAAAACAGGGGACTATTTTCTTGGAAGACTTCAGAGTAATTTATGCTTCCCCCAGCAGATACAGACACATTTCCCTGTGAAAAGCAGTTAATAATATAGAAATTGCCATTTGTGTGGTAATTTCAGGGACATTATTTGGTGAGACTTTACTACTCAGGATGATTCCTCGAAGGCAGAGCTCTGGACACCAGGAAAAGTGCCTGACAAGTGTTGGTATTGATTTCTTGGAGACATACAAAGATTTTCTTCATTTGGAGGATGAATGCTATCACATGAAAAGGAAGACACTTCCTCAAATGTGCCAAAGTAAGAATTAAATATAATGAATATGACAATGCAGTGTTTACAAAAAACAATCCACCTGTAATTGTAATTGCATTGTGCTAAAATACTTCGCAGAACCTGCCATCAGTGGCCATCTTAAAATTAAAAAAAAAAAAAAAAACTGTATGACAAATGTGACATTCTGTTTCCCATGAGTTGCAACTTCTGTCGGTGTTAAGGTCAAAGGAAGGAAAGAAAAACAAAACAAAATAGCCTGAACCAAAATTAATTAAATAAATAATATGTAAAACTAAACACTAAAGGAAAACACTAAAAATTATATACCAGATTAATTACATGAAAAATCAAGTAGCTTTAGAAACCATTAGCTTAAGAGATGAGATCTATGGTACTTAGGATACATTTTAACAAGTGTTTAGTAATTTGCAGTTTTCTTAATATATTAAGGATATAATAATAAATGAGCGAGGCATTCATCGCACATGCCTTTAATCCTAGCTCTCAGGAGGCAGAGGCAGGGGGATCTCAGTGAGTTCGAGGTCAGTCTGGTCTACAGAGTGAGTGCCAGGACAGGCTCTAAAGAAATACAGAGGAACTAATAAAATATTAGGGCTCCTGAGTGTTTGGAAAGAGATATGACATTTGCAATCCCTTACTTCATCAGGCACCCACAACTCTGAAACAGAATGTCCATTGATTTGTTTTTTACTGTTGTACAGTAACAAAGCCAAGATCTCAGCCATGACAGTGGAGTACTTGTCTTCTTTTGCCTACTCTTACCCATTCTACACGTTGGTAAGTCACCATTTTAAATCGCATGCAGTGCCCTAATCAAACATCAAAAACTTATTCCTAGTTCTTTCTAAAGAATTAGATGTGTGTAAGCATCGATTCAAAGATTGCTGTGCCCTAGTCTCAATATACCTTTGCAATTATTATCTCATGTCTTCTGAAATACGTCTACATGGTTTTTGAAACCTGACAACTTGGTATTACCTGTGCTTTTCCATCTCAGAGACGATGTTCTTTTCACATGAAATGCTCCTCCACATCATATTGATCTGTCAAAACTCTCTAGTGCTGTAGGATAAGCACACAGTGTGACTTGAATATTTAATTATCTCTCATTCTCTTGGAACTTCCAAACACTTTTGTATCTCTCTCTTTGCAATAAAAAACTTCTAATTTTAATTGCACTTACATATGTTCTTGTTATATTCTATTAACTAGTGACTCAAAGAAAATGTTGCTGTCCTGATTATCTTTGTGTTCTTTTGATTCATACTGTGTATGCTGCATTGTAAGAAGTATCTTCATTAACTTTCAAGCAACATTTCTATCCTGTCAAATTTGTTCTCCCAAGTCCTATGTTCATTTTCCCCTTTCACCTTTCTTTATGTATTGGTAATGTATGGCATAATGAAACAGGAGTGAACTCAGCTCAGAAAGTCAATCTATGATTATTTACTTTGAATACATACTTACAAAGAAAGGCAAACTCAGACATGCCACAGCCAATTAAGCAACATATTTCACATGGAATCTGGACACCAAATAATACAATAAACTAAGTTAAAATGAAAAACAAAACAAAATTGCTTAACTGTAAACAAGAAACAAGTTATCATGAGCATGAATCACAGGTTTGTTTTTTTCTTTTGTGTGTGTTGTTATTAGAAAAAACAAGTGCATCAAATATGAATTATGCATAGCTGTAATTGGATATTTTTCTGGTCCCACCTACCAGTTCCCAAATAACCATTTTAAGATTTTATATTAGTTACATTTTTTAAGCCAATGACTCAGGCATGTTATTGACTAACTCTTACAATTAAATTAACCCATTTTTACTAATCTGTCTATCACCACATGGTTGTGTCTTATTAGTAATGTTCTGGCATTTTACATCTATAGCAGCTACATGATGTCTCTCTTATTATGCCTTCTTTCTTTCTCTATCTTTGTTTGGAATTCCTGCCTGTGTTCTACCCTATAATAGGCAAAGACATATTCATTAATCATCTAATAAAAACAACACATACTCGCAGCATTCTAAAGGACATCCTATATCACATACCTGTCAATGTGCTCATCCTATTTTGTGCTTTATGTCCTGCTGCAATGTGCATCAGTTCATAGCAAAGTGCGTGCAAGTGGACTGTTCTCATCTCCTTGGTCTGAACCCAACATACCACATTCACAAATAGTTCATTCAGCTATGATCTCTAGGAACTGCTTCTATGACTCTTTCATTTTGAAAAAAAATCTATGAAAATATGTAAAATCATTATTTTCCCTCAAGGAATAATTTGTCCATGAGTGTGGGGTGAATGAAAATTTCTATAACAGGATATGTGATGAAAAACATTGCATTCAGGATACTATCCTGGATAACCCCATTCCTTTGACTAAAGCCTTTTCTCCATAGTTGAAATACTTTACTTCTGAGATATAACCTTGAGGAGGATACATCTTTTGAGAATCTTGTTCTTAGACTATTTGTTTCATCATTATAATCTAGGAACAAATAACATTAGTTATGAATTAATCTGTGTGTTAACACAGCCTTCTTCCAGAACCTTATCTGCATACCTATGATCCTTTCATTTATAACTGTTCAACTCAGTTTTGTCTTAGATGGGAACAGTACATTTGTCCAGAAAAGATTACAGAAACGTGATTAAGTATTACTTGATAATGGGGTACACGATGTTCATCATGCAGAAAAGAGCTAAAGAGAACACATGAATACTTAGTATGGACAACTGAGTCGCAGACACTTGTGGTATTTCCTCTTACTCTCTTAACTACATAGCTCTAAATTTCCTCAAAGTTTGGAACATCTTGGATTATGCTTCCTCTACTCAATTAGTTCTTTGTACAATATTGCCCTTTTCAGTATTCATTTTGCCTGTGAGATTTCATACATGAAGTTCCTGACAGCCTACTGAGTAAGGATTAAAGAAATTAAGGTTTTTGTACCAATCCTTATTAATTACTGATATTACTTAACTATGTATTTCCTTAAGGATGTTTGTAGGAGTCATAAATATAACCCTTGTACTAAATACATTTTCACATTTCAACTAATTCTTGGCATCTATGTCATTCATGTCGTTTTTCTCAATGTTTATACTACTTAAAATGTCATAGATGAAGTAGTGGGTGGTTAATAACTTATTTACTTGAAAATTTAAGCAAATAATAATTAAAGAAATATGCTTAACTGACATTGCCAAGGATAATCTGACAAAACTTAGCCATTCAAATAGTTTTACTATTCATCTTCTTCCTAAAACGTTAGTTCGTGATTTAATTAAAAAAATTAAATGCATTTTTCTTCAACATTTTAAAACTTTATAGTGAAAGCTTTAACCAAGAATTCAGAGACTGTATAACTCTTTTCATTGCTCACTTTTGCAAATACTATCTTGTACAATAAAATAAATGCCTTCAGTATCAATTGGCTGCAAACCAGCATATAACTCTTCACCTCCTTCCTGATACTATGGAGGTATGAGAAGGTACCACTAATAATTTGCTTTGATTATAGAGACAAACACCAAATTTTCAAAGGACACCCAAAATGCATGCATAGCATAAATATGTGCCAACTACTCAAGAGCTGCAGTTGATCATATTTAATTTCCTTTGTAAATATCTCCTCATCAACTGCTATCCACTATACATTCTTACAGAGATATCAACAATAAGAAAACATTAAAAGAATATCATTAGATTCAAATCTTGTTGTCTTAACTATAAGTTTGAAAAGTAAAATGCCTTTAAGTAATTTTAAAATTCAGTTTCTTTCCTGTGCTAGGAATATTTAAATGAAGAATAGGTGCATGGAGTGGATGTTTACTCTACCAAAAACATAAAGTTCTACTGGGGAGGACTATGAGGATCAGAAACCATATTGTGTTCAGACAGTCTCATAATAAACAAACAAACAAAAAACGGGATATGGCAAGGATTATATTCCCAGATATATTCTCTTTACATTATTCAGGAAAAATAACCCACAGGAAAAGCTAGTCAGTTGTTAACCGTTTAAAATGACTCAACTGTGGCATGTGGCTCTACTCTTCCCTATTTGCTCAGCCCAGCCTGATGGAATGAATTCACTGCTGAATTGCCTTAGTCCTCTTCTGCCCATTGCATTTGTAATGCTTCCTTACTGCATGATCTGTTCACTACATGACCACTACCTCAAATGTTCTTCCCATAATACTAATCAGATCCATTCCCCTACAGACAGCTCCATACTCACTTCCTTAGGGACTCTCCCTTATACTCTGTACTAGAGCAAATCTATGGCAATTCTAAAATGTCATCTACTTTTCCTTTATAGAGAATGCAAATATATGTTTGTATTCTTTCTTATTTAATATACCTGAAGTAAACTTTGGGAAAATTATTAATGTGTTCATAGTTCCTTTTATAAACCTGACTGTAGTAGACTAGTAGCAACAACTGAGTGAACTCTTCAGAGTAGGCAACTCTGGGTGACAGGAATTCCCTTTGTGTTTGAGTAGGTTCTACCAGCATTACTATTAAAAGCTGAAGAATCTGATATAAATAGAGAATTGATCAGATCCATGCACATAGGGCACTGGTAATATCTCATCGACTTATATTGTTTATATTTGAAGTAGGTTAGATTAGCAGTAGAATTGCTAAAAGGAAACTTGAAGTGTAAAGATGTGCTTGTACTTAACTGAATGTTTGGTCATGGCTTGCTACCTCCTGTAGGGAAGGCATTGTGTAGTGTCCATCCTCTCAGAGGTTAAACAGGGTACTGGTGCTATAGGAGCCAAGTCCTTACTGATGGGATTATTTGATCTGCTACCAAAGCAATCATTCCTTCCTCTTCCTTCAGGGCTTCTGTCAAGACAGTATTTTCATTTCTCTGACATCTTTGACTTTAAAGTTAATCTTTAAAAGAAATTTTAAATTAAATTTAAATGATGGTTTCAGTTTCATCATTGTATGTTTTATTTACAGAAGTCTTTGAACATATTTTCATGGAGATAGCAATAATCAGATTAATGACTCATCATTTTTATGTCCAATATGCCTAGCTCCAATGCACCATTTCTTAGATGGTTATAAGCCAACACAAAATTAAAAGAACAAGGCAAACTCTTTGTAAAAAGTAGTTATTCATATAGACTTTAGAACAAAAATATATCGAATGATAAATGTTAAGACTGACAAAATCATAATAAGTGACTTCTACTTAATTGTCATTGAACTGTTAATGGTTTCTATTGGTGTTGGTATGTCACATTCTATACACTTATTAACATTCCTTAATAATCAAATTTGTCACTCTGAATTATTTATGTAGAATTTCTAAGTAAATGCTTTTTAGTGAGACTTTGCTATTTATAATCTATTACCTCCTTTCTTTTATTTCTCCTCATGGTGTCTTCTTGTATCCTTGATATCACATTTGGGGTTTACATGCATCCACAAGGAAAGGTCCTCTTTGGTTCTTCTCTCTTCTGTGTCAGTAGCACTAGTGTCACCTGAAGTCATGGAACTTCAGGATATGTGATAACAATAATTGAAAATACTTGTGTTTATTGAGACCTTACTAACCATTTCTCATCACTTTGGAAATATATTATGTGGCATGAATCATTGTCTCCTTTGAGGTGAGACATTTGAATCCTGCAGTATAAACTCAAAGCCTCCTTTATGATAAGGGACTTTCTAGCAAAGCCTTTTGTTGTTATTGTTCTACCTTTCAAACTTTACAATGCTAAGCAATAACAATTAGTGTGTACATTTTTGGTGAGGGTAACTCAGTTGCAAAATTGCACTTTTCCCTGAAACATTCTTAAGATATGATAGCATACATTTATTACTAATAAATAACACAGGACTATACATATGAGAATTTCTAAATGAAAAGTTATCAAGGAGAACTTTAGGAATGCTCAGTGCTGTAGGTCTACATTTAGCCTATTTCAGTGCACATGGATCAATACTCTAAGTTATAATTCATGTTGCAATTTTCACCTTCAAAGTCCTGGGGTGTATATTATAATAATTGTAGTCTGCCTATAGCCTCATCACCAACCTACAAAGAAAACTCTTTGAAAAGAAAATCCTGATGTCTAATGTTGCCTATTATTATCATTATTGTTATTACCCTAGTTTCATTAAAATATCTCACAGATATTTCTCAAAAGGAAAACAAAGCCTAACACATTCAAAAATAGATCATTTAGAAGTGTATGATAAGGTGTTGGGTGGGGGGAAAGTGAGGATAATGAGAGTAGGGGAGAGAAGGGAATCTGTAGTTGATGTGTAAACTGAAAAAAAATATATATATATATATATGAAAAATGTGGGGCCAGACCTTTGACCTCCATCACCAGCCTCTGCTAGAGGTGAGTCTGGGACCAGTTCGGATTGAATCTTCCCCACACACCCTTCCCTGGGCAGGACCTGGATTGGCCCAGAATCTTGCTCCCCCCTGTGTCCTGTACCCAGCTAGATCACTCCTGGTGCTCTGACACAACCCTCCCCTACGGAGAGCCTGCCCTCCCCATATCCTGAGCCATATTCTGCCCACTGTCCCACTGCTCTGGTTGAGCAATGGAACAGAGGGCGATCCAATAATCCCACCACTTTAGGGGACTACCTGGAGCTGCTGTGAGCACACTAGACCTGCGTATCCCTGCCTGATCTCTGTCCCCCACCGCCAGTCCTCTTCTGGAGTTCCAGGCTCTGGCCAGAGATACAACTATCCCAGTGGGACCATCCTGAGTCCCTGACTGTGGGATCTTTGACCCCCATCACTGGTCCTCTGCTGGAGGGGAACTTCCTGGAGCTGCTATGAGCACACTAGAACCTTTTATTCACATGGGACAACCATGAATCCCTGCCTGCCTGATCTCTGAGCACCACCACCAGTCTACTGTCAGAGTTCATGGCCTGGTCCAGAGATTCACCTATCCACACAGGACCATCCCAAGTCCCTGCCTGCTGGATCATTGACCCCCTTCGCCAGGCCTCTGCTAGAGCCTGATCTTTGACCTCCATCTTTGGGCCCCTGCCTTGAGGAGAGACCTCCTAGAGACCACCCAGAGCAACAGACATCAAACTTCTGACCCATCTAAGCCCACCGGGGGAGTACCATTAAGAGAGACCCCACCTGTACCCAGTGGAAGAAGCAAAGGGAAGACAGCAATACAAGAAAACACCTAACAATAGAAAGACAAGCATAACATAGTTGCATAATCTGGTTAACCTAGTCCTGACTCCCTACTACACAGGATTATTCATACAACAAAGGGAGTAGGTATCGCCTTAATGCACACGATGTTCACACTGTATCTTCTATGATCTAATAAAACAATTTACAAAATTTAGGTAAAGAATGTTACATTAAAGAAAACTGTGACACCTGATCCAGCCCATTCTTGTGCTTACTCTCCTAAGGAGGTCCTGGTGGAGGAATAATGTAATTCCTCTGGGACTTGAAATATAAACAGGAATCCACCACATACCAACAAACAATGGAGTGATTTTTCAAGGAGAAAAAAAGAGAAGATCTGAAGAATCACAAACATCATGGAGCAGTATGTTCATATTTCTAATCTCAATACCCATATAGAGAAGACTCCATCTTAAATCGGCAGTCACACACTAACTTGTAAGAATGACCATTTGTCATACTGGTTCTACAAGAGGATCTTGTCTCCGGCTCTCTTGTGTGTTGTTGGATACATGTATGAAAAGAAGTATGAGAAATATCTAATTATGAAGGTTAATTTCAGAATATTATCTAGAAGGTACCTACATAAATCATTCATGTCAAAACCTGTAAAAGCATCCACTAAGATAGTGTTATACATTACAAAATTTACATGAAATTTCTGATCAAGTACTCATTATAATCTTTTCAGATATATTACTAACATTATTGACTTTCAGGTTGAGACAAATAGGATTTAGAAATTTTGCAACATCAAATTATTCACTTTATATCATGTAAAATACTACCATTGTGGGAAATGAATGTCTGTACTTCTTGCCTAATGTCCTAAAAGCAATAGAAGTTTGTTCTATTTCTCGAATGTAGAGAAATCTGGTGTAAGAAATAAATAACACCAGGAAAGGGAGCAGTTACAACAGAGTGGTAAACATTCATTGCTTATTCTCACTCATCCAAAATTGTGCATTTTCATATACCAGGTGAGTCAAGGAAACACAGGCATAGTTTAGAATCCTAGAGATCCATGGTTTTGGGGGCAATAAATACAGCCTTTTCTTAATACTGCCCCTAGCAACCTGTTGGCAACAAGAACTCCCAGAAAGCACCAGGCTGTAAGTATATGTCAGTGGAAATAAGTTACTCTCCTTAATAACCTCTTGATAATATTATGTTTCTATACAAACATAATCCTGAATGTATTAGGGATTGGAATACAGGGTCTGATCTGGTATAGACTGATTTTGTGCAGGCAACTTTAATTTTGGAATGAACTTTTAGAATTAATCTCTCATTTACGGTCATTTGGTTATATTTTATTTAAATAACTATTTTTATTTAACCTATTCAAATATTTTATTAATGTGTTTGGGTAAATGTGTACATGTATGTATGCATGTTACCTACATGCCTGGTGCCCACACAAACCTTTGAGTATCCTCCTACTCAGGTGACATATTGCCTTCTCTTGGCATATATATTATAAATACTCTTTACTGTAATTTCTTGGTGCTAAGCTAATGTGGCCCCTGAATCCCTGAAACACCCAGACAGAGAGTACTTTTGTACTTTTAGTTCCTTCTGCACTGTCATTTCCTCTGACACCCTTCAGACACCTTCTGCCTCCTCCTCTAGATTTTTAATTATACTAGACTTGTCTTCTAGAGCCTTGAACCTCCTGCTATTGTCTTCAACAAAGTGTCCACCTGGTCAAAAGCCTTATATGAATCTCAGTCTCCCTTTCCCCCTCACATTTTTTACTGCTACATCCAAATGCGCCCTCCTAATTGTTTAATTGAGCACTATGTATTTTCCCAGAATCATGCCTATGAAACAGGAGTAATGCCTCTTGACCTCAAGTTGTTAAAATTTTTGTATCACTTTACATTCAAGTACATTAGTTCCATGATGTAGTATCTTAATATAGATAAAATGATGAATTAATAAATTACAATTAATTCAAATAATAGTGTTGTTTTATTACAAAAGAGGTGTTTAAAATATTTTTCAAGTAGCTGATGGAAACAGAAGCAGACATCCACAGCTCAACACTGAGACAAACTCCTGAAATCCAGTTGCAGAGAGGGAGGAGTGGAAAGAAAAGGGTTCAAGACCAGGCTACAGAAACCCACTTAGACAGTTGACCTGAACAAGGGGCAGCTCATGGACCCCCAGACTGATTTCTGGGAAACCAGCATTATACTGACTCTGATCTCCTGAATGTGGGTTTCAATTAGAAGGCCTGGGCAGTCTGAGGTACCTAAGACAGTGGAACCAGGATATATACCTGGTGAACGAATGGAGTTTGGGAGCATATTACCCATGGAGGGATACTCTCTTAGCCTAGAGGAAGGAGGGAGGGCCTAGACCCTACTCTAAATGAACTGACAGATTTAGATTATCCCTCCTGGAAGGCATCACTCTACATGTGGGGTAGGAATGGAATTGATGGGTGGTTGGGGGGCATGGGAAGGTGGAAGAGAAGGAGGGATGGAGGGAGGGAGAGGGAACTGGGATCGATATGTAAAATAAGAAAAAGTTATATATTCTTCAAATTATATGTTCATTGTACTATGCAATACTTTAAAAATTGAGATGAGTCCCACATTTACAAATAAAAAAAGCCTATTCTCATTTGAAGCACTTATTTTCACTTGCCTTCTGAGAAAGAGAACTCTACCTGCTTCTTATTTACTGATGGGAAACCTCTCAGGTTCTTCACTGGTTATTCTATTTCAATTAAAATGTTCTCCATGATATAGTTCTTAAGAGTTTTCTCCATAAACTCTCAGCCTGATTTCATGTAGTACCACTTTTTTTTTTGCAGCACCCTTATGCAAATAATGCATCCATTTCAAATTTTTAACTTTGAGTTTCTCATACAAAACTATTTTGTTTGCTTGTTAGTGGTTTCCAGACGGTGCTCTCTGTATGCTGTAATAGTGAACAAGATGGCATCTTTCCCTTGTGGAATTTATATTCTGGAAAGCTAAAATACGTCTAAAACCGGAAATCTTGGTTGTTCTTGCATACTTCTTCATCTATATGCATCCACAGTCATGTCCATTTACATGCATTTGCAAACAACTTGTTCCTCCCTAGTTTAAAGACCTGTCTCCTGGACAAGACCATGCGGTAGAAGTACATAGAGACAGCTTACCTGAACAAGGAGGAGCTAAGGGCCACTAGACTGATAGCTGGGAAGCCAACAGGGGTCTGACTCGGACCCCCCTGAATATGGGTCTCAGCCAGAAGGTCTGAGCAGCCTAAGAGACCTCAGACAGTGGAGCCAGGATGTATCCCTGGTGCACAAAAGGACTTTGCAAACATATCCCCCATGGAGGGATAACTGCCTTATTCTAGAGATAGGAGAGAAGCCCTAGTCCCTACTTCACAGGACCTGTCAGATCTACATGACCCCAACTGGATGGCATTCCCCTACATATTGTATTGTGGTGGGGGGTTGGGAGGGGAGGGTGTTTAGAGTGCATGGGAGAGGGTAGAGAGGGCAAAAGGGAGGAAAGGAGGGAGGGAGGGCTTGGGGGGAGGGAGGGAGGGAGGGAGAGGGAACTGGGATCGACATGTAAAATAAAAAAAAAAAAAAAAAAAAAAATGCTTTGACTCCAAAATTTAAGTTGAAGAACAAGTTACTGGGGAAAAGTATTTCTATTTTTGTTTCCACAGAAAATGAAAAGATGTGGATTCCTTCCAGACTAATGTGGTTTGATCACACCAGACCGCCTGAAACAGAGTACAAGCTGATCCTACATTCCAAACAGCTGGACAAAACAGCCCTACAGACTACAGCTAGGATATCTGAATCTTCTTCGAATCCCCCAAGACAGCGCCCCTTACCAGCAGGAAGTAGTTTGGAAAGAACGACGCCCAAATTCCCAAATATTGTGTATAAATGTTTGTTTTCATTTAATTGGACTTTGTTATATAAAATTAAATAAAAAAATACTCTATATGCATAAAAAAAAAAAAAAGACCTGTCTCCTGTTGTATATTTGCTGCACCAAGTTACTTAGGGGAGGAATATTGCATGCACTCCTTTCTTCTTTCTTTTCTGTTTTCTTTTACACAATCCATAGGGTTTAAACTTAGAATGTGTTCTGAATCTCAACATTTATCATGAGTTTGTCTCCACAAAGCCACTCATTAATGGCCTTCACTGTTGAAGCAGCTGGCTTGTCTACATTTACTCTTTATGTTTGTACAGTAACTGGAATAATCTAACTAACCACAAACCACTTGCATTTCCCACTGAATGTACACAGAGTTTTTTTATTGAACTTTTAAATTTATGCCTATGTATTTAAGTGTGCTTGTCTGTATGAATACACATGTTTCCAGGTATCCAAAGATCCTAGAAAAGGGCGTCAAATCCCATAGAGTTGGTGTTATAGGCAGTTGTGACCTGACCAATATGAGTGTAAGACACTGAATCTAGGTCCTCTGCAAAAGTAGGGAGCTTTTTAACCTTCTGAGCCACCTCTCAAGGTCCATTAACAGTTTGTTTATTGAATAAGGTATGAAACCTCCCAATGCCTATAGCATTCCCTGTGCTCTACCCACACAATTGCTAAATGCTGGAACCTCTTGTGTTATATATTCCTCCTTCTTAGTTTCCTTTAAGTACATTCACTTTAGCTTTTTCTTGATGATACAAACAAACTCATGCCACAGACCTGCCTTGCTTAAATCTTTTACTCCTGTTCACTGCAGATGCCTCCAGACAGAGGATTGCCTTATCTAAAACAGCTTCAGCGCCTCAAACATTTTTATAAGTAGCCTTACCTAAATTTACATCTATGCCTTAACTACTGTCACTATTACATGTCTTTAATTTTTGCTGTGATTTTTCCAATACTATATTCTATCTACAATATAGAAGGATTTGCAGCATTCATCAACTTCTCCCTAATTCTGGAAATGTGTCTGTAAGCAGTACATATATGGGTCAGCATCCAGGAAATGATTCAGTGAATTAATGAAAACAACTATAACTTCTGCCTCAGAGGCTGCTACACAAAATTGTTTCTGATATGAAATAGAATGTCTAAATAAATGATAGACACATATGGATAAGTAATTTCTAAAATATCCACCACTTCTCTTTCTTGACTTAAAGGATAAAAGAGAAATACTCATCTAAAAAAATAAAATTTAAAAGAAGACACAAAGTAAAGAGTCAGAGAGGAATGGTAGACCTGTAAGAATTTTGATGCAAAGAAGGAGGAAGGATATTATCAAATACATGCAAAGTTTCTAAAAAGTAATAAAATATATTCTTTTAAAAAGTTCTGTAGTGTAGAAAATACACAAGATTACATTCAACTTATATATTTAATAATATTATTCAACAATTCTTTAACTTTCTTCAAAAGTTTTGTTCAATTTACATAGTTGAAAATTCATATCACCTGTAAAATTTTCTTGACACTACAATTTTTTTCCTTTATTCTTTTCATTCCTCAATATTTTTAATAAGAGATGACACAGTATGCTGTACCAAACCCATTACCTTGAGAGATAACTGCTAGAGGAGGCAGAATATTTTGAAAGAAATAGTGTCATGAACTCCACTACCATGGAATTATTATAAAGGATTAGCATGTGGGCATCACACAATTCTGTGAAGGGTAGGGACAGTAAGTCTTTAATCCTAAATGGCACTTAATATTCTAGGTCCTAATATCAATGGCATAATGGTATATACTCTGTGGAGTCTTAAATGAAATTCTGATGGACTAAATTATATCAATCACATTATTATGCCTCCAGCTGCAGGGAAACATCCCATATATTTTTGGCTTGTTTCTCTTATTACTCTCCCATATAATCTCTCCAATTTTTCCATCACCTTTCAGTTTCCAAAGGCCTGAAATGACAAGTTCACTTGTTTTGGTGCAGGTGGGTTGAAAGTGGTTAGATGAAACATGTGGCAAATAGATTCTTTATTTGCAAGATGTTTAGATTTATTCTAGCTAGATTTGCTTGCCTGAAACAAGAGTCCATTGTAGGAGATGATGTTAATGGCTATTATTGTACCTTCCCTAACTAGGGTGCTGTAGATAAAGGCTAGCTGAATAAAGAAGAGCCCTTGCCCTGGTTCTGACTCCTGTGTGATCTTAACATCTGCTTGCTCACCTATGGCTTTCCTGCCATTAGTTCACTTTAATCTCTCATCTAGATAACTTCTGTCGATCTGCGACTGTTGACTACATTCAGTTATGAGTGAATGTCTTTGCCTCAATTTTAGTTGATTTTTCTGTACTGAAAATATGATCACTAGCATTGAATATATGAACAAGACAATTTTACCTATCCAGCATCTCTTTGTCTCCTTTGTTTTAAGGTCTAGATTTTAATTTGTGAATTGTTTATAATATCCAATGTGGTGTACTCATGTGGAATCTGTAATCTCTTCTCTTCACCATCACTGAATAGTCTGAATGCATAAATTCAAATATACATATTTTTTCACATTTTGTCATTCTAACATTCTGACAGACATAGTCCATGATAGAATTAAAGTGAATTTCTCTTTTATTGAGACACAAAGTAAAAGTAAAATTTTATTTTATATTAACCTATATTTTAAATGCAGCAGTGTTTTAATGCCTCTGATATAACAAGATTATGTCTATTGACTTAAACGCCAAGAACGTCTATCTTGTGGAGGAATGTATCTTAGGTTTCTTTGTCCATACTTCTTAGAAAATATTTTTTTCTTAATATTACATTCTCCAAAATATATTTAGAGAAGTTCAATACACATATGTGCTTCCAAAGTTCGGTAAAATTGTTTTTATTTAATGATTAGTCAATTATTCTACAAATCCAATTGCTTCAGTGCTGAAATCATTTTTGTAAAACTAAAAATTAGACTGCAAGAGAATGTGTTTCTTGACTATTTCTACCCATCAGTCACATAGCCTAGTATCTTCTTGATGTGAGCAGCTCTAGACTGTGGTGTTCCTGTCTCAGATGTGTTTGCTAAGTGGCTTTCACTTTACCTGTTGTCCCCAAATCTAAGAAAATTGAAACTGCTATATCATTCAAATATTCAAAATGCCTGTCAATAGCTATTTGATAAGTATGTACCGGTGATGGGAAAGATTTTATATTGTTAAACACTGTTAATTTATATTATCAAATAATTTTATATTGTTAAATAATCATCTATAACTTCTATGTTTTAGGGGTGTTTTTGAAAAATGCTTTAGCAATTGGGTTGAGATGTGAGGTTATTTGAGCAATATTTTCCAAACTTGGTCCTATTCCTGTATCAGAGTCTCTTCTTGTGCAAACAATTATTACTTTGGCTAGAACACTACTGAACAGTGAATGATAAACAAAAATCAGACATTTGCTTGAATGTTGTTTGTATATTCTTTTCAAGCTGCATACTGTGTCTGTTGTTTTGATACATTTCAGTTCTTATGGAAAGCAAGGGACTCATTCAGGGGAACATCTTTGCTATTCCTTTAATACAAGAATCCTAATGAAAGACTTACCTTGTATGTTGCTTTTCTTTTGTGTATATATGACCAAAAACACAGAAGAAACCACTTATAAGAGTAAATATTTATTTGACATATGGTTTCATATCATAGTAGCTTGTCCACACATGCCTGGGAAGAAATAACAGCTTCAGGGACTTATGGCAAATTGAGAGTGTACAAGAAGAGTCCAGGGCAAGAAATTGCTGCCAAGAACATGTCACTAGTTTCCTATTCCCTGCATCCTATGTTTTGCTACTTTCATATCATACACCACAGTTTTTAATCCATTGAACCATTCATATATGGTTCTTAGCCCACAGGTTGAGAGCTAATATTATTAGCCATCACATTTAGCATTATCTTACTCCTGGTTTCTACTTCCTAATCATCCAGAGAAATCCTATATCATCTGGCACAATATTGCATTTCTTATACTTTGTACTTGTGTGCATAACAATAATTTTGTTTTTCTGAGACTCTTATCTGTCCATTCTTACAGCCACATCTACCTGAATATAACATAAAAAACAGTGATTTCTGTGTTTAGAATTAACTGTGTTTCTGCCTTCTACTGAGAAGACCAAACTTCCAGCCATGCTGGCATCCTAAGAACAATGAAAGAAATACTGAAAAGACTGGCATTTAACCCACCATCTGAGCCAATGTCTCTAAACTATGCACAGATTTGCCAAAAACCATTCGACATATAAATTTGTGAGCAAGAAATAAATGACTGGCTTAGGAACATAATAATTTGAGTGTTGAAAATTTTATAGAATTATTATGAAATAGGAGCTACTATCATCCAGTGACCCAAGAGCTTGCCAGGTTGATAGTATGTTCAGACTGTCTGCTCTTTGGGAAAACAAAATGCTGACGTTAAGCATAAGTTGGCTCAGTAATCTCTCTTGAAAGCAGTCAGGTAACTAATGTATGCAGCAAGTGTGAGTCTCTGCATCTCATCAGTCCATTGTTGGTTAACTCTCTTTGTTCTAAATTTATATCATTTACTGAATTTTACTCATTTCTTTATGTATGCTAGTCACTCACATCTCACATACTTGGAGGTCAGGAATAAGCACTTAGCATGATGTCTGATACACCATAGACTTCAAAATCATTTGTTGAACCAAATGTGTCCTTTAGTTTCTTTCTAAATACTGTGTGACTTTGAACCAGTTTCTTGCTTTGTTTTGTTTTATAGGATTTTTTTTTTATGTTTTGGTTTTGTTTTTTTGGAAAAAATGACAGAATTGTTCTAAATGATCTTTTATAGTTGATTCCTATCATTACTGTCAAGTGTCAAAATTAAGAATTATCATTAATTTAACCAAGATATTTTCATAGGGTTATTAAAATTTTATAAAGGTTTATTTGAACTCTTAAAAAATTAAAATAAAAAATAGAATATCACAAATACAAGTAAGATTGGTGTATACGTGTGTGTTTCTCTAACCTATTTATTACATTTATTTTATGACAATTTTATGTGACTAAAATTATAATGAATACATATTTTTCATGACACATGTTATTTAAGTTAATATTATCTAATATCAAGGAGAATTCTCAGTTCACATACTTTAATTTTTTAAAACATGATTCTAGCTTTTAAATTTATGAAACTTTATATTAATTTTATCTTTGTCTGTAGTCCCATTGAATCTTGAGATTTAGTCTTCTTCAGTTCATTTGTTTTAGATTTGTAGATTCCCCATGAATTACTTAAAGAAAGAAAGCACCCACACTTCTATTACTTTCAGCACTCTTTGAAAAATTGGATTACAGCTATGAGAAAACTGATAAAGCCACTGGCTTGAAACAACATAATTACTAGCAGTAAATAAGATGAAATTATAGATTGAAGAGGAACAGAACCTTTTAGCTATTCATGAATAAATAATCATTTTGCCTTCTTTGAAATTTGCAAAACAGAATTTTATCTGACCTCTTCCCTGCAGCTATGAGTAAGGAGGAAATTTTCTAAGTCACTTTGGCTAAGGTTCTATGAATTGTTACTCAATTCCTATATCCAAGGACTTCACCACACCCATTTGCTACTGTGGTGTGTAGGCCTTCTTAACCAACTTGTCTTATCAAACCTAGACTCTTAACATTGGAATTTAGGATAATGAACACTTAACTGTTTTAATTGATACTCCCCTTGTTGTACAAGTCTGTACCTAGAGAATCCATTTAGATTGCTTTAACAAAGGTTAATTTTAGTCATTATTTGAAAATAACTGCCTATAATCTTTTAATGGCAATTTTCTCTCAACTATTATTATTCTCAAAAGAAATAGGAGTTAGATGAGGCACTATAACATGCCACTTCAGGCTTCTGTTTGAACTGTAGGTACATTGGAATATAGGCTCTTCCCAAAGCCTTTTCAACTTGATGGGTTTGCTTCCTTTAAAAAATATATATACTACTATGGACAGTAAGGTATGATATACAGATAATTGTTGTGTTATATAGATGCTTGAAAATTTGCAGGTGAAGGAGTCGGTCAAAATGTATATAGGAATAGCTATGTTAAGTAGACTGTATAGAGGCTAGGAAGCTAGGTTCACCAATTTCCCAGGCTTTCTTGCAAGCAGAGGTGTTAGGAGAACCCCTCTGATCTGCTGGTAGGAGTGTGATCAAGCATTTCCCCTGCAGGTATGAGTTTTTCTTAATAATTTGGGAAGAGTTTTACCAGAAGCTTCCCTGCATTCCACTGACCAGATCTCTTCATTGGGGAGGAACTTAATTTTCTAGCATAAGTCAATCTGTGCATCAAGAAAAAGGAGGAGGAATAATGTAAGAATTGGTGTTCAGAGAGACAATGTGAATTCTACCACTGAATTTTAACACAAATATGAATAGGCATACCTATGTCTCTTTTTACTATTATTTTGATTCCTTCATTTGGTGCTCCATTTTCAACTACACTTAATTTATCTGTTCGTATAATTGCATATTATATGTCTGTCTCTATTATCTAGAATGTAAACTGATTCAATGCAAGGTCAGAAATACTGAGGGAAAGGCTAACATGGGCAATGTGTTAATATAGTTCTCCCTGGGCTCTTCCTGGGTAAGAGATACTACCACAAAGTCACATAGTTCCATAAATGACTGAGTTGGTGAAGCAATTAACTATTTAATACATTCTTTACTAAGTTTTCAGAAAAGAATTATTGTAATCAAAGATAGTGTGATCAAATTTTATAATAATGAGACTCATCAAAAATATGGAAACTCAGAGTAAATTATTTCTTTTACTTTTCAATTACTGAAGACTGAATGTGGGAAGTCCTTGGTCATCTATAATTATTAGGAAACTCCAAATTAAGATAAAACAAGATACTATTGTACTTGGTGGAATAGCTATATGAAGGAAATAAAATGACATTACCCATGTAGTAAGGATGTGAATAAAATATGTTCATATACACTGCCAGTAGGAACGTAATATTTTATTATTATTGGGACTCAACCTAAATTTTCTTATCAAACTACACTTGTTCTGTAAACTAGTGACAGAACACCTAGGTTCCCAAGTAAATGAAATCGTAACATGGTATTTGACTGCACACTTTGTATCAGATCCTTGAATTGAAAATGAGTTGGATACTGTCAATGAGAGATGGGCACACTGAAGTATATAGTGGAGTACCCTAAGCACAAATGGAAAAAAAAAATCAACGAAATTCACATACTGAATGCATCTCCAAAATCAATACTTAAATGACAGAAGATATGTACAAAGGAATTATACAATACATATTTAATAAAAATTCTTAAACTAAAAACTTAGCTTGGAAGAGATTGTGTAGATCATCATGAAAAGATATTCATCTACAAATCATCAGGCTGCAAATATTTTAGGCTTTGTCAACCTTGGGACACATGCCACAAAATGTCAGAGCTGCCATTTGTGAAAAAACAACCTTAGATAATATGGAAACAAGCATGTGTACATGATTTAACTAAACTTGATTTTTTTTTAAGAACACTAAAAGTGAACATACTCATGAAAATGCAGGAAATAACATATTTAAGCAAGTGAATTCATTACAGGTGACACATATAGGACTCTATATAATGATAGGTATGTTGGAGCATTTCGTCAGTATTCTGTTCACAACTGTAATTAAAACACATTTCAAAGTAACATTGAATACTAAAAGTATATATGACAAAAAGATAAAAAAATGATAGACAGGTGATTGATGGGTTGATAGTAGACAGATGATAGGTAGGTAGTATATATAAAGACAATTTTATAAACTGTTACTGGGAAATCTAGGTAGCGAATAAAAAAATATACCCCCCAAATCAGTTCTTTGTGGCCATAAATATCAAAAAATTTATAATGAACTCTTGAGTAAATGGTTTAGGGATGTTGATATTAGAGAAACAAAGTGATAGCAAGAAGTGGATGATTTGATGGCAGAGAAGTCTATAGTATTCATAATTGCATGAATTGAATATTTAATACTAAATTTTCATCCAAATTTTGTTCTGAAACTATTTTTTGTTGAAATTTTAGTTTACTATACCTCAATTTATATATTAATATTTAATAATACGTCCATATTTGTGAAATTAATTTTCAATATATTAACATAAAACTTTAAATAAATGTGTCAGTTTACCACAAACTCCTGTCTGTTTTCACTCACTTAGCTAAGCTGTTGAGGATGAGGATGCAACAGTTCATATATCTTCCCCAATATTTAAAATTCTTAATAAATTTGTATAATATTAGTATGTGAAGTCTTTGAATAATAGTTTTAATTTAGGAAATAAAGTGTATATTTGCAAATGATTTGCTGTGTGTTTGTGAAAATCATAGAAGTGCCATGTCAGTTTTTTGAGAAAGACAGTCTAATGCAGAAATTAAGGTGGACTATTCTCATTGCAATTTTCAAAATTTAAAATAAATGTGAGTAAGCTTCCTACAGCTTAAAGTTCAGATAGTCTCATAGTTATCTAAAAGACTGTCCTATTTGATATCACATGTATTTGTACTCATGTGTACACATTCTGATTCCAAGCTGAAGTACCAGTTGTTATAATGCCCTGATAATTTATCTGGTTCAAGTGACAAAGAAATTGTGACAGATGATGAATAAATACTGAATACTTCCTTTGTAACAGCTGTATTATTATTTTCTAAATTTCAAGCTGTGTCAAAGAAAAAGAGACAATTGTAATATGACACCCATGAGTACTTATTACACGACTCTCAGCATTGAGCTAATGACAATCAGATAATTCCATTTTTATCAAGCACCCAGGGTGCACAATAAAACATTCATTTACCTCACTGCATATAAAGCTGTTTCCTCCAACACTTCATTTCTTGTATAGAATTGCTATAATGTGGTCCCAGTACATTAAGCAACAATGCAATTATTACCTTCCTTGTATACAGCCATCTAAATTAAGTGCCATTAAGCAAAATACTATAATAAATGCTATATCTCTTTAGCACCATTATCTATATTTTCTGAAAATAATGTGCTTAATCGATCCACTGGATTTGGGGTTTGTTCTTACAATAATATGCAGAGAGTTGAAGGCTTCACTTGGGGGAAGAGATTCATGATTCCAATTCATTGGAACATGTAGGAGGTCTTTGGCACCACACTCTGACAACTACTGCTCTATACATGCCACACTTTTTTTTCATTTTCTTTTATCTTTTATTTCCAGAACCTTTCTTGAATATTATTCTTCATAAGATATAAGTCCTTAAAAGACTCTTTGGGCCCTTCAAATTTTCATATACCCAAGAAGACAGCCTAACCTCAGAAAATATGGGTAAAGATACACAAAATTGATGTATCATGTATTGTGATTAAAAAACTCCTACGGTTATTAAAAGTCACCCCAAGTTAAAAAAAACATAATAACCCAAAGCCAAAGAAGCATCCACAACCAATTAATTCAGTATTTGGATAACAGCAAATAAGATGCACACAGCCTTTTTCGTTGTTATTATTCCTGTTGTTTTACTTCCCAATGGGAGGCCCCTACCTAAACAGGATCTCACTCTGTTTGTGATTTGCAAAGACCAAGTATGTCCTGGGATACTCCTGTGATCTTTTGAAATCATACACAGGTCATGAAATAAATGTCATACTTTTGCCTCAATTTATTCATATTAAATTATATAGTTTCCCTCCCAATTCCTGTTGATTGATTGATTGATTTTAATTCTGGACAAGGCTTCATATATTTTACTGAATAAGAACCCAATAAAGTTTACAAATTATTTACTAAATACTCCCAGGACATACTTGGTCTTTGCAAATCACAAACACCAATTTTCTCTGTCTGGAAGTACATATCAGTGATAAAGGACTTACCTAGCATATCACTGGGATCAAATCCAAGCATAACCAAAAATAATGATAAAGAAGTTATTCACTGGGTATAGTGGCTCTCACCTATAATTCAAGAATACTGGAGACTATGGACAGATGATTGTCATTATTTCCAGGCTCTAATTAGCTTCAAGAAGTCTAGCCCACAGAGTGAGATCCTATCTTCAAAATCAAAGCCCAGGAAAAATGAGCAAAGAGCTACATTGCATTACTGATATCAAACATATTTTTCTTATATGAATAAGACATTATACTTAGCAAAAATACATAGTAATATTGTGAGGTTTATATTCAATAGATTTTCTAATTCTGTCCATGAAAGTAGACCTTAGCTAGTCATTCCATTAAGGCAAAAAAGTTCCAGGATCATCTCCACTGAATTGGTTGTAGTGGTCATTATCACTGTAAAATTCTCCTTTAGTTGACTTATTATGGGTTGCTTGTTATAATTTTAATATAATATAAATTATTATATTTATTAATATAATTATAACTTAACAGCAATATTAAGTATATCTAAATAAGTAGAAATTATGTGCTTATGGCTTTAAGTCTTAATTAGTAAAGAATCCAGATATAAAATTTGTATGAAATGCTCAAATCATAAATAAATAAATAAAAACATCATTAAAAATGAGCAAAAATTTTCATGGAGGCAAAAAGCAATATGGCAGTGTTGTTCAGATATAGATACGAGGGAATTGTGACAATTTTTTAGCTTAACTTTTTCTACATTATAGGCTGAAAGAAGACAACTGCCAACTAATTCACTCCTTTTGTGCTTACCAGAGTGAGAAAAAGTCAGAATCAATTACTTGGTCTTGAGTTTTCTGGAAACAAACTGAGTCTAGGTCAGATAGATTTGCAAATCTCTCAGTTGGATGCACTTCAACACATGGTCTCCAAACAAACATTAACAATAACAAACAAACCTTGCCAATTCAGAGGATTATAAAAACTGCCTTTGAATGCAGAACAAATTAAAATAGGATGAAACCATAGACTCTGTAGGTTTGAATGTCCTATGATAGTCCTCAGTTGAAACTTTCAGAACTTTTAGAGGATCCAGATGTAGTGGCCCATCGCTCTAATTCCAGCCTTGAAATGCAGAGTCACGAGGATATAAAAATCTAGACCATCCTGAATATATGGGAAGAACTTATCTCAATAAATCACCAACCAACTACCCACCTTGTTGTATTTGATAAGTCAAATCAAATATATATACATACATACATACATACATACATACATACATACATACATACATACATATGTAAAATGATTTAGGGAATAGGCTCTACATAATTTATCATAGTGTAAATGGAAGTTTCTGTTCTGCATGATCCTACTGCCATTCAGTCCCAAATAAACACAAAGAGGCTTATATTAATTATATCCTCTTTGGCCTATTATTTGGATCTTTACTAACATGCTCTTACAAATTAAAGTAACCCATAATTCTTATCTATGATTAGCCATGGGGATTGGTACCTTTCATCAGTAAAGCATTCACATCTTGCTTCCTCTGCATCTGGCTGGTGATTGTCTCTGCCTTTCCTCTTCCCAGAATTCTGCTAGTGTTGTGTAAACACAGTTCTAATTGATGTAAATAATAAAAACCCAGAGTCAGATATAGAGGAAAATGCTGAGAGAGAGAGAAAGTAACAAGCCAAAGCCATGTTTACCTCATTAGCTTCCCAATGGGAAAGAGAGCAAGTTAAAATTTCTTCCCACTTAAATCCTTTCTCTGCCCAATGTCTTACTTCCCCTTTACACCCAGCCATCTAACTTCCTGTCTTTCTGTACAGATCTCCTGGTCTCTATAGTTAGTAGTGGCAAGCTATATCCTACGATCTTTAAACAATCTTTAATTGTACAAGCAAGATATCACCACATCATAGGCCTGATAGAAAAGCAAAATAGTAGTTGTAGTCATCTTCCCTTTGAGCAGGAAGTGATCAAAATATTTGTACTCAATAGTTAAGTACATATCTGGTGCACACCAGTGCACATGTTTATATTCACACATTTTAAATATCTTAAAACTACTTGCCATTCTTTTTAAGGGTATGAAAAAAATAGCATTTGAAAATGCTTTAAATTTTATAATTAGGTTACACTTTATCTCCGGTATATCAACAAAAAAAGCAAATCATATCATAAATAAACAACCTCCCACCCCTCTGCTTGGCTCTCACTGGGTATTCCATTTCTCCTGATATGCTTAACCACAGCACCTGAAATCCAGGTTGTGACTCTCTTCCTGGATTACTTGTCATCTCTAATCCTGGAGTAAATAATTCCTGGAATGTTGAATAATAATACTATGTAGGCAAAAAAGGTTAAGATCAAAGCTGTGGTGGCTCTGATGCATGGAATTCTAAGTGACACTACAGTCATGTTTCCACTTGTGCAGTACCAGAGATGATTTAGAAACTGGTCCTGGGATTGTAGGGAACATATTTTGGTGTTAAGTGACTGTGAATATCTACAAAGCACTAAATCTAATGTTTTCAAAGTTAGTATTTGATTGGACTTTCAGGTACCAGAATTTGAATATTTTTTATTGAAGAAGGTAATTCTTCCCAAATACTTTGTTATTCCCAAGCTTTATAAACCTGCATCTCTAAAATCAGCTATCCAAGCAGAAAAGTTGTCAAAATTAGCTATTACCTAGATGGATTTTGTTAGGAAAACTGTAAAATTGCTTTCACATCAAACATTCCATGGCATTGATACTTGATCTCCCCTTGTCCTCTTATGACTTCAGTGTGACTGTGATGGACAGCTCCATGTGAGTTCAAAAACATCTTGTACAGATGGCATCTTACTTCAAGCAGAGTGTTGAAATCTGTTCACTTTATCCATCCCTGTGTTCTTTAACCCTGGTCCTAGAGTATGTAAACATTCAGCCTGAAAGTGAAGCTAATGATCTTGAGGGAGATCTTTGGGCTTATGGACCAGTGAATAAATATTCTAAAGTTGGATTTTTTAAAAGATAAAAAGACAAGGGATTCAATCGACTTTCTTTTTGTCTAGTGGTACTATAGTTTGAAAGGTCCTAAAAGCAATGAAAACACAGACAAAATGACAGAATATATCCATATATCCATAGTTAGGTGACACGCACACTTTGTTAATCTGAAAATTAGTATCATGTTATATATTACTGGAAAGAATGTTGCCAAGAGATAAAGTTGATGGATATAATTTCCTTATTCAGTTCAGTGAACAGCAGGCAAAGTGATATCTTTTTCCCCCTCTCTCTCTCCTCTCTTCCTCTCTCTTTTTATGGAGACAGAAATAGAAACCCACGGGCAGGAAAGCATCAAGCATATGGAAAGAAAGGCCAAAGAAAGGATATGGGAAGAGGTCTGAGACACAAAACATGCTTGACAATTATATTGGGAGTGACATAGAAACATGTGAGATAATGTAGGCAAAAATAACACCAGGAATTCTCTACATTTTAGATTCCAATAGACTGATTAAGATTAGAAATTTTCCACTCCTTCATCCTCCAAAGTGGAAGTATGACTGTTTCAGTCTTCTCATTAGTCAGTTTTCAGATCCAACAGTATGCTTGGCATGTCTCAATAAATGTAGGCTGAATAATGAATGAGGTGTGAGCAAAGACCAGGATTGAAATGTAGAGTCCATTGTTTAGAGGGTTTGAACAAAATATTTTCACAGATCTATTTCTTAAAGGCTTTCTATCCTACGTGAATGATGTTACATAGATCTTACTTTATTTTTTTTTCTCCCTGACATTGAATTCAAATTACTTATAATTTATTCAGGGGCCTAGGAACAACATATTTGTAATAAATTACCAAGATTATTCAATAAAAATGCTCTAATGTGTTGTTATACAAAGCTGAAAGAGATGGTCTATGCCATACAGTTTTGACTGTGACTCTGCAGTACCGATCTCATTTGTGTTTTCTAGTATTTTACAATATGGATCTTATTAATTATATCATATGATATTATAGGTAGTGAACATGTTGATTTCAACTTGCATCACACTCTCTCTAGGTTTCTTGGAACGGAGACTGGGAACATGTTCTAATTTTGACTGGACTGTCAGGCACTGAGGCTGGTATTGATGCAGAATCTGATACCGCAACATTATGACCAAGGTTCTTCCTTCCTGGAAAAGAATCAGCAGTGAATTCTATAGGATCTAGCTCATCATGCATCAGTGTCCACTGAGGCAGTTACATTTCCTAGTGGCTGGTAATCTAGTATAGTGTCCTCATCAGATAAATTCTGTACAGTTTACATAGCTGAACTCAAATTCCTTGGGTATTTCTCCATAGTTTTAGAAATGATTTATCTAGCTATTAAAAAGTGGTATAAGCATGCCTTTTGTTGCTCATGTTCACTAAAAATCCATTGCTTATTATAACAGTAAAAGATAAACAATAACTTAGAACAACTGTGTCACATAATATACGTTCAATAATGCGTTTTCTACTTACATCTCTCTTTTTAGATTTATTTTGTTTTACATGTATGAATGTTTTGCTACCAAGTATGTTCGTGCATTATATGCATGTTTGGTGCCTAAGTAGATCAAAGGGGACATTGGACCTATTGTTGGTTGTGAGCCACAATGAGGGTGATAGGTATTGAACCTGATTCCTTTGCAAGGTCAAGCAGTGTCCTTAACCACTAAGAAATATACCAATTCCTTACAATTATATGTTAAGCTTTAGTAAAATGTTTTTCATATTTGTTTTTTCAGCGACTCTAAATTGAATAAGGTATAAGTGCTAGATCAAAGTTTTGACATTCCTGTTTCATTTTTTTCCTATGTGTACATGCATCTGTGTCTTTCATAATTCTGTAAGTATAGAGATAGTGTAATGAAGATCACAATAATGGCATAAAATTAAAGTGAATATCCTTAAATATTCTTTAACCTGAAATGGCACGTACACAGTTAGGCAGAGATGTAACTTTATAATGTTTTGAGGAGCTACAATTCAATTTACAGATTTTGGGGGCAAATCACTGAACCATAGAATGTTCAAATGTACTTCCCTAGCTGTCCTTTCCCTGCCTCGTGTCTTACATCTTTCCAGTCTTCTCTGATGGAAGAAATTTCTTTTTGGGTATCCGGTATTGTTATTATTCTACTCTTTTTTAATGTCACACTCTAGAAAAGACTACAGTAGATGGTTAAAAGCAATGGCTTTGTAGACACAGAACCTTTTTATGAGGCATTTCTTTATTAATAATAAGCTATATTGTCTTGAAATTTACATGCTGTCTGTCTTTATTTCCTCAGCGACAAAGTGGAAGCAATAGATTGTCAATCGATAGGTGAAGAATTAAAGATATGATCAATTTAGCAAGTCATATCTGCAAACCAAAAACTATTTTCCAATGCTTAATATCCTATTAGAAGGAGTCTAGTTCCTTTTATTTAATCAATAACTAAATCACTACGTGTGTCTATGTGTATGTGTGTATCTTAAAAATTGGAAACAAGGAAACTTTAAGATTTCCAAAATTATATATTAAAAAGAAGAATTCTATATTGAAAATTAGATAAGACTGATACTTTTCATTACTTTAAGTATAGTAGTTGTGCTTAAAATGTTTTGTTTCAATTGGGTGATTCATATTTACATGAAATAAATCATGTTCTTGAAATTTCAGAGGGGAAAAAAAAAACCTGAAAGTGTTAGAAGATTCAGATAATTGGATATGTATTCTGAATTAATATGGTAAGATGTTTCTTTAAATGCTATAATTAGTTTTGTATGTATATGATATCCTAATGTTCAAAATATGCAAAATCAGCAAGATTCCTGTGGTCTTAAGAGTAACTCGACAGAAAATTGTCGTATAACACACAGAAAGTTTCTCACTTCTTGCTGTATCAACTAAACATCTATACTACACAGCAGTGGTGTGTTTCAAAAATGAAATCTAAGTCTACATTTTAAGTTTTAAATAAAAAATTAACTTACACAGTCATTATTATTTTATAGGGGAGTGATTCATGTTTTTTAAGACCTCGAGGATAGCTATAACATCAGAACTTGTAGTGTTTTAAAATGTCATTCAGTAGACAGGGGCTCTTGTTCTAGTTTATACTCAGCAAGATGGACACAGAATAAGGAAAAACAGCCGATTCTAAAAAATTGGGATTATGACCTGGAGTCTGAATGGATAGCCTAGGGTTATTTTTTATTTATTTATTCTTATCATAGTTCCCTCTCACACCCTCCCTCCCAACTCTCCTTCCCTTCCATGTCCCTGATCATTTTCCCATTCCATTCTCCCTAATTACAACAGAGAGTGATGCCTTCCAGGAAGAGTCAACATAATCTGTCAAGTCATTTGGATTAGGGACTATGCCCTCTCTCCTGTCTCTAGGTTAAGGGAGTATCCCTCCATGGGGAATGTGCTTCCAAAGTCCTTTTGTGCACCAGGAATATATCCAGTTCCACTGTAGAGGTCCCTTAGACTGCCCAGGCCTTCTAACTGAGAACCCCATGTTCAGGGGGTCTGAATTGGTCAAATGATGGTTTCCCAGCTATCAGTCTGGGGGGGCTCATTAGCTCCTCCTTGTTCAGGTCAGCTGTCTCTGTGGGTTTCTTTAGCCTGGTCTTGTCCTCCCTCTCTGCATCTGGATGCCAGTTTGGCTCAGTGTTTAGCTGTGGGTGTCTGCTTCTGTTTCCATCAGCTACTAGATTAGGGCTCTATGATGGTGGATAATTTAGTCATCAATCTCATTATCAGGGAAGGGCATTTATAGTAGCTGTTCCACTGTTGATCAGATTGTTAGTTGGGGTCAGTCTTGTATGGATCTGGACATTTCTCTAGTGTCAGTTTTCTCTTTATTGTCTAGGGTTCTTATTAGACATTCTAATTGTAGTCACACCATTAGTTGCATCATGTTGCTTTATATATAGTGAATACATAGTGAATCCAAAACTGTCAATGTATGTGAATTAGAGCAGAGTTGCAATTATATCAATATACCTGATAAATTTAAGGGAAAAACTGTTGAAATTATGACTTTCAATAAATTAACTATTATAACTTATTATTTATACAAACAGTAGCAGCTACTATTCCAATTTTTATCTTCTTAATAATCATGATTTTTCTCCTGGTCTACATATTTTGAGTATTTGATATATATGATTTCTATCAGATTACATGAGAATATTTTGTGACTATTTTATTCTGTAAAATAGCTTTCAAGATTCAAAATTCAATTCTTTCCTTAAGAAAAGCAATATGATAAAACACAGTATCTTTTAATGACAATAAAGTCTCTGAGTCTTAAAAAGTTCACTTAATGATGACATAGTTTAAAAATCATAGACTCCTAAAATTGGTTCACTGAATTAATCCATGTGTGGGACAGACTGGGATATTCCCCCAAGCTCTTTCCAAGCATAAAAACAGAGAGATGAATGACTTCTGTGTTACAGATGCTGAGGATTGTCAAGAGCCTATCAATGAACATAGTTGAACAGATCTCTTTGTTGCATGGATGTGGATCATTTGGGTATATGCCTAAGAGGGGGATTACTGGGTCGTATGGTAAACTAATTCCCATTTTCCTGAGGAACCGCCATACTGATCTCCAAAATGGCTGTACAAGTTTGTACTCCCACCAGCAGTGGAGGAGTGTTCCCCTTTCTCCACATCCTCTCTAGCATGAGTTATCATTGGTGTTTCTAATTTTAGCCACTCTGGCAGGGGTAAGATGGTATCTCAAAGTTGTTTTGATTTGCATTTCCCTGATACGTAAGGATGTTGAACACTTTCTTAATGTCTTTCAGCCTTTTTGAGTACCTCTATTGAGAATTCTTTCTTCAGTTCTGTACCCCATTTTTTAATAGGGTTATTTGGTGTTTTGTTGACTAGTTTCTTGAGTTCTTTGTATATTTTGGAGATTAGCCCTTTGTCGATATAGGATTGGTGAAAATCTTTTCCCAGTCTGTGGGCTGCCATTTGGTCTTGTCTACTGTGTCCTTTGCCTAAAGAAGCTTCTAAGTTGGAAGAGGTCCCATTTATTAATTGTTGATTTCAGTGTCTGTGCCCCTGGAGTTATGTTCAGGAAGTGGTCTCCTATACCAATTTGTTTAAGGGTACCTTCCACTTTCTCTTCTAAGAGGTTCAATGTGGCTGGATTGATGTTGAGGTCTTTGATCCATTTGGACTTGTTGGTAACAGCAAGAATGTGGAAGCAACCTAGATGTCCCTCAATTGAAGAATGGATAATGAAGATGTGGCACATCTACACAATGGAATACTACTCTGCAGAAAAAAATAATGGTATCTTGAAATGCACAGGCAAGTAGATGGCACTTGAAGAAACCATCCTGAATGAGGTATCCAAGTCACAAAAAGAGGAACACTGCATTTACTCACTCATATATGGATTTTAGACATAGAGCAAAGGATCACCAGCCTATAATTCACACCACCAGAGGAACTAGGATACAAGGTATATTCTAAGAGATTCATATAAAGTACCTCACAGAACCGGGGACAAGTCCCCCAGAGCACAGGGGAAGTGGGGGGGGAGTGAATGGAGAGAGAAGTAGGAGAAAATGAGGGGGAGGAAAGGAAAACACGTGTGACCAGGAAGATTGAGCCTGGTTAGTAATAGAAGGCAGGAAAGAGAGAGAGAGAGTGAGAGAGAGCGAGAACATGAAAGAAGGAGCCAATATTGGTTTGAAGATAAAATTGAACAAAATGAAAAGTCTAGAGAAATACAAGACTTCTGCCAACTAACAATTTGAGCATCTGCGGAAAGGCTACCATAAATGCCCTTCCCGGATAGTGAGATCAACAACTTCTTATCCATGGAGCCCTCATCTAATACCTGTTGGAAACTGGAGCAAACATCCATACACAAACACTGAGTCAAACTAGAACCCAGATGCAGATAGAGAGGACAAGACCAGGCTGCAGAAACACATAGAGACAGCTTCCCTGAACAAGGAGGAGCTAACAGGACACAAGACTGATAGCTGGGAAGCCAGCATGGGACTGACTCAGGCCCCCCTGAATATGGGTCTCAGCCAGGCCTGAGCAGTCTAAGGGACCTCAGACAGTGGAGCCAGGATATATCCCTGGTGCACAAAAGGACCTTGCGAACACATTCCCCATGGTGGGATAACTGCCTTAATCTAGAGACAGGAGAGAAGCCCGAGTCCCTACTTCACATGACCTGTCATATCTACATGACCCCAACTGGATGGCATTCCCCTACATATGGAATTGTGGTGGGGGGATGGGAGGGAAGGGTGGTTAGGGTGCATTTGGAAGGGCAGAGAGGGTAAAAGGGATGGAGGAAGGGAGGGAGGAAGAGGGAACTGGGATCGACATGTAAAATAATAAATTAAATAAAAAAATGCTTTGACTCCAAAATTTAAGTTCAAGGACAAGTTACTGGGGAAAAGGATTTCTATTTTGTTTCCACAGAAAAGCTGTGGATTCCTGCCAGACTAATGTGGTATGATCAAGCAAAACTGCCTGAAACAGAGTACCAGGTGATCCTACATTCAAAACAGCTGGACAAAGCAGCCTTACAGACTACAGCCAGGATTTCTGCATCTTCTTAGAATCCCCCATGACAGCACCCCATACCAGCAGGAAGTAGTTTGGAAAGAACGACGCCAAATTCCCAAATATTGTCAATAAATGTTTGTTTTCATTTAAATGGACTTGGTTATAAATAAAAATTAAAAAAAGAGAGACTATAAATGACCCACCATAGTGTGTGTTCCTGTTTTAGCATAAACTGACTTGGCATTTTATTGGCTGAGTATTGTATGGAGAAGACTCTGCCAGGTAGAAGAAGGACTAACAATGTTTATAGTCATTTACCAATTTCTCTTGAAGGAAACCACATACTATTTTAGAGAGCACTGATAATTTAGAAAATCTTAATAATATATGGATTCCTGTGTTGCAAGTTCATGTTCAGGCATGATTACATGCAGATGTTCTTGATTGTGGTGTCCAGGAGTGTCAACATGTATCCTTTCCATTTTTCATGTTTTATGTTTTTTTTTTTTTTTTTTTTTTTTTTAAGTTTTTTGAGACAGGGACTCTCATTGAATCTGGAGCTTACCTATTCATCTAAGGTGAATGGCCAGTGAACTTCATGGATCTGTGTGGCCACACTCTTCTCTAGCACTGGGGTTTCCAATGAGCCTCTTTGCTTTTGTATGACTGCTGAGAATCCAAATTTGGCTCCTGATATTTGATGACAGGAGCATTACCAGGGAGCCATTGCCCCAGACTCTCAAACTATTGTTTTTAATTTTGAGATCTGTTTTAGTACTCTGATTTTTTCTTATGTTATATCAAACTATAGTGTTATCAAGGAGAACTGTCCCACAAGTTTCATATATTTGAATATTTGGTAATTAGTAGGTGGCAGTATTTTGGAAGGAATGTGCAGTGTGACCTTGTGAGACAAGGTGGGTCACTGAGCTCAGGGTTTGAGTTTTTCAAATCTCATGACAGTTTTCAGTTAAGTCCTTTCTCTTCCTTGTATTTGTGGATAAGGCATAAGCTCTTATCTACTGCTTCAGCACCATGCCTTCTGCCTGCAGCCATGCATCCTCCTATAATGACCATGTACTTTAATACTTGCAACCATGAGCCCCAATGCATGTTTTCATTTTTAACTCACCTTGATGATGGTGTCTCTTCACAAAAATAGAAAAGTAACTGAAACAGAGACCTTAATTATTCTGTAATACTAGAATACAAATGAATATTCTGTACCGTTATTCTGATTAATATACTTTATTTTATTAAATTTTGGATTGTTAAATTTCATAGAAGAATGACAGTACATGTGGTTTTGGCCTTCAATGACACTTTTTATACTTTTAAACAGATTGTTTACATTATTATTTTTTTGGTTACCACAACTACAACCACATTGTTCAATAAAGAAAAAAGCAGTGAAACACAGTTGTACACACTCCCTTATCCTCCTATACTATAATTGCTGATTAGTTAATAAGCCTAAGGACCAGTGATGGCTAGGATAAATTTAAGTTTATATACAGAATATTGATGATAATATTTGAGTACAATAAGCTGCCAAATGAGAGGCAAATGAAAAAGAAATATTACAGTCCAAATTGCATTCCAAATAACTATTTTTCTCTCTGTGCAATCAAAATTGTGTGTAGTTATTTTCATAAACAACCATTGGTGCTGTAGAATGAAAATAACTTCATGTGATTCACAGCAGATGCTGATAACATAAATCTACACACCTGGGAAAGACAGGACTTAGTAATTTCTTTATCATAACAGAAATATATGCTCACGTTTCCACTATTGCTACAGGTTGTTTATCTTTTCTGTTATACTTGTAATTACTCATCAAGGCCTGACTTCCTTGGTGCCAGGTATATGGGATATTTTGGGAAGAATGCTAGGTTGAGGAGAGTATGGGCTGTAATATAAATGAAAGACATGGAATGTGTTCTAATTTTTCTGTGTTTGCCAGCAACTTGGAAGGTAAATGTGATGTCGTCGGAGGGTCTGAGTCAGCAGGGAAAGGAGAGTTTTGTTCAGCTAAATGCTAAAGTTTACTTTCTCATTCTTTTTTTTTTTTTTTTAACTCATGTTAAGTTTTAATAGATCTACTTTGCTATTGTCAGTGAAAGGAGAAAATGGGTTTTGCTAATTTAAGTAGCTGAAGTATGCATACTTTAAACCATAACAAGATGATAAAGTAAAGAAAACATTGTGACAGGCTGCTTAAGGACATGATCAAACTGCAGAAACTGAAGTCCACTAAGAAAACTAAAGCTCTCAGCTGACTCTAGTAAAACCCTCTGAACAGACTTTATGTAGCTGAAAATGCATGTAAAGGAGCCTCTTCCTGCTGGTAATATCAACAGAGAAGTCTGCACAAACATTCAAGTGAAAGCATTGTAGGTAGTGTACTGCTATGAATAAGAATGAAGTGCACTTTCCAAAGAGCTCATGAAGGATACAGGATTTTACCTCCAAATTGCTTTTCCAGAGCTATTTTATAAATTAACCTTGGTATTTTACCTTTACTGCATGTAATTTTCACTTCAGTAGCTTGTTTTGTTTGTATCAATATTTTAATAATTTTAAAGGACTAAGATTTTAAGGCCTAAGGATGAGTTTAGTCCATCAGAGTTCCATATTGAGATGTATATTGACAACAGAAATCGCTGAATGGTAGAAGAAAGTTGACCTGTTCTGCTCTAGTTCAGTTAGTAATTTAGGAATCAGAAATAGCATACATTTTGGAAGCCATGTAGAAAACAAAGCTCTCACACTTCACAACTATTCCATAGGTTGCTGAATTAGGACATTGATTAAGTGAAATGCTAGCTTTATTGGTTGTGTGATAATAGATGTTGCGATATTTTACATACATCTGAACTAAAACACTTGTTTTTATAGACTATTATGCAAGATGCTTGATTTTTCATGAGAGTAATTAAATTTCGGTGATTCCATTTTTTTAAAAAAAAAATAATTACAATTATATATTTAATGTATGTCAGGAGGCAATACTTCATTCCATGCTGCATATAGTGATATCAGAGGACTCAGTGGCAGTCAGTTCTTTATTTCCATTATGAGGAAACCTGGGATGTAACAGAGGTTGTTAGGGTTGGTAGCTAGATCCTTTTACCTGCTAAGCCATTTCATTAGTCCTAATGACTCTGATTGACAACAATGATAAATTATGTTTCAAAAGGCAAAAGCAAGTCATGGTCTGTTTTATAAGTGAATTTTATTGTGATATAGCCAAAACCATATCTTGTTTATGGCTGCTCATATCTTACAGTAGTGATGGAGTTCTAGAGGTATGACAGTTGATCCACAAAAGCCAGATTAAGAAATATCTGCCTTTGACTGGAAATAAGTTTACCAACCTCTAGATTTCACCATTAAAATTTGGTCTTACAGTGGTTACCATTAGAAACAACAATGAGCTCAAATGCACATGACTTCACAAAACTACAAAGCAAATTTTATACATTTTGGTAAATTGTTATTTAATTCTTCTTAATGGAATGAAATCTTTTTGATAAATTTGTAGATTATATATTTTACCATTATTATTATCTGAATAAAATTATTTCAGAATTTGACATTTATCTTACTATTATGAATCCAATATGAATTGTAAAATTAAAATAAAAATTAAGAGAGTGTCTTACCAAATAAGTACTCAGTCAGTGTCTCTATATAGGCTAAGGCATTAGATTGCAAGTTATAAGCAGCATTTTATTCATTAAATTTTAGAAAGCAGGTTTGCTTACAATGAAATAGCCCTATGATAGTATTAATTTATTCCAACAATGCATATGTTTGAATCTAGTAAATAAAAATATATTTAGAAAGTAAAAAAGAAAAGCAATGGAACTAAGCAAGGGCATATAGAAGCATTTAATTCCCTTGAAGATTGTGTTCTTAAGCTGTGTGGACATCTGTAGGACAGAATTAAGAGACATATAGGAAATCATTATGGGAAATCCAAGTGAATGAATGAATTGAAATCCAAATGCAGATGGATAAAATATTTCTACTTTTGCTGTGAATAACTTAACTTCATGAAAAGGAAAAACAATCCCCCAAAATTTATTTGTCAAGCAGTCAGGATATGCTAGCCCATATGCTTGTTATGTTTCATATTTAGAGAGCACTAAAATAATGAACAAAATATTCTCTGGCAAACAACACTGTTCAACATCTATTTTCTTTTGCAAGGAGGTGAAGGATAGGTTACAATGACCATCTTAACAAGCAGCACACAATTCATATTGAGTATCCTAAATGCTACTTTAGGGGATTAAAAAAGTAAAAAGTTGAGATTATGGGTGTGATTGTAAGTACCTCTCACATGATGAATCTTTCTGTTTGTTCAAAAAGGATTCAAAAGTTACTATTGCATGCCTTCCCTGTCTCCTCCTTTTGGTTTGCCCTGTCATGTACAGTGTGTGCCTTCAGTTCACCAATCCTCCAATTATCCTCTTGACTTTGGAATTACATCAGAGACTATGTAGGGGGAAGAAAACCCAAATTGTGTTTCAAAAGTAAGTAATGAGGTAGTTTATTCAGTAAAGATATTCCTGATGCTTTTGTTTCTCCTTCAATGTGTCTGTAATCTCCTCTAGCTCCTGTTGGCTTGGAGTTTTATGTAATCTCTCTGGTTCAATAATTGAAGATTCTGAACATACATTTTCTTGCTACAAATAAACAGTTTTAAATGTCTGTGTTTTTTGCTTAGATTCTCTATACAGAAATGGATAGAATCTTTACTCTGATGATCACAAATCCCTCTCTTTATATACAAAAACAACAGCACAGGACAAATGTCCCTCTCAGGGAAGACTCTGTCTGCATTGTCTCCAGGGGTTATAAGCACAAGTTAACTCTTGTATACGCAGTTTTAGATGTTTATCTGGTATGCCATTCAAAATATATGAAGTGGGTATTCTGTTTTATTACTATAAAGGAATGTGAGAGATTATCTTCTCTGGATAGTTAATTATTAATTTATACATTTATCAAACTAAGAAATCAGATAGCAATACATTATTCCCTATATACCATGGCTTCAACAATAAAGAAATCAGAGGAATTAAGGGAAAGTAAACTAAAATAGCATGTGCTAGCAGCAAAAGCATGTGTTCTTTCACAGTGAATATTCAATCACATTTGAATTACCTAGAATTGATCTCTCTTCTCTAGAAAGCCCTTTCTAACATTAGCTGTTGTCGAGGGGCAGCAAAATAGAAGAATGATTAGAGACATGAGTGTCTGAAGAAAGAAGTATTCCAAATATTAAATAATATGAATATGATACTTACAGTATTTATAACAATAAATATTCAGTAATGTGGTGGTATTTTATTTATAATTTATTAAACTTTCCTGAGGATTCAGAAAACAAAGTCAGCCTCAAGCTACAGAGATCAGATACATACTGTTAATACCAGCAACCAGAAGCTAGGAGGTGGTGCTACACAACTTTCATCCTAGGGTTCAGGCTTAAGAAGTAGACTGATCTCTGTATGTCTAAGATCACCCAGATCTACACAAGATTGATCCAGTCCTAAAGAGAACCAGCTCACAAAAGAAGATCTCAGTATCTGGGATCACAGACCTTTAATCACAGAATTATGGGGGTAAATAAGACAGAAGAAAGGTCTCAGTATACGGCCTTTGTTCTCCAGACATATTGAGGATAGGAAGATATTAAATTCTCAGGATTCCTCAGCCATGCTGAGAAGAAGCAACAAGTTGAGATTTGATGGATCCAGGATCTGAGGTAGTGAGATGTAGTACCCAGCTACTTGGCTTTCCTCAGAGGAAAATCACAGTGGAATCCTGAAATTCCCAGGGAAATGGATGGAACTAGAAGAAACCATCCTGAGGTAAACCATTCACAAAAAGACACACATGGTATGTATTCATTCATGTACAGATTTTAGACATAGAGCAAAGTATTACAAGCCTACAATTCACACCACCAGATAAGCTAGGCAACAAGGAGAACCCTAAGAGAGACATACATGGTTCCCTGGAGAAAGGGAAAGGGACAAGATCTCCTGAGAAAATTGGGTGCATGGAGGGAGGGGAGAGCAAGTTAGGAGAAAGAGAAGAGGAGAAGAGGAGGGGAGAGGTGGGCATCAGGGAAAAGGAAGACTGCTTGGCTTTTCTGATCTTTAGCTTGAAGCTTGAACCCCAATTATCAGTCTCTGTGTCTTTTATTTATCTTGTTACATAATCAAAAATCATATAAAATAGTAGATTTTATTATTATTCTCTTTTTATTATTATTCCATCCCAAAATTATTTGTTTATTACTTAATCTGTTTTGAATTAAAATATAATCACATCAATTTCTTTCTCCTTTTCCTCCTTCTAGTGCCTCCTGTCCATCTTTCCACAAACTCTTTTGTTCTCTTTCTTTTTCTTTGATTTTATATATATATATATATATACATATATATATATATATATATATATGAACATGTATATTTAAGCAAAATACATATAAATACAACCTTGCTAAGTCAAGGTTTGGTTTTTGGTATCTATATGGTTTCAAGGATTCCTACTCTGTGTTAGATGGGCATTTAATAATTTCATCAAGAGTTTGGGGAAAGGAAATTAGGAGTAGAATATTCATTTGGTCCAACTTTGCTGTTATGTTTGAACTTGGCAATTTTCCAAACATATGAATGATATGATGTTAATAATGTCTTAAGAATCAATGTGATTGGTGAGTACATGTTCTCTGACTTTTGAAAATATAAATAATATAATTTTCTTACTTATTACTATGATTAAGCCATTATGTTTAATAATTAAGGAAATATAGAAATTGATATTATACATACAATCACTCTGAAAAAAGACATTAGTCACTATAATTAGCCCCCAGGAAATGCAGCCTTGTTAGATACAGTGTGCTAGTTGCCTTAATTTATTATTATGGAGTTAAGGTGAATTTTAGTCCATCAATTAATATGTACAAATACTGACATTTACATCTAGTCTCTTTTTGGTTTGGTTTGTTTTCAGGTAGTGCAGCACTATCTAATGCACATTGTGTAGTGTAGGCTAGTTCATAATTTATGATAATCAGGCTTCTGCCTCTTAAGAGCTGAAATGAAGTTTACTTTTTGAAGTCCTAAAGCAAAAATAGAAAAATATTGAGTCTTATCCAGCTTGGGTCCTGTGTTTGCCAAATTAAAAAAAAAAAAAAAAAAAACCCTAAAATCAAAGCTCATGTGATATCACCTCATTGTGGAGGCAGGGAATACTTCAATCATATTCACTCTGTCAGTACACAAAGACATCATGATCCAGCAGCATTCTATCACCTGAAAACTCATTGTCAATGGGAAGTTTTCACAAGGAACATGTTCCCTATTACTTATAACATGTCTTCGTGGGTAACTGTGAATCCATTAGTAAACATTAATAGTACTTCAAGGTTATCAATCAATTTGGGTGATGTCTAAAATACAAAAACTGGGATTCACATAGTTTATATTTTCATTGTTTAGGTTTTTCTTGTTTGGCTTTGTTGTTCTTTGTGTTTGTTTGTTTGTTTGTTTTTAAACCAAATAATTTAATACTTCTCTTCTGGTAGATAGTCATCATCATCTTCATCACCATCAATAATTTATTATTGTGTGAATGAAGGAAATAGACAATTCCCACTGGAATAAAACAGTTACTTTCTCAGACACTGGCCTCCTGAAGAACTGGGCTCAATCACTTCTGCCTTGCATTCAGTACACTGCCCTTGTTTAAGACTCTGCGATTTATCATACTGAAAATATTGTAATACAAGAAGAAATTCACCTTGTAGGTCTCTGGACATTTCTCTAGATTCAGTTTTCCCTTCAGACCTATCAGGATAGCCCCAACTAACAATATGAGCAACAGTGGAGAGGCTACCTTAAATGCCCTTCCCTGATAATGAGATTGATAACTAACTTGTATGCCATCATAGAGTTCTCATCTAGTAGCTGATGAAAACAGAAGCAGACACCCACAACTAAACACTTAGCTGAACTCCTGGAAATCAATATCATGGAGGGAGGAGTGGTAATAAAAGGGGTCAAGACCAGGCTACAGAAACCCATAGAGACAGCTGAACTGAACAAGGGTGAGCTCATGAACCCCTAGACTGATTGCTGGGAAACCAGCATTGAACCAACTCAGACCCCTTGAACATGGGTCTCAGTTAGAAGGCCATGGCAGTCTAAAGCACCTTTGACAGTGGAACCAGGATGTATTCAAGGTGCAGGAAAGGACTTTGGGAGCACATTCCCCACAGAGGTATATTCCCTTAGCCTAGAAGCAGGAGGGAGGGCCTAGACCCTACTGCAAATGACTGGACAGATTTTGATAATCCTTCCTGGAAGGCATCATGCTTCCTGTGGAGTGGGGGTGTCCAGAGGGCAATGGGGGCATGGGAGGGAGGGAGAGAGCAAGAGGCAACTGGGGTCAATATGTAAAATAGGAATATGTGTGTGTGTGTGTGTGTGTGTGTGTGTGTGTGTGTGTGTGTATTTGTATAAAAGAAAAAATTCACACTGGAGGGAAGTCTCCTCTGTACTCACTAATATAAAACCACAATTATGGCAGTCTTCCCTCATGTACAAGCTCTAAACTCATCTTCATATAAACTCACATAATATTTTAGATGTGATAAGCTTTGTTTTTCTACAAATCATCTAAGATCTAATAGATAAATAACTCTACTTCAATGTTGAACTACATGTCCTCCTCTCTTCCAGCAGATACACAATGTTCAAATGCTAATCCCCCTTTTTTTGTCATAATTATAGCAGATTGAATAGCAGAATTTCTGATTGCCAAGTCCAATTATTTGTTTTAATTGAAAATATAGGTCATATAAATTATACTGGACTGTTCAAATGTCTTTTGGCATATATTCTAAGTTGAAGATAAAGATATACATATTATACATGTATATATATATACATGTATATTACATATATGTTATATATGTGTGTATATGATAGGAGAAGTCATTCTGTAAATATGTTTCTCTTATTCGTTAACAAATAAAGCACTGTTGGCCAGTAGGAAAGCAAGATAGGTGGGACTAGGAGACAAGGAGGATTCGAGGAAATAGTAGGAAGGAGTCCAAGATGGAGAATGGAGAGAGAAGAACGCCAGCTCCTCTCTCTGGTAAGATGAGACCACATGGAAGTATTTAGATGAATAGAAATGGGTTAATCATTAAGACAGAGCCAGCCAATAAGAAACATTAGAAACAGGCCAACAGCTTCATATCTAATACAGAGTCTCTGTGTGTGTTATTTGGGACTGGTATGGCTGTGGGTCCAGACAGGCAGAAAAACCTTACTCATAACACGTATGTCTCTTTCTCTGTGTGTGTCTGTGTTTGTGACACTAACATATATACACTCAAACAAGTTGAGCTAAAGAAATCCCTAGCTTGTTCCTATCCATCAATTCTCCAGATTGTTGCATCTTTCCCTTTAGATGTCTTTTGGAAGAAAGTTTAAGACTCTATAATAAGCCTGTTTTATTAAAAATTTGCAAAATAGTTTGCAAACAGAAGATATGATTGACAAGGAACCCATAAAATATATTCAATATCATGAGGTATTAGAAAAGAATAAAGATAAATATTTTAATAACATTATTGGGATGGCTTTTTGAAAATAAAAAAAAGTCCTACACAGACAACATCAACTGATTTTCAAGATTTAGAATGATTATAACACTCATACACAGCTGTAGAAATGCAAGATGGCACAATGGTTTTAGAAAAATAACAGATATGCAGAACATATTACTCCAAATCCAGACATTCTATTCCTAGGTATTTATTTACAGAAAATGAAGACAAAAAGGGAGCAGGAATTCAAGAGAACTATGGGCAAATATTTGTAACAGTTTCATTCTTAATCACTAAAAGCAGTTAATGTATCCACCAGTGACAAATTGTAGAATAGCCATAATTGGTAATTGAACAATAATCATGAATAAATTGAGTGAATTATGTAAATATTTATTATATATGATATATATTTGTCAGAAACACACACTCATATATCTGAAAAGCAACACATTCTTATTTTCCTTCTGTCTTTTCTAAATTTATTGAGTAACAATCTTGTTTTACATATTAATCCCAATTCTTTATCCTTCCCCTTCTCCCCTCCTCCCATCCCCTATCTCATCCCCTTTCTGTTCCCCAGGGAAGGTAAGGCCTTCCTTCAAATTATGTAACATCATTTTGATCATGGCCTAGGCCCAGTGTATGTAGGCTGATAGAGATAATCCCTCTATGTGGAATGGGCCTCCCAAAGTCCATTTATACACTAGGGATAAATACTGTTCCACTTCCAGAAGCCTCATAGACTGCAGAGACCTCCTAACTCACACCTACGTCAGGGTATCTAGTCAGTCTTATGTTGGTTTCCTAGCTATTAGTCTGGTGTCCATGAGCTCTTCTTTGTAGAGGTTAGCTGTTTCTGTATCTCTAGCCTGGCCTTGACCCCTTTGCTTATCACTCCTCCCTGTCTGACACTGGATTCTGGGAGTTTGGCTCAGAGCTTAGCTGTGGGTGTCTGCTTCTGCTTCCATCACCTACAGAAGACTCTAGAGTGGCACATAAAGTAGTCATCAATCTCCTTATAAGGGAAGGGCATTTAAGGTAGCCTCTCCATTATAACTTAGATTATTAGTTGGGATAATTTTTGTAGATTTCTCTTTAAACCTATAATGGCTATCTGTTATCACATCTCTATCTTCTTCTTCTTCTGTTCTCTTTTGTTCTCAAGATATTCTCAGAAAACTGGGAGCATGGGCAGAGGGGAGAAGGAGTTAGTAGAAAGATAAAGGGAAAAGAGACGTTAAGAGGAGGACATGAGGGAGCAGGAAAATTAAGTCAGGAGAACCTCTACTCAACATTGTTAGAAAGGCATAAATACACGGTGGAAACATGTCACACAAGAAAACTGCTTATCAGCAATTGGTGATGAATTAAATAACTATTCAAATATGTAGACTTTTGAAAAATATGAGAATGATCTATGTTGATTGTGGTCATGGTGAAGAACTATATTTACCCAAATTCTTTGGTGTTATTTTACTCTGGCCTCAAACTGGCTTTGTAGCCCAGAGTGGCTTTGAGCACCTGTGTTTATCTCCACAGTACTGATATTTCTAGTCTTCTTGAAGAAAAGTTTACCTTATATGAAAATCATGCCTCATAAACTCAATTATTGAAGAAAGGTATGTTTGGAACACCCTCCTTTTCATCTCACACTAGGCAAAAAAAAAATCTTAAATAATGAAGAGGATGACTTCCTGAGAGATTAATCTTGTTGAATTACCTTGTCTTACAAATCAGTATTGAAAATTTTCTTTTCAGTACTGTTTTGTCCATTCTGAACTCCTTTCTTTTCCATTGAAATCTTAGGACGTTCTTTATTAGTCAGAAGCCTGGATATAGGAAATAAGAATGAATAATGGATCTTTCAACATTCTGAGAACTGTGCAATCATGAGTCCTCACAGTTACTTACTCTGGGTCGCTAAGGAGTGGTATTGGAAATGGAAAGTACAGGTCCATAAGGCAATAGGAAATTAACTATCTTTCACTTAACTTTGAGCATCAAATACTGGTGTAGTCCTTATATGCAATTGAAAGTGGAAAGTGAATTTTGACCACTAGATGTAGAATTAAAGTGAAAAGAGACCACTTTAATAATTTTCAACAAATTTGTAAAATAGTTCAATTCAGTTATGCCTGGAACAGGGTTACAGAAACAGATATATTGTGATGGGATGTCATGTATTTAAAACTAAAGCAAACTGCTAATTCTCAATTTTATTTCAGTTTAATTTGAGAACTGTGAGTGTGTAAAAACCTAGCAGCACTGTCTTTTTAAGCCCTTCTTCCAGGACAGACCACTCACTCTTCCCTCCAGCATCACTCTTCTGAGGAAACACCAGAAGACTGGCGATTGGGACAGCTTGTTAGATTAGTTAGTTTTCTCTTCATGTTTATTTTCAGCAATTTTCAAACGTGTGAATATGAAAAGTGTTTTTGAAAACAGTTTGCCTCTGTACTTTTATAGCATGCATACATGTTTATAACAATCTGTTTCAAAGAGATACATATTTTATCCAGATATGGTATGTTTTGAAGAATAAGGTTTTGGTCAATCATATTGCATTATGTTCCATCAAGGAAATATCATGTAGCAAAAGAAAATCCTTAAAAGACTTAAGAAATACAGTAATCAAATTTCTGTGTATTTTTATTAAATTAAGAAGGAAAATTTTACTAAATGTGGAAAAATTAGGTATGTTATATCTTTGCTTTTTAATTCATATTAACAATGATGGCTTTTAACTGAGATAATTTGTGTAATAACTGAAATTTTCAGTTGTATTGTTGGATGCATATATGGGTTTATTAATACCTGTTCTTTTCCTTTGGCTTTTATTTGTTTATTAAAACCACAAGCACTTTAGGTGATAATCAAGTGTTTAATTATTAAGTTTTCTGAATAAAATTGATTAAAATTGTCATCAAAGATATTAAATACAAAAAAAAAAAAAACCCTTTTCTAAAGTTAGCCATAAAGATATAGTTAAATTTCAAACATTTTATATCTAGCATTCAAATAGACACTGTGTTTGCATTCTAAATTAAACAAAAGATGGGAAAACTGATGGAACTTAGCCTCCTATAGAAAAGGACAGTATAGATTTTATCATGGTTATACAACCTGATAACATGCAATTAGGTTGTTGAGATTACTTTTATAGGATTATTTTGAAAGCCTGACTATCACAGAGGCCATCACTCTCCCAACAGTTTCTATACCTATGTTTTAACACCTGCAAGGGAACTTTAATGGACATGAACAGGTATCTTAAATGTATTTTCATCTAGATCCTTATCATTTTAGTACTATTTTAAAATTTTCCAGTTTGATTTTGCTCTTTCATCAACTGTGTTATTACAGACACTGGAATACCCTTTTAAGAATCATGTTCTTTCAAAGGATTATGTAGCTTTTTTTAGTCAAACTCTAACCTGCCTCCACGTTCTTCCTTCAGAATAGCCTTTCCAAAGTAGGTAGGCCATGCAGACTCTATGGCTTTTTTTATTCATTTTGCACATCCCTGCTTGGTAAATATTTTATCTTTGATGCATTGTCCTGTGTTTACCAGAGAGGACATTTTCTCTCATTTTGATGAACACACATTGTTTACTTTGGGGATTATTATGAGAACTGAGTGAGAAAAGTTTAGTGACATCTCACTACAAAATTTATGAAGTCCTAAAAATCCAGAACATTGTAATTCTCAGTCATTTTCAAATGGAAAGATGCTTAGCCGTGGCTTCAAATCTCTCAAAAGAAAGGTACATTCTCTACTTCCCAGAAAAGTAGAGTTAGCAATCTACTATAATTGGAATCTAATGGAAATACTTATTTCCATCCCTAATATCAAATAAATGTCCACACTACAACATAAGATATCTATATGGAGGTTTTGTAAAACTCAAGAATAAGTATGAGCATTAACTTAAGACTGACCAGAAATAGGACTGTGAACAGGGTTTGTACTTCCCTCTTATATAGTAATTTAGTATTAATATAACCAGAAAAGCAGAGATAATACATTGTAAGGGAGAAGATTGCAAGTATATCACATATAAGACTGCAAAATTGTTATTGTGACATATAAGCATCTTTTAGTTGATGCCCATTATTAAAGTAGCATAAAATCAGGCTATAAAGGAAAGGGTTATCTCAAGCTCTTAGAAACTCTTCATTCTTCTCCATAGCATTTTTATGACACATATTCAACAGATATTTTAAAATAAGATTTTATACCTTAATTGTTTACATAGACAATGTTGATGAAATTTTGATCATTCTTTCCAATTTACAGTAATATAATAAAATAAAAACAACAGTGAAATGTAACTGCTTACTATGCAAACCTCAAGAATATATTATATTCAAGGAAATTAGATATAAAAATTGTATTTCATAAATCATGACTGGAGACAGCAAGTGTACAGGCACTGGATTCTACTCTATATACAAAGTTTTAATTTCCAGCTGTACTGATAACTAGTATTCCATGAGAGATTTATTAACTGATTTGAATCTCAGTTTCCTCTCCTGTCAGATGGAACATGAGCAGTGTTTGTTTTTACAAAAAAATTTGAAAAAGATGATGCTACATTGTTTCTGGTGATATGAGTGTACTAGTTCAAAACCTAATGATAGTCATGAAATAAAATGTTGTTAATTAATAACTACATACAATAACAATGAAAAAATATGCAATTATGACATATCTACTATTTTGATAGCAAATATGAATCTTCAAGAGTTGTTTTAACTTCTCTAGGTGAGTTTCAAGTTAGTTAATGATTTCTGAGTCCCTAAAAATGTGGAACAGTTTCCAACATGCAATATGTGATCAAACAAGGAACACATTCTGGAAAAAGTATTTTTTAACTCTTGAAGTAGATAAAATGGGAACTTTTGATTGTCTAGGCAGATTAGAAGCAGACTTCACTCTTGGCCTTCAAGGAAGACAGTAACGAAGTAGAGAAATGAGGGGAAAGCTCTTGAAATAAAAGAATCATCTGAATTCTTGCTCAAGAACTTACTGTCAATGATTTAAATTTGCACATGTGTTGAGTGAGGTAAAATCACAGATACTAGGAAACTGAATTTTCATGTTGGTTTGTAATACTTTCTTCCATTTGCATTATTGACCCACATTGTGACTGCACCAGGCAACTGTGAAGCCATTATTGGAAATGCACAAGACACTTTGAATGGGAAAGATGTTGTTAGGGTTCTTTTAAATTCACATTATTACATACCAATCAAATGTCTTTCTGTTCATCACCAAACAACATTTTCTCAACATGGGGTAAATATTAAAGATGGTATAAAATATTCTTTAGAGCAATGTTGATTTCATAAAAAAGCAATGGTTCAAGACAAGAATCAATCACTGGGGAAGCTCCCACCTCTTCTTGGCAATCCTCTGGAGTAGTGGCTCTTAAACTTTGGGTCCTGTCTCCTTCGGGGGTCAAGTGATCATTTCACAGGTGTCACATATCATATATCCTGAATATCAGATAGGAGCAGAGTTGCAGTTATAAAATAGCAATAAAGTAATTTTATTATGGAGGGGGTGCACCACAACATGAGATGGTATATTAAAGAGTTGCATCATTAGGAAGATTGAGTACTATTGATCTAGAAAAATACTAAATTCAAAATATGATTTTAAAAGTTTCCAGTGATTCTTTTTTTCCTCTTCAGATAGTATGTCTCTGTTTTTCTCATTAAATTCATATTTTCCACTGTATAAAACAATGTATTTGAAAAATATTGCCTGAACAAATACATAACTTTGTAGTTTTTTGTAGCGTTCTAAGCACTTTTACAGTATCAGTTATGATCAAGATTACAAATAGTAATAATCAAACATAAAGAATCCACTCTCATATTCAAGGTTAAATTTCTCATAGTGTGATGAGATTTTTAACTTTTTCTGGTTTCACTTTGAAAATGCACATGTAGAAATAAATAATGTGCATATTTAGTAGGCTATGTGTTTTTTAAAATTGTAGGATTTTATGAAGCATTAAAATGGATTTGATATTAACACATTAAAGAATCTCACACTAAATGGTACCACACTATCAGCTGTCATGACTCTGTCACTGAATTCACCTCTAAAAATAACTTACACGGAAGTGAAGGAGACATTTGCAGACAGTTTTTTCATTTAGACATCATCTCGTGATACATAATAGATCCTAGGTGCCAGGCTCATTATAAAATGATCTCTTGAATGTAGGGAAACTAGAATTCCCCATGTAAACACCACACATCTGTGGCTAAGTACCATGACCTCTTGTGTATAGCTTTGGGGTCTGGTTGTTTTGCTTTTACCTTTTTGCTTTTAAATGTTTGCTTAGCAATTTAGCTTTATGTTGCTTACTAGCAACAAAAGCAGCTTAGTTCAAAATGTGTAAGATATTACCCACTACACTATAGCTGTATAAAATAAGAATCAATGCAGCCATAGGTTCACCTTTAACTTGTTGTGTTCAACAAAAGCAGAGTACATAATGATGCTATATTTAGCAGCTTCTTCCTCTTGGCAACAGATGAGAATGTCGTGAATAAAAATGAAGTGATTGGCATCCTTGGCTATTTCTAAATTTTATTAGATCTTTTCCCCCATCACTTCAAGAGGTTAGACAGCAATAGGAGCCAAAACCCTCTGCTATACTCTAATCACTCTATCCTTAATTCCTTCCCTCTTCCTTTTCTAGTCCCACAGTTTATTTAGGTTCATGTCGCTTTGCATTTTAAATATGACAATACAATAAATAAGCAGTCACTACTTCCTACTGATTTTGTGTTCCATTTCCTGAAGGAAGTGAATATAATAAAAATAAATTTACCACTCTTACAGACCTTGCCTGCCATAGAAATAAAAACCAGTTATAGTTTGTTTCAATATTCAACAATTGAAAGAATCTTTGGAAAATTTTGAAAATAAATATTAAGATCAACTTTTTTTATACAAAAACATATACTCACAGCCTGGCAGTGGTGGTGTATATCTTTAATCCCAGCACTTGAGAGGCAGAGGCAGGTGGATCTCTGTAGGTTCTTGGCATTCCTGGTCTACAAAGTCAGTGACAACTCAGCCAAGGAAACACAGAGAAAACCTGTCTCAACACACACACACATTTAGCATTCTTTCTTAAGAATACTTTGAAGTAATTTATACATGTATAAACTCAATGCATTTCTGAGGTATATAAAGGAAATGAAGCACAGATATTAACATACCAAAAATCACAAAGCAAGGTGAAAAAAACTAAGGCATCTGAACTCAAAGGAGTTCATGTGCCTTGGCATTACACACTGTTCTATATCACTCATTAAATTAGTTTTATTGTATTGTCTTAGTTAAGGTTTCTATGGTGGGATTAAAGGCACATATCATGACACCTGGCTCTAGGCTTTTATTTAATTCCTTTTCACAAGTTGAAAGTTTAGATGGGTGGGATCTTGTCCTGAGGTAACCACTCTCTTTATTCCATTTCTTAATCCATTTGTCACCTTGAGTAGAGGGTTTAGCTCTATTCAACTTTCTGTTGCCCCTTTTCTCAATCTTTACATTTTGCATTTGTATTAGCTCAGCTTGCTCCTTTTCATTGTAAGTCTTTACTAGAATTAACAATAATAACCACAGGACAAAGTCTATATTAGGTTGTTTTGTGATTTCCTCTTCTAATGGAATTAATTCAAGACTTTTCATTTTAGCCTCAGGCAGAGTCTTCAGATAAGGGCAAAAGACAGTCACATTCTTCAGCAAAATATCACAAGACTGGTTGCTAGGCCACATATTAATATTCTTCTCTTCTGAAACCTCATAGTTCATCAAATCTCCACTGTCTTCCATGCTCCTGTTAGTATGGAGCACATAGACTAGAATGGAGTACACAGACTACTCAACTGTTATTGTAATCCATTGCTGCAAATTCCATATTCCTTCAAACAAAACCATAATCTGGCCTATCAGAGAAATACCCAGTCTATGGTACTAACTTCTGTCTTAAGATTTCTATCTCTGTGAAGAGACATCTTGCCTATGACAACTCTTCTAAAGGAAAAACATTTAATTGGGGTAGTTCACTGTACTGGCTGGTTTTGTGTGTCAACTTAACACAACCTAGAGGCATCAGAGGAAGGAGCTTCAATTAAGGAAATGCCTCAATGAGATTTAGCTGTAAGGCATTTTCTCAACTAGTGATAGTGGAGGAGGACCCAGCCTATGGTGGGTGGCACTATTCCTGTACTGTTTTGGTCCTGGGTTCTATAGGAAGGTAGGCTGAGCAAGGCATGGGAAGCAAACTAGTAAGCAGCTCCCCTCCATGACTCTGCATTAGCTCCTGCCTCTGGGATCCTGCCTTGTTTGAGTTCCTGTTCTGACTTTCTTCAGTGATGAACAACAATGCTGTGGGGTAAGCCTAATAAATCCTTTTCTCTCCAACTTGATTTTTATTCATGGTATTCCCTAACAGTAATAGTAACCCTAACTATGAAAAATTGATACCAGCAGAGAGGAGTAATGCTGTAACACATCTGTCCATGCATTTTAGGAGAAATGAGGAAGTACTTTAGAACCTCAGGCTAGAAAAGCTATTGAGTGTTAAGAGCTCTATGGGATGTTTTGTGAGAACTTGGAAACTAAGAATATTAAGAGTAGTGCAGGAGATGGATGCCTAGCTTGCAAAGTTTCAGAGGGAAGTTCAAAGACTCTATCAGGGCCATTTGTTATGTTAAATTAAGATCCAATTGTTCTGTTTAGCTGAGGCCAAAAATCAGCTATGATTAACAAGAAAACTGAAGTGAATCCTTGCTTTTCTGGGACAACTGATGCTGGTTAGCTGCAGCTAGGAAATTATTGGTGATTAAGAAAAAACTAGCAGCACTGGTCAAATATTCTGGGAAGAATTTTCAGAGAACACAGAGAAGCCATGTTCCTGATAAACAGTGGGACTTAGTAATGTGCAACAATTACCCATGCGGTGCTTTTGGAGGTGTGAAAGGGTCATGAGAAGCAGCTGTGGATTGGCACTAAGAGACATCAGGAGAGACAACTGGTGAAGGTACAGCATCAGTGACAATTGAAGGCCCATAAATAAAGGGGTCAAATCGAGGCTTGGCAACATAAAGAGAGTTTATGAGAGGCTGTTGGTAAAAATGCAGCCCCAATTCCAGCAGAAGACCCCAGCATTTTGGAGATGTCATTACCATGGGATGCCCACCAAGGACAGTAGTATGATTGGAGTGTACTCAGCCAGAGCCTACAAAATTAGCTACATGTACCACAGAGGGCAGAACTGGAAAAGTGACCCAGGATTTTTGGAGGAAATCTAGAAGGTTATGAGTGGATCCACAATATTGGATGGTTGGAATTTTGTTTTGTTTGATTTTGTTGTGACTATTTCCCTGATTCTTCCCACTTAAATTAAGAACGTATTTTACTAGAGCCCACAGTTGAAAGACTGAATTTTATAACACTGTGGATTTTTAAATTTTAATATGTTTGAATTTGTAAAGGCTATTCTTTTAAACATTATTTAAGATCTTGGAGATGAATAACAAAAGAGGGGTTGTGCCTTACTAGGGATTGTTTGTGTGTCAAGTTGACAAGGTGGCAGTTGTACTGGCTGATTCTATGTGTCAACTTGGTGGGTGGTACCATCCCTGGATTCTTTATTCTGGGTTCTATAAGATGAGCAAGGCATGGGAGCTAGCCAGTTAGCAACTCCCCTCCATGACCTCTGAATCAGCTCCTGCCTCTGGGATCCTGCCCTGAAGTATAAACCTAATAAGACCGTTCCTTCCCAACTTACTTTTGGGTCATGATATTTTGTCACAGTAATAGTAACCTTAACCAGGAGAGTGACAGTTCAAAGTTTCAATCCATTATCATCATAGTGGGAAATGTGGTGGCATACAGGCACACAAGGTACTGGAGAAGCAGCTGAGAGTCCAACATCTAGCAGTCAACGGGAAGTTGACTGGATGGTATCTGGAGCATACATGAGACCTCAAAACCCACCTCTGCAATGACACACTCTGCCAATAAGGCCACACCTAAATCAAGAAGGCCACACCACCTTGTAATGCCGTTCCCTATGAGTGTATGGTGTCCAATTACATTCAAACTACCATATGTACTATTGCATTGTAATCAGAATTTTGATTTCTTATTATATACTTACACAGTTCTCTATTGATTGATTCAGTTTTATTCTGCTTTATATTAGCTATACTAGGACTTGATCAGGATTCATGACTGTTCCTATCCCATACACTAGATTGTTTGAGTACATTTTGCTTTGAGAGGAAGATATGATCTCAACATTTATTATGCTTTTAAATGTGAATTCATTGATAAAGAAGATACTAGTAGTTTTTAAATTACTTCTGAAAATTAAAGACTATATTTTTTTCTATGTAGACATTCATAATAAATAAGACATCCAGTATATTAAACATAAAAATATCATTTACAGATTTGTTTACTGAGGACCATATACCTTCTACTGACAATATACAGAATCTTTCATCCTATATATTATGTTTCAAATTTATTTTTTGTAGAAATAATTAGAATTTCAAGTATCATGTACATACTTCATCAGTTTTCATTAATGCAAATGCAAATTCAATTACTACACAAATTAAAGGGAACTCTTTAATAGCTACAAATGGTTCAAATTGCTTTACTATATAATAAATGTAAAGCTAGTAAAGTTATTTTGAGCAAACATTTGGAAATTTGTCTAGAGTATAATGGGAGGTGTCATTCTGCAATTTTGTTTCTCTTATTGGTTAATGATAAAGCTCTGTTGGCCAATAGGAAAGTAAGATAGGTGGGATTAGGAGACAAAGAGGATTCTGGGAGATGTAGTAAGAGATTCAAGAAGTAGGGACCAGAGAGGAGAGGGTCCAAGAGAAGGAGTATGGACCCTCTCTCTGGTAAAATAAGACCATGTGAAAACACTTACAGATTTATAGAAATAGGTTAATATTTAAGGCAGAGCTAGCCAATAAGAAATAATAGTAACAGACCAACAGCCAATAGCTTTATAGATAATACAGTGTCTCTGTGTGTTATTTGGGGCTGACACAGCTCTGGGACCAGGCTGGCAGGAAAACTGTCCATAAAAATGCTATTTATTTATTCTTGTTGAGACATTTTTATAAAGTAAACAGATGTGATTTTTCCTTAAGTATTATTAGAATGTGGGCTTTTAAAAACCATCTGACTATGAAGCCATTTTCTTACTTCCTAAGAAACACTAGCAAAAGTCTTCTTTTTATTTCAGTGCAAAAACATTTGCAAATACAACTCAGTAACTCTGAAGAACTGTGAAGCAAAGTGCTTCTTGGGAATTAAATCACCATTTTATTTAATGTTAACTATTTAATCATATTATAAACTTCTTCAACAGGCCTACATAATTGCCTCCCTTGCAGGAAAGAGTAAACAGCTTACATTGCAAGGCAGGTTCCTTAAGAAGCCTAATACATTCTGAGGATATCAAAGATTTGTCAGCATTTCCATTATCTGCCTCAATATTCTGGAGTTGATAGTTCACTATAATTTTTTTTCTCAGGATTTGAAATTGACATTTAATATTTTGTCCAAGAAATAAGTACAGTCATGTCCTAGGAAGGAGCACAGGTCTCTTTGAACATACAATTCAAATTAGTAAATTTATTATTTCTAGAACAGAGAAGCCTATTCCAATAATCACTAGCACACATTTAGTACATTTTTCCTAAAAAATTATAAAATATGCATCACAGTTCATTTTTCTTGGACACTTACCAAACAAGGTGATATGGTACTATCTTTACAGGTGAAGAAAGTAATACTCAGGGCAGTGAAATAATTTTCCAAACTCATTTAGTCATCATGAAATTGAATTTAAATACTAGTTCAGAACACCATATGCTTTACACAGCAGACTGGGGATGAACCTTGGCCAGTTGGGCAGGGCAAGACAGAGAGAAGATGGAGAGCTAGCTATGAAGAACAGGATTTTCACCATTCAACAGCCAACTTATTCAGCCTCAGTTGCCAGAAGTAGCATCTCATTCCATAGCCATTTATAGCTTCCACAGATAATTTGGTTTTTGTTTTTGCTATGAATCTTGATGATAAAAATTACACTGATAATCAGGATTAGAAAAAGACATTTCACTCATTTGACAGCCTGCCTTGTTTCTGAAACAAACAATGATTTGATTAGAGAAAATGAAATTTGGAAATAATCAGTTCAATAAAACCACATACTAATTGGTGTAGGTGTCTTTATTAAAACAAAGTTCACAATAGTTACAGTTCACCACCACAAATAACCATCATCTCCCACTTACGTTCTTTATGACTGTTTGAGAAAAGACTCAGTAAATACTTCTCGCAGAAAAAGTTTAGGCACCTGACATCTAGACTAATATGACAGATCCCATCTCTCATCATGTTGGAAATTCATTTCAACTTCTGATCCATCTCTGCTAGTTCTGAAAGTGCTGAATGGTGTTGATGGCTGTGCTAATTCTGTGGCATCTTGACTTCGGGCATGAAAGCAAATTTTAGAGCAAAGAAAAAAAAATCTGTCTTTTTTTTAAATCATAATGTCATCTTATTTCTTTTTATTAGTTCATGAATAATTAGGTTTCATTGAGGTATTTTTCAAATAAAACTTGTTCTTCTTGTTTCTCTGCCCCTCCTCTTTGCCATTACACCTCAGTCCTCTTTCCCACCCACTCTCAGCTGCCTCCATGACAGTTCCATGTCACATGCTACTTTTTGATCTCACCCAACTTTCTAAAAACTATTATGCCTTCGCAATGGCCCCTGTCTAATTTTATAGTCTATGCTCCTTACCATGTCTCTTTATTGATGTCTCTTCTTTAAAAGAAGGAATATGGTGGCTTTCTGATAATTTAGGAGAAAACTATGTCTGTTTCATGGGTTTTCCAGTATGACCATCAGCACCACCAACATTGGGTTTTATAGGGCATATGACATATAAGGAGCACTTTGTTCTAGGAACACGAAGACAGAAACAAGTATCTGTGCATCCTTCTTGGGCAAAGCCTGTTTGATTGGATCTTGATGGCTGAGGAACAAACTATGGGAATGGCTGTGCAGCAATAAGTAAAAACTGGGCAGCAAAAGCAGTAATTCTACAACTCCCCTTAACCAAGTGTTTCTAAACTGCACACCTGATTTCCTATCCAGGCTTCAGGAGTCTTTAAATGCATTTCAGAGGCAAAATCACCACATAGGTCATCAACATGATCAGAAGATAACTGAGTATCAATTATGCTGTAACTGATTTTATGAAAGGGAAATGCTGATTTTTCAATCTTTGACAGACAAGGTCAATTAAACTGGTTTGAAACCTTTGGCTGGACAGGTGTTGAGTACTACAGACTCCTAAGAATTGACTAGTGGATGGAAGAGTACACACACACACACACACACACACACACACACACACACACACACACTCACACAAACAACAAAAAACAGAACCAAAGAAACAAACAAAAACTTTGACACTTGTTTCCAATTTATTAAACTGCATGATCTTAGGGGAGGGCAGACTCAAAAGCATACAGGGGCACAGAAAAGATTTTCTTTTTTCATGAAGCAGTAATGCTACAGCAGAGATTATCAGAGGAGTTCTATCTCTTCACAAACTATCAGCAGCAAACTTAAGTATAGCCAGTGAGATGATCATTCAAGCCATGACAGAAGACACAGGCAGGCATGAATTTGCATTCCTAGTTTTTTTTTTTGTTGTTTTATTGTTAACAAAGTATCAATATAAAAGTTTATGGGCCTCTTACCTTGCTTTTTGGTTTATTTTCAAGACCCCATAAACATATTAAGGGTACACGCAGAGAGATTTGTGAGTTTATTAGAAATTCTCAGTTTCCTTGATTAAAATTTAAGATATCCCTAGTTCTTGATCTGTGGCAGGATACACTGTCATGGCTTCTGGTTTATCTCTGTCTTTGAATACCTTATAAATTTTCCTGCTATGAGAAAATATGTCAAACTTTAGAAGTGTAAAGGACTAAAATCTGCAATCTGAGTCCTCACATTATTGAAACACTGAGTGAGATTTTTCAGTGTGAGACATAAGATTTTGGAAACTTTAAAGGGAAGAACTATATATAATTTCTTAGGCAAGAAAAATTCTGTGGGCCTGTGTGTGTGTATGGGGAGGGAGGAAGTAAACTCCTAGCTTTTTGCTTTGGTAGCTTAAATTCATAGTTGACATTAATTTAAAGAAAAATGGTTATGAAAGAAAGCACCAAAGAAATTGATTTTTGCATTATGCCTAAAAAGGAAATTCTGTTTCTGGCACCTAAAATTGCCATAATAGCCAAGATTCTATTCCAAACTTTGGTGAATTCTATTTCTGCAGAATGCTGTGAACTTACTCCTAACGTCCCCTCTTCTTACCTATTTGCATACAAAACATATTGGACACTCAAGCTTTTGCTAAAAGGAAATGATGTCTGAAAGTTGACATAACCCTGTACTCATGCACACAAGAACACTAAGGAGGCATGTTTGGTTCACTCTTACATATATGATATGCAAAAACAATTGCTGCTGAAGCTGAAAGGAAATGTGGACTTGTACATGATAGATCAACAGGTGTTCATTATTATGCATGCAAGAAACAAAAGATGCCATATCATGAAACCTATGTGTTTAAAACAAAGTAGAAGGAGGAAGAGGAAGACGAAGAGGAATAGAAGGAGGAGAAAGAAAAGAAAGAAGGAGGAGGACAACAACAACAACAACTTGCTTATTAAATACTTAAGACAATCTTTCTAAATCCATAACCTAATCATGCTATGATTCCTTTATTTCCAAGAAAATATTGGTAATTGTTATCAAATTTTTTAATATCTTTCAATGATCTACCTTAGTAAAGGGAAAAAAAATCAAAAGTCACATTTTAGAGCAACAAGCTCCATCCCCAAACCAGAAGCTATCTACCACTGATAGCCATTTTCATATGAAAAACTAATTTTCTGCAAAGGAGTCTCACTGGGATACACATCACTGTTGAGGTCAGGCCCCATGCCAAGAAGTAGATGATCAACACAAAACGAACTCAATGTCATCTTTGGACATCATTTTATAGAACATGAGTGCCTCTGTGTCTGCATATGTTCCTATTCCTTTGCTTTGGTTCTTTTGTTTGTTTATTTATTTTCATTTTACATTCCAATCACAGTTTTCCCTGCTACCCCTCCTCTGTCCCCCTTTCACCATCCCCCAGCCTATCCCATATTCATTCCTCCCAAAAAGTAAGTGCTTCCATGGGGAGTCAACAAAGCCTGGCCAATTAAGTTGAGGAAATCCCTTCCCTCTTTTATTAAAGTTGAGCATGGCATCCTACCATATGGAATAGGCTCCCACTAGCTAGTTCATATACCAAGGATAGATCCGGTCCTACTGTCAGAAGACATTTATATAGAACAAGCTATACCACTGTCTCCCACAGGCAGAGGGCCTAGTTCAGTGCCATGGAGTCTCTATAGCTATCTGTCTAAAGTTTATGGGATTCCATGGACTTGGCTCAGATGTCTCTGTAGATTTCTCAATCATGACCTTGACTCCTCTTGCTCATATATTCCATACTCCCTCTCTTTAACTGAATTCCTGGAGCTTGGCCTGGTTCTTGATTGTAGATCTTGACATCTGGTTCAATCAATTATGGGTGAAGATACTATGATGATAGTTGGAGAAATCACCAATTTGATTATAGGGGAAGGCCTGTTTAGGCACTCTCTCCACTATTGCTAGGAGTCTTAGCTTGGGTTACCCTTGTGAATTTCTGGGAGATTCCCTAGCATCATAATAGCATAGTGGCTCTCTCTATCAAGTTATCTCTTTATCTGCTGTTTGCTTGTTCTGTCCTATTCCAGTTTATTTATTTATTTTATTTTTTTGTTTAAGTTTATTTTATTTATCATCATTCTTTAGATACCTGTTTGTTTTATACTGAAACGTTGTATAACTGGATGGGAGAAGAGATGGGCAGGAACTCAAGAGGAGCACAACCAAAATATATTGCATGACAAAAATCTATGGACTTTGTGGCATATAGCATCTCACATGGCATGGACTAGGAGAACAGATAGAGCTGGCTAGAATTCTCCCACTAATGGCTTATGCATGACAGTTAGGATCTTCATTCTGCAATATCTGGAAAGAAGACCACACTCAGGTACTAAGTATTCAAATATATTAACCTGGGGATGGGGTTCATAACCAGTCCAAAATCTACTGTCTGTGACCCTGTTACACAAGGTAAAAGCATATTTTTTAAAAAGGACAATTATAGCTAATGATATTTCATTTTCTCATGGTAAAGTTAATTTGGTGAAATAATATGTGACTAAAATGTGTTGGTCATTTGCTGGCATCTGATCTTTACAAAATGCATTTTCTTCTGTCAACTCCCCAATTATATTTTCAATGTCTCAGTATTACTTTGTGGGTATAACCTTTCTAATATTATTCACAAGATCCTTTGTAGTCAGTTAATCACTGGTCTTATCAGTGTTATCTTGCAGGCAAAACACCTAGCATCCCAGGATCTATTATTACCTTTACTCCAACACTCAAGTAGACATCTGTATCTGATCATCCTTTGCTTCTCACTTCTTTTCCTCCCTAACACATCAGCTCTTGGAGTAATTACATTCCTCATGTATGTGTCAGGCAATTCAGGGAACCCTCAGTTTTTACCTGTTCTTTAAAGTCTTTCAACATCTGCATTTACATGCAGTGCCAGCTAGTGGTATATTACTCCTGCATCTTTCCTACTATGCTAATCTTCCTTAAGCCAAAATTAAAATAGTTCAAATGAGGCGTGAATGCTTCTGTTTTATGTAGTAACTTGCAACTAATTCACCTCTGTGCAATTGACACGAGAAACAACAAAGAATGAAATGAAAAGAAAGATGATTCTGTTTTGTTGTTGTTTATTTTTTGAGATTGTAATTTAATGTTGCTCCCTTTAGCACCTTCCAAACCCTCCAATATTTTCCTTTCCACACTTTCCCTCAAAATTCTGGCCCTTTGAAAATTAATGTAATGCTTTATATATATATATATATATATATATATATATATATATGTGTGTGTGTGTGTGTGTGTGTGTGTGTGTGTGTGTGTGTGTGTGTGTATATATATATATATATATGTGTATATATATATTCTATCCCTAAGTCTAACCTGTGGAACTCATATAAGTTATTTGTATGTGTACTTTCAGGGATGACTACTCGTCAGTGAATAACCAATTGGTGTGTACTTCCCTGGGGAGAACTAGAGGTAATCATCGCTTCTGCCAAACTATGTTGCCTATGAATCATATCAATGGCCAGCAGCACATGATAACCCTATGTGAGCGCTAGTGGCAGGAATACTTTGGCAATAACCAACCGCTCTCTAATTGGATGCAAGACCTGCCTAAGGATAATTAAGCTTTAGTGCATCCTAAATAGTACTAAAATATGCTTTGCTTGTGCTATGCTTTCTCCTTGAAACTTTGCTTACCCTTGCACTACCTCAAACCCACATCTATTTACCTTGAGAAATAGGCAAATCCAAAACAATTATCCTGACCATTTTGAAAGCACACCTACTCTGTGAAAATTACGTAAATATGTAAATTTATAGGACTATAGCCTTATAGATTCTGTGTTAATCTCACCAATTAAGGAAGTGTCAAAGATGATGCTGTATAATCCATAAAAATAATGAAGCAAGGATGGGATTATATCTTCAAGCAAAAATGTGAGCAGATGAGAATGCATAATACAACTAAGTTCTTCAACACTGTAAATGTGGAATGTAAAAATCACTAAAAAGTGCTAAAAACATATGCATACAACTTACATTACACAGACTGAGCACATAATTTTTATGTATTTAGGAGTGTGTGTGTGTGTATCATATATACAATGATAATTAACAAAAGAGAGACAAAGATTTGAAAGAGAGCTAGAAAGGGTATATATAAAATTTTATTAGAATATTATTTTTTCTTCATTTTTATAGAGATAAAGTAATATTTGTTTTTATATTAAAATATATTCTTTCATACAATATATATCAACCTCAGTTTCTTCTTTTTCTGCTTCTCTGAGCTCCCCTCTATCTCCTCTCTTTCCAGATCCACTCCCTCTACATTTCATCTTCAGAAAAGAGTTCTCCAAGAACCAACAGCCAAATAGGACCAAACAAAATATAATAGATAATACAAGGCAAACACACTCCTATTAAGGTTGAGCAAGGCAACTCAATGGGAGAAAAAGAGATGAGGACAAAGCAAATGAGTCAGAGCTAGATCTGTTCCCACTGTTAGGAGTTTCACAGAACAGCAAGTCATAGCCATAATATATAAACAGATGATCTGGTACAGATCCATACAGGCACCATGCTTGATTCTTTAGTCTCTGTGAGTCCATGTGAAGCCTGCTTAGTTGATGCAGGGGATCTTGTTCATCTGTGTCCCCATCTTCTCTGACTCCCACTATATGTCCTCTCTTCTATGGGGTTCCCAGATCTCTGAGTGGAGGGACCCAATGGGCATCTCCAATTTATACTTTTTCATCACATAATGTCTGGCTCCACAGCTGTCTGCATTTGCTCTCATCTGCTGCCTGAGGAAGCCTTTCTGATGATGACTGGACAAGGCACTGATACATTGGTAGAGCAGAATATCATTAGGAATCATTTAATTTTTTATAAGTCATGTTTTTTTCTAACCCTTGGTTATCTAGTCTCTGGTTCCTAACTATCATTCAAATGTAGGACATGGTCTCCTTCTCATGGTATAGTCCTAAAAGTAAACTGAACATTGCTTGGCCACTTGTAAATGTTTTGCTCCATTCAAGCATATCACCCAGGCAGGACGGATTGTAGGAGGAAGGTTTTGTGATTGGATCATTTTCCAAGTTTCTCCTTCTGTAGCTTACAGAGTACCTTCTCATGATAAAGAAAATAGAACCTAAGAGTGAAGGCCCCAAACCTTCACCAGTTTTCCCTCTCCACATTAAATTATCAGAATAGAAATTGTCTTTCAGAAGTAGAGCCCAGAATCATCTTTCAGAGGGCAACTTTCTGTCTGTCACAGGTTGGCAACCAGAATTCCTTAGCCAACAACTCAAATGGATGCAATCCAGTTTGATCACTGTAAGCCTTGCCTGACTTTAAATGATGGCTAGTTTAGACTCCACATCCTCCATTACTAGGAGTACTCTCTAGGATCCCCCTCATGTATCTCCTAAATTTCCCATTGCACTAGGTTTTCACACAGCTCTTCAAATTCATGCCAATTCCAGCTGTCTCTCCCTGCATTCTTTCCCTCCATCCATCCTGTGCCCATTCCAACCTGCCCATAGTTCAATCACAGAATCTATTCTCTTTTCCCTTCCCAGGGAGATCCATGCTTCCTTCATATAGCCCTCTTCTTTACCCAACAATTCTGTGTCTGTGAACTGTAGCTTGAATGCCATCTAGTTAACAGTTAATATCAACTTATAAGTGTATACATACTGCATTTGTCTTTCTGGGTCTGGGTTACATCATATAGCATGTTGCATTAATAATGCAATGGATATACCTAATTATAATAAAGGCAATTCACAGCAAACCTATATTAAACATTAAATTAAATGGTGAGAAGCTAGAAATAATTTCACTAAGATCAGGACAAAGAACATTGTCCACTCTCTTCATATCCATTCAATACAGTACTTGAAGCTTTATCTAAAGCAATAAGACAACTAAAAGAGATGAAAAAGGTAAAAATAGGAAGTAAAAAGTCAAAGAATCATTAATTATCAGTTAAATGATAGTATACATACATGACCCTAAAAAGTGTAGTAGGGAACTCTTCTAGCTGATAAAGAAAGTCTACAAAGTGGCTAGATAAAAAATGAACTAAAAAAATTAGTAGTCCTTCTATATACAAATTACCAATGAAGAAAATAATAAGGAAAACATCACTCTTCCAAATAAACTAAAATAAATAAAAAGACTTGGGATAACTTTTATCAACTAAACAAAAGACTATTATGATACAAACTTGATGTCTTTAAAGAAATTGAAGAATATAACAGAAGATGGAAAGATCTTCTATCAGCATGAATTGGCAGGGTTATTAGAAAAAAATGACCATCTTACAATCTACAAATTCAATGCAAATGCAAACAAGAGTCTAACAGAATTCTTCACAGACCTTGAAAGGTTTCTGAACTTCATATAAAAAAAAATGAAAAAAAACTCAGTATAGCTAAAATAGTCCTGAACAATGAAAGAACTGCTAGAGGAATCACCATTACTAACTCCAAGCTGTAGTACTCTGCTAAAGTAATAAAAACTACTTTGTATTGTCATAAAACAGATATGTTTATCAATAGAATTGAACTTAAGATCCATAAACATGTGGATACCTGATTTTTAATAAAGAAGCCAGAATACACAATGGACAAAGCAAAGCATATTCCACAAATGGTACTGGTCAAACTTGATGCCTGCATGTAGAAGAATGAAAATATATCCAAATGAATCAGGATGCACAAAACTGAAGTTCCATTGGATCAAAGACATCAAATTAAAACCAGACAAACTGAATCTGATAGAAAAGAAAGTGTAGGCAGAACATTATTGCCACAGAAGGTAACTTTCTGAACAAAAGACCCAAATTGTAGTAAAATTTGAAAGGACAGACTTATTTGTTTAAAGCTTCTCTATAAGTAAATAGAAAAAATAATGTAATTGTAATATAACCTAAAAAAATACTTGATAAGAATTAATTTATGCAGAAGTATCCTTCTTAAATATGATTCAGATTTAGATAGGTTTATCACAATGAGAATGTATTAAATAGTAAAGTAGGGCAAATTCTATTAATACAATTCATAAATCATCAAATTCAATAAGATAAAGTATCATACGAGATTTAATAAAATCGGTTTTTCCTAGGTTAGGAATATAGCTCAACTGGTGGAGTACATGCTTTTGTCAGACTGGTTTACAAAAATCCTGATTCCCAGCATGATATTAAAAACAAGCATGGTGGTATGTGCCTATAATCCTCCTAGCATTAAGAAGGTGGAGGCATGAAGATCATCAGTTCAGGATTATCCCAAAATATTTAAGAAACAGAACAGCTTGTGCTTCCTTCAAACCTCTCTGAAAAAAAAAAAAGTAAAATAACACATACCTACATGACAGTGCTTGTTAAACACAGAGAAGAAGTTACACAATAATGATAAAAATCTGAAACAAATTATCAACACATTATTTAAGGTGAAACATCAATAGACAATATAAATCCATATATATGAATATATTTTCATATTATACTTATTTTAACATTAATTTTCAAGTCCTAAATACATATTTAATGAGACAGATGAAAGTGTTCTGCTTTGAAAACCTGTGAACAATGTCTCCAGTATCTTCTCATTGAGTTTGAACTGAGTATGAAAGCAAGACATTCTAAAGTTACTTTTTCTTGCCCCTCTTCATAGTCTCTCATGTACCTGCCTTCAATCCCCTGTACTGAAATAATCTTTGATATTCTAAGTTTCCACAGAGTAATCTGAGCTTGAGGTGTGTTGTAAGAGTATTTTCTAGAAAGTATTAAGTTGCTGGGCGGTGGCGCACACCTTTATTCCCAGCACTCAAGAGGCAAAGGCAAGCAGATCTCTATGAGTCCTAGACCAGCCTTGTCTACAAGAGCTAGTTCCAGAACTGCCTCCAAAGCCTCAGAGAAACCCTGTCTCAAAACAACATTCTTAACCACCGAGAAACCAAACATGTCAGTCTCCTTAATGATTTCTTGTTTACTCACTTTGCCTTTTTTTTTTTTTTCCTTCTTCTTTAAGTCACTTTAAACTTATCCTCCTTTGGGAATATCATCACTGAATTGGGTTTTTTTTTTCTCTTACCATTTTACAAGTGAGACTAGTTGATAAGCTCAGGGCCTTATGGTCTTCTTTCTTTGCGACATCAACCCCTCCTGAGAGCTTTGCGACACCGGTACCCCTCAATGGGAGCCTTCACTTTCTGCTAAAAGAAAATTTCCCTAAATTAGCTCTGTTCTGCCATGTACACACTGCTTGTTGCAGTATTACTTTAACTACTGTTATAACTTACTGATGTTCATTGTCATGGTTTCTGTGTTATAGCATATTCTGTCTCTATCATAAACTCAGACATTTTTGTTATAGCTGAATGAAGTGAACTCAATTGCAATTTCAGTGAATTTGAATTAATTACACTGTGAATAATTATAAGAAGTGTCCAGACTGTTTGATTTAAAATGTAATAGCCAATGTAGGATCTTTTCTGTGTCCTACATTCCCAGCTAGTCTGCTAAAGGAATTTATTTATATTATATTAAGCAAAACAAAATTCTACTTGACATGTATCACCCTTCCTGTAGGTACTTAGTAGCAAAAGATTAAACATAATATTAAAACAGAAAAGTTATAAAATGAACAATTAGTAATGAATTACCCAAGCATATGGAGGTTAAATGACCTTTTTGCAAATTAAGCTTATATTCAAAACATTTATGAAGAAAAATGATAAATAACATAGACCAATTTTGTAGGCTTTTAAGAGCCAACTGAGTATTTATCAGCTCCATTTAAATGATTTATTTTTCATTGTATTGTTATGACAAAGTAGAAATCATGTGAAAATATTTGGAGTGATTATAGGAAAACATATAATTATCTACTTTAAACTTAGAAAATGTATTAAATAAATCATTCTTTTATCAATGATAAAGTAGTCAGTGTTCCTGCCAAAATTTTAGATGTCCCTTCATTGTCACAGAAAAAGAGAACATATTTAATGTCAGAAATATTGAAACAAATATGCTTGCCTGTGTCCAAAAAAGAGAGAAGAAAACATGAAAATTGCAATTTTAAGTGAGATGCAGTCAAATTTTATATTAAGATATGTATCTAGCAGAAATCTGTATTTGAGATGCAAATATTGTTGCTTTTTTGTATTTTATATGGGATGATAAAGTTGCAGCAAAAGCAATTATCACAGCTGGTAAAAAAAATAATAACCTCACTTATTTCACTGTTTCTCTTTTCTTTTTCTGCCTTTCATTTTCCCACTTTGTCCATTTTATCTGCTCAGGAAAATAAGCTGAGAGCTTACATGTAAAAAAGAAAAGATAAAATGTCACCCTGAGAGCTTTTGTCAAAGGCAGACTCAAACTAAATATTCTAACAAAAGATGTGTGAACAATAAGACAAAATGTGGCAAAAAAAATCTGTAATGAGCTACAAGAGAAGTAAATCAATAATTGCAATCCACACCTCTGAAAATTATACTGTCCCTGATCCAGCCAGGGCATGATTTTGCTGGAGTATTTTGTGTGTTTTGTGAACAGAGCTCTCCAGTGGGAACAGACTGTAGAGGACATTTTAGGGGGAGGAAGAGAGCAACAGGAAGAGGAGTTTGATTCATGTTCAGCATCTCAAGTGGAGGGTAGAGTGCAAGCATTGAATAATGAAACAAAGAAGAGATATTCAGCATGCCAGGAAGGTTACTGCTAGAGAGCTGTTAGAATTATTTAAAAAGGTTAGGCTATGAATAAACATGCTTCATCAAGGTCTCTTACACATGCAAAGAGAGATGTTAATGAATAATAAAAGAGTAATAGGGACTGGTGAAGAAATTAATGTTAATCTTATCCAAAGCAGATACAAATTAATATTGGAGCAACATTTTTGTAATAACTTCTCATGGCAAAAATTCAATTAATGTGACTATATCAATATTTCAAAATCTCAGTCCCTTGAAAGTCTCTCTTCCTATAAGCTCACATCCCTCTGTGAATGGCTGTGTCTCCTTAAGGTATTTGCAGAGATTGCTAAATTGTATGTGTGGGAGAAATTTGGAGTCTTTCTGTAAACTACAGTGTCATGACACAGAAATGCCTTAGGGCATATTACAGTTAGGAAGTTCATCTTTGGGAAGGATAATTACTCTAAAAAAGTAGATACGGAAGCCCAGAGCAGTATGCTTTGCTTCATTATTGCATTTTATGTTTTATACAAACACACACACACACATGCTCCCATACATACACACACCTGAGTAAGGTGCGAGCACTTATTCTGTTATTCTTGTTTTCAGTCAGATTATACTTACATACATATGCTAGTATAAAACAGAATCACATCAAATAGAACAGGTCACAAAACTAGCCTAAGAACACTAATACCAAGAGAAGTAAATTATGTAAAATCAAAGTTGGGAGAGATTTTTGAGTATGAGCTAAATTTGATCCTTTTTTTGTGCTTTGCTTTGATGACAAGCAGAGAGATGTGAATATTTTCCTAGGGATTGTTAATATATCTGATTGTTTTCTCCATTAGAGATTTATTTTATCTCATACTCTTCTCTTTGTTGGCACGAACACAGTGAGTAACTCCTCTTGTTTGGCATATAATATAAATGCCTGTCATAGTATTTTTAAGGTGTCAGAAATTTAGAAAAAGTTTTTGAAACTAAATGGACTCCTCGAATAAATGTTTTGCAGCTGTTCAGAATGTGTTGTTTATATTTTAATGCCCTGACAAGTTTGTATAATAACAGGTTCTAACTCCACCATACAGTGATAGATTGGGCTGTCTTGATGCATGGTTCTGTAGGGGAAAGGGGGAAAAAAGGCTTGTGTGCTATCATCTGCCAATACCAAAAGACAACACAACGCAAGTCACACTATTAAAATAACTGTCTAGACAATCTCACTTTTGTACTTATAATAGACAGTGCATCATTCGTATAATGAAAGTAACATGAAATGTTTTCCATACTGAATGAGATCCCGGAGGTTCTGGGATTTGCCTCATTATATAAAGTTTTCCTGTCACCATTGGGATGCATTTTCTCATCTTAGCTTCTCACCTGAGTGGTGAATTTTCTGTCAACAGCTTTAGCCTGCATTACCCTGCATATCACAGAAAAGGGATATACTGGAGATAAGATTACTTTTTTTCCATTTTGGGTAGAAAATTATACCCAGTATTCCTGCTGAAAAAGGATTATTCTGCAATGTGGACAGCATTCTGCACACTCATTAAATAGGCTGGCTACAATTTTACTTTATTTTATTTTTAAAGAAGTTGGATATGGTGGAAAGACTATCTGAGATTTCATGCTGTTAAATTCACCAGGGGGAAAATTACCACTTGTGTATTCTCCTCAGATACCTTTGATAACTAGCAGTTCAATGCTGCACTGATAGTTTTCCATGACCAGGAATCTTATCACCTGCCTTAATAACTTTGATTGGAGGAAGGTTAATATGATGGAAAAAAGTGAACTTTGTCAAGTTCCTTGAAGTTCAGTTATGAACTGACAAGCTCAAGAATTTTCTGAGAAAGGATATTATCAGGGTCTGTGATTCTCCATTAATTCCTTCTACTTTCCTGAGCTCTGACTGACACATTATCCTTAGGATTGCTGTAATCTTACAGAAGCCTTTTTCATCTAGTCTTGTAATATGCTTTTATTCAATCATCACCATAGTTACCCTTATCATCATCATCTGTTGTTAGATACTTCAACGTATGTGAATCAATAATCTTGCTTCCCACAAGCAATTTTATATATTTTTAATACTTATTTTGTAGGAACACACACACACACAAATGTGACTTAAAGAGAAGGACTAATATATCCAAATACTTTGTCTCCAGTTTGTTGGAACTGTTTGGGAAGGATCAGAAGCCATGGCCTGGTTAGAAGATGAATGTCACTGGTGGTGGGTATCGGGGCATCCAAAACCACACAACTTCCAGTTATCTCTCTTTCTCTCTCTGCCTCAAGCAGAGGTGAGAAGTGTTGGTTCTCAGCTACTGTTCCAGTGCCATGTTTGCCTGCCTGTTGCCATGTTCTCATTATAATAGTCATGGACTCTAACATTGTGGAATGCTGAACCCCAAATTAAACTCTTCCTTTTAGAGTTTTTTGGTCATGGTATTTTATCATGGAAAAGTAAGTAAATAAGACACTATATTTGTGTGGGAAGCCCAGGCTCATGATTAAAGAGGAATCTTCCCTTGCAAAGGCTGCTTGACAGTATTGTACTTCAGATATCCTTCTATAAATATATTCACTCTGATTTTTTGCTATACATCATGAATTTTATGGAATGACTTGAAATCACCATTAGGCTATCAAAATTAATTTGCTTTAAATATCACGCAGTACAAGGACAAAATAATAGCATTGGTGGGGTTTTTTATTGCACTTTTGTTTGTTGGTTGTTCTGTTTTGTTTATGATAAGTGTGGTGTTTTAAATGCATAGTGTAAAGAACTATCCTAATGGGAGCTGTAGTGAAAAAAGTACAGTGGACAGAAGAGGGTCTGCTCATGAGGATCCAGAAGAGAACAAGGGCTACTGAGTTAGAGGGTATTCAAATAAGATTGATTAATATTACTGGCAAATGGATGGAACTTAAAGAAACCATCATGAGTATGTGTAAGTAGTAGGTTTTTCCACCCTCTGATGGTCTTGTCCCACTGCCTTGCCAACCCCAAATAATGCACAGAGACTCTGTATTTGACATAATGCTGTTGGCCAGGTATTAGTTTCTTATCAGCTAGCTCTATCTTAATTATTAACCCATTTCTGTTAATCTAAGTATTTCCACATGGTCTCATCTTACTGGAGAGCTGGCTGGAATCCTGCTCTCTCCAGACTCTCCATGTTGACTCCTCCTTCCTACTTCCTCAAATCCTCCTTGTCTCCTAGTCCCGCCTATCTTGCTTTCCTATTGGCCAACAGTGTTTTTTTCATTAACCAGTATGAGAAACATATTTACAGAATGACATCTCCCATCAAGTAAGGTAACCCAATCACAAAAAAAGGGAACATGGTATGTACTCACTCATATATGGATTTTAGACATAGAGCAAAGGATCGCCAGCCTATAATTCACACTACAAGAGAAACTAGGATACAAGGAGGAACCTAAGAGATTCATACAAGGTCCCTCACAGAAAGGGAAAGGGAGATCTCCTGAGCATATTGGGAATGGGGAGGCAGTGAGTGGAGAGGGAGCTAGGAGAAAGAGTGCGGGGGAGGGGGGAAGGAGAGCATGGGGAACTAGGAAGATTGAGATAGGGTCAAATAGACAAGAGCAAAGAAAAATATACCATGATAGAGAGAGCCATTATAGGTTTGAAGAGAAAACTGATTCTAGAGAAATGTCCAGAGATCTACAAGGATGACCCCAACTAACAATCTGAGCAGCAGTGGAGAGGCTACCTTAAATGCCCTTCCTTGATAATGAGATGGATGATTACCTTATATGCTATCCCAGAGCACCTCATCTAGTAGCTGAAGGAAACAGAAACAGGCACCCACAGCTAAACACTGAGCAGAACTCCTAGAATCCAGTTGCAGAGAGGGAGGAGTGATAAGAAAATAGGGGCAAGTCCAGGCTACAGAAACCCACAGAGACAGCTGAACAGAATAAGGGGGAGCTCATGAACCCGACTAATAGCTGAGAAACCAGCATTGGACCGACTCAGAGCCCCTGAATATGGGTCTCAGTTAGAAGGCCTGGGAAGTCTAAGGGACTTCTGACAGTGGAACCAGGATGTATTCTTGATGCACAAAAGGACTTTGGGAGCACATTTCCCATGGAGAGATACTCCCTTAATCTAGAGGCAGGAGAGAAGGCCTAGTCCCTACTGCAAATGGCTTGACAGATTTTGTTGACCATTCCTGGAAGGCACCATCCTCTATGTGGAGTCAGGGAAGGGGGGGATGGGAGGAGTTTGGGGGCATGGAAGGGAGCGAGAGATAGAGGGATGGAGTGGGAACTGGAATCGATATGTAAAATAAGATATATATATATATGTACATATATATGTAAAAAAGATTGATTAATAACTTTTATGGAGGAAATATCAAGACAATACCTTGAGTCTGTGGTATAGTTGTTACTGATAGCTCTTCTGCTAGTCTACAATGGAAAAGAGCAAATGGGGCAAAACTATATACAAATATGATTTAGTGAGAAAAATCCACTTGGAAATTTATTGTTCTAGTTAAGAAATGGGCTAGAAAAAAGAATGTATTTACTGAAGAGATAACCATCATTAATAAAAGGTTTCCTGATTTAAATTGAAATATAGGAAGGGTAAACTACGGGAATCATCTGAGTGACCTAAGCTTCCAATGTGCAAATGGAGGCTAGAAGAGACTTATGTTCCTAGAAAAGAAAAATAACAAACAGAACAAAACAACAAAACAGCATACAGGAATTTCTGCTAATAGTGTCCACATGAGGCAAGAGCACATGTCAAGTTAGCAGTCAAATTTGCCAGAGCTATCCATGTGGTACTAAATTTAGAGGAATGAATGATATAGAGTATTACATAATGGATCCTCCTCTGGGGTTTAAAGAACCACAAAAAATAGGCAATGAAGGGCAGGAGAGTCTCTGTGGAAGGAGTTTGAGAGCCATTGTGTAAAACTGTGAAAGTAAAGCCTGCATTTTGTTGGAGTAGCCAAGATGTTGGAGACAGCAGAAACATCAGACATTTATAAAGGAGAGGTACATGAAGTGGAAGGAAATTATACAAGAATGGGGTATTTGTTGGAGGGATCAAATCTGGGGAAAATGGGCATTTAAGCCATTTGAAATTGTAGTTTCCAACATGAGGCAAGGTCTGGTATTTGTCTTGCTTGGGTTCCATCTTGCTTTTAGTTCAGTATTTCCTCATTTTGTTCATACCTCCATTTATGGAACGGGAATTTAATTCTATGCTATTGTATGTTGGATGTGTATACTTTGCTTTTTTTATTTTATAGTAGTTAACAGTTAAGAGATTATTTTGTGTCTCTGGGAGAGATTTTAGACTTTGGACTTTTAAACAGTTTTTTTTTTGTTTAAATTGTTAATGATTGTGGGAACTTTTAATGATCATTAGTATAATTTATATCATAAGATGTCAATGATCCAATATGAGTTAGGTAGTTGAAGGTTTTTATTTGAATGGGAAATCTCTCCCATGGGATCAACAATGTCAGGAAGCACCTGGTGCCCATTTGACAGTGGTTTGAAAGTTTATAGACTTTAGGAGGTAGGGCTTTGCTAGAGGAGCACTTTCATAGAAAAAGAGTGGTTTAATAGAGCATAGATTGTTCTGTTGAGAATTCTCTGTTTAGATCTCTGCCCCAATTTTTTTGTTTGTTTGTTTCTTTCTTTGTTTGTCAAGACAAAGTTTCTCTGTATAGCTTTGGAGCCTGTCCTGACACTATCTCTTTAGACCTCATACTCACAGAGATCCACCTGCCTCTGCCTCCCTAGTGCTGGGATTAAAGGTGAGTGCCACTACTGCACAACTGTACCCCATTTTTTAATTGGATCATTTGTTAGTTTGATGTCTGTTTTTTTTTAGTTCTTTTGAAAATCAGTCCTCTGTCAGATGTGAGGCTGGTGAAGATAATTTTCTATTCTGTAGGGAGCCATTTTGTCTTATTGATCATGTTCTTTACTCTTCGGAAGCTTCTCAATTTTAGGAGGTCCCATTTACTATTTGTTGCCTTCAGTGTTTATGCTACTGGTGTTCTATTCATGAGGTGGTCTCCTGTGCCTTTGTGTTCAAGTGTATTTCCCACTTTCTCTTGTAAGAGGGTCACTGTGGCTGGATGTATATTGAGGTCAATTTGGATTTACGTTTTGTGCATAGCAGGCAATAGATGTGCCTTCTTCGATATGTTGCATTCTTCTACATGTTGACAGCCAATTATACCAGCACCATTTATTGAATTTGCTTTCTTTTTTCAATGTTTTATTTTTAGCTTCTTTATCAAAAATTTGGTGTTCATGGGTGTGTGGGTTGATATTTTGGTGTTTGATAAATTGATTCAATTCTATTTGTTGACCTCTCTGTTTTTACGCCAGTGCCAAGTTGTTTTTACTGCTCTAGCTCTGTAGTGGAGCTAGCTCTGTAGTAGAGCTTGAAGTCAGGGATGGTGATGCCCCCAGATGTTTTGGCTATCCTAGGGGTTTTTGTGTTTCCATATGAAGTGGAGTTTTTTTTTTTTTTTTTTTTTTTTTTTTTTGGTCTGTGACTAATTGTGATGATGTTCATCACTTCTCACTCTCTACCACTGGATTCTAAGAATTGGGCTCAGTGTATAGCTATGAATCTCTGCTTCTGCTACCTTCAGGGACTGGATGGAGGCTCTATGGTAGCATTTAAGATAGTCATCAGTCTCATTATAGGGGAAGGACATTTAAGACAAATGTTTTTCTATTTTAATTGTTGCTGCCTTTTAAGCTATGTCTATCCTATTCAGCAACTGCCACTCCACTCTGTGGGTACCAGCATTGGCTAGGCTGCTGTTACCGAGGGAATTCTGTTCCCTCAGGCACTGACTCTTTCAAAGTTACTAAGGAAACTTATTTAAATCTCTTCCCCACTAAAGAATTCAAGATTCAAAGGTTGAAGTAGAATCCTTCTTTCCAGAGAGGCTGAATAGCAAGCAGCTCGCCTAGTTCACCTCCTCACTTTTCCCAAGAAATCCTGGTACTTACTTTTTCTAACTCCTCCTTATAAATGCTTATCCACCTGGCTCCTACTTATGGTTTCCTGTCAGCCAGTTTCTGACCCACCTTCTGACAACAGGTGAATTTTACTTAATAAATAACAACTTTGCATCATTAAACAAATGTTTCAGAGCATAAAAAAAGCAACACACCTTAAATCAATATTCTACTACCCCTTTCAGAAAAACACGGCCTGAGAATGTTCTTTAGAATGGTTATCAGTTAAAGAGAGGAAGTTTAATACTTCTGAGAGGAACATTTCAAACTTCTTAATTCAAGACAGTTAAGAAGCTGATTACAAGATAAATCACTTCAGGAGAAATTTACATGGATTTCATATTTAACTAGTCTCATGAGTGTTTCTTTTTCCTGTCTCTGTCTATCTCTCTCTCTCTCTCTCTCTCTCTCTGTGTAGCTCAGTGAATTTATATACCCAAGTGATAAATGAACATAAGTTAAGAGTGTATGCAATTCTGAGCTAGTAGGAATACTCCAAGAACATATTAAAAGTCTTTAAAAGTAAAATGTCTATTCTAGTTCAATATGCAGCATATATTTAACATTAAAGTTGTTATTAATTGTCTGACAACATGTGTACCCTTCAGCAAATGTAGTTTGGGAAAAAACATTTACCTAGAGAAATTTTCCAAGTTCTATTTTTTTATTAAAAATTTGCATACATTATTTCTAAGATGTAAGCATACATTAATGCCTTTTACTTAAAATGAAAACACTGACCATCTCTGAGCTTGCTCTCTCCTTAGTTTGCTGATCACAGCAATCTACTCCTGAAGATGTTACAAATTTTTCTTTTTCACCGGGTAACAAAAATATCCTAAATGCAGTTTGATCACCTAAAATATTGAAGAATGTAATTTTTCAAGAAAAAAGATACTTTTCACTATCAAGGCATAATTTTTCATGCTGAATATGGCCTGCACAGTTTGGGTTACAAAGAATAATGAGGATCACACTGAGAGATGATCTAAAATAAAGATTCTATCTTAGTAGAAAAGGTGTGTCTCCAAGAACCACTGTTTCCCCCAAGTCGTTAAGTAATGCTGAATGGTAAAGCTTGTAGGCTTTTGAAATGTTATTCTCTTGAATTGTATAAAGAAGCTAGAGAGGATAATGGAATTAGTCTAGGACTCAACTGAGTAGTGAGTTGTCTTCATTTATTTATTTATTTATTTATTTATTTATTTATTTATTTAGTGCAACTTTATAGAGGTTATAACTATACTCTAAACCAGGTTGCTGAATAGAAGTATGTGAAACTTGGTTGATGATGATTCTGTAATACATGAACAGATTCAATATTTTGAATTCCTGTGACAACTGTGTTTGGAATGAATGATACTGGTCTCCAGATATATTCAATGCAAGAGGAATATAATATAATATAATATAAAATGTATTTATTTGTTTTACATACCAACTGAAGTTTCTCCACCCTCCTTTCCTCATATCATCATTTCCCACACACTCACCTCAGGCCTTCCCCACAATCCACTCTTTTTCTTTTCCTGTTCAGAAAGGGATAGGCCTCCCATGTCAACAAAGCATGACATATCAAGTTGAGGTAAAACTAAGTAAGCTCCTTCCCTTCTATTAATGCTGGGAAAGGTAACCTAGTATGAGGAATAGGTCCCTGGAAGCCAACCAGATCTTTACAGACATTTCATGTTTCCACAACTATGAGTCCCACAAGGTATACAACTGTCAGGTTTTTATGAGGCAATGCTGCTGGGAGAAGGTTCTCTTGAGTCATGGTCTACAGCCAAGCGAGATCTCTTCTGGTGAAGGTTAGAGTCATGTAAAGTTGTCCTACCTTCTTTCAGGCAGTTCTGGTTTTGTATGGAAGAGTTTACTGTGGTTTCATGGTGTAAAGAATACGTCAGGTGGGGTAGCATGACAGAAGTCTTCGGGAGTGGAAAGCTGAAAGGCCACATGTTTAACAGCAAGCATGAAGCAAAAGGAGTGTAGGGAGAGGCTTTCTATGCTCCCGGCCCTCCCCAAGTTCCTACTTCATATTTTAAATTTAAACATTTTTTATTTTAAAAACAATATTTTCTCTTTTTTACATACCAATCCCAGTTCTCATTCCCTCCCCTCTCCTCCTGCTACCCCCTTCCTTCTCCTGCTCCCTACTCCTCAAAGAGGACAAGGCTTCTCATGAGAAGTCAAGGAACTCTGGTACCTTACTTTGAGGCAGGACCAATGCCATCCTCCCCATATCCTGTCTCTTCAGACAATTCTTAAGTTGAAAAATGGAAGAAAAATATAGCATAGGAAATTAAAGTCTAGTTTTAAAGTCATTCAAGACTCAGAAAAAAAGATAAGTGAGATGAAGTCAAAGTGAAACTAAAGTTGTGTGGGGAAAAAGATTTTAACATCCATGCTACTAGAGGGATGAAAAGCCCTATGTAATTTTATTGCATAGGACATGAAACAGAGTTAAACTGAAGTTGAAGATGTATTTTCAATAGTCACCTCTACCTGTACCAGGAGGTTTATCCATTTGGTTTGGTGGTATACTTAACTTTCATATTAACTATGTGTTACAGTTAGTAAAATATACACCTTCTAATCAACTCTCCATTGATCTGTGTTGATGGAGTTGCTTCTCCCAAATACAGTTCTCTGTTCATTTGGCTCTCCAATATGTTTGGTCAATTGACAGTTTAGAGAAAATAATGAGTTCTAGAGAATGAAGTAATGGCTAAAGTGTGATGGAAATAGCTTATTTTCTTATGTATTTCCTCCATTTGTATTTTAGGGACAACCCCTATAGCTAAGAGCTCCATGGGTTCCTTTTTTGAACTAAGTTATAATAGTAAGAAGAGATAGCACCCTTTATTTAGCACTCTAAACTTCAGTGTTGTAGAATTCTTCTAGGAAGTTTCCAAGTTAAAGTAATTCTAACCTCCTTTTCACCCTACAGCTACCACCTCTTCAAAACTATTTTTTAACTCTTTGGGGTTCAACACCCAAATGATAAGGCTTGACTGTGTGACCCACCATGCAGATTCAAATTTCCCTATAGGGCAATAAAAAATAGTATAACATGTAAGATGGAGTTGCTGAAATATTCCCTCCTGAATGAGATGAAGGAGCCTATTAATTAAAGACATGTCAAGTAACATTGATCTCTCTCAACCTTCTGCTGTCGGCAATATGAGGACACTGTTGGATTTTCTTTGCACTCACAAGATGCCTGACATTAAGTAAATGATAAATAAACATAAACAGATTAACAAAGTTTTTTTTTCTTTGTTTTTAACTCAGTTTCAGTCAGTGGTCTGAAACTGCTTTTGACCTGTAGTGAAGCAGAAACTTAGTGGTGGCACAGACTGATATTGCCTGAGGCTGGCTTGATTCTATGGCCAGAACTTGTCTTGCCAGTTTTTTCACATCCCTCCCATTCTTATTTTCCTAGGATTTCTACTGAAGCTTCACATTCCTTCTCTTGGCATCATGCATCAGCTTGTCAGGGGTTCCACAAAACATTAAAGGGATAAGCCCTGTGACCAACTTAATCCTACTAGACACTCCTTCCTTATATCTCTGCTACCTCCCAATGATCACCATATCTTCAGCATATGAGCATTTGGGGACCATTCTGAATTTTTTAAGGGAAAATTGTGTTTCTCTTTTTATGTATTCAACTCTCACCAGATGACAGCTGATATTGACTTAACAGAAATGAAATAGATTAACATTTCTCACTTTAATAATTGTATCATGTTGTAAAATGCCTAGGGCATTAGTTAATAAATAACAAACAACATATACATATAAACATGTGTGTTTGTTTAAAATATTTTTCTACTGTCTATTTCAAAGTAAGACTTGATTGATAAAAATAGATGCATGTTTAGTCCCCGACACTTCTCTTAGCTATTTCTGAAAAGAAAGACTTTGGTTACACAAAATTTTGTGTAACATTTGAAATCCTATTACTCCACATACGTCTTTCAGAATTATGTCCATGTACTACGTGATCAGTGGTAAGCTGGGCTACCTTAAACACATCCGCATTTCACTTGATTTTCACTAACTCGTCAAAACAGAAAACCTAGCGAATTGACTTCTGTAAAGATATTAAACATCCTAATGCCACAATAAATCACAATAAAATCAAAAAGGACAGCTACCATGTGAGAGTGCCAAGGGGCAGAGTATTTGATGAAGTCTGATAGAGAGACCCTCAAGTCATAACCTGAAGCATTGTAACTAATTCATGGTAGATGCTTGTTATTGCTATTATTTCTTAATAGGGACTTGAACTTCACATCATTGGTACATGTTTTGTCTCCATAATGATACCATGGTAGTTCTGTTACATCTTTTAATTTGCCTCTCCTGCTCATGACTCTAAAAGATTTCACAGTAGCTTGTTCATTACAACAAAAAAGAGAATCCTGAGCAATTCAAACAAGCTCCTGTCAGTCATACGCCAAAGCTTTTTTTTTTTTCTCTTAGTCATTATTTTTAACAATCTAATGGCCTAATGAAGGAATTAGAGCAAGGAGAGATTAATGCCACTAATGAGGTGAAAGAACAAATTGTTAACAGAAAGACACAAACACAAATATAGACATAGCTTCTGGTTCTTAATATAAGTTTTCTATGATTTTTGCATTTGAATATGAGGCAACTAGCATTTAATCAGCTATTTTTGAATACTTTTAAATACCTCCGAGTGCAAATTTAACACCAATGATGATCTCTGAGGTATTTACTCAAATCTTCAACATAACAGTAAATAAATTTTGTTCAAGTGCAAATTTGTTAATCTCTTTACTTTTTATTTACATTCACTCCTATCCCTTATGTCTTCTACAAATAAAATAGACTATTCAAGGTGAGAATATGTATATTGATAGTAGAGAGATTATGTCTAATGGGCTGAATTAATACCCCTAACTAACAGTAGATAAGGTATTGTGAAAACCTATCTAAAGGGAAGATGTAGTTATAAAAGGAACACTAATGATAACCCCAATGGGTCATGTTGTTTAAATTTATGGTTCCTTTGTGGCATCACAGAGCTGCACAGTCAAACTGCCACAGCACTGGTGAGGATGAACAAATGTACATTTCTGAACTTCTCAGTTTCCAGGCTGAAAATTCACCAGCTTAGAGGACCAAAGCTATGTGCCAATCAATCAGAAAGTTACCAAGGTTAACAGGAGGGCATTTATGAAGTCCTCTGGGCTCCTGAGGGAAACACTCTGCACACACATGGGTTGGTACTATTATTATACAATTGCAAATGGTCCAAGGCCTGTGGCTAGACTACTAAGAATCTCAATGTAAAAAAGCTGTCAAGTTAAAAGAAAAGAGGGGAAAAGACTAAAGAATACTAACAAAAAGGAAAAAAAAATAACGCCAGTATAAGACAAAGTGAAAGACAAAAGTCAAAAGACAGACATTTTTAGGTGACTGACTGGATGCTGAACTTTCTCCTTTGAGCTCTTCTGGTGCCTGTGCAAATGGGGCTGGAAATGTAATGAGGGCCATCTTTCTTGTGACACATATAAAGCATTGCACCCTGAGTAGTGGCCAAAAATACTACAAGAAAGAATGGCCCTTCTTATACTATCTCAGCTTTCCTTTCCAGAAAGATGGCACAATACAAATATTCTTCCAATTATTTCAGGACCTTGAAAGAGGAAGAGAGAAGGCACAGCATAAGATCAGGACTGAAAAGGCATGGAGGTGTCACAGGAGCTATTTTTGAACAGGTTGGTCATATACAGAAAAGATTCTTTAATGAAAACTTTTCTGTACTATTAAAAAAAAAAAAAAAAGGAGATAAGTACAAGACTTCCCTCTAATGTCATGTTCCTATGGAAGAGCTATAGTGTGGAGCTTTGTAAAATCACTTGGAGCCTTGGGGTACTCAGAAGAAAAAGACACGGCAAACCGATGATTAATTTTATGGTATCAAAACTACACCAAAGATTTTTTTTCCAGAAGGCTTGTTTTTGGCAGAGATTTGACTTGGGTTTTTTACATTTTGCTTTGTATGAAACTCAATGCTTAACACATACCAGACAAGTTCTCTACCAAGAGGTGACAACCTCCAGCTCTCAGAGGGGTATAGTCTAAGCTCTGAGTGCTCAAACTTCTCTTTCTAGATAACATCTGTTCTTCATAATCTCCTCTTATTATATCCTGTTCTAGATAACACAGATTCTTGTCTAGGTAGAGGTGAACTTTTAGAATATATCTAATAATTCAAATATTTATTTTTACCAGCCTAGTTCTTGTTTTAATTTGGTAAAATGTGAAGGCAATTCATTATTGTGCAAGATGAAATTTCTAACAGGGCTTTACAATATGATTCAATTTCATTTCCCTTAAGGAAGAGTAATGTGTTTATTTGTATTATTCTACTTTTGTGGTTTTTGTTTTGCTATGAGGGTCAAAGATAACATAAATTTGGTTGGTTAAGGAGATGAGAAAGAGCTGGGTGAAATTTGGGAAGGGTAAACATAATTAAAAGCTATCAAATAAAATATTTAAAGAAAAAATGAAGAGGTAAGTGGCAGCAATTAAATGGTAAGATAACATTTATTTTTTTACAGTTTATAGCAATAAAATGATTCTAAAGGAGTTTACATGGTATGATTTTAAAATATTAACCATCATTGAATTATGAAAACAATCATCCTACTTATAACCTATTTTATTTTCATGCAAGGAAATTCTATTTTGTTGTCTGTACAGACACAAAGGAAAATCCTTCTGTCAACTATGTGTGTGATAAAAAAACTGAGAATGTATTGGACATTTTCATTTATCATATATTCCATATTAACCCAGTATAGTCGTTCTTAATTTTTATCCTGGCATGTACTAGGTTATTACCACTGCTCAAATCACTGAATTTCCTTACTCAGAAGCCTTTCATATTCCTTTAGTCTAGAAAAAGATAGTAACATGACTCTCTCTTGGACATGAGTAGCTAAGTTCTCGAGATATATGGTTTTTGTAAAAAGGTATTCTACTTCCCATTTAGTTTTTCAAATGCATATTAAATTTTATTAATACAGCCCTGGTTATGTGTTTATAATCCTTCCTGTTATTTTGCATAGCACTTCCATTCAAACATGAGTATGCTACTGTCTTTTATATTAGTTATTCCTCAGAGTACCCTGCTGACATAGAAGAGCATTTATGCACTTATTTTTAGATGAAGGACAATCTCAAGCAGGGGTTGTAAGAATGGGGATTTCTTTATTAATACATTTAGAATTAGAGTCTGCAAATTCCAGGTTCATTGTTTCACAAGGGGATCCAAAAATGTTTAAATAATAAATAATGATCTCAGAGACACTTTTTCCTTCACTATATTTCAGATTTGTTTACATCTAAAGTCCCCACCCCTCAAAAAAGGCATAGGTAAAGAAACTTAGGAGAAAGCTTGTAAAGTATTCTCAATGCATAACCATGTTCATATTCAAATATTCAACTAACAACGCAGCATTAACAAGAAAGGGGATGGAAAGGCCAGTTACTGTTTTGCACACAGCGATTTATCCTGCTTTATTATTAATATTATTATTATTATTATTATTATTATTATTATTATTATTATTATTATTTTCTGTATTTGGATATCTCCAGATAAGGATAAAATTACAATCTTTTTCAAAATGTTTATGTTTTCTGTTACAGTATTTGTACTGCAATCTACACATTATTTTTTAAATGTGCATTGCTGTTTTGCTATGGGTATTCTGTCCCATGGAACTAGAGATACAGACAATTGTAAGCTGGCATATGGGTGTTGGGAATTGAACCTGAGTCCTCTGAAAGAACAGTCAGTGCTCTTAACTGCTCACCCAACACTTCAGCTTCTGGAATATTGATAAATTCTTTTTTTTTCTTCTATTGTCACTTTTTTATTTAATATTTTTTTATTTTACATATGGATCACTGTTCCCTCTCCTCCCATTCTCCTAGGTCCAACAGCAAGCCCCTCCACCCTACATCTCATTCCTCAGCCAATCCTCATTGAGAGTAAGGGATTCCATGAGGGATCATCAAAATCTGTCAGGTCATTAGGAGTAGGGCTTAGCCCCTTCCCCCCAAGTGTCTCTAGGCTAAGGGAGTATACCTCCATGGAAAATGGGCTTCAGGAGTCCTTTCATACATTAGGGATACATCCTGGTTCCACTGCCAGATGTCCAGTAGACTTCCCAGGCCTCCTAACACCCATGTTCATGGGGTCTGGGTCTGTCCTATGCTGGTTTCCTAGTTATCAGTCTGGGGTCCATGAGCTTCCCCTTGTTCAGGTCAGCTGTTTCTGTAGGTTTCTCCAGCTTGTTCTTGACCCCTGTGCGTATCACTTTTCCCTCTCTGCAACTGAATATCTGGAGCTCAGTTCAATGTTTAGCTGTGGGTGTCTGTCTGCTTCCCTTAGCTACTGAATGAATGTTCTAGGATTACAGATAAGGTAGTCATCAATGTCATTATCGGGGAAGGGCATTTAAGGTAGCTGCTGCTCCACTATGCTTATGTTGTTAGTTGGGGTCATCCTTGTACGTCCCTGGACATTTCCCTAGTTGTTGATTTCTCTTTAAACCAATAATGGCTCCCTCTATTATGGTACATCTCTTTTTTTGCTCTCTTCTATTCTTCCTGCCCAATCTTCCTGCATCCTCATGTTCTCTTCTTCCCTCCTCTTCAATATTCTTCAGGATAACAGTGAAATAAATAATTTATCATAACAAATTAAAAGAAATCAGTGTCAGAATACAAGATAACTACTTTGATTTCCAGATTGCCTTGATTTTCAGTTTCTTATGTGTCTATTGCTGATTTCTACAGAAAACATCTAAGTAACAAGTATCCAACATTGCTTGGTTGCAGCCTTTGGGTAACATTGGGAATTTAACACTCAGCACAATATCATTTGCCTTAAATGACTCAGATTATATTTGGATTTAATTAATTAGTATAGTACAAGAAGATAAATACTTTAGAAGTGGTATCTATGTCATCAAAATCTTTTCAAAATGAACTAATACTAGCTTCAGAATGGCTATTATAACTATACAATTCTTTGAAATGTATAAACTTTGAATCAGGTTAGTTTTGAATTGTGGTGTTTTCTAGTTACAAGTTCATTACACTAAAGTTTTAATAATTATTATTTTTAAATATCACCATGTGGAGGCTTAGAAATGGTTACCAGTCAGTATTGCTATTGCAGGGGACTGAGCTTTAATTCCCAACACTGATACCACATGGCTCATAATGATCTGTACCTCCAACTCCAGGGCCTCTCACAGCCCCTTCTGAGCTTTGAGTTCACCTGCATACTTGTGGTGAATATATACTCTGGAAATACATGTCATATCTAATAAAAAAAGAAAATAATTTTTAAGTATTAATATAATCTCTAAAAATAGGAGAGATACTGTAACAACCTCATATTTTTTTTAATTAAAGAAACATTTTCCCCATATAAATGTGAAACAGTAGAAATCAGATGTATCCAAGGATATGATAGCTTCTGCTTGTTGGAGAGGTAGACAAAGCAGAAAAAGAAGGTAGCATGTTTCTTGAATATGGGTTCCACCTGTCAGAAGTTATGAGAGAATCTTTGAAGGGAGCACTGTTTTTCCTTTGTGAAGAAGGAAAGTTTATAGTGTTCTGTTTACCTGAGAAATAGATCTTTATTAAATGTTTCAAATAATGAACCTCTAAATCAGTGGGGTTCTGAACCTCTGGGTTGTGAGCCCCTTAAGGGTCACATATCTGATAAGATCTTAATATTTTCCCTCATCTTGATTCATAATGAAACACTCAATTTCTTCTTAGAAAACTTCCACCAAAGTCATTAAAAAATTACTTTAAGCATAAGTTGGTATGTGACATAATACAATATCTTTAGTTGCTAACTGTGCATAACTATTAATGGTAAGTGGAGGGCAACAATTTATAACAATGAAATAGCACCACAACCCATATTTTTATATGTAACAATTAAAGAAAAAGCAAGTATGAATTTAAGAGAGGGCAAGGTGGGTGTATGCATAGGAAAGGTTGGAGGGAGGAAATGAAAAGGAGAAACAATGTCGTGTGTTTATTTAAAAAATATCATTAGAAGTTAAATAAAGAAAGAACCACAATTTTTAACTTGATTCACTCTCCAGCTAAGGAGATACTAAACTTCTATTCTGCATAAGCACATACTAAAGCTGATGTCTGCTCTGTATAAGCTCTTTAGAATTCAATGTTGAGCTGATGAAATGACATAGATCTGATAAATACCAAGTACCAAGATAGAAAAATAAATCGGAAAGTGGAAAAATCTGTAAATGATTTCTTTAAAGATTCATAAAATATGCCACAGGTAGCCAGCCAGTGTAAAAGAAGGTCCAACAAGAAGAAATATGTTCAGGAAACTTGTCATGAACAAGAAGCTTGCAGCCGGGAGGCTTGCAAAGCAGAATTACAATATGTAGGCTGCTGGCAAGTTAGCATAGCCAGAACCACTGAAAATATATACAGGCTATTAAAATGCTGATGACTTGTTCCTGTGTCAGAAATGACAATGATGAGGAAAAACTAAGACTCCATTGTCATTACAAAAACCACAGGATCACATAAGATGGCCGAGCATTGTCATCTGAATGAAGACAGTGTGAGCTTATCTGCTTGAAATGTTTTCTTCACACTCTAGCTAAAATTAGCGGGAAATGTGATTCTGCTATATTTGAAAGCGTACATTTTTCCCAGAATTTTATTTAGAGAAAAATCATCTTTATAAGCAAAGAGACTCCTTGCAGGATCCTGTAAAGCGGCAAGAAGCTGCAATCTCAGCAATCACAGCAATTACATTCATAGTTAAGTACAGTTCACAGGAATTTCTTCCATTACCTCTAGTGATCTGACCTGCACACAGTTGTTGCTGTGTTTATTTGCTCATATTCCACGTAAGGCTTGATGTTCAGATAGATCCTAATTACAAGGACTTTTGTAGCAATGCTTTCATTTGCTTCTGTAGGAAAATTCTTACACAAGAGAAACAAAACCTTAAGGTCTAAATGCTATTGGCAATATGGTATATATATGAATACACAGTGGTATATAAAGTGGTGCTTGGTAACATTTACATACTTCAGATTGACATGCAATACTTCTGTTTCTTTTAACTGTTGCTGGTAAATAGGAATGTGATAGAAAATTATCATATTTATTTTCATTACCTAACATCAGCACAATCATTTTGGGATATTTGTCCAAACTTGACTCTGAAATTATAATTTCATTTAAAACCAGAGAAGTTTAAAATTCGGCCTGTTTCCAAATTTTTGCATGCATGAAACATAGGAACATCACTCTACATCACTCTACGATAAATCCTTGAATGTATATCAACATATTTAAATAGATGTTTCTGACAATTATGGTTCTGTATAAATGAAAAGTTATATATTCAGAGATAAAGAAGTTGCTTATGTGGATACAGGGAATTAAGTTATGTTATTTATTCAATAAGGTAGCAGGCATTATACACATCACTGTATAAAAAAGGAAGATGCACACGTGGGTGTGAGGGATGCATTAGAAAATGAGATTATTTTTGCTATTTTCTGAGTAATAGTCTAGGAAGCACATGAAAGGGAAATTTTAAGTGTATTGTCATATCATTGTAATTAGGCAAGAAACGCTAATAGAACATTTCTGATTGATTCAAAATCTGGACTTCTTTTAACTAGCTCTATTCTTGGTGAAGATATAGCTGCAACAATAGCCTGTCAAAGGAGACTAATTACATATCAAGAAGCATTAGTCCATACTAAGTCATGCTCACCCCTTAATTTGTGGTGTCTGTTTTCTCCAGGGCTTCAGGATGGTAGAAGATTTAGAATGTGAAAGGCAAGCGTGAATAAGATGGAGAGTTGTGGGTAGGAAGTTGAAGAGTATATAGTAGAATAATTACCCATGGTGTGCCTTTCAGACTAACAAGGCAGCAACAGAACATGCTGAGTAAAGTTTTGTAGTTGGCAATTTTTTGCACATTAGCATGGGTGCTGGGAAAATGGAGTCTGAGCATGCCTCTAGGTCTCTTAGAATAAAGGGAATATCACAAATAGTTTGTGCATCATTGTTTATTTTCCCCTTCAATGTTTTCCTCATAATATGACTTAATCACAGGCCTACTACAATTTGCTGAATTTATGCCAAGCTGGCAAGCATATTACCTAACTGTGTTACTGATAAATTCTCATACTATTGCATATTTTTCCAAAAATAGTTTGAAATTAAATTGCTCTATTGTGATTAAATCAAGCTGCTATAAAAGGAAGATGTTATCGAAGTACTATGTAATCCAAATTGTATGATAGATGGAAAATTTCTAGGAGAAAAGAATGAAGGAATGAAAGTAATACTGTGAAATTATAAAATTCCCACACAGATTGTCATGAATTTTCTGTATGGAATAGGCTACTGGTGCTGCTAAAGGATGCTATTTCTTTTTATGAACATAGTCCTTCTGCTAAATATCAGTCATCGACTATTAGTGCTACATGTTATTCGCCTTTTTCTAAACACTAAAACACAGCTGTCTGTTTTGATTTCACAAATAACAAAAATAAGCCTCAGAGTGACCAACATAATTTCATGATTCTAACAATGTTGAAAACATGGATCAAGGCCCAGAATATTCTTTCTACACACATATAAACATACAGAAAAACATGAATATGTATAGATAAATACATTGTTGCTAAAATATAGAAGCAATAACACTATGGCCATCAAACAGGATGTGAGTAGACTGTTATTTGAAATTTCAGGTTTGGACACAGTAGCCATCAGATGAGCCAGAATTGAAATTTGAAATAAAAAATAGCTTGTTTCAGAATAGAGAGTTTCACTTCATTGTCTTAAGCATAACTCAAATATAGAGTAACTACATAAGTAAGATTTTTACAGTAGAGACCACACTAATAGAATTATACAAATAAAATCACTAACAAATATTGAAAACAAATAAAATGCTCTCAAAAGATACCCAGTTTAGATTTCCAATGATAATATGTGATATTAATCTTGAATTATACAGTAACTACAAAGGAAGGAACATTACTATAGTAGTAGACGTTCTGTTTTAAAATATATACATGTAACACTGTCTAATGTTGTATGAAATTAAACATATTCTTGTATCAAAGAAAGTGAATGTGGCATGGAATAAAAGTGTATGAGTCATTCAGACACTTGTCAAACAAATTTCCATTCCTGTCCCTGAAATGTCTTCTTGTTCTTTAACTGTGTGGCTCTAATTGTTATAAGGAATCAGAAAAGCAGTGAAAAGTTGTCAAGATGAACTCAAAGAAAGTCTATACATGGCCCCATCATAGTTATTAACTGAGGTATTAATTTTCAAGCAATTTCTTCAAAACTCTTAGATGGAAGCTAAATGGAGCTGTGTTCAGTGACCCCATCATTGCATTGTTATTGAAAAGTCCAATAGAAACTTAGATTACTAACTAAATTAAACACATTAAAAGCTTATCTGAAATGCCAAATTATAGCCTTTGAAGCCTTAAAAAGTCAGAAACACAAAGACAGCTATATTTAACTGATTTAAAAGAAAAAAACAACACAGCTGGAAATTTATCATAAGACACAGTGTTCATAATGGAAAGCTGCATGTAGCTCTCATCAACATCTAGCTAAGCATTCTAAGAAGTTTCCATTTAAAGACAATGGGTATTTCTGTTAGGATATCAAACTTCTGAACCCAGGAGGCTATGTGCTCTTACTTAAGAAAAATAAATGATTCTTTAAATCGTCCTATACCTTACCGACAATAAGCAAATATGATCTCCAAGCCTGAGTCAGGTAGAATAGTTCTCAAGACAAGCTTAGTGAAGCATATACTTAAGGTATAAATCCAGACAGGAAGGCAACTGGTAACATGAGTCTCTTAACCACACCTCTAGTTTGCCTTGAAAGTAGCCAGGAATTCGGGATTACAGAATAAGAATGGGAATTTGTCAAACTTTCATGGTCGTTTGGGAGTAAGTTGACACAGATACTGAAGGAGGACCAGTGGTTGTGTGCCTTAGAAACTGACAGGAGGAAAGAAGTCTCAGAAATGCATATATAACTGTTTGAGTCAATGAAAGGCATTAGCAAATTGATATGCTGTAAAGGTGAGTCATGAAAATAGAAAATAAAAACAAGAGCCTCCTCAAATCATTCCAATTTAGCTGGTTATGGTATGCCAGAGAAAGCTCAACTATTACCGGCCCTTAGAAAACAAAAGGAAGTACCACAAAGAAAGCTTCAGTCTCCTGCTATACTGTTGTATAGTATTTTCACTTACTTACATAGCCATTGAGAGAAATAATATGAGAGATGTAAGTTCTGATTAAATTCCCAATGCATGTGATACAGAAGTAAAGAATTCTGTGTGAAGTTGTATTTAAGATTCAAGAAAGAAGATTATAGTTGTAAATTCTGACAAAGGAACAGAAATTAGTGTCTGTAAAAAATACCTCATATATTACCGCCTCATTGTTCTTATCATTAATGAAATCACCACTGGGAAGTATCATTGCCATGAAGTCACTGAGGCTCACCCTTCCTCAATTTTAAGGAACAGGACAATGGGCAATGAAATATGAACAGCTCCAGTTATATGCAAATTTAAAAGGATTTCATAGGAGATTTAATATACCAACTATTCTTGCAGCTTACAATATCTCCATTTTGGAATCATGCAATCTTAAAAATCAAATAAAACATGATTATTCCTATTCAAAGTAAGAAATTACATTATTCACTAGGCATAAGAAATAGTATAAAACTTATCATAGTATTTGTAAAAGTTTGAAAAGAAAATTGAAAAAAATTAAATTTGAATAACTTTAAAGAAATATCTTCCTAATGGCAGGAGCTACATTCACAAAGTCTTATGAACATGAACTGAACAATGACAAGAGCAGTGGATATCACAAAGTAAATGGGAAATGCCTATGAGGCTATAACCCTACACAAAGACTACAGGCGATTGAGAAAGGCTGACAGTGGGAGAAGTTTCAGTATCTGTTCTTTTTAAGTACAAGGACAAGCACCTGTGATTAAAAGTATTAGCTCAGCTCCTTAGAAATCTGACTCAGCTGTTTTATAAATGTCATTTCTCTTTAATATGACTTCAGACACAAACAAGTGGGCAGGAGAGATAGCTCAGTGGGTAAAAGTGCTTGACATGGACACTCATGTCTTTTTGATACCTAGATTTCAGGGCGGTAAGATATCATTGACTGCTAAAAGTTGCCCTTTCATCTCTACATCCATGCCATGGCACAAATGCATTCATACACAAGCATACATACTACAGATAAACACCCATAACAATAATAAAAAATTATACATAATATTTTAAGTTTGCATTCTGCAATACAGAATACTAAATATAAACTCATTGGTAGACACCCTCAATATTATAGAATGAACCGATCAATCATAATATTTCTAATTATTTCTTCATACTTCAACAGCTATTAAGTAACACTCTGTGAGATTACATCACCTTAGACAAGCTTTTATACACTAGACAATGATTAATATTTCATGCTTCTGTATTCTAAAATATGTTTTTCTTTTCTTTTCTATTTTTAATTTATTTTACATTCAAAAACACAGTTCTCCGTCCCATTCCTCCTTGCACCCTCTGGTCCTCCTCCTATCCACCTAAAATACATTTTTTGTATTGGACAATACCTTATTCTGTAATGTGGTAGCCATCCTAGTTCTGTTCATAGTGCCCACTTTAAAGATCATGCACAGAAGTACACATCTGTAAAACCAGAACTGGGATGACAGAGGTGGAAGGATTTCCAGGACAAAGCAATCAAGCAGATCAATAAGGTCAGGTTCAGTAAGAGATCTTGCCCAAAGTATAAGATAGAAAGTGATAAGAGAAGATATACCACATACCACACACACACACACACACACACACAGACACAGACACACACACACACACACACACACAATTAATATAATTTGAACTTAAACGTTTAACTGATTAGGGGCTCAAATAGGAGAATTACCATGAGATTGAAATCTACCTCGATTGCATAGTTCCTACCACCACAGTCATGGCTACATATTAAAACCCTCTTCTCAAAACAAACAAACAAACAAGAACTAATTAAAGGAAATAAGTAACACAATTCATCAATTAGAAATCACTTGTGAAAACTACACGTTACTGTCAGTGTTAGTTCAATACAATCTTTAGTGTATGATGTTATATGAATTCGTATTTCACTGTTACTTTTTTCAGGAGAATTATAATTTAAAACCTACCACATAAATTTTATTTTCTGGGCTTCTAAAAATGTATACATTTAAATTATTTCAAGTTATTCCAAGAACGGTTTGAACCTGGAAGATTTAGAACTAGTTACAAAAACAATAATTTTGGAATTTTTATATAACTTGTACAAATATTTCCTATTTTACAGTTTACTTTTGAGGTGATAACAAATTGTCCTTTCTTTTCCTGCCTTCAAGCCCTCTTGTATACCCTTCCCCACTCTGCTTCAAATTAATGGCCTCTGTTTTCACTAATTGTTTTTGCATGTATATACACATACATGTATATAGTTAAACAACATGCTTAGTCCATATTTGGCTACTCTTTTTATGCTCTTTGGGGTGACCATCTCCCACTAGACAGCCAATTGTTCTGCTCTCCCCTGGATAAGGTGGGCAGTGCAGAGTAGAACTAGGAAGGCTATCACATTACTGAAAAGGTGTTGCCCAAGCACATTTTTTTTTTATATTTCATTAAGAAAATGTATTTTAGGTGGATAGGAGGAGAACCAGAGGGTAGAAGAAAAAGTGGGAGGGAGAAACGTGTTTTTGAATATAAAATGAAATAAAGATAATAAAATGAAAAAATGTATTTTAGAATACTGAAGCATGGAATATTAATAGAATTTTAATCATTGTTCAGTGTATAGAAGCTTGTCGAAGGCAATGTAATCTCACAGAGTTTTATGTAATCATTGTTGAAGTATAAACAAATAATTAGAAAGTTTATAATATTGGGGTGTCTACCAATAAGGTTATATTTAGTATTCTGCATTGCAGAATGCAAACTTAAAATATTATGTATAATTTTTTATTATTGTTATGGGTGTTTATCTGTAGTATGTATGCTTGTGTATGAATGCATTTGTGCCATGGCATGGATGTAGAGATGAAAGGGCAACTTTTAGCAGTCAATGATATCTTACCACCCTGAAATCTAGGTATCAAAAAGACATGAGTGTCCATGTCAAGCACTTTTACCCACTGAGCTATCTCTCCTGCCCAATTGTTTGTGTCTGAAGTCATATTAAAAAGAAATGACATTTATAAAACTGCTGAGTCAGATTTTTAAGGAGCTGAGCTAGTACTTTTAATCACAGGTGCTTGTCCTTGTACTTAAAAAGAACTATGGGACTTTTCCTTTTTGACTCTGAGAAAGTACACATGAGTATAATTTAAGTCTCTTTACAATCAAGATGAGCACTAAAGTCCCCAAAGTCTAGCTACTACTGTGTATATTTTGTGGAAGCTGATATCATTGCTCTTACCCTCCAAAAGGCACTGTGATTCATCTTGTATCCTTAGGAAATAGTTCTGAAGGCAATATATCCTTAGGGGTGCTAGATGTTAATTACGCATTTGATTAGCCAATAAACATAATCCTTACATAGAAATGTCAGTGTGTCAGAGTCAATTCCTTGTCAATGTATTATCTCTGACATCAAGAAGCTTACTTTCTGTTATAGTGGGATGAAAAGTCTATACTTGTCTACCCTGAGCAGCCAAGCTCTACAATTCTACAAGTAAGACATTAAACTCTATTACCCATGACACAGTTAATACCCCGAAGTATTAACTAACGTGACTTCCACCAAACAGATTGACTAGAATAAGCATGTTTAAACTCTGTTCTTACTAACATGCAGGCCTATGTGAAGTATTGACTGTTGTACACATAACTGATTTATAGACATAAGGAACAGGGGAGACAAATTTTCTTTTCAAGAAAATCTTCTTAAGCTAGCACTTAACTTTCTAAAGCTGTCACTGATGACACTAAAGTTGTGGTCTAATTAGAGACAGGTGTGAATAGAAACACAGGTTGTTACAAGTAGCATGTTCTTGTGTGTGGAAGGCAGATATCACACAACATACACCCATTGTTTTAGTGTGGACCTAAGCTCCCTGAAACATCCTCTCCCACAACCATGCTATTCTTATATGTGCTGCTGTCTGCTACTCCCTAACTCCTAATATTTCATTTCTATTCAAACAATATAAGCTTTGAATCTTTGTCAAGATATGTCTGAATAGGGCACATTACTTTATAAAAAATTTGCAGACTATACCTAGAAAACCACTAAGTAAAATGCTAGGAAGTTGCCAGCCTTTTGAGGATTCTTGTTTGCAGATGTTTACATATAACCTGGTGTTTCTAAATAATTAATTATTGTTGTAAACTATTTCTTTGTGTGTTTTCTACAGCAAAGCTGATCTGTACACTTGACCTAGATACCAGTTCTGATAAAACAAAATTTCTTAGCTTTAGCAGTCCAGTATCAAATATCCCTGTAAAACAAATTTTGACTTTAATATTTCTTTCGTCTTCTTAGTCATAGTTGATTCTTCCCCAGTTAAAGAGATCCACTGATTATCAACTCAAAATATGCAACTATCCCAACAGAGCATTTAAGTGACTCTTAGAATTTCCTCTGGAATTTTACAAGCCTGGCTGCCATAGTCTGTTTCTCTTAACAGTCGTGTCTTCCATGATTCTACAGAATAGCTCACCAATTGTCTCAGTTAAGGTATGTATTGCTATGAAGAGAAACCATGATCAAAGCAACTCTTGTAAACAAAAAACATTAATTTGAGGAGCTAGGTTACAGTTTCAGAGGTTCAGTCCATTATCAACTTGGTGGTGAGCATTTAGGCAGTCCCAGGGCTAGAGCTGATAGTGTCACATCTTGCAGGCATCAGGAAGTCAACTCAGACACTGAGTATCCTGAGCTTAGGAAACCTCAAGCCTGCCTCCATAATGACACAGTTCCCATAACAAAGCCCATACCCACTTTTACAATGCCACACCTCCTAATAGTGCCACTCCCTATGAGATTACTTGGGATGATTACATACAAATCACCTCACAAATATTTGACCACCCACTGGTTTCTCTTGCACAAAATTCTTTCACATTAGTCTTAAAAACATAATCAGGTTTCCACAGCAATTTCCCACTATTCCAGTTCTACTCTCTGTCCTTCTTAGTGTCATTATTGCTATGGTGAAGCACCATGACCAAAAGCAAGTTGAGAGGAAATGGTTATTTTACTTACACTTTTGTATCACTGCTTATTATTGAAAGATGGCAGGGCAAGAACTCAAACAGGACAGGAATCTGGAGGCACGAGCTGTTGTAGATATTCTGGAAGAGTGCTACTTCCCAGCTTTCCCTTTAAAGATTTCTCTGACCTCTTTCTTTATAGAACCCAGGACCACCAGGATCCAAGATCAGTAAGCAGGCACTCCCATGTACATCACTGATTAAGAATGTGCCCTAGAGGCTTGCCTACAATATAATATTATGGAGACATTTTTTTTCTACTAAGGCTTTCTCTACTACAATGAATTAGACTTGTGTCAAGTTGACTGAAAACTAGTCAGTACATATACATATATTTATGTGTGTGTGTGGTGTGTGTGTGTGTGTGTGTAACATTAATTAAATGAGAACTCATGAATTGTAGATTGTGTAGGAATAAAGAAGGGAAGAGTTGAAAGAGGAAGATGTAGAACTAAAGTCAATAGAGTATCATGTATGAAATTCTCAAAAAGTGTGATAATTATAACTATGAATGTATATTTGAGTTTAAATATGTACTCTTACAGTTTCTAATAAAAAGGTGTCTTATTTTTCATCAATCTAACTAAGCTTTTAAATAATATCTATTAAGTAAATGTGTATTTACTTAACTTTTTTGTTTATGAGTTTTATAGTCTCATCCAATATAACCACTTTGCTGTTTAATTATAATTTACTAACAACAGGGACACTCCTTGATAATTAAATAGGTAAAAATCACATTCTTCTGCATTGAGCATTTTCAGGCCCAGTGATTTAGAAATATGACTCTTCCTTAGATTCAAAGAGGTTTGAGTTTCCATAGCTTTCTTCAACCAAACCTAACAATGTAGTAGAAATGTATCAAATGTCAATTAATAAGACACTACATTGACTATTATTCAAGATATAGATAACCTTTAAATAACCTCTCTGTGCTGGAAGTGTAGGTATATGAGCATAACTAACAAGAAAACAAAGATGACTTCACCAAAACATCAGTCCTTTTAAATATTTTTATTGGATCTTGGTGTATTATATGTGTTTTGAAAATATTTACTCTTCCTTCTTCAACTCTTTCCAGATGCATCCTTCTTTCCCACTCACCTTGTGCTCACTAAGAATTTTAAGCTCTTCAAGACCAATTTATATTTCCCTAATATTATTTGGACAAATTTTTTTTTTACTGGAGCTTGGTTGAGTTAACATGGGCTATATACTAATAGAGAAAATCTACTCTTTGTACCCTTTTAGTTATCAGGGTCCAATAGCTCATTGGCTAAACATGGGACTTCATGCCCAACTCCCCTCTGCATGTTGGGACTTGATATTACCCTGTGTTTATTCTGTCACACTTATGGTAAGTTAGTATATGCATCTATTCTTCTGTGTAAAAATGACAACACTTCTTTTTAGTCACTCATTGTCCCTGGCTTTTATTTTCTTTCTGCTCTGTGTTTCTTAATGGTCCCTGATATTTTGAGAGGGGTACAGCATATATGTTCCTTGTGGTGGTTTGAAAGAAAATGACCTTCAAAGAGAGTAGAGTTAATTTGGAGATGTTGCCTTGTTGGAATAGGCAAGGCCTTGCTGGCGGAAGTGTGTTAATGTGGGGTTCAAATTTGACTTCTCCTTTGCTCAAGTTACACTCAGTCTTTAACAGACTGATCACTTCCTGCTTCCTGGAGATCAAGATGTAGAACTCTCAGCTCAGCTTCTCCATCACCATGTCTGCCTGCATGCTAGCATGTTCCCTGCATGATGATAATAGACAAATCTCTAAAACTGTAAGTCATCCCAATTAAGCAGTTTCATTTATAAGAGTTGTCATGATCATGGTGTCGCCTCACAGCAATAGAAATTTTAATAGAGACATTGCATTTAGTGTGGCAACCATGAGTCTGTTATTCTCTGCGCATTGGGCAATTGTAGGTCTCTATGTTAATCACCATATGCTACAACTGAAAGCTTCTCTGATGGGCTCTGGGACATGGCTATGTACCATGATAAATCATTAGTAGTAGCTGTAATATTATGTACATTTAGCAGAATGATAATAATTATCCAGTAGGTCATAGGATATCTTTAGCAATAGGTCATTGACCTGATAATGATGTTAGCTATGATTTTTATGTTATGGATCAAGACTAAGATTCAATCAAAAAGTGGTTGGTTACTCACAAGATGTTCATGCCACAGTTTCACCAGTAGAAATGTATTCTCACATCAGTCATCATTTCAGATAGAAAGGTTCATAGCTGGGTAACAGAGGTAATGCTTTTTCCTTATAATACCATGGGTAGCACCTTTCAGCTATGAAAGCAAACCATTAGGGATTGGCAATGCGTGTAGGTTGGTACTAACACCAACCTCATTTATTTATCTTCAGCATTCAAGTATTTGCTATCAGTGCTCAAGATTGCTATGCACAACTTGGCAGTAGGAAATTTTATGGAAGATATTAAGCCATCACTGTATATTTTATATTCTGGGATTTCTCTCTCTTTTTTTCCTTTCCTTTCTTTCTTCCTTCTTCGGGGGGTAGGTTGGTTTTTGTTTGTTTGTTTGTTTTGCTTTGTTTCTCTTTGTAACAGCCCTAGTTGTCCTGAAACTCACTCTATAGAACAGGTGGACCTTGAACTCACAGAGATCCACCTGCCTTTAATTCCAAAGTGCTTGGTTTAAAGGCATGCATGATGCATGCACCACCACATTTGGCTAGATTTTTTTATTCACAACTAGGGTGTTTTTGAAATGGACAGTTCCTTTTGGAATATGTTATGAACTGATTCTTTCTGATCTCATATCAAACATACCACCATTTGTAGATCTTGCTTTCTTTATCATAGTATCTGCAGCTTATTGGGAAACTACTGTGCCTGGCTCTGGGACAGATTTATATAAGTGGTCACATAGAATATAAAACATTGCCATAACTGGGTTTTCTGTTTGTAGTGTACCTTCAGAAGGCTAGGCTGAATGGCTCATCAAATATCTCTAAATACTTCACAAGGAACATAGGTTGTATTTGTTAATTATAGTACTCGACTAAAATGCATAAGTAATTTAGCACATTGTACATAGCTTCTCAAAGATTACTATTAGTGGAGATTGCATTATGATTCTTGGAATTATCTTTCATTTGAAAACAGCAATAATAATAATAATAATAATATTGATAAAGATGAAAGCTACCATTGTAGATTTCCCCTTCCCACAGAGTGAACATATGAAAAAGCAAAAGAGTAATCATTTCATTGTTATGTGAATATAAAGCATTTGCCATCTTTTGTAAATTTGATAGCATTATATATATAGACATTGACCTCTGTTTCTTAGCATGGAGTAGAGGCATCTACCATGTTTGTTCTTTCACTGAACCTATGGCCCTATGAATTGTCCCTGTATTAGGCCAATCTAGGTCTTGTTCTGTCTTTTGTTTGAAGTGATGTGCTGCTAAAAGGTGAACTTGAAATTAAAAAAAATAAACATGGAAACCACTTTAAGATATGCAGCATATTAGTTTTATAACCTTTGCAAATTCTTATATACCTATAAATTGTCTTACACTGTGAAAAAAATTATTCCTTCCACTTGATGTGCTGTATCAAAAAAAAAAAAAAAAAAAAAAAGTCCAACATTCACAAACTTTCACAACCGGTCTGACAATTACCAATAAGAGGCACTGGATTTTCACTTGGGCCCACAAATGCCTGAAAGGTAACTAAAAGCAGGGTGTGCTTAGTGCTTCTTTTATTTTTTTAATGTCCTCAAAAAAAAACAAAAAACAAAAACAAAAACAAACAAACAAACAAACAAACAAAAAACCCAAAAGCAAAACACTTTGGATCAGATTCCTGCTCATTTATGCAAACATACATGCTAATTGTTCAAGGAGTTTCTGTCTATAAACTGGTAACATTTAACCTGTGTCACCCCATCAAGGCTGAAGGCACAAAGATAAGGATAACTGGGAGTGTCTACTGACAGCTTTTTCTAGGATCCTAGTTGTGAAATGGCATCCTGAATTCTTCAGTCAATAGCTTAAATTTGAAGCCACTGTACATTCTACAAACAGTGAGACCTCACAGACTTGATAAATCATCTAACATGGGAGCACTTATTCCATGACAAAGAATGTGACCCCCCTCCCTCGCCCCCGTGCTGCAGGAAGAAGAATCTCACAGGAAAATAGTCACCAGTTTGCATTACTTTGACACTGCGTGCTCAATTATGAGTTTCTCTCACCACCTGCTCCAGTGTTTCTTCCATTTAAACCTAAAGGTCACCTCAGGACCCAAGGCCCATACTCACATACTTATCACTTCCCTGACATTTCACTATTATTTCCATCTGCTTTGTTTCGAGACAGTGGCTACAATTACTCTGTTATGGCTTCCACAGTACTGAGCCCAGGTGTCAGATCCCACATAAAATCTGTTTTAGTTATCAAGTATTAACCCAAGAAATTTCGACCATTTTTTAGCAGTTAGGAAAAGGCAAATCAAACCAAATTTAAGATTGTATATTACCCCAGTCAGAATGACTGAGAATAAGAGAACAACTGATATCAAGTACTGGTGCTGATGAGGGAAAAAGGGAAATCCCATTTGCTCTTTGTAGTACTGCAAACTGGTCTAGAAGTCATTGTGGATATTCCTGAAAAATATGTAAATTACAAAATTCACTATGTGCCCATCTATACTACATTGTGGTATATACCCAAAGGACTCAACACCTTATGACACAGAAACTTCCTCAGTCATTTTTTAAATATTCTATTCATAATAGCTAGGAAATAGAAACCTAAATGTCCTTTAACTGATAAATGGAAAATAAATACATGGTAAGTATGGAATATTATTCAGCTGTAAAGAAAACTTCCAATATTGAATATCAAAATCTCTCATATACTTAGTAGGATATTATTTTTCATTCTATTTTTTAATTTTAATACATTTTAAATAATCTAATGGTTTTATTAAGTCATTGACAATTTCATAAACTTACTCCTAAATCCTTCTATAGACAACATTTCTTTCCAGCTCCCTCACCCAATTTATATTCTCTAAATGTATTCTATCTGTTTTTTGAACAAACTATCTCACAGCAGATATCCTGTTCTCTAGAGCTACAGACTTTCTGTAACCACATTTGAGATATGCCCTGATCTTTATGTATATGGGTTGTGTTATGAAATTATTAATTGGTGTCAGGCATCCCATGGTCAATTGACCTATGCATTTTGATGAATTTGGCTTCCTGTAAACATTCCATTTGCTTTCAAAAGAAGATTCTTTGTTGAGGGCTGAAAGACATATTTATCTGTGCATATGTGGAAAATTACTTCATAACTTCAAAAATGCATTTATTAGGGGAGCTGATGAGATGACTCAGCAATTAAGAACATTTAATATTTTTTTCAGAGAATGAGAATTGTATTCCCAACAGCCACACAGGGTGGCTCAATACAACTTGTAACTCCAGTTCTAGGTGATCTGATGACATTCCTTCTCTAGGCACCTAGACTCCCATGGCTAGCACACACATCTAGACACACACACACATCCAAACACAAAAAAGTAAGGACAAATATTTTAAATATATGTACAACTGATTATTTTATTTAGTCTAAATATATCAACTAATTTCTGACAAAATATACACATTTGTCATGTTAGCTTTCCTTTCTTTATAAGCACATAATCAACATCTGTCTATACTTACAGCAGCATCTACATATATGAATGATTTGTATGTGTGTTAGAATATACACACATACATTCAAAATCAAATAGGATATAACAGTCCATTTTCACAATTTGTTAATTATACAACTATGATATTTTTAACCTATTCTCTTTATAACTTGTGTTCACAAAATGAGAAACTTAATATTATGAAAGATTTAATGAGGTATTTGAGTTTTATAATAAGATTCATTGAAGGAGGATGTCCTACTGTATGATGTGAATATATGTTTCTCTTAGTGGTTGACGAATAAAGCTGTTTTGGCCAATGCACAGCCAGTATGTAGCAAGGAAGGAATTATAGATGGGACTATCAGACTAGGAGAAGACTGGGAAGATGAAAGCAGAGAGTGAGTTTTTAGGGAGACACTAAGAAGCTACCAAGAAGATAAGATAGGACACCTGGACATTCTCCAATAAGCCAAGACTTTGTGGAGATGCACAGATTAATAGAAATTGGTTTCTCATTAAGAGAGGAAGCCAATAAGAAGCCTGAGCCATCAGCCAAACAATGTATAATTAATGAAATCCTCTGTGTGTTTATTTGGTGCTAAACAGCTGTGGGACTGGGTGGGACAGAAACTTCTGTTTACAATTCACGATAAAAATTTACTAGGATTGTTGGGTGAGTCAAATAATATACTTTAAAAATCTTTGATATGAAGGACTAATACATAACCTTGTTTAAAGTAAATACATTTTGTTCTGAGACAGGGTTTCTCTTTATAGCTATCCTGGAACTACCTCTGTGGTTCAGGCTGATCAAACTTACAAAGATCTGCCTCCCAAGTGTTGAGATTAAATACATGTGCCACCACAGACCAGTTAATGTAAATATTTTTATAATATTTCTTCTCCAGGCTCTGCATTAGCTGTAATATGTTATTATATATTGAATTGTTTAGTTGCTATCTGTTATGTTTCATATATTTCATTATTTAGATTATTTGTATATATTATATATGCATAAATATTCATATTTATAAACACATAATTTGAAATATAGATGCTTTAAAATTTAATTTTGTCTGTGCTAATTCTTCCTATTTGTCTTTCATTACAGTCAGGGTGCATTATTTGTATTTCCATCTGCATAATATTATAGAATGCTAATACATTGAGTATAAAGATGGTACCTATTTAATGTATCCCATTATAAATTTTCTCAGAGGACAGAGGTTTATGCAATTTGCTAGCAGTATTTTATTAATTATTTTGCTTTGTACTAATGGAATGCTATTTATATCAATGTCACACATAGGTTCCTTTTAAAAATACTGCCCCATTTACTAGCAATAAGAAAATAAAAAACATCTAAAATATCTAAAACTGGTCTTCATTTTATTTTTAACCAGTATCACTTCTACAGTGTATCACAGTTTAACCAAATGTTTTACAACTCAATGACTTTAAAACAGTTCAGCAGATTTAAATCTATATGAAATAAATTTGCAGTCAAAGTTATAAAACTCAACTAGTTTCTACATGAGCAGCATATATATACTGTAGATTATATTCTTGAAATCTGACAGAAGAATACAGAGAATTAACCAAACAACAAACCTATCAGATGTCCTAAAATACAATTTACAAAGGAATGATTTTCAAATTTGCCTCCTTATAATCTGTTTGGTTCATTTTCAACATCTGCTCGAAATTGTTTGGTAATTTCTAGACAGCGGAGGTTCCCAAGTTCAAGTCAAAACTGGGACATTCCTGTAGAGTTGCCATCAGCTGCAGAGCTCCATTCCCGGGGGTGCTTTTCTAGGTTTCCCTGCCCAAACAGTCAATATCACAACTCATATTTTTTATATTTACATCAAAGCTGCTATGAAATCCTCATGATTTTACTTCAAAAATATGCAAAGAAATGACTTCTAATCAATGGCCATGTTTTTACCACATTTTGATATACAGTATCTCTTTGAAGGATTCCATTTATGTTAATTAGACATTCAGTTTCAAACTATCTTTGGCTTGGTTTATTTTCTGTATAGAAGTCACAACTACACACTAGAAAACTTGTCAGAACTGTTCATGGTATGATGAGCTCCTTTATTAATTCACTTATAAAATAATTGCTTACCTAACAATTCCCTGAAGGCCCTATATGATCTGGATCCCTCAGAATCTTCATCCTCTCTCCTGTTTTCATCATTCCTAAAACCTTCCTCATTCTTCCTGAAGGACTAAGCATATTTCTACCTAAGATTTTTACATCAAATATTCTGTTTGATTGCACTTGTATGCTTACAGATATCCATGTGAGTGGCTCTCACAGCTTGCTATTGTCATCTTCTGACTTAGGCATATCAGACCCTCCCTCCTAGACTATTTTTTTACCCTGAATGCTGACATCTCCTTTTGGCTATGATTTTGTCCATAACATTTGTTGTAGCCAAATATACTATACACCTAACATGATTTATCCACCAGAATAAAATTCTGTAAGGGTAGAATTCCTTTTTCAATTTTATTATAATACTGCTTACAGAATGAACAATCAGTGCATAATAGTTTCACAAGTAATATTAACTTTACTGGGCAAATGGACCAATTCAGTTAGCAATATATTTATAACCTGTATGGCTTTACTTATATGTCATACATAATATAAATGAAGGCCAGGTATGATAGCCATGTGGTAAATAAAATAATAGACTTTAGAAACCGAGTTTCCTCGTCATTTGTCTTGGGATCTTATTCTTATGCCATGCTATTCTGTCTGCAGTTATCTCATATTATGTTCTGGTGGGAGAGAAAGGAGATAGCTGAGTTTTCTTAAGCTCACTCAATAATCTCATTTAGTGACCTAACCAAACACAATGGTTCATCCTTCTGTGTTCTTAATAAAGAGAGCTTATATCATTTGGTGAGGAAATAGAAATATCTGCATGTAGTACATGGAAAATAAGGAGATAAATGAGAACTTCAGTCCCTAGCAAAATGAGTAGAATAATTAATAAATAGAGTTAATGAATCAGGTTTACTTCTCTAGCTAACATTTAATACATTGCTCAATTTTTTTTCTCATTTAAAGTATAAGAAAGTATAGTATTGCATATTAAAATTTATGCAAATACTGTTATCTAATACAATCAACCATGTGACTATAGGGTAAATTGGATTATGAAACAAGGTTAGACTATTTACTTATAAATCAGTATTCCTTATAGAACAAAACAAGACCTACTTCACATCCCTATTAATACTGCACCTACCTTCAGGTCTCTTTCCCAGAATCATCAGTTTCAGCAAAAATTTCATAATGTATTTGTATATAACTTTGTATTTTGTCTGTCTTTGCCCTTAATTGGATGGCAAATTCAAGCCATTATCATACAAGAAGGCACAGTCTTTTAAAATGTAAGAATCTTGACTGCTAAAGGAATTAGGGCACAGATTTTACTAGGTATGGCAATGCACCAATACTAGTAATTTCCAATGGGATGTCAATGTTGACGTGAATGTGGTTTAACATAGTATTATCCAGCATTGTGGAGATGTACTTTCCGCTAAGTAAATGCATCTGCCAACATCCATGCCAAGTCACCTTAGTGTACAGAATCTATGCATTATTTACACACACATTTTCTTTGTGCAAGGGACAGACTTGTCAGCAGTCAGGCTTGGCCTCTACAGAGTGAAGGCAGTGAAGTGTAGGCTTGCCACAGCTCTCCATGAAGTTTCTCGAAAACCTGATTCAGTGTCACCCAAGAGCCCGTGAAACCTGAACAGTAAGAAGGATCACTGATAATGAAGTCCTGGCAGGCAGCCACCCACACTGCAGCAAAGCTCTGCTCACTTTAATGCAGCTCCACTGGGCTGGATACATGTGGAGGATGGATGGCAGCAGGATGCTGAAACAGCTGCTAGGTGTGAAGCTGAAGGAGGCTGAATGTGTGGGCAGCAGAAAGGAATGCGAATACTGGGGCATTGGCTAAAGAGCTACTGAAGATTGCTGAGGGGCATTCCCTTTCTGTGCTCTAGTGTATTAATGCAGTCTAAGAGCATCAGATCATCTATTACAGTCTATAACTTTCAAAACAACAACAAAAAAAGTTTTTCTATAAAAATTCCAGAAAGAAAAAATAAATTCCTTTCTTATAATACTTAACTGATTTGTTTTTATGTACACCACCTTAAACATCCACAGACAGGTGTCTAAATATTTTGATTCTCTTTCATCCGTAGAACTCATGGAACTCACATTTATGTTCTTCAGAACAAGTTTTTAACTTCTTTCTAAGATATATACCAGCATAAGAAAAGGCATGGCAACAGCTAATACAAGGCAAAGAAAGGAAATAGAAACTACAAAGGAAAAGAAATCCCTAACTACTTCCAGTAATTAAGTCTTCCAGCTAGGCTTTGTGCATGTGTGAATCATCATAAGTTATTCTTCAGTTGCTAGTAGTTCCTAATACTTTTGTTTGACAGCCTAAATACTACATTGGTAGAAATATACTTAAGAGAATTTAATGTTATGAAGAAATTTTGTGTCACTAAATGTTCATTATGCAATCATATGGCATCACAGATCACAAACTCATTTAACAATGGTCCAGAAGGGAATGAGCACAGTGCCATTCAAGGGACAATATAACCAAGAAACTATTCACATTTCACATCTGGTTGCAAGGGAAAAGTTAGTTCTCTCAATTATATTCCTAATAGATGAATTAAAGACACTTAAGGTTAGTCCTCATGACTACCAGTAGATTGATAGCACAAATTGATCTCAATGGTCTTTATGTAGATTTTTGTCCCATATGGTTCTGCTGGAATATATGTTTATTTTGCCTTACCGGCATTTTTCTTGAATTTTTATGGTTTCTGATTTTGTGTTTTTATTAATTTTGAACTGTGAGGATTTGTGCTGCTTGGTGGTTTTCCCTTGGTTTTGATTATCATGATTTTTTTTGTTTTTGCTTTTCTCGAGAGGGAGTGAGAGAGAGAGAGAGAGAGAGAGAGAGAGAGAAAGAGAAAGAGAAAGAGAAAGAGAAAGAATGGAAAAGGGTCCATTCTGACAGGAGGATCTGGCAGGAGTTGGGGAAAAAGAAACCCTTGTCAGAATACAAGTAATGAAGTTTTCTTATAACTCAAAAGAGAATGATCTCCACACTTGAAGCTGAATATTTATTGTGTCTTATATGAAGGTACATTAATTATGCTGCATCATATGTGTGTATAAAAGAGATGTACAATATGGTATCTGATGTGAAAAATAGAAAATTAAGAATCCTTAGTAGTTAAAATTGAAGTAATGACCCAGGTTATTACAGCATAAAACTTTCATAAATAAATAAAAACACTAATAATTTAATAAAGTTATAGTTGAATAATTCTTCCAGTAAGGAGACTACATAGATAGACACGCAGAGACAGAGAAGGACAGAAACATATAGACATGGAAGGAAACACAGAGAGAGACACACATGGAGCAATATAGACGAAGAAGAAAATTAATGAATGTTTCTAATCTGAATGTAATGTAAGTTAGTTTTATAACATTTTCCATAATCTCCATAATTATCCACCACCAACAATCTAGGTTGAGGTATGGGGTTTTATAGGATCTTCAAGTATATTATGAGACTAATATATTATCAGTGCCATTTGCTGTGATTTGATTGTTAACAGCCCTCAAAAGCCCATGGGTTCCAACTTGCTCTCCAGTTTGGTAAAACTGGCAGGTAATATTTTGTTTAATATGGGCCAAGGAGGCATCATTTAGATCATGTCATGGCTGAATGATAGTATCTTTTCCTTTACAACTGTGAAGTTTGAAGGCTTGTGTATTTGCTTCATGTCTCTCTCATAAATAAATGCTCCCTTAAAAGCTGAACAGTCAAGGAACAGAAGCTCTGAAAGAGTGAGACAGTCAACAACTATTTTTCCTTCTAAGTGATTATCTCAGGTATCCTATTGATAGAAATGCATCTAACATTGTTTTTGCTTTATCCTCAACATCAATTAAATGATAAGCCACAACTAACTTATTTTTAAAAATTATGATTGCATTTGAGATAAACTCACATGTTGCTAGTTGATGTATAGTTTAGGACAATTCTAGATAAGATACTTTTGAAACAAACATTACAGCTTTCTGTCTTTTATACAGCCATGATTTTTAAATATCATTTCTTCTACCTAGCACATCACCATTCACTCCACATGTATAGTGCTAATGCTGCCTCAGTCTGATGAGCTCTACTTCATCCTACCAACATTTCCTTCAGCCTCACAGGAGGGATGAAAACAAAGCACCCTACACATATTGTGTTGCATCTTCCTCACATCTATTTTTAATGTCTATGTTTATCCTTCCTCTACCTCTTTGGGCATAGAAGTTCTTTTTTTGTCTTAGTAGTCACTGGCAGGTCTTCTATTCAGGTGGCACCCAATACATAATTAGAAGAACAAAGAGATACGGTGTGTGTTATACCATGTGACTGTACACTAAGCCTATCTATAAAGGTAGGCATCCATTGTCTTATTCCTGTGCTACTAATGGATAATGTATTATGCCTCTGAACATCACAGATCATCTACTCTATTCATGTTTGTGCTTAACATACAGCTGAAAATACATGAAAGTCAAAAACACTATTATATACACTGGTAGAAAGCCAAATTTCATGGCATATGCCTGTAATATGAGCACTTGGGAAGAGGCTGAAGCCAGTGGGGTCAGTTGTTTGAGATGGGGATGAGGTATTTGAGAATGATCTCAAAAAGTTAACCAACTGATTATACACAAACGCACGCGCGTGTGCACGTGCACACAAACACAAACACACACACACACACACACACACACACACAAGTATCTGTAATTTCAAACACAAACAGGTGTGTGCATTCTAGTCACCATCTTTTAAGGTTGTTTGGATAAATTCTCTACCACTGTGAGCTTTAATTCTACCTCTAGTATACTAAGATAAATTATTTCCTACCTGGTGACTCTGAAAATAGAAAAGATCATATTGTAATGCCTTCAAAATCACATCATGAAGAATCAATTATTTCATTTCTCATCATGTTCCCTGCTAGGTATTTCCAGGTAAAAACACTATTGCAAATCTCTTGGTGTTAATATGGAATACTACTTTTCAGAGTTAACTGTTTGGCCTTGTACCCTCCCTTTCCTACTGGCTATTAGAGGTGTTACAACAGTTACACATTTTTTGATACATTGTTTATTTCTTCCTTTGGTCCTGAACTGTTAATGAAAATGGTGAAGTAAAGCATAAAATAATTTAATTTTCCAGGTGAACAGAATCAGGAAATCAAAAAAGTTTCCTCAGTTCTTAGTGAGGAATATGAGTCTGTAGACAGAGATGTGTTAAATGATTAGTTTTCAAGGAGCAGATTTACCAGGAATTGCATATACCCAGCAGGGTTCCTCTCTAGATATTCATTTGCCTTAAAGAGTAATTATCCTGCCTTGTTATGTTTGATGGGAATTTGCATCTACCTCTAGGAGGAACATACTATTTGGCTCTGTATATCCATGCACTGTAAAAGAACAAGCTCCAGAATGTTAACTCAAAATTCTTGTGCTTTCCATGAAGGCATGAATATGTGGACACTGAAAACTAGAGGCTACCTGCCACCTTCACCTGATCCTTTTAATAACAGAAGAGTAGGAGTACAACAAAGTTAAAGTAGTTATTTTTTTGTTTGTTTGTTTCACAAGGAAAACAACACATCTTTAAAAAGCAAATGACTTGAATAGAGGAAGTAATTTCCCAGGTCACTCACATAAGAACTAATCAGAAGGTGTTGGATACCATTCAAAAGTATACAGATTTTTTATTTCAATTACCACTCTTACCATTTGACTCACAACACCTCAGAAAGAGATAGCTAAGCAGATCTTTTCAAACAGAGAGGCAATATCTAAGTGGAACAGATTTTCCCTGACTCAGTAGACCAGTGATGAGGTCACAACTTAATCTTGAACAGAAACAGTAGAGACTTTGCATCCTTTTTCTATAGATGGATCTTCACACTTTTCACATCTTGGATACTGCAGAGAATTAGAATCGGAACTAAAAATGCAGTGAAAAGTGGAAAGGGAAGATTACATGGATCCTGAGCAGACAAAGCAACAAGAAGTTAAAAAAAAAATTGGGGATGTGATTATCATCCCCATGAAAGTCTCCTGGTTTCTTGGTCCAGCTTTGGAGCGGGTAGATTCCCTATGTCAGGCAGAAGAATGACAATTTCAGACAATTTTCAAGAATCTCAACCAGTCTTCTAACTTCTAACCATATATGCCCTGATGAGTTCACTAAATAATAGAATATCTTCTCACTCATTCTAAATATTCTGTTATTGGAAACATGATGGATACATTAAACAACGTATGCTGATGAATATAATTGGGCCTAGCGGAGGTCAACTTTTAGATAGCTTCCTCAGTATAGACTTAAAACATGATGGTTGAGTTGTGAAAAATTAACAGAAAAAAGTGTTGCAGGAAGCATGCTTAAAGATACTGAGGCTACAAGTCATTTGTATTTAGTGTATGGTAAGGAAAAGTACATTTATGAAGATGCATGAGTCTACTCCCACAAAGTCTATAACATAATGATACGGTGATTAAATATTTCATCATAGCAGAAGATAAACATGAAAGTTGCAAAGCTATCAATATGCTTGTGATGGTTAGTGTTAATTATCAATGAATACACACACCTTTAAATTCCAAAGAAATCCCTTTGATTCATATTTTGTTGAAATATATGCAGTCAGTTTTAATAAATTATGGCCTCATGTTTTAATACTGTTTCACAGTTCTCCCTCTTATGTCGTGCTATGTCACTCTACCAAGTGAAGAGGAAGAGGCAAGATAGAGAATAGTTGAAATGGCTCTTCATTTGGCTACCTTTGTGCTATAATCCTCTCCTCTCTAACTCTTAATGCTTTCCATGCTACACTACTGTTGGGCAGCCTGTGGATGGCAAGCACAATCTTGGTGACATTTTCCTGCAAGGTATGTTGTTTTGGGTTGCCTTGCTCTGACACCCCCTGGGGGAGGGGGTGAGAAGTTGAAGCCACACAGGAACTGGGAGTCAGTTTGCAGCACAGCATGCTGCAGACTCCTTTAATAAGGAAGTTAGGCCTGTCTTTAACCCCCCTCCTAATGACCTGTTGGCTCAGGTAGCTGACTCTACTGCATGAGCTTTCCCCATTGGCGTCTCTGGGTCAGGTGTCTCTCTCTGTCAATGTCTCTGGGTCTTGAGGCAGACTTTGTGGCTTGGCTCACGAGGAGGAAGTGCCTGCCTCCCATGAGCATGCTCATGTGGACTGGACTGGCCCCTGGGGCAGGACGATTGAAGCTTGGGTAGCCTGGCTGCAGTTTATCCTTTTTTGTTTGTTTGTTTGTTTGTTTTTTTCTTTTGCGGCTTAGCAGGATTCTAAATTCTAGCTTCAGACTTGTTGTCCCTGCCTCAGGAGCATCCAGTATGATGGACAGTACCTGTCATAGTTTGGCGTGCGTCACAGGTTCTTACTGGTCATTAACTACTGACCATCAAAGGATGATATCTCTGAGAAGCATACCCAGGTGGGAAGAATGCCTGTCAAACTATGCTTCAGGAATTTCTGTGAGCCAGGCCCAGGAGAACTCGCAAGGAGGACCACATTCTGGGTGGCAAAGTGACAGTAGAACCTAGAGTATGGAATTATACTGTGGGAAACTCTTAATAGGAATGATTGATATTAAGACAATCCCCCAATCAAAGCATAGGAAAAGGGGATCATTCCTGAGCGACCTCATGCCTTCTGGCAAGAAAGGGCACACACGATCACAGATCAGGCTGCTACATGCTTTCAGGAGAAATTCAGTGGACCAATACCATAGCCACATCTCCAAAATATTTCAGATTGGCAGTCTTATCCTTAAGACACCTGGTAACCAATATTGGTTTTAATGCCCTCACCGGAGGCTCCTTACAGTGAGAGGGTAAGTTCCCCTATTCTTTTCATGACAGGAGATCTAGACAAGAATAAAGACTAAAACTGACAAAGACAGACTAGAACAAAAACAGGAAGTGCATCAGACCTAAGTGTAGTAGATGTTCCTACTTAATGCACCAGAGGTACCAGACAGACACAAAGAAAAGACAAAAAAGTAGGAGGGTCCCCATGCTCACCTTCTGAGGACCAAGGATATGAAACACTCAGGGGCCAACTCACCAAATAAGTCACTAAAGAGGGATGCTGAAACTCACCACAAGAGTGGAGTCTTAAAGGGTGCAGATAGAAAGGTGAAAGTGTACCAGCACAGGATTTATCAATGCACCACCACCAACAAAAGGCAAAAAGGCAAAGATCAGGGCCCAAGCCAAAAAAAAAAAAAAAAAAAAAAAAAAAAGCTGTGTGGATGGATGGGATAAAACAAAACAAATAACAACCACAAAACTACACTCTGATTCAAGCCTTGCTGAAACCCATGCCAGCATGGGGTCCAGTAGCCTCACTTCTAGGCATCTAGGCATCAGATGTTGCTGGTTATCCTACTCAGACATCCCTTGGGGGAAGTGGTAAGAGGATGTAGCACCAATGACTCAGGCACTGGGAGTGTCTGAGCAGGGTAACCCACTACAGTATGTGAACATTTCTAGAGGCCTACTGCCTATAGTACAGATCTAGAGTTCTGATTCCTAGTTTAATTCTCACCTCCCTCCACCCCTAAGTGCCAAAGCCTCAGTGTATAGGCACCAGGCGAGCCAGGTGGCCATCATTCTAAGTGTTTTGATTTCTCCATGCTAAGAAAACTAAGGAAGGGGGATTGACATCTAGAGACTAAATTCTCCCTAAAGTAGCCCTATCTGTAATATCTTGCAACCCTCTATCATTTGTGAGGAGTGTTCCATGAATATTCCAATATATATACCCATGTATATTTGGCCACTGAAGCCCTTTGGGATTTTCTTATCTTATTAATTATAGTTATTCTAGAGGGTTTAACAGTGGTATTGCCAATGCTCTTATGGATCTGACCTAGGTCCTCTGTAATCTGTTATGGTTGTGTAGTTTCATATCTTGTGCAACTTCGAACAGAGCAGGGCTGGGCTATCTTTGGCTCTCTTGCCTGCTTTTAGGACCCTTTTTCTCTTACTGGATTGCCTAGTCCAGCCTAAGGGATGTGTATTGTTTTATTATCACTTTATATGTCATGTTTGGTTGATATCCCTAGAAGGCCTGCCCTTTTCTGAAGAGAAAGAAGTGGATCTGCAGGAGACAGGCGGTGGGGAGGGAGGTACTGGGAAGAGAAACTACATTAGGAATGCAGTATATGAAAGAAGATTAAAACAAACAATAACAAATAAACACAAACAAAGGAGGAAGACTGGCCAGGCAGAGTTGAGACAATCTAGTAGTGTGGCAACGGGTTGCAGAGGAGTCTGAGCATAGTCAATCAGCAAACAAAGTGAATCAAAGCCATAAGTCTGTTCTGAGCTCCATGAAGAAGCAATAATTAATTTTTAAGCATAGTTATTCACTTACATTTGGTGAGTGCTGTGTGATTATCAAAAAGCTGTATAAAGATTTGAATAAGGTAAAATCTGGCACATATAGAAAATAGAAAAAATGAAAATAATGCTAGTTTTTGTTTCCTTCCTGTTATCACCCACATTCATTACATATTGAAGGTAAAATTAGGTTTGACATTTAGTAAAGATGTCTTTTATAAAGTTTTTTTAAAATGGAGTCAAAATTAAGATTAAAAAGGACCAACAGAAAATTCAAAACACAGCACGCATCTCATGAGGACAAGAAAATGAGCCTGCAATTAGATAAAACTGCATCCTTTCAAAGACATGCATTATTAAATATTCAAGATTATGTGCATTAGGCAGGACATAAACTCATAGTCACACCTTCTGCTGGGCCTCTGACAGTAACCATTAGAGAGAGACATTAAGTGAAACTTTGAAAAGACAAGACAATTCAAGAAATGGGCCAATTTGAACAACTCAAAGGCACTACTTTAGTGGCACATTTATGGAACAAAAGACAAAAGAGAATCAGAAAGAAAAAATCATTTAGAGACTAAGTGGCCACTGCCCATTGATTGAGAGTCATACTTTAAATTATCTTGACAGCTGCAGAAAAGAATATGGTTTTCTCAGAAGAAGGTTCTTAAATTTTGTTTTCAAATGTATATAAAAAGAAAAGGATACCAAAACCAACCTAAAAATTAACTGCAGATAATATGCCATGCTGTGGAACTAGAGCCAGATAAAGAACATTTAAAAACTGGATATAGAACAAGGCTCACAGAACTCTATGTAATCATTTTGTCGCTCCCTTAGATACCATTTCTCCTGCTGGAAATAATTCTGGTGTACATTCAACTTAAGGATAATCTTTTTTCTTTTAAATCTCAAGATTATGTAGATTCATGGCAACTTATTTTTTCTTTACCAATGTCATTTATTTTATATTATGCTTATCCCAAACTCTTGGTTTAGGCTGTTAAGAAAATGCAATGTCACTATTGTTTACTCCCCATTTTTTAAATTCTAAAGCCACAAGTGTTCCCTACCAAACTGGAGTGTACTCTGTAAAATACATTAAAGACACGTGAGCAGAATGAAACCCAGTTTGCTTTTTGTCTCTCAGTCCTGTGATCTGGAGCATTGTTATGCATGCTGCAGCTTGCTTTATTTTTGGAATGTTCGAAGATCTCACGTTGTGTATTCACACCACAATTGTACACAAGGAAACCTCGAAAATCAATGAGAGTATCTGGGCAATTAGAATGAAAGGCAGACTATCATCAGAATTATTGGAATATCAGAAAACACGTCTTAATGATTAGGTGCTTGAGTGCAGAGAGCAATGTAGCTGAGAATTAATTCTGAACCTTGTACTTTTTAATGGACTTTTTCCTTTATAATTTAAATTAAATTTTAGTTATTAAAATACTAACAAATCATGTGAATATGAAATTAGATAATTTCTTTTTTCTCTTTTCTTACTTTGTTTTTGTTATTTGAAATAAATTTTAAAATTAAATATGTCTAGATCTTATTCTTCCCATCCCCAGAGTCCTTCCACATGCCCTCTTTCTCCCGGCCTACTCAACTCTAAGTTCTATCTCAAATAAAAATGAAAAAAATTAAATATCAAATATCAGGTCAGGGAATCCAATGTGGTTTCCAAAGCCAATGCACACATCATCTTGAAATGCTTGATAACTGGCCAACACTCACTTAGAGTTACAAGTTTTATTTTTATTTAAACTGCCTTCACAACATGCTTATTGATCTAATGTACCTCATTAGAAATATCGGAATCTGTTAATTAAGAAATATTTCTGGTTGTTTTTTCTTTTCCATCTATCACTTCCAGATTTATGTCATTCTCAGCACCTCCTCATTAATAGCCTTTCTCCAGAGTCTTGACAAATTATTGTTCTTCTCTTCTCGGGAAGTGCTCACATTCACAACATGGCACAATCATGATATTCTTGACTACAGTGAGTTCACAAATTGATGTTATTTTATGATGCTTTAGAAATCAGGAACTTTTACAAAGATGCATGAATGGAAATTCTTATTTAAATGGGGTGTAAGTCAGCATTCATAATAATGGAATTTGGAAATAAATAGCTTATGTTTTCTTTGTCTTTTTTTTTTTTTCACTAATCAAGATAATTAACTTCTTCAGATATATTTTGGGTATTGTTTGGGAAATAAGCCTCCACAAAAGTGTTCTTTTTTGAGGTCATCTTGAAATATCATAGTAAATTAACACAGGAATAATCTTAATTTTCATTACTATTACAAATAATAAACATAAATTGCAGTTTGTGCAATTTTTCTAGATGTTGGTGGTTTCAAATTATTAACACACTTAACAGCTAGGATTAGGTTTTTACTTAATTACCTGAGTTCCTCTTCTTTGTCTTTAACAAATCATTCTTTATTGTTGCCACTGGGTGAGTTAGTGAATAATCATTCCTTTTGTTTTACGAGTCTTTATTGTATTGTACAGACTCATGTAGTCATCATTCTGTGACCTGTCCCAAGCTTGCCTTAAAATGAATCTATTCTATTTTGCAAGTAGATAAGAATTTATAGCTTGCTTATGCAAAAGTTCTATTTTTAAGAAGTTAACATTATCATAAGCCTAAGTAGATGAAGTAATGGTAAAGAAAACTGCATAACAAATATGGAATTTAATAATGGCCTTCCAACAGCTTGCCTTTAAAATTGTTAGGAATTCATTAAACAATGCTTGAGCAGCACTGACAATTAAATTACTCTCATATGAGGTACCTAGTCATATTATGAATATTGCATACTACAAAGCTCACATTTCTAAAGGGATGTAGACAACAAATTGAATTTCAGATAATTAGCACAAGACTTCAATTCTGTCTCCAGAAACCTCCCACTCTATTTTCAAGAAAAAATGATTGGGATGTAAATGTTTAAAGGGTGTACCCATTAAAAATACTAAAGAAAGGAAAGTTTAGAGTTTCTGGCTGCATTAAAGGGGTTTTCCAACACTGTAGATTAATGAAAGGTAATGACAATGACTAGCCTTATAGAGTAGTAAATATTGTTTTTAAGAATTAAACATTTTAAAACCAAAAATCTGTAAGGAGCCACTTTTTTATTTTCCCCTAGATGTTTAAGCAATTGCTAAACATCATGCTGATATATGCTGCAACTCAGATTGAATCTCACAGAATAAAGAATCATAATATCCATGGAACAAAATTGTTTCTTAAAAACATTGTCCATTTATATACCTTCTTTCTTTCATTATTTTAGAAAACTGATTTAAATATAAAGAAAAACTGTATTTTTATTTTTTTAGAAAATAAAATGTAAATTTATTTATTAAATACTGTAAATCCCTAGGTCAGATTTTTCTATATATAATTACCTCTATGATTTAAGTATTAATACACATTTATATTATATGAGGAATTTGGATCCTTATCCATCTTGTTTATAATAATTAAATCAGTTATATTCATATTTAAAGCATAAATGCCACTTTTGGTCATTGTTTATAAATCTTCTAAGCTATTCTTTGTCTAAGTGGTATAGTGGTATAGTAAATTTTGACTTTCCAAAGGTTGAATGTGCAGTTCCCCAAAGTTTAGTGAATTACATTTATGTTTTTGATGGTGTTTCCATGGACAGTTATTGGCTCTGGTCTAATGAATGGATCATTGGATGGTTTGGAGAATACCCTCCTGAAGATAGATGTTCCCAAGGCAGTGCTTCTCAAAGTTCTAAGTATTCTATTAGACACTGTCCTCTCACAGATTTTCTGCAGTGTCTCAAGTAATAGCCTTTATAAAATTGTGTTTTCAAATATTGTATATATTTGTTTTTGTTGCTAGGTGGAAATTTATTCGATCAAGTGTTTATTGCTGTTGATAATCAAACTGGAAAAGTATTTCTTTCCAGTCAGGGTAACAGTCTGCTGGATTTCAGCAGCTACAACTCAAAGACTGAACAGGAATGCATCTCTGGAGGTGCTGTATTTGATTTCCTCTCCAGCATATGAAAACTAGATATGTTCTCAAACCTTCCCTTTTCCCTCCAAAATTATGATGGCATGAGTAAATAGATGATAAATAAACATGATGTAATAGGTCAATACATTAGAACATTATGTTTTTCTTTCTATTAAAAGACCAAAGCTGCCATCATTTAGATGCCCTAACAGGTAAGGGCACCAGAGGGCCAAGTCTGGAAAACTAAGTTTGATTCCTTGAACCTGTGCAAATGCATGGATGGGAGGAGAAATTCCATGAAGAGGTCTTTGACCTTCAAAAGAAAGCAATGGGCACCTGGGTACCTTTACTTACTTGGGAGCTTTCCTTTGGACACCTCCAAGGGAGCTCTCTTTACGATACGAATAAATGATTTAACTAATTCTGTCATTAACTTTTTAAAAGTACAGTAAATTCTTCCAACCACAGCCAAGTGGCTGGAACTGGAGTTCTTCTCAACTGGATTGCCCATTTACATATCCACTATGAATCCCTAGCTTTTTTAAGTGTCTGCATAGATCTACTGTATCCTGAATTCACTCTCTGAACAGGAGGAGTGGGGTTTGTTGATGGTGATGTGGTGCATGCTTTTAATCCCAGCATTTGGGAAGCCAAGGCAAGTCCTCAAGATATAGTTCCAGGGGATAGACTCCAAAGCTACACAGAGAAACACTGTCCCGAAAAACAAAACAAACAAACAAACAAACACTAAACACAAAAAGAGGAGTGGGAGTGGGAAGCAGAGCTTAGAACTGAAGAGTAGGGGCAAAAAGGAAGTTTGTTCAAGGAACTGAAAAAGACCAGCATCTGGAAGGAATCGACATCTTTTCATTTTCTGTGGAAACAAAAATAGAAATCCTTTTCCCCAGTAACTTGTCCTTCAACTTAAATTTTGGAGTCAAAGCATTTATTTTAATTTAATTTATTATTTTACAAGTCCATCCCAGTTCCCTCTCCCTCCCTCCCTCCCTCCCTACCCCCCAGTCCTCCCTCCCTCCTTCCCTCCCTTTTCCCTCTCTGCCCTCTCACATGCACTCTAACACCCTCCCCTCCCATCCCCCCCAATTCCATATGTAGGGGAATGCCATCCAGTTGGGGTCATGTAGATCTGACAGGTCATGTGAAGTAGACTAATGTGGTTTGATCACGCCAGACCGCCCGAAACAGAGTACAAGCTGATCCTACATTCAAAACAGCTGGACAAAACAGCCCTACAGACTACAGCCAGGATATCTGAATCTTCTTCGAATCCCTCATGACAGCGCCCCTTACCAGCAGGAAGTAGTTTGGAAAGAACGACTCCCAAATTCCCAAATATTGTGTATAAATGTTTTTTTTTCATTTAATTGGACTTTGTTATATAAAATTAAATAAAAAAGAAGAAAAAAAACAAAAAAAGAAAAGAAAAGAAAAAAAAAGAAAGAAAGAAAGAAAAAGACCAGCATCTTACTGCTGAGGAAGAGAGTAGGTGGTTTTAGTGCAGCCTTCTATGGATCTTGAACCCAAATCCTATAAACTTGTTTTGATAAAGAACATTGGATTATAGACAATCCTTACCTTTCATAGAATTCCTTGGTTTTAAATGAGTAAAGGATGTAAAAATGTGGAAATATTTGCATTTGTAAATATCTAAAAGTAATTTGATTAATCCACCCACAACTCATTTAGGCCAGTGTAAACACCAGTATTGTTTTCAGGCTCTTGTTTTATTGTGGCTCTAGGGACAGACACAACTTTCAGCAGTCTGTGGAGTTCCCTTTCTCCTAAGAGACCTGTATTCAGACAGAAACGAATCCAGCCTCAAGGAAAAATCAATTTCAGATACTGTCAATATGAAATAAAACTGAATTTATTAAAAGCAGATTGAAAGATACTCCAAGAAAAGAAAACATTCTTGGTGGCTGGAGTGGGCTTCTCAAGGGAAAGTCACAATTATGAGTCTTTACAATGGTCATGAAGGCTCTCTGTTTATATCTATAAAGACTAGCCTCCTATCCCCAGCTTTAAACATTGCTCCAAGATGAAGTTTACAACACGGTTAAAAATAAAATTTATTTTCTTCTATAAAAAAAATTGTGAGGTGGATTTATGAGGATCATGGCTTAGATTAAGAGTGAGAAGGGAGCCCTAAAAACCTGAAGGTTAGCCATCAACTTTGGCTTTAAGTAAACATGACTTACTACTACCTTTGAAATGATGTCTTTAGAAAAATGCATTGTTCTATGAACAATTTTGCCCTCATACCTCATGCCAGACATTTCTTGACTGACAACAGTTCAGATATAATTGGTTCATCATGCTTTCTCTCTTATATCCATTTAATTGCTTGCCTCCTAGTCTTCTATTCTCTCATTTGAATGAATCAAACACTAGGGAATGGAGCACAGAACAATGGCTGTTCTGGTGCTGGTAAACCTTTACTGGCAAGGGAAGAACAGAGTACAACCAAGAGAAAAGAGAAGGAAACCCTAGACAATGAAGGTAGTATTTCAGTGATGACTGGAATGAGATGTCCAGGAAGGATAGGTCTAAAGTTTTATTTGAACTTACATTTTAAATTTCAAGCAAAGAAATATTGGAACAAACTTTTCCTTGTAGAATCAAATGTATATAGGTACAGTGAGTAGTGGTTACAAGATCTTGGTTTGTTTTTTTCTTATTTATTTATGTATTTTTTTAGTTTTTTTAATTTCATATATCGATCCCAGTCCCCTCTCCCTCCATCCCTCCCTCTCTCACTCCTTCCCATGCCCCCTGAACACCCCCCATCTCATCTTCCCCACTCCACAGGAAGGGTGATGCCTTTATGGAGGGGTGAATGAACTCTGTCAAGTCTGACAAAGGTCTGATCTCCAAAATATACAAAGAACTCAAGAAACTAGTCACCAAAACACCAAATAACTCTATTAAAAAATGGGGTACAGAACTGAAGAGAGAATTCTCAGTAGAGGAAATCAAAAAAGCTGAAAGACACTTCAGAAAGTGTACAACATCCTCAGCATCAAGGAAATGTATATCAAAACAACTCTGAGATACCATCTTACTCCTGTCAGAATGGATCTTGCTTTTCTTTTAATCTCTTAAATTGTCTGTGCTTTCCATTTCTGTCTTATTGGAAAAATCTTGCCTGGACATTCTGCATCTTTGTATGGTGGCTTCTTCCCAACATCCTTCAAAAGGCCCTGGCCAACTGCTGTCATCAAACATGGAATTAATTTTAAATTTTTTTATGTATGACAGAAAAGAATGAAATGTAATTTCACAATGAAAGTAGCTTCAGCATTTGCAATATAAATTAATGTAGACCATCACATCAGCAAACTATAACAGTAAAATCCCAACATTATATCAACAGACACAAGAAAGAACTTTGACAAAATCCAACTGCTATTTATTATATATTAAAAACAACCTCAGCAAACTATGACTCAAGTTGAATTTCAATTTGCTAATTAGTATTTACGAATGTATGACCGATAACATCAGGTGTTATGCTTGAGCTTTTATGTTAACAAAAGAAGGATAAACTTCCTCCTCCTTCTATTATTTGGAGTGTGTATGATTGTTGTGCTTGTCTGTGAGTGCCATGTAAGTACTGGGAATAATACCAGGTCTTCAGAAACATTAAGGAAAGCTGTTAGCATTTATCCATCTCCCCAGTTCAGAAGATTTCTTACTATCAACAATTCCTTTTCAGTATAAATAATAATAAAGTAAACAAAAATATATAGAATGAAAAGTTAAGAAATAAGGCTGTGGTTGTGGCATGTTCCTCTAGATTGTATTTCTAAATATAAAAAGAACTCTTAAAGCTCAAGAAGAAACATAATTAAAAACTAATCTAAAAATCTCAACAGGTACTTCACCAAAGAAAATGAAAGGTAACTATGATGGACAAATAAGGACGGGTAAAAAGATAGGCTGATAGATGTTTATTCAGGGGGAAATCGCTTATAACAGAGAGAGATGACCACCAGCAGGTTCCTGTCCCAAGGATACCTCAGGATGCAATCTGTCTCAGACCAGCAAGCAAGAGAATCTCTCAGATCCCTGACCACAGACCTAGTTCTTCCAGGTCATTTCCACACCTGTCCTCACTCCCAGTGGGTTTGGTCAGTGAAACAGGTGTGGGTAGAGTGAATATTGATGGGAGATATTTCTGTTATTGGTTAATGAATAAAGCCCTGTTGGCCAAAAGGAAAGAACGATAGGCAGGACTAGACGACAAGGAGGATACTGGGAGGTGTAGTAGAGAGATTCAAGATGTGGGGACTTGAGAGAGCAAGGTCCAGACTCTCTCTCCAGTAAGATATGACCACATGGAAACACTTAGCTTGATACAAATAGGTAAATATTTAAGACAGAGCTAGCCAATAAGAAACACTAGTAATAGGCCAACAACTTTCCAGGCTGGTGGGAAAACTGCTAATAACAGAATATCTCACTACAAGTAGAATATTAACGTATCAAAATATGTAGCATATGATATGTCTTCATGGGAATATAAATTACAAAATCTATTGGAATAACTAATGTCTAGAGTTCAGCATGAAACAGAAACTTTCAGAATTATTTTGTGGTGAAATATAAAATGTTCCTCTACATGCCAGAGTTTGAGAGTTGAGAGTTTGGAAGGGGGATATATATATATATATATATATATATATATATATATATATATATATATAGTTTAGCACCAGATCCTTAGCACTTAGATCCTTGTAATCTACATCATAAAATTAAAAGCTTATATTCGCATCAAATGTTTGTGAGAGCCTTGTTCATCACAGCCAAAGCTTGAAAAATATCAATATGTCAACAGGGAAATGGATAAATATCTGTTGTTGCATCCAAACCTACATTGTTATTCAATACAAAACAAATGTCAATGATAGCACTTAAAAAGTTCTGGAGTAAATTTAAGTGTATATAAAAAAATAAAAGAGGTGAATAACAGTGCTAAATAATATGTAATTCTAACATACCTTTTGCTTTGAAAAATAAGACTATGGAGGAGATACTATTTGTTTGTCAAGGTATAGAAGCAAGTAGAATTAACTAAGCAGAATATGAGAAGTTTATTTTAGGGATAGCATTTGTGTGACATTTTAATGATACATAACATCTTAGGTGGAAACATAAGGCAAACTCTGCACTTCAGGTGATTATGAAAATCAATGTAGTTTACTCAGCTATAATAGGTGTGCAATAGCACTCTCATAAGAGATGCTTATGATAGAAAAGGCTATGTTGGAAAAGGGACATGGAATGGATGAGATATAACTGCATATATTCCTTTGTGGTAACCAAATGATAACTTCCAAAGAGAAAATTCAAAATTAAAATAACACCCCCCCAAAAAAAACCAACAAAAAAGAATAAAATGTTACTTTTATTAGATCTTATATGAACATCTTCCAGGATCTATACTTATCAATACTAATCTCATTACCTTAGATTATCAACCAGTAAAATCTGAGATATATTTTAATTACTGATTCCTTTCTGACATCTTCCACAATAGAGGCAATTTATTTGGGCTTCAACACATGAGAATTTTGAATAAGTGAATAAAATGTTCTTTCAATATTTAGTGGTACTATGTCAATAATCATAGTATGGGATCAGAATAATGCATAATTCTGTGACTTATTTTACTTACATTACAGTCCTTTTGATAAATATAAATATATAATAAACATATCATAAAAACAAAATAATAAATGTATTTTCCTCATTTTTTATTCTATTTTCATCATTAAGAACTCATCTTTTCTTGTTAGTAACATTAGTTTGGGGAGTCTGAACTGAACTGCCTGCCACATGGAGACGATACCACATTCAAATCAAATCAACAAAATACTATCTCTGTGCTTTACCATCATAATTTAAGGCTGAGTCGTTGCCTGATAAATTATTTTTGTCCTTTGTCATTTTACTACCTGAGCAGTTATATGTCATTCATACCTTCCCATTGTAGTTTTGTAACTACCATGGGAGTAGCAAATCTTCAGTAAATATATGACTCTATTAAACGTATATTTCAGAAAAATTCAAAGTGTTAGAAAATCAGAAGAATGAAATTTAAACGAGCAAACAGACTTACTGACAACTCTTAACTGAGTTTTTTGTTGTATGGTTTAGAAATACTCATGTACAATGACGTTATTTCTCAAAGTTATAAGCAGTTAAGGGTGGTCTAGGATTGGAATGTAGCTTATTCATCTACACATTCACTGAACCAATTTTTTTCAGGATAATACTCTAGACATTGTCCTAAATGCATAGTGAGTCCTGACTACTCTGAAGAATGATACATTTGGTGGGAATGGTTGACAAAACTTAGTGACAATTACATTGTAGGAGAAATGACATGATCTTCTAATAAAAGTAGCATGCAATGTCCAATAATGACACAGAGTCTACACACTTTAGGCATTTATGTGGGGTAATAAAGGCACTGCAAAGGTTGTAGAATGAAAGGTTAATAGCTATAATATAAAAAGGCATGTGAAGAAAGGTTGAAAAATTACACTCTGGCCTTGTAGGAGCTACTGTGTTTGACCAGGGCATATGAACTTGAAAGCAGGGGAGACTCGTTAATGTTCTTAAAGCAGGAAAGCACTATAGCAACTCAGCAATACAGTAGTATTTTCTCTGCTTAGAACATTGTTTGCATTTGCTTGCTAGCTTTCAGTATTAGATTAGAACAGGAAAAGCCTGCAATTGATCAGTCATTCAAATGCTTTTGTGGGTACCCTTGATGGAAAGTTGGAAATACCAAGTAGACTAAAGTACTATGGTAAACAATAGGTCCACAAGTAAGGCCAAAAGAATGACAGGCATACTAAAATGAATGAATGCACTTTCTTCCTGGTGGATGAGAAACATCAAGGTCACTTTATGCAATACTGCTGAGTTTTGCAAGCTCAATCCTGCCAGTGATTCATTACATGGGTGTGGTCAAAATCACCCATGAACCAGGGAAAGATGAAGCTTCAGTAGATAGGAGATTTCTGATTAAGTCATCATTTAAATACACATATTAATTAAAATAATTAAATATTATTTTATGCTATAATAATCCCTCATGGGCATAAAATAAAATGGATATTATTTAATAAATGTGATTTCTAATAATTTTGTGATGAGAGATATTTTACATAACAATAGTCCAAAGATTTTTGAACTATTGAACTTTTGTTGTAAGATTTATACAAGAAGCATGACTAAATATTAAAATGTAATTCAATTAATCCTACTTTTTAAGAAATTTGACTTGAGGAATATTGGTTACTGGTTTGATGCTATTTGTAGCTTTAGAAAAAGTCATAAACAAGTTTTTGTTTCAGTCATTTTAGGGTTTTGTTTTACTTTTATCTTGTTGGAAACATAACATGAAGAACTATTATAAACTAAAAAGATCTATGCTAAATTGTTATATTCTTTTATAGAATAAATATATCTTCAATTTGAAATTCACATTTAGCATATATATCCTGGGCTAGTATTTGTTGTTACTGTCAATTCATTTGGTCTGATAGCCAGTTTTGATCTGTAGACAAAAAATGTACAAGTCTTACAATATTTTATTTGTTTGAACTTCATCTACCATTATTTCTCAATGACTGTCTTTTAAAATTCTTTAAAATTTGGATACTGTTCAGCTGAAAAGAAAATTTACATCATTAACTTTTCAAGCAAATTCATGAGACTAGAAAAGATCATATTGAGTAACCTACCCCAGGCCCAGAAATTTAAGAATCACAAGTTCTGTCTTATCAGGTTCCTAATTCCAACTCTTTGGAAAAACTAAAGGGACTCTAATTATGGAGGTGGCGTGAGATAAACAGAAGAGAAAGGAGAGTAGAGGGCAAAATAATGGTAACAAAGTCTTAAAAAGTCCTAAGGAATCATCCTATTAACTATCTACCTGAAGCAAACTATGTGTGCATATTAATGCATGTACTTACATGTATAAATGTAGGTCTATGAATAAATCTGCATATATAGTTTAACTTAAATTTTCTTATCTGGACTGACAAAGGTACCACTAACAGTGAAAAATTATGTAATGCTATTTAAAACATGAGGCATTAGATTCCACTTTTGAGTTTACATCAGAATTTTCTAAGAGAATCATCCAACATTACATTCTTATGCTACTACTCTTGCTTATACCCCACTGGTAATTCCCCATTGCTGAAGACACCATAAGATTCAAACACAGGATCTAGTGGTTCTTTAGATCATATTTATAATTTTTCTTATATTATATATCGATCCCAGTTCCCTGTCCCTCCCTCCCCCCATGTCCCTTGATCCCCTTCCCATATAGAGGTTCTCGAGGTTTAATTGATATGAAAGCCTCCTCCCTGAGGACTAACTTTCATGATACCAGAAATCAAAGAAATAGAAACAGCCCTATTCAGATATGATGTCTGTGACTCAAAACAATGACCAGAATGGCAACATAACCCCAAGGACACTATAGTGGTATGTGTACTTTGTTGGTAACCAAAAGCTCCCTAATTGAATTTAAGACCGGCTTAACAAGTGGGAAATCATTCTTTCTGTTGAAAACTTAGCAAATTATCCAGAATGTATTAAGTCACAGATCTCAGAGGAGAAACAATAACTGCCACTTTCAGAAACTGGTACAATTCCTAACCTCACTCAAATTACCCATCCTTATATAAACAGATACATGCAATCTTATCTCCAACAAGAAAATTTCTCATTGCAATAGATAGACATCACAACAAAATGACAAGCAATCAAGACACAAAATTATAGTGCCCAGTCCCCATGGATACTTCCACAACACATCTCCTGCACCCAAGACTTGGGGATGATTCCAGTAGAGGGATTAGAGCAATTATAAGAGACAGAGAATCAGGGAGTTTGCTGTGAGATTGTGTCTCTTATTAACGTTAGAACCTGCAGCCATTAAATATTCACCAGCATGTTTGATTAATCATGAGATGAACAAGAACAACAGAAGCATAAATGTTTAAGTGAACAAAGCCCAAGAGTCCTTAAACCTATACAAGAAATTACAAGCAACTAAAGGAATGTTGAAAGTTGGAGAAATGATATTACCCAGAGAAGAGCTTAGTAGTCTGTATTCTAATATCAAATAAAAGATTAGACATGAAAATAAACAAACGAATACTATTATGCACACTGAGTAAGCTGTATTTGTCTTTCACAAGATAGGCATATATGCTTGCATGCATACAACAACAATAATTTTTTTTTAAAGCCATGAATCTGAAAGAAAAGGGTCTATGGGGAATTTGGGAGAAAAGAAAGAGAAGAAATGATATAATTACATTATAATATAAAGGAAATAAAATGAAGAAAAATTTAAATCCTTTGATTATAGTACATTGTGATAGTAGTTAGAATACACATTTTCAAAACTGTGAATGCACAGTTTACCTTAACAGATTATGATATCTCTGAACTCCTAATTTTGTATGACTTGATGAAAGATAGAATTAATTTCATTAATTTTGAACTCTTTTTTTTTCAGAAATGTTCAATTAAATTCATGTGAAGAATCTACCCTAACTCAAAGATGTGTCTCTTTAAAAGTAACTTCTAGACCATGCTCATGATGAGTTACTCACTAGCTTCAGGGCACATATAGTTATCTAGGAAGAGGAAGAATAGCTAGAATCCAGATGCAGAGGGAGAGAATAAGAACAGTTGCAGAAACACATAGAGACAGCTGACCTGAATAAGGAGGAGCTAAGGGGTCCCCAGACTGATAGCTGGGAATACAGCATGGGACTGACTCAGGCCCGCCTGAATATGGGTCTCAGCCAGAAGGAAGAGCAGTCTAAGGGACCTCAGACAGTGGAAGTAGAATGTATTCCTGGTGCACAAGAGGGCCTTGCAGACTCATCCCCCATGGGGGGATACTTCCTTAACCTAGAGACAGGAGAGAAGTCCTAGTCCCTATTTCAAATGACTTGACAGATTTACATGACCCCACCTGGATGGCTTTGCCCTACATGTGGAATTGGGGTGGCATGGGAGAAGAGGAGGGTGGTCATGGTGCATGTGAGGGGGCAGAAAGGGTAGGATGGAGAGAGAGGGAGAGGGAACTTGGATCAACATGTAAAATAAAAAATAATAATAAAAAAAAGAAATATCCAAAGAATTTACTAACTCCATCAGTCTCTACCAATTATATTAATATAGCCCTGAGTCTATTTCTCTACTACAGAAGAGTTGCCTGACTCCATGTTTCTCTTCTAGAGAACAGTGTCTTTATCCATGGTACTTCTTTGCCTAACTTCCTATGTACTTGCCCTCTGATTAGAATAGGATCCTTGGAGGCTTCAGGACTGTGCATAACTAATGCAAAAAAAAAATGAAAAGAAAAAATAAATATAACAATCCTGAAATGTATTGTTCACTTTAGAAATGAAAACCTGGCATAGTATTTCTAGAATGTACATAATACATCACTTGTTGGATTTATGAATAATTAAAGTTGTTTTGATAATATATCTTTTATGAATGAACTAATTCACTTTTATCCTCAAAATCTTTAATTATTACGTATGTTTTCCCTACTTTGTTCCATTTACTTATTCTTTCCTGCTCAGAAATTATTTTCATTTTCTAGCCTAAACAGTCCAATTCAAGAAACTTAAATGTGCTGTAATCCCCCATGGGGGATTATCCAACTCTATCACATCATTTGGGGGTGGACATAGGCCCTCCCCTTATATCTAGGCTGAGAAAGTATTCCTCCATAGGGTCATTCATTCATTCCTCACCTACTTGACCTTGCCTTGCCAGCACATCCATTCCTTCACTGGCATTGTAGTCTACTACTTTAGAAATCTAACATATACAGAAGACCAGCAGAGAAATCTAGGCTCATGGGTCTGAACAACTACTAGATTCTTGGATTTTTCAACATAACAAGCCATTCTTTTGTTAGTTGTACTGGAGCCTGGAAGTCATTCCAATAAACCACAAACACACACACACATATTCTATATAAGTTCTGTGCCTCTACAAAACCCTGACTAATACAGTGAGCTTGGCTAGATCTCCTGAGGCTTAATATTATCTACATTAAAAATTATACTTTCATAACTTGGCAGTTTCTCATGATTATTGTCATTCTTTTCATGATATGAAAACAAAATGAGTACATAATAAGAAAAACGATGTCTTAAAGGAAAAAGAAAAAAATTATGTATTCCAAGTACTATGTCTCTTTAACTTTTCTTGGGAATATGTTACCTTGGTCAATTTTCCAAGAAGGTGCGTCAATCCTGATCAATAATGCCTAACAACAGAGAATGAAACACAAGAAGCAAGACAGAACTTTAGAAGAAATAGCTGAATCCTCTAAAGTGCTATACTTGAATACAAATCCAGAGTGAGTGAAAGTGTAACTAAACTCCTTTATCAAGACTAATCCACTGGGCACAATGAATAATCATAGAATACTTCATTCAACAACAGAAGAATACACGTTATTCTCAAGCCTATATAGAACATTTGTTAATATAAATAATATTCTCAGCCCTAACATAACGAATCACTGAGAAAAAGAAAATAAATGTTATATAGCATATTTTTCATGTTATAGTGAAATTAATGTAGAGATCACTTAGAAATGAATGAAAAGTCATTGAACACTTTATGAATAAAAGGTATGTTGGCTATTAACTTGCTGGTAATGAAACAATATTCCATTGTGTCTTATCACACAAGTATGCTCGTATGATAATTATTACCTGGAATCTATGATTCTTTAGTCTGTGCTGTTTTGATGCAGTAAGGAAAAGCACCAATTTTGTTTTTAAAATTTTGCATTATAATATATGATAGAAAACTCATTGCTTCAGCAATGTGAACAGTCTCTATTACAGCTACCTTTATTCTCCATATTCTTCCACAAGCCAAGCTGTTTTCTGCTCATTGGAATACTATTTTGGTAGTGAGATTGTTTTCTCTTCACTTCAGAATGAAATGAAAAATATTTTACTGTCCTTCTCTTGAGGCCATATTGAAAAATATAATTCAAGGACATGACAAATAAAAACAAGGACTAATATCCTTCCAGGGTTCTCTGATCCTTCACAATTTTACTTTTAAGAGTGAACATAGCTTTAAAAGTTCATCCTGTTGTGTTTCTAGTTTGAATGGCTGAACTACATAACTGTTATTTTATGAACCACACAGGAAAGAGCTGTGGTTTAAATTAGATTTTTAATCAAGAAAATAATTCATGTTACTCATCATGAATTAAACCCCTAGCATTTTAAAGTATAATCCTCTCCACTTTGTAATGGTTATGGTACATATCTTCACAGATTAAAATCTAACCACTGACAAGAACCCTTTTGCTTTGATATTTTCAAAGGATTGGACTGTTGTCTCTAAACTAGTGTCATGTTAAAAAAGACCTTCTTAGTCATTTGTATACTTGACATATTTTTTAAATAAATATTATTAAATGTACTGTATGCTGTTACATTAAACAAAGAGTGAGGTTTAGAGTCAAAGCAATAAGAATTAAACAGTGCTTTCTTTCATTCATGTCTCATTCAGCTTAAACATCTTGCATTTCACATGGAATTTAAATTATTTAATGTTTTCTTCTGAGAATGTATTTCCAATAGCATTCAGATTCAACGAGAAAGACTAAATCTGTAAGATAAGCCAACTGGGAAGGTACAATGCAGCAACAGTAATTATTTACCTTTTGTATTCTAAAATCATTATATAATTGTATATTTTCCTAACCCTTCTCTTATCCCACCAATAATTCATATGCCTCACCCATTTGCTTAGAATTTCTCATTCAGAGACTTTCACATGCAATATTAGGTGGATTTGTTCACATGTAATCTTAGATGATATAAAATTGATTCTATAACATACATTACCTGAAATAGTCTCCAGGAAATAAAATTGTCAATTCTTTTAAAATTTAAAAATACTAAAATACTACCTTTTTTTTTTTTACCAATGTATCTTATCCTTTTAGTTGTGATCAAAACGATTTTTCTAAAATTCTGTTTTGTATAAAAGTAATATTTCTTTAGTTCTTTGAAAAAAAAAAAAATATATATATATATATATATATATATATATATATATAACTTATTCATATTCATCCCCTTCCTAAAAATCCTTCCATATCCTTTCCTTCTCTCCAGTCACATTGCTATTTTCTGTCTCTCTGTCTTTCTTATTACTTGCTTTTCTCTCTCACTGAGTCTGATTCTGTTAGACAGCAATTCATAGGTATGGCACCTGCCTTGGAAGGTATTCTATATACTATATACATTATTTTAAAACTGACTTTCTATATACCTGCAAGAATCAAATGTCATGAGCTCCTGAGCTTAGAATGGGACTTTGTGGCTACCTTCTCTTACCCATGATGAGATTTTTTTTTTCTGACTTGAGCTTACCCAGGTCTTATGCAGTCTGTCAAATCACTATCAGTACTTATATGTGATAGGGGATGTCCTTCTGTATGTATGTTTCTCTTATTGGTTGATGAATGAAACTCTGTTTGGACAATAGAGGCAGGAAGATAGAAGGGGCTAGGAGACTAGGAGAATTCAGGGATAGGTAGGAAGAGAGAAAGACTGTGACGAGAGGCTCTGTAGAGACCAGGAAGATAAGACATTCCAGGCATCCTCTGGTAAGATAAGGTCATGTAGCAATACATAGATTAGTAGTTATGGGTTAATAATTAAGCAGATCTAGAAAGCTAGCCAAAAACGAGGCCTAGGCATCGGCCAACAGTTTTAAAACTAATATAGCATCTGTGTGATTATTTGAGGCTGGAGTGACTGTGGAACCTGGCAAGACAAGAAACCTCCAGTTATATATATGTATCTTCTTGTTGTGTCTCTTCAATAAAGCAAGCTTCCGAGCTTGCTATACAACACATTGTTTGAAACACAGGAAAAAAAACACAAAACAAAAACAAAAACATAAGATAAAGTTTAGATAATGATCTATGTCACAGTGGAAATCAATTTTTAAGTAGGATGATAGACTAGCTTAGTATCAGTAATTAGTTTGAATAAAATTTTCAGTTTAATGCCCTCTAACAGCTTTAGAAAAATGTCCCCAGCTAATAAATGAGACAGAAGGAAGAATGTCACTCAAATTGTACCATACTATTGTTATTATAGAGTATGTTATAACAAAATGAAGACAAACTGATGGGTACGATATCGCCTTCAGTAGGAACGATGGCAATGACAGTACAAAATAGCTATGTATGTTCATTCTCAGAATTCTAGTACCCAATAACTTAAGAAATACAGAATATCAGAGCAAGTACTGCATTTTTATTATGTTCACACATAAACTAAAATGGCCAATTTTGCATAACAAGGCACTGTAGCAGACATGGCTATTTATTTGCAAGTAAGAAAGATCATACCATGATATCCTACTTTAGATTATTTTAATAATAAGATAATGCCTTTTTGGTTCATTGAGAATGTATACACAGCTTTCAAAATAAATTAATGGGGAGTGTTGTAAATTGCAGCAGATAGTTCATACGTCCATTTCCTCAATTTTATATGATTTTCTTTTTCATATGCTGATTTAATAACTTTGTATTTTCCATTTTATCCATGGAACCCAATGGTATGTAGAAATGCTGAGCGGCTTCTTTAATAATCTTTGACGTTGCATGAGACCCCAAAATTTATAGTTATGTACCCTACTTTTACATTAATAATTTTCCTTATGCAGCTTTAATAAATCATCATGAGGTAGAAATGATGGTGTCAGATATACAGGAAATCACTCACTGAAATTATTCTTCCCCTATTTCACTGTGTTCAGGGCAATGATGCTAATAATGAGCATGTCCAAGTCTCAGTTTTATTTCTGCTGTTTCTTCCTTGGTGCAATAATCCTATCTCTTTACTTATAATGATCCAGAATCTGCTTACTGTTCTGTTTTTATAGCCTCTGACCTAAGCTAATTAGTTTTCTTTGCTACCATAGCACTACAATAACTATTATTTCAACCATTTCCCTTTAGAGTGATGCCAGGATAATGAGAAGTCCCCTGAATTGTATTTGAGCAGTGTAACTTGATAAAAATGTGAAACTCTGATTAGGAAGTCAAATCTATATTATGCATGGGATGCAATACATCTCATGTGTCTCTCATCTTAAAGCCACTCAGATCTTCATAGGACAACATATTCAACCTCGAAAATGATATTTTGATGAGAGCAGACATTTCAGAGAGTCTAAATTTAAAGTTGGAAGATTATCTCTAGGGTTGATCTATTGGAATTACTTATGTGAGCCATAGTAATTCAAGTAATTCATGTGTAGTGAAACCCTTCTAATGAATTCCAAAGCACTGAGGAGTGAGTGAGATTGGTGGCTGACTGTGGTGCTGACTTGATCTTCTTCCTTATCATCCTTGACTTTTAAAGCCTGCTCTTTTAAAAATGTGTTTCCGAAATTCATGTGCCCATGAGCATTAATTAATTGATTCATTAATTTTGATAGACTGATGAAGGTCCTTCAGTGGCAATTTCAAGATACCAAAAACCTGAGTATGAACACACAAAAATAAAAGAAAGGACTTAGTGAAATGTCACTGTGAATATACCTGGCAGAACAGTGACTCAGTAAGTTCTTGAATTCAAAGGTTGGCAGAAAGGAAAACCTTTCCTCTTTGGCCTATGTTATAGGTTTCAAAAGTATGTAAAATGTTTGTTAGCCTTTAGCAATTGAGTTGAAAGTAAAAGGGGCATATATATTTTAAAGCTACCAAGCTTAAGTTCACAGTAAGGAAGAAATTAACTTTTAAAGATAAAATCGTCTTCTCTCTTTAGTCTTCCCCTCTATGCTCCTTTTTTTTCTCCTGTCTACTTCTCTCCCTCTTCACATTTATACTCAGATTAAACAGAATCTAAGCAAACAGGGATGATATTTCTGTCATTATTATAATCCCCAATTTCTGTTGCATGTTTCTTATTTCATGTAGTTTTATGAGTCTATTATTCTCATAACTAATAATATTCAAGGTATCATTTTATATGGTTATAGGAATAATACTAAACAAATGTTTCTGCATTGGTGTATTTTCATTGATACCACAAATGTGCACAAGGCAATTTCAAAGAGAGAAAGTTTTGTTTTGTGTTGTGGTTGTAGATATTTCATCCCACAGATGTTTGGCTCACTGCTTTTCGGTGATTGGAAAGCAAAGGTGTCATTGTGGAAGTACATGTGAAATACACCTGTTACCTTCTTCTTGAAAGACCTCAGAAAATGAGAGACAGGAAAGGGCCAAGGTCACTAGTCCACCCAAAGCACGTAATCCCAATGACATACTCATGCCAGAATGGCTAAAATTGGAAACACCAATGACAACTTATGCTGGAGAGGATGTGGAGAAAGGGGAAGACTCCTACACTGCTGGAGGGAGTGTAAACTTTTACAGACATTTTGGAGATCAGTTTGGCGGTTCCTCAGGAAAATGGGAATTAGTTTACCACAGGAACCGGAAATCCCATTCCTAGTCATATACCCAAATGATCCACATCCATACAACAAAGACATCTGTTCAACTATGTTAATAGCAGCATTATTTGTAATAGAATGAACCTGGAAGCAACCTAGATGCCCCTCAACTGAAGAATGGATAAAGAAGATATGGCAGATTTACACAATGGAATACTACTCAGTGGGGGGGTGACAAAAACAAACAAACAAAAAAACAAAACAAAGCAAAACAAAACCAAAAAACAATGGAATCTTGAAATTCACAGGCAAGTGGATGGAACTTGAAGAAACCATCCTGAATGAGCTAACCCAGTCACAAAAAGAAGAGGAACATGGTATGTACTCACTCATATATGGATTTTAGACAGAGCAAAGGATCACCAGCCTATAATTCACACCACCAGAGAAACTAGGATACAAGGAGGAATCTAAAAGATTCATACAAGGTCCCTCACAGAAAGAGAAAGGAACAAGATCTTCTGAGCATATTGGGAGTTGGGGGGGGGCAGTGAGTGGAGAGAGAGCAGGAGAAAAGAAGCAGAGGAAAGCAAAGCACTTGGGACTAGGAAGATTGAAAAGGGAAGGAATAGTAAAAGAAAGAGAAAGACACACACACAGAGAGAGAGACCATAAAAGAGCTAGCCATTATAGATTTGAAGAGAAAACTGACTCTAGAGAAATGCCCAGAGACCCACAAGACAGATCCCAACTGACAATTTGAGCAACAATGAAAGGCTACCATAAATACCCTTCCCTGATAATGAGATTGATGACTAATTTATCTACCATCATAGAGCCCTCATCTAGTAGCTGATGTAAACAGAAGCAGAAACCCATAGGTAAACATTGAGCTGTACTGTAATCCAGATGCAGAGAGGGGGGACACGACCAGGCTACAGTAACCCACAAGACAGCTGACCTGAACAAGGAGGAGCTAATGAGCCCCCAGACTGATAGCTGGGAATTCAGCATGGGACTGACTCAGACCCCCTGAATATTGATCTCACTTAGAAGGCTTGGGCAGTCTAAGGGACCTCTGGTGCACAAAAGGGCTTTGTGAGCACATTCCCCAAGGAGGGATACTTCCTTAACCTAGAGGCAGGAGAGAAGGCCTAGTCCTTACTCCAAATGACTTGACAGATTTTGTTGACCCCTCCTGGATGGCATCTCCCTCCCTGTGTAGTGTGGGGGGCAAATGGGATGGGAGGTTTGTCATGGGACATGGGAGGGTGGGAGAGTGGGAAAGAGGGAGGGGAGGGAGGGCAGGGAGGGACAAGAAAAAAGAATTGAGGGGGATTGAGGGAAAAACATTTTCTTTTCTAATCAAAAGTAAAGCTCATGTGCTTAATGTAGCATTTAAAAAATCCTATTGAATATGTGTTAAGTGTTACTCTTGGAGTTTTGTGTCAATTTAAATAAACCATTACATAAAGAAAAAAATGAGATACAATTTTTAAAAAAATTGCCAAATTTTAGAAACTAACCCACGAAATATGCTTCTGGAAAACAAACAAACGGTGTGCTCAACACATTGGTCCTAGAGTTTCCAAATCTGCCATATACTTTAGAGTGCTTACAGTGTTGACTATAGACTAGACTACCTCAGAATCATTCCCTATCCAATGCTCAAGAACTTCCCAGAAACATTGCTGGCACATGAATAAAACATGTATATTTCTGTCTTTAGAGTAGGGTATTAGATGAAAGCATTATAGTTAAGATCCACTTTTGACTTGCAAAGGAATACAGAAAAAAATATTTAAATAGTTACATTTTTCTGGATGGAGAGAATTTTGTTTATGTAATATCAGATTTCCAACCAATAATTATTTTTATGATGACCTTTCTCATATTACAGAGTACTCTGTGTGCTTTAGAATCACTGGTCTCTACCCTACATCCTGTATTTGTTACTTGCTGTATGAGAATTTAGGACAGGATGAAAAGAAACTGTTTTTCAGATGAGCACCTTGGGTGAATGTGTTACTGAGCTTGATCTGAAATACAAACATGTGAGAAACATTTTTCTAGGTAAGTTTTGTGTAATAACATTGAGAGAGCTTTGAATTACTTGGTGAAGGGTATTAACCTAATGTATGCATCATTAGAATACAGTTATCCTGTAAACATCTTAGAGTGTGCTTGCATACACTAACCTGTCACTGGTGATAGAATATTCTGAATCGCTGTCTAAAGAAAGTCTGTCCAAAATAGTATTGCATAGTCCTTTATCATATTTAATTTAGTTTAACTCAGAACCAAACACATTTCCTAAGAGAAAACATTCAAAGGCCATACAAATGCATGAACACATACAATATACGCACTCACACAATCTGAAAAAATAACTAACTTAACAGCACTGCTTACTACTTATGCTTTAAGCTAGATTATAGTGAAACATGACCCCTGCATATTCCACGTGAATGCTGATGTTTGGGTCTACATTGTTTTCATGTCACTCTGTCAGTCTTATTCTTTGTTCATTTGCAAACTTATCATAACAGAGTAGTGACCACTCTGAAAGTTGCTCTTAAAGACTTATTATATTGTTCTTGATCCCCCTAGCCCCCAGCTGTTCGTAACTCACTGGTATGTCATAGAAAACTGTGGAAGAAAGATCTTTCAATAGCTGACCACAGTCGGGGGAAATCAAGTATCATTGTCTTCTACATCATACTGCAAGATGCTAACAATCAAATTAAGTAAGCACATTTAAACCCTATCCACTCTCCATTTTCCTACTTGGTCCACATTTATGCTTTTTATCTATTGTACCATTCCTACTTGCAAAACACATCTTTGCTCTCCTTTCATCCAGTCACTTCTCTGACTATAGTCTAATTGCCTGATCTTTTGATTAGGAATTGATATTTTCATACTGTAACCATCCATAGAATGTGTTAACAATAGCATCTCTTACAACCTTCAGATGTATTTTAATTTGGAGGCGAAGCAATTCTTCATTTCATTTTTATGTTTCCAAAGGCATAGTCTGTTTTCTTTTAGCATCCAAACACATTAAATGCTCAACTGTGTTTGTTGACATGACAGAGCAGGCTACATGATCAAGAAGGCTACATGAGAACAATCGTTTATGAACAGGTGCTTACTTTCCTCATTGTTACTGTAAAGGGATTTCCCTTTTTTGTACAAAGAGGAATCTTTATCAGTCTTGAAACTCAACACTTCAAATCTAAAAAGATGCCAGTCAAGAGTTTGAGATTATCATTTGATGTTGATCCATGTACAAAGGTAAGGAAAACACAATGAATATCCAAGAAATTTAAATATGTCTTTGTGATGTGTTGATATTCTGACTAAGCAAGTAAATCTGCATTTGTATTAATTATTCTTTCTAGAGTGTAGAGATAGTTAAGAGTATGTCACACTTCTTACAAGTCTATAAATGTAATGAGGAATTAACAATGTGCTATGAGGATTTATGACAAGGGTGAAAAGTGGGGAAGAAAGGACATGCTAAGTTTTAAGTGCCCTTGAATCTATTGTTAGAACTAATGTATTAAATTTTCTTAGTCTATTATCGGTCATAAAAATGAGTGAAAGACAGAAGTTCAGAGGAGCCCAGCCAAGTATTGCAAAGGAATCTGAAAAAAAAATTGTTAAAAATTTCTAAAGAAGATAAAAAGATTAGAAAATGTCCCTTCTAATATTAGAGATTAACATTTTGAGGTTTTTAAATTACTCTAACAAATATTCTGCCACATTATACAAATTCTGAAGACAGCATGAAAATCAATAGAGATAAAAGTAGACTATGTTCCCTCAGAAAATTCCATGTTACTTGATCTCCCCACTCAATTCATATTAGGATGCTACAAAATTCCTGGATAACAATATTTAACTACTGATGTTTCACAACACTAGAAACACTAATTATATTAAGAATTAAATTAATTTTTATTCTTACTTTTAGATTTCTTAACCATGTTAACAAATTTGTGTTCATTTTTCTGATGAGTCCCCACCAAAGGCACAGAGAAAATGTTTATAGTTAATTTCCTTGGCTTGATCAATTATATTATGCAATCATGAAGCCAAATAAATAGATTTTAATAAATCTCCCTAAACCTCAAAGGAATGAAGAACAAAGCAGAAATATTGATCTTGTTATTATCTATTAGCCTCAATATTGCACATATTTAGATTCTTTATAGCGAAGTACATTCTATTAACTTGCAAGAAATGTTGTAAAACTTCAAAAATTTAGAAACAAAAACAAAAGAAAATACAAGATGTCTTTGCCAATAATCAGGAAGGAAGTTGGAACTTTCATGCATATTTCCCCTAAATTTGCTTCATAATATGCATAAGCTCACATGACATTCTGGTAAAATGATTTCCCCAAGAAAATGCCATGAATTTCAGGAAGTATATGATTTTGCAATTACTAAGGAAATTATTCATTCTCTTGCATAAAAAAATAAATAGTTGCACTAAATACTTGTAAACTGTCAGAATATGACATATGACTGCTTCCAGCAACAGCAGCATATGCATTCAGCTCATTCAACTTAATAATACATTTTCAATAACACATAAATTAGGCCATAAATTTGGGTGGAAACCTAGAAATAACTCTCTTCATTTTCTCACCTCCTCTATGTACATATTCCTTTCCCTCTATATCTCTCTAGCTAATTTCTCTTTGTATGTCTTTATCTTGCTCCTTTACAATAAGTATTAGTCATCTCTTGAGATCACCATATTTTGAACATATAAAATAGAATAAGAGCCAAATATTATTGTGCTCCAAGCAAAATAAATACTTCCCCCCAAGAGGGTAATGATCAATAATGCTTAGGAATGCTTATTCCTTTTGTCATTTATAATTCTTCTATATGTCTTGTCTCATATTATCTTCACAAACTTCTTTGAGGATCGATGATATTGTGTTGAATATTTACCAGCCTGTCCCTGGAAGACACATGATTGATTGATTCACATATGAGGTAGTGGTAAGCACAATATTTAGAGACTAGTTTTATTGACCAGCTCTGTATTCTTTTACAGAACAAATAACTGAATAATCTGTCTGCTCAGTCATGCCAGGTCCATGGCTTTTCCTATTTGTGGTTTGAAATTCCCTTTTCACCTCTGTGCTATGCAAAAATGTAACTCCTAAAAAGTCCATTTCAGACTTAGGTTCAAAGATGAAGGCATGATCTTCATGTTCAGGGTCTGAACTGGACCTTATAATAAATACAGAGATGCTAGCAGAACACAGAAGAACTGACAACCAGCACTGAGAAGAAAAAAATTATGTGACGGTGGGAGGAGAAAATGCTAGAAATAAACATCTTTTCCCCTTTAAATAGCAAGGCAAGATAGAATAAAATATATCCAGATCTTATAACTGTGATAGTATGCATTTTAATTTTTTTGAGATGATAGCTACATAATTTCTTGCTTCCTATTCCTCCCTCCCAAATCTCCGTCATATGCCCCCTTTCTTGATTTTAAATATATGACCACTTTGTTCATAAATTATTATTATAGGCACATGTAATATAATATATATATACACATATATATGTATATATATATTAAATACAAGCTGCTAAGTCTGTAGTTTTACTTGTATTTATGTTTTCAGGGCTGACCACTTGATTTTGAAAACATAGTTGGTATGGTCCTCCTTAGAGGAAACTGTTTCTTCCACTCTCAGCCACCCATAATCTAGTTCTCTGTGGGCAGCTTAATTGTCACAGGCTATGCCTTGTCTAATGTAGCATGTTTATTGCTGTTGTCCTTGTTCAGCTCATGTTTAGATAGTCATATTGGTAAGAGTTTAAGAGGGTAGCGTCTGACATTACTACAATCTCTTTGCTCCCTTGCTTGTACTGTGTCCTTACCCATAGGTGCACAAGTGTTTCATGGATGTATTCACTGGGACTAAGTTTCATAGCTCCAAACTTTAATTGGATGTGGTTTTGTGTGATGGCTCCCATCTGTTGTGTGGAAAAGTTTCTTTGATGAAGGCTAACAACTATACTTATAGGTGAATAAAAGGATATATGGTGAGGGTTGCTGAGAATTTTTTAAGTTGGGACTGAAACATAAATATTCATAAGTAGAAATGAACATTTTCTGGAATGAATCCTGATATAGGCATTACTTTAATTGAAGCTTTAAAATTGTCTTAACGTAAGCTTATTTTGGGTGAGTACTGAGAATGCATTTGTATTTATGTGCAAAGAAAATATGTGGAACAATATAAGACACAATATTTACTTATATTGGACACAGTGCAGTTAATTAGCATTGGCAGTGGAATTTTATAAATATAAATCTCAATCCCAATTCTATCAGTCGAAACCTATATGTTCTAAACAGCTAAGTGTCAGCTTTCCATCTGGTACAATGATGAATTAGTTGTAATAGTTCCATGAAGTTAGACATGTGGATACTTGCTAAGTATTCTTTGTTTAAAGATCCAGCTCTTCTCTCCATCCCTGGAGGACACCATCAGTAAATATGCTTTTCTTCTATATTCCAGTTAGGTTCAAAGAACTGGAGGCATCCGTTGGAGAAGGAGACAGTATTAGTAATGGGTGTAGAGCTTTGTTATTCCATTCTTGTTCCTGATGGCTTGGCAGGGACTATGCTTCCATACAGGCAGAGCTTGGTGTCCTGTCAAGTACTATCTACCTTGCTACAAGCCCGTGTTTAATATTCATCAGCTCTAATCCCTTTCTATTCCCTTGTATTTCATTTCATTCCTAGGGATGTAAGCTTTCCTGATGTAATATTTTCCAGTATTCTGTCCTTGTTGGATCTCCTTAAAATGGCTTACAACTTTGTAAATCATGTTTTTACTAAACCATCTTCAAGGGTCTATTTTCAATGTACCATCTGTTCTCTGACTGGGACACTGATCAAGCAATTATTATTATGATCACCACTATAATTATTAAAGGATCTCATTGAGTTCCATGCCAAGTGTGGTTATGAAAGGGGTTCATAGCAACTGCCTTGAGAGTCTGTGAGCCATCAAGTAGCACAAGCAGATGGAGAACTGTCAATCTTATGAGTAATTATCTAACGTGTCAGACATTACAAGGGGTCTAAAAAATTTTATAATTATTGAGAAATGTAACCATTTATGTTTAATGAAATATCATAAAGGATATCTCAAATATCAACTGCCCATTTAGTTCTATACATAATTATAAATGTGAAAATTAAAGTCAAAGAGCTTATCTATTATTCACATTCAATATCCAAAAGAAATATATTATGATAACTTTTTTGGAGTTGCAAGGAAAGGGGGATTGAGAAAAAGGGAATTCCCTGCCAGCAAGGCAGCTGTGAATCAGCTTTGGCCATGCTTATCTTGATCTTGCCAGGGCTCCTTACTTTAGCATTGTATTCACTGAGCAGGGAAGAAGTCTGGATAAGTAGCAATAAGTAAATCCATCAGCAGCTGGAAGGAATAATAAAAGATACTGAGTTTTAGACACTGAGTATTGAATGAAGAAATTTGGTACTAGGTGTGAACTCTTTGAATTATTTCCATTCTAATGGAAATATATGGATATTAAGATGTATCAACCACATCTGCTCAACAGTTTAGGCAGTCTGAGTTTAAGTAGCTGATGATCTGATTTTATTTGTCAGTGGTTTGCTCTGAAGCAGCTTAACACATTTCAAAGAAAATCAGCTGATTTCTTTTACAAGGCTACAGAAAAATAAATTAAGATGAGGAGTCTTGTTCTCAAACAAGATGAGAAAGCAAATATTCCTTTTCCAGATGTTTGTTGTCACTGGGGTTTTGCATGTTCCAGTGAGCCAAGCCAAACCCTTCTCTTCTTCCTCATTTGTTTGACCCAGGCATCAGAATTGACTGCTGCTGGTTTACTGTGGCTACCACAAAGGACCCATAGATTGTTTGACAATCAATCCTGTCTTGAAATGTCTATTAAAGTTCACCGAAAGAACTGGAATATCAAAGAATCTGTGACAAATGGTTCTTTCCAAGTCAACTGTCAAATACTCCAAATAAGGTAACATAGTTTAACTTATAGAAATTAATAAAACAACTTAAAATGTTCAAAAATCAGTAAGTTCTATTATCTGTTTATCTCACAACTCAATAGTACACCAAAACTTTGTATCCCTATCAAACTGTAACATAGTACCCTCTGGCAAATTTAATTTAATCTAGTAGGTTTCAAATATATAAGGAGTACACACAAATATCCTGATTTATACAATTAAAGTATTTTCATTTCTATTTCATTGTGCTATGATACATCTGTAGTTTTGAAAATAAATTTCAATTGTTTTTCTCCCCTCTTCCTCCCTATTTTTTCCTAGCTACTAATAGCTGAAATATTATTATTGTATTTTTTTGGTGGAAACATATGAAAGAAAAGTCTTTTTCTAATTCTCATATTAATATAATGTAAAACAATGGAACAATGTACACAACATTCTGTCCTCCAATTTTTTCAGGATGTATACTCTCTTTAAAAAAGGCTGTAACTTTGTTTTTTATAACACCAGTAGCACAGACACTGAGATCATCAAATAGTAAATTGGACTTCCTGAAACTGAGAAGAATCTAAAAGGAAAAGGACACAGTCAACAAGACAGAATGGCAGCCCACAAACTGGGAAAAGATCTTCACCAACCCCACACCTGATTTGCAAAATATACAAAGAACTGAAGAAGCTAGTTACTAAAACACCAAATACCCAATTCAAAAGTGGAGTACAGAACTAAATAGAGTGTTTTCAGTTGAGTAATCTAAAATGGCTGAAAGACACTGAAGGAAGTACTCAATATCCTTAGCCATCAGAGAAATGCAAATCAAAACAACTCTGAGATACAATCTTTACTCTTGTCAGAATGGCTAAAATCAAAAACATCAGAGACAGTTTATGCTGGAGAGGATGTGGAGCAAGGGGTACACCACTCCACTGCTGGAGCGAGTGCAAACTTTTACAGCCACTTTGGAAATCAGTGTGGAAGCTTCTCTGGAAAATGGGAATCAGTCCAGCAATTCCACTCTTAGGCATATACCCAAATATTCAATTTCATACAACAAGGACATCTGGTCAACTATGTTCATAGCAGCATTACTTGTAATAGCTAGAACCTGGAAGCAACCTAAATGTCCCTCAACTGAAGACAGATGGGGAAAAATGTGGTACATTTACACAATGGAGTACTACTCAGCAGAAAAAAATGGAATCTTGAAATTCACAGGCAACTGGATGGACCTAGAAGAAACCATCCTGAGTGAGGTAACCCAGTCACAAAAAGAAAAACACAGTTTATACTCACTCATATATGTTTTTTAGACATAGAGCAATCTACAATCTACACACACCACCAGAAAAGCTAGGCAACATTGAAAAACCTAAGAGAGAGACATACATGGTCCCCTGGAGAAGGGGAAAGGGACAAGATTTCCCAAGAAAATTAGGAGCATGATGGGCTGGTAGAGGGAGTTAGGAGGAAGTGGAGGGAGAGGTGCACATGAGGGAGCAGGGAGATTGAGTCATAGAAAGGACAGAGGAGAGCAAGAAAAGAGATATCATAATAGAGGGAGCCATTATAAGTTTTAAGTGAAATCTGGCACTTGGGAAGTGGATAGAGATTTACCAGGATGACCCCAACTAACAATCTAAACAATATTGGAGATGCTTCCTTAAATGCCTTTTTTCTATAAAGAGATTGATGATTACCTTATATGTCATCCTAGAGCCTTCATCTAGTAGCCAATGGAAGCAGAAGCAGACACCCACAGCTAAGCATTCAGCTGAACTCCTGGAATCCAGTTGCAGAGAGGGAGGAGTGATGAGCAAGGGTGGTCATTACAAGGCTGGAGAAACCAACAGAAACCGCTCTCCTGAATAAGTTAGAGCTCATGGACCCCAGTCTGATAGCTGAGAAACCAGCATAGAACCTACACAGATTCCCTGAATGTGGTGTTAGTTGGAAGGAGTGGGCAGTCTATGGGACCTTTGGTAGTGGATCAGTTTATTTATCCCTAGTATAGGAATGGACTTTGGGAGCCCATTCCATATAGAGGGATACTTCCTCAACCTAGACACATTGGGGAGGGCTGAGGTCCTCCTCTAAATGATGTAACAGACTTTGAGAACTCCCTATGGAAATCCTCATCCTCCCTGGGAAGCAGAAAGGGGATGAGATGGAGGTTGTTGGGGGGGGGGAACAGAGGAGGACTGGAAAATGTGGAAACTGGGATTGGCATATAAAGCAAGCTTGTTTTCTATTTAAATAAATAAAAAAAAAGCAGAAAGACTTTAAGGTTTAAGGACTAAGAAGTCTCTTTATCAAAGTAAGCTGCCTTTGAAATCAGCATATCTATAGTATTTTTTTCAACAACGGCAAAATAAAGAAAAACAAATGCTATTAGACATTGTAGGCTCTACAAACCTGAATTTACTTCGTGATTTCAAATTTGGCAAAATATATAAAAAATAAGTCATTTGTGTACCAATTTTTCATATATAACAGTTGCTATGTTTTTGAATTTTTATTTATATGCCCAAAGAATGAGTACCTACATTAAAGCACAATTAATAAATTAAGAATGAGTTTAAGTAAAAATAAACTAATATTTTTGAGCCTCTAATTCAGAACCTGCTGTTTTGTGGATATAGAACTGAATTGTAAAGACTTACCATGAGTGTAAAAGCAGCTCAGATTTAAAAATTAGAAAAGAACGAAAGTAAGAAAGAAAGAAAAAATGGAAGAAAGGGAGAAAGAAAGAAAGAAAGAAAGATAGAAAGAAAGAAAGAAAGAAAAAACTCAGTGAGGAACAGGAGATTATCTCCATCTGGGAACATTCCAAGCAAGCAGCCTTCTGTAAATACAGATTACAGAAAGCAACCAAGGTCTCTTTGCTTCAGGCAAATGGCAGGCAGATACATGCAGTAACTAAATCAAGTTTCATAAAATTATGAAATTATTATATTGTGCAGAGTTTGATCAATATTGAACTAGTAAGGATTCCACATGTTGGAACCAGTTAGTGAAGTTACTTTGAGTAATGTGTATGATAAATTGGAAAATTACCCTGTGATGCCTTTTTCCTTCCCACAGTGCTCCCTTTTCTGCAAGAGGTGTAAATTACAATGGTGCTACAGTGCAGATTAGTGAAAAATAGCAGGTGCGATCCCATGTATATTAACAATGGCAAGAGACATTTTAAGAACCCCAAAAGATCAGTGTCACTTAACTTTTGGAGGGAATTGTTATTTATCACATTCATTTCACTGGAAGATTGTCGGGCATTTAGACACATTTCACGTTGACTTTCACAGAATAAAGTATCCTTCATATAACTGAAACCCCACAACTGAAAATTAAAAAGCACAGTGTCCTAACTTTATTAAAAAGAACAAAACAGAAGAAAAGTGGTTAATGAATCTCTCTTGGTGAATTATTAACAAGCAGGCACTTGTGTGGCAATGATGAGCAGAAAGCTTGGTACTTCACAAACCCTGTGTGGCAGAATCATTTTTGGGGAAATTCGTTTTTGTTTTCTCTACTCCACTGAGGAGTGATCAGAGAGAATGAGAGTTCAATGTGCTTTATGCTCTGCATTTTTCCTTCTGTTCTAAGAAGCCTTTTGTGTTTCTTTGCCTTAGGGGACTTTCAGGGCCTAAAGCAGAAGGTACTTGAAAATAACCTCCTTCTGGCTTTTGCAAAACTATAAACTAGGGGTCACAAATTCATATACAGACAGATGCAGGCAGACACCTAAATAAACAAAGAAACTTGGGTTTGACTTTCCCACCAAGTTCAACTTGTTTGCATATGTATGTGTGTAATAATAGTCATTGTTTACAGCAAAGGATCTACTGTCTTCTATCTCTTCATAAAATATTAAGAACTGTAGTCCATCCTTCCCTTGCTTTGAGAGTGTCACATTAAAGCTGCTCTGGACAGACTGAATAAGGTGAGGAATTTCTCTGAAGACATGTGTCACATAGGGCAAGTTTATTGACACAAAGGTGAAGAATGAAGTTCCACTTTGTTGGAACAAAAGGTGTGGAGTATTAGCATAGAGTAAAATGATGTATACAGTGATGGAAGATTTTAGAAAGGAAGCTGATCTCTCTGATTAGCTATTTGTTAGCTTATTACATTTAGTGCAACCATTCCAATTAAGTTACTATTCACCTATAGACTGAGATAGGGACATTATCTATCTTCATAAACCTTGAATGTTGAAGGAATAGCACCCATTTCCTTGAGAAAAACATTTCTAGATGCAACATTGATAAAACATAGCAAGGAGACTTAAGAATTCAAAAGAAGGAATTTAAGTGTGTTTAGGATTTTTGTCCCACCTGTTGTTTGTTGAATGCCAAATGATCATTCCTGAAAAAATATATAGAAGTGACATTTTATACACTCACATGGTAATATTTAGGAATATATGTGTGCATATATATGCACATGTGCATGAAATAATAAGTAGTGAAAAAAGAGACCTTGGGTTTGAAGGAGATTGGGGAAGGGTTCATGGGAGTGTTTAAATGGAAGAACTGGAAAAAGAACTGTTGTAACTTTATTATAATATCAAAAAATGGGGATAAAATCATATGCATTCACATAATTTCAATTGGGCTCAGCTCTCGAATGCAGGTGCCCAATAATTCACGATTCCTGATGTATAATATTCATGAAAATTTTTCAGGGTAGTCAATTTTAAGGTCCAGACTTCTATTGTATTAGCACCTCTGTGTTGCTAGTCTTACATTACACAAATGAATGATATATGTGTATCCACCTATCTGTCTGTCTATCATCCATCTATGTACCATCTATCTATCTATCTTTTGTCTAACTATATCTGTATATCACCTATCTATATCTCCTCTCATTCTCTCTATTTGTTGCATCATGTATCAGTTTATTTACCATTTTCAATTTGTCCTTGAAAAATTTTGCTATCTCATCCAAAAAAATTACAAAAAAGGGACAACAAAAACATATGAACTATCATAATCAATATGGGATACTATATAAACTTTTAATGCTCCAAATCATTCAGTAATTTTATTATATGCAAAGAAGCAAGTTAATAATTAAAGGTGGAAAGGAAAGTTTATGTAGGACTTGCAAACATATAGGTTTTCCCTAATCATGAACTGAATTTATGAACAAGTAGATGCTACAAGCATTCTTCCCACGAGCCTGGTCCCAGAGCTGCATCATCCCCAAATGAACATGCAGATGCTATATTAATTATGAAACTGTTGGCCATTGTCTTTCGCTTCTAATTGGCTAACTCTATCTTTATTATTAACCCATTTGTATTAATCTAAGTATTTTCATGTGATCTTACCTTACCATAGAAAGAGTCCAGACCTGTTACTCCTCCAGGAGTCAACTTGGTGAGTGACACTGCCTACCGTTCCCAGAATCCTCCTTGTTTCCTAGTCCCACCTATCATCCTGCCTCATTGGCCATAGTGCTTTATTCCTCAACCAATAAGAGAAACATATGTACAGAAAACATCCCCATCAAGTAGAGATGAATATTTTCATGTATGCAATACAAGAATGTTGTATTTTTATCATAGAGGTGTAATAAATAAATTTAGATCTACTCAAAGGATAAGAGCTTATGACTTTCAGCTGCTTAATTGCCTCTAGGAAGATATAGAAGCACTCAATTTTAAAACAATGTCAGGGATTTAATTATCAGAGAAGAAGTTGAGTTAAACTAAAGGAAACATCAATAGAGTAGATATGAGACCCATTTTCTGTCTTCTAACTCTTAATTTGAGACCTATTTAAGGTTGAGAAAGGGGACAAAGATGGGAATGGTAGAGAAATGAGTATTAGAAGACAATGTGCATTATTTATTTTTAATCAGTGAAGAATTCAAAAGTTTGTGTATGGTGATTTAAGTAAAGCACTCCATATATACATTATACATTGCCTTATTTTCATGTGCATGCAGGCATGATGCAAATGAATGGATGAAGTAGGAACAGGAAGAAACTAACCACAATAAAAAGTAGTAAATTAGGGGCTGAAGAGATCGCTAAGTGGATAAGAACATTGGATGCTGTTCTAGAGGTACTGAGCTCAATTCCTAGCAACCACCTGATGGCTCACAACCATCTATAATGAGATCTAGTGTCTTCTTCTGGCCTGCGGGCATACTTGCAGATAGAACACTGTATACATAATACATAAATAAATCTCTTTTAAAAACCAGTAATAAAATAAATAATGCATTAAATTACCATAATAAAATTATTTGGGTGAGATTTTCTCATAAGTTTTCCAATTTGAGGTATGGCCCTATATTTTTTTTCTCCTTAACAATTTCATAAAGGGAAGATTCACTTATTACAGTTCTGAGAAACCCTCAGAGTATATATTTTTCATTCATAAGGAAATATAACCCGCACTTTATTACTGAAAGGGAATTACAGTGTGTTCTTTCCCCAGGTGAATTGTGTCTATGATCACTCTAAAGCTTCATGATCATGATTAAGTAAAATTGGGGCTAATTCTTCCCAATTAAAACCATGTGGTGACTTGTAGCCCAATACTGGGACAGCTCAATAACTACCAGGCAGGCAGTATATTCAGCACAGGAATGAATGGGAAAGGTAGGGATTGTTTTCTTCTTGGTAACGATGGAGCTGGATGTTTTCAAATTACATTATGTTACACAACAAGGTGTACAGTTTAAATCCCATGAACTTTTTCTTCTGAATTTTTATATGTAGAACTTCTGAATAGTGATCTTATGAGATGAGTCACATCCTGCTAATCTTCCTATGTTGAAGCATTAAACTCCAGGGCCACTGTATTTGTGATAAATTCAGAGACTTTTAAGTAGAGATGAGTACCTTAGGGAAGGTACCAGTTCTATCAGAATAGAACTCACAAACTGAGATCAGGTTTTTAAAAAAGCACCAGGCTACTACATGGTTGACTTTGTTTCAAACTGGGGAAGTATATTTTTGGTTTTTAAGTCACTCAGCTTATTGTACATTTTTATGTCAACTCTATCAAATAAATATAAGTGGGTTACTGTGTACATACAACTTATTTTCAGAAAGTTCTCAGAACTCATATCCAATAGTATGTATTATCAGGATTAAACAGCACATTTTTTTCTGATAAACTATAATTCATATACTCGAAAAATACTTATAACTACTAAATGATATAAATGATAAATGTTAAATATATTACACCTAGTGTTTTACCTGTATAAGCATACATAACCATCTTACTTGTAGTACTAACTTTCATCTTCTGTTAATTATTATTCTTAGTTTCTTATGCTATGTGGTTAGAAAATAACATGTAAACCAATATAGGGATAATAACCTAATACATTTGTCGTAAAGTGATTGTAGCTGTTTGCTTACTTTCCAATTACACAAGCATTTTAAACAAGTGTTAATTTTCCTACAGAAACAATTTGTTTCTTCTTTGGGCAGACTGAAATTGCACAGTGACTTCTTTTACTGAGTTCTGTTGTATGGTCTTTCCCATCTAATTAAATGGACTCTTATTGGAATGGCAGTGTGTACTCTTCTGATTTAAATAGAAGTGAGGTATATTCCCACTTTTATTAGTGTTGTGACAGCAGAGGACTGACTTCAAAAATAATGTTTTTCCTTAAACAGGCTTTGTTTACAACTTTAGGACACTAATGGCATGAGATAGATGCCTAGATGATTACTAGAGCAATGGTTACATTCAACTTTGAAGAAACACATATAGAGAATAAAAAGCATTGCAAAGTAACTCCCAATAAAGAATATTTGCAGGAACTGCCTGTGTATTCTCACTCAATTGTCTCTTTTCATTTACCTGGGTATATGGCTTTTATTTTTGCCCTTCCTATCAAGGAACATGTTGAATAAGGTAAAAGAATAGCGGCGAGGTTTTCTTTAATGATTTATAGACTGCACAGTCCTCCTGGACTTAACTAGACTGACATTTACCCGAGTAATTCTTATTTACATAAATGATGGCACCACCTTGAATTGGTGATAAAATACTAGCTCTCCAACCTTAAACCAGGACACATGGAAGACAGCTTCCTTTTCTCATCACATTTCTGGTATTAAGATTATATATCACTGGGACAATGCCAAGTCTAACTCAAATATGAAATGTCCCTTTGTTTTCTCACATGCAGAGAGAGAAAACATTTTTACCAGACTTTCCATATATCTATTGTTGTTCACAAGTCTATTCTACCAGAGAATGTGCATTGAATAAAAATTGGAAATAGATTCTTTCTATTTGTTTTTTTAAATGTAATAATCATATATTTATTTTCATGGAATAAAGGCAATAGCTGTTTGTAATTATCACTTAAAGAAATCTAAAGATTATCACTCTAATTACCTTTCTCCCTCTTTTCTTCTCTAACTTTCATTCTTCTTTTCATTTGTTCTCTGTTATAGTCTAAAGACTATTTATTTAACACTTTTATCTTGACTTAATTTAAATTATAATTTTTACATTTGATCTATGAGTAGATACTCCACAAGTGTTTAACTCTTTTGAACTTTAATTTCTTCATTTTTAAAATGAAGTCAGTTTCCCCATTTTCTTGTTGTAAGGATGAACTAAATGTTTCTGTTACTCCTAGGTTTGACACAGTATCTGACAAATATTTGTTGCATAAAATTTATATATTCAATCTTCATGTCTGTGTTGGATTTGACACACAATAAACCATTTTCAACTTCTGGTTTGTGTCTGACATACTAAAAGCTACAGAATCTCCTTTTATCCTAAGAAGCTAAGAGGAAAGAGTTGAAAATTCAACAATTCTTCAAGGTTTAAGAAAAGTAAGGTCACAGGGTAAACCATGGCTTCTCTCCAACTGAAGATACTAGCAGGCAGGAAGTGAAAGTCAAAACTTTATACAGCAGATCTCTGAAGCAGAAAATTCCACAAAATTACTTGTTAGTGTAGAGAAATCATGGCAACAATTATATTGACAGATGTTAAACTTGGAAAATTAAGAGAATTGAAGGTTCAAAGAAAACCCACTTAGAAAAGAGCCTCCAGAGCCCTCAACATGAGGTTTGTCTTCTGGAACTCTGATATGTTCTATAGCAAATATGTGAGAAACACTCTCTTGTCCTCTGCCAGAGGATGGAGGGAAGTAATATTTCAAAAATATACCAAATATTCTTTTCTTCATTATTGACAAATATATACATGCATATAATGTGTTTGATCAAACCTACCTTCTACTGTTCCCTCTCTATTTCCTTCTATAGTGAACAAACCACCCATTTATGGGACAGCAATGCCCCCTCTCTCTCTCTCTCTCTGCATTATCTCTCCTCTCTCTTTACACACACACACACACACACACACACACACACACACACACACAATCACAGAGTTCACTTATTGTAGGCTGATTAATGTAGGACCATATATCCTCTAGTATGTTACCTCATGGGTAACATTCAAGTGCAGCATCCCTGAGCAAAACATATTATTACATCCCTAGAAGTCATCAATTTCCAGGAGTTTCCAAATAAGAGTAAGGCCTCATGATCACCTCTTCATTCCATGGAGGAATTTTGACTGGTTTAATCTTTGTAGAACTAGTGCATTCAGTCATAGCCACTGTAATTTCATAAGCATAATGAATGTTTCATGTATATAAAACAGTGTTTCGCTATAGATGTGTATTACTCCTTGTTCTTGCTGTCTTTATGGTCTCCCTCCTTTGTTGAGAGGATATGAGATATTGAGATCCCATTGAGGACTGAGCACTTGAAAGTGTCTTATTCTCTGCAATTCACAAAAAAGAGTGATGCATCTCTTTATTATTTGGTAAATTCTAGAAAAAGAATCCTATCTGATGAAAGTTGAGGGACAACAATCCATTAATATAATGATAAGGATTTCAAGGAGTGGTTTAATACTATGCTAACCAGCAGAGACCAAATATTAAGTTCTCCCTTAGGGTACATGGACAGAGCTAGAAATATTTAGTTTGTATGAGGTAACCCACACAAAAGGAAAGCTGCCAAATGTTCTCTCTCTCATATATGAATGCAAATTATGAGACTCTTGGATATTTGTGGTTGGAATACCTACAGAAGTCAGGAAATGGAGTAGCTAGAGAAGTCGGGAAATTAGTGAGAGTTTGTGGTGGGAGGGTGCAGCTCGAGGGGAGGGAGCATAAGTTGTATGGAGGGGAAAAGGGTGATAACAGAACAGAAAGGGTTAAATAGATGGGTGATGAGAAGGAAAGATAGAAAAAGGAGTACAGGCAGAGATAATAAATACTAAAGACCTTTGAGAAAGTTACAGATGCAATAATGACTTAATTGTTATGGGAATAACTAAATAAATTCTTATTATATTTATATTCTGTTCCATAAGTTGAAATTCGTGTCTGACATTTTTAATGGAACATTCAGGACCCCACAACTGTAGTTACAATTAGTTGTTAGCCACCACATGGGGGCTGAGATCCAAACATTGGTCCTTTGCAAAAGTAGCAAGTGCTTTCACCCACTGAGCAATCTCTCCAGACCTGAAGCATTGTCTTAGGAAAGAGCTGTGCCTTCAAAAGAAGATAGTTAAACAGAGCAAAATTGCTAGATCTTTTTCAGAGGATAATTGATATCTGGGAAAGGAAATATTTAAATCCATTCCAGTGTGGCCAACTTCTCTCACCTAAAGGTAAGGGGTGCTCTGAGAAGCTGGTGCAAGGCTCACAGTCCAAAGCAAATTGTCACCAGGAGACTGAGACCTGATAACAGGTTTATAGAATGATTCTTCTCTCCACACTCTTACAACTTCATACTGAGGTCACTGTTCAGCAACTCCATTAATTACAAAGGGGAAAAATCACTGCACATTAAAAATACAAAAGCACAGCCTGTGGATACAGAGAAAGCAGCTTAACCAAACTCAGAAAAAGCAGGGTTGTTGAAATGATCAGATGTGGGTTTAAACCACCTGTGATTAATATGCTAAGGACTTGGTGGGCAAAGTAGACAGCATGCAAGCACAGATGGGCAGTGTAAGCAAACAGATGGAAGTGCTAAGAACCAAAAATAAATATCAGAAATAACACCACAACAGAAATGAAGAATGCCATTGAGGAGGCATTAGTAGACTTGACTCAACTGGGAAGATGATCTGTTTTTTTGAGTTTATCTTCCTTTTATTTTCTTTCTTTTCTGTGTATATCTTAATTGATACTCCCTAAACTTAAAGTCAATGAGCCAAAGATGGAAGCATGGAATTGAATACACAGAAATTTTAGACAATGATCAGATGTGCAAATACAAAAAATGGGAGTACCAGGAGGAGAAGAGAGGATAAGAAGTATTGGAAGCTATAAGAAGATAATTTCTCCTAACTTAAGGTTAAACACTACACCATATTATACCAACAGAATATTAGCAAAATTAATTCATCAAGCATGACACCTCCAAATTTCAGAAAATCAAAGATAAAGAACTGTTGAAAGAATCTGGGAGATGTGTATGCAGGATGACTTTGAGCACAGAGCATTCCAACTGTTCCCCAAAAATCATGCAAGATGGACAGTACTTTGTTGAGAATTTAAATGTGAGAATGACAAAATAAACACAGTTCATAATTCTTCATTCTATAGAAATAACCGTTACAATTATTAGAGAAATGAGGACTTACTCATACAACCAACACTCAAGAAATTTGGTCCAGTAAGACTTGTTTTGCATGAAAAGATGTGGATTCCTTCCAGACTAAAGTGGTTTGATCAAGCCAGACCACCTGAAACAAAGTACGAGGTTATCCTACATTCAAAACAGCTGGACAAAGCAGCCTTACAGACTACAGCCAGGATTTCTGAATCTTCTTCGAATCCCCCAAGACAGTGCTGCTTACCAGCAGGAAGTAGTTTGGAAAGAACAACGCCCAAATTCCCAAGTATTGTCTATAAATGTTTGTTTTCATTTAAATGGACTTTGTTATACAAAATAAATTAAAAAAAAAAAAGACTTGTTTTGCAAAGGTTTTAAAAGAAGTTTGTTAGAATAGAACCAGCATGAGTCAAACCATGAGATATAAGTGAAAAAACAACAAAACAAAATAAACAATGACTTCAAGAGGGGTGGGTAAATGGGTAAAGTATACACTTATATTTCTTATTTTATTTATTTTTTATTATTTTACATGTCAATAAAGTTCACTCGCCCTCCCTCCCTTTACCCCTCTCTCCCTTTTACCCTCTCTGCCCTCTCACATACACCCTAACTACCCTCCCCTCCCATCCCCTCACCCCAATTCCATATGTAGGGGAATGCCATCCATATGGGGTCATGTAGATCTGACAGGTCATATGAAGTAGGGACTAGGGCTTCTCTCCTGTCTCTAGGTTAAGGCAGTTAGCCCTGCATGGGGGATGTGTTCGCAAGGTACATTTGTGCACCAGGGATACATCCTGGCTCTACTGTCTGAGGTCCCTTATACTGCTCAGTCCTTCTGGCTGAGACCCATATACAGGGGGCCTGAATCAGTCCCATGCTGGCTTCCCAGCTATCAGTCTGGTGGCCCGTTAGCTCCTTCTTGTTCAGGTCAGCTGTCTCTATGTGTTTCTGCCGCCTGGTCTTGTCCTCTCCCTCTGCATCTGGGTTCTAGTTCAACTCAGTGTTTATGTATGTGTGTTTGCTTCTGTTTCCAACAGGTATTAGATGAGGGCTCCATGGATAATTTAGTTGTTGATCTCACTATCTGGGAAGGGCATTTATGCCAACAGTAACAATTGTCTACAAGCATGTTATAGATATGAAAAAATCCCATCTGGGGTGACTGTATGCAGCCCCAGCATACATCATAGGATCCAGTGTTTGAAAGTAGGTCTACAAGGGATTGGCAGTACAGGCTACCACCTTCCCCCCCCCAAAAAAAAAACCATCACTTGATTGAAAACTGCTCACGTTACCATTCTATTTTTGCTAGTTTATTCAAATTGTCACATTAACTTAAAAGCTATATAATATGACTTATAATTCAGATTTTGTTTCCTTTTTGCTATAGAAATTTTTATTTTTTCTCATATGTGCCAGGCTACAGATTATCACAATATCCCTCACTTCTCTCCCTTGTTTTCTTATTTATGCATTAATTGATAAATACAGATATACAGGAACAGAATTACTGATTTACAAAGGAGAAGCTTAGTGTTTATACTAGTTCAATACTAGTAAGAAATGCTCCTCTTTCATGCTTATTCTCCACTATTTGTGTCCTCTAACAGGATGTCAACATAGAATAATATCCATTATCTATAGCCATCTCCAAATTTGTGGATGTTTTCATTCTGTGAATTGATTTTGAACAAAAATCTATGTATATGCAATCAAGCCATTTTTCATAGCCTTATACTCTGGAACCAACTGATATGAAGAGTGATTCTTGCACTGAAGGGGAATTCACTGATATATTTTATTTTTTCTTTCTTTTCTTTTACTTTTTTTCTTTTGTTTTTTGTTTTTGAACTAAAGAAATGCAAACTTTTGTTGCCCAAATAAACCAAACATAATTTCCTTAGTACCCTGGAGTAGAACATAAAATAAGAGTTTTACATTAATAAAGAAAGAACATTGGAACAAACAGGCCTTGTTCTGTAGCATCTTGACACATTTATCCTTTCAAAATTTTGTTTATTTATTTTTAATAATTTATTTATTTTATTTTATTTTACATATCGATCCCAGTTCTGTCTGTCTACCTCCCTCCCTCCCTCTTTCCCTCTATTCCACCCTTTCATGTCCCCCAACCACCTTCCCCTACCATCCACCCACTCCACACTTCCATTGTTTTTTTTTTTTTTCTGTAGAGTAGTATTCCATTGTGTAGATGTGCTACAACTTCTTTATCCATTCTTCAGTTGAGGAGCATCTAGGTTGCTTCCAGGTTCTTGCTATTACAAATAATGCTGCTATGAACATAGGTGAGCACATGTCTTTGTTGCATGGATGTATGTCATTTGGGTATGCCTAAGAAGGGGATTGTCTGGTCCTGTGGTAGACTGATTCCCATTTTCCTGAGAATCTGCCATACTGATCTCCAAAATGGGTGTACAAGTTTGCACTCCCACCAGCAGAAGAGCAGTATTCCCATATCTCTACATCCTATCCAGCATAAGTTGTAATTAGTGTTTCTAATTTTAGCCAATTCTGGCATGAGTAAGATGGTATCTCAAAGTTGTTTTGAATTGCATTTCCCTGATCGTTAAGGATGTTAAACACTTTTTAAAGTTTCTTTCAGCCTTTTTGATTTCCTCTATTGAGAGTTCTTTATTCAGTTTTGTACCCCTTTTTTAAATAGGTTTATTTGGTGTTTTGTTGACTAGTTTCTTGAGTTCTTTGTATATTTTTGAGATTAGCCCTCTGTCAGATGTAAGATTGGTGAAGATCTTTTCCCAATCTGTGGGCTACCATCTGGCACCTCACTGATATATTTTAAGAACAATATCCTAAACGTAAGAAGTGATTGTTTTTCCATGCAATGGATGAAAGTGAGAGAGAAAATTTTACAAACATGCTATGGTTTTTATTCCTACTCATTCTTTTGTACAGGAATATTTTATTGTTAGGAACACAGTGATATGCTTTTAATTCAAATTAAAGGTTTAAAGAGAAATATGGCACTAGAGAATGTCCAGAGATCTACAAGAATGCACCCAACTAATAATCTAATCAGTAGTCAAGAGACTACCTTAAATGTCCTTAACCTATAATGAGATTGATGAATACTTTATATGCCATCCTAGAACCTTCATCCAGTAGCTGATGGAAGCAGAAGCAGACACCCACAGCTAAGCACTGAGCTTACCTCCTGGAATCCAGATGCAGAGATGGAGGAGTGATGAAAGAGGAGCTCAAGACCACGCTGGAAAAACCCACAGAAACAGCTTACCTGAACAAAGGGGAGTTCATGGACACTAGACTGATAGCTGGAAAACCAGCATAAGACTTACCCAGACTCCCTGAACATGGGTGTCAGTGAGGAGGTCTGGGCCGTCTATTGAGCCTCTGTAGTGGAATAATATTTATCCCTAATATACAAATGAAATTTGGGAGACTGTTTCACATAGAGGGATATCCACTCAGCCTAGATACATGGGGGAGGGCATAGGCCCTGCTCCAAATGATGTGACAATCTTTGAAGTTCCCCCATGAAGGCCTCATCCTCCTTGGGGATGAGCTGAATGCAAACACAAATAGATGGAGATCATTGTCATCAAGGTAGCAACTGAAGCCAGCCACCATCTTGTTGAAAAGAGAAAGGGATTATATCCATCTGTATTGTTATAAGAATGCAGCAGCAACTAATGAAATTAGCCATTTCTCTGAATGTTTGCATATTTTCCTCTTTCCTTGGGGAAAATAGAAGGGATAGGGGGTTGGTGCGGGTCAAGGGAGGAAGGGAGGGAGGGGGAATGGGAATGACATATAAAACAAATTCTTGCTCACTTAAATTTAAAAAATATATAGAAGAAAAAAAGAGTCTCACCTAATAATCTTAACATAGATTGTATTGATCATACAACTGGCTCCATGAAATTTAAGCACTGGCACAGGTAGAGGCTTTGTCACAGCTGCCTTCATTTACCTTGACTCATCCAAAAATGGGTATAATGAAACACTCTCAAATTTAAGATTGTACTATGCAGCCTCTAGGAAATATGTGAAAAATGGTAGCACCCATGATGGCTTTGTAGCTGAAGTCTCATCAGGATTTGAATCTGTCATCACGGACACTAAAGGAAAGAGGAAAATATTCAAACAGTCAGAGAAATGGCTAATTTCATTAGTTGCTGCTGCATTCTTATAACAATACAGATGGATATAATCCCTTTCTCTTTGCAACAAGATGGTGGCTGGCTTCAGTTGCTACCTTGATGACAATGATCTCCATCTATTTGTGTTTGCATTCAGCTCATTTCCAAAGCTGATGTACTCATAACTAATTGCACATCTATGGAAAAGTTACTTGCCTGTTCTTTCACATGTGAGTTGAAACAATTATCCTTAGAATACAATTTGCTGACAGAATGAGGTAACAAACTTATTTGAATCATTTGGGAATATTTTTAAGACTTTGAGGACATCTTAACCATTCTCGGTTTATTTAGACACAAACTATTGGGTAATATTCGTTATACCTTTTCCAGGATATGAATGGTTTCTTGATATAAAGATAGTGATTTTTTTTTTACTTGATAGAAAAAGGTAGGCGCATCTACAAGGCAATTTTTCTATATGAGTTGACTAACATTCTATGAGAAGAAATACTCTATATATTTGAACACTTGGGCTTCTGTTGGTCCTTCTTTGAGGGGAGTTCAAAGTGGTATGGCCTTCTTGGAGGAAGTATGTTCCTGGGGTAAGAATTTGAGGTTTTATACCTCCCATACTTTGCCCACTGTCTCCCAAACTACCTACCCCAATCTTTCCTATTCGTTTTTCAACATGGAAACTCTCCACTTGATGCTTAAGCTACCATGTCTTCCTGCTCCCATGTATTCCAGGTCTGATGGTGATGGACTCCAATCCCCTGGTACTATAAGCCTTAATACACTCTTCCTTCTTAATACACTCTGCCTTGGTCATGGTACCTCATGCAAGTGTTAGAAAAGTAAGTAATTCATTCTAAGACACTTGCTTTGGACTATTTACCTAAGGATGCAATTACTTAGATACTATCAGCCAGCACAAGGCAAGCATGAATTGAAATCCCAGAGCTAAACTAAATTACAGTACCAGGTTTACATTCTTACAAACTCTCAGTTCTCCAAAGTAGGAATTGCATCTTATAATTTAAAAATTCTTTAACTTACTTAATATTTCTGGCATACTGCCTTTCCAATTATTTTGATTGGTTAATTAGAGAATAATCATATTACAACAGGAAGGCATTTCTCTATTGAGTAACTATGCATGTTTGACTTATCTTTTTCCTCAATTAATCTTTTAGAGATTGTAACATTGGCACTATTTTTAGTAAATTATAATAACTAGCATCATGGATTTGGTGTTTTAATACATTTCTGCTACTTCCTTATTGATATTGGCCAGTAGGTGAAACTCCCAAATTTGAATTTAATTTACAAAAATGTAAATATATCTCATATATGGTTATATATTATACCAAGAGTTGTTTTGAGAGTTAATTAATTTCATAAAACATGACATGAACAATTTCTAGCTTACAAAACCACTATTTAAGAGGAATAAAAATGATTGTATATATAGTACATTAGTTGTGCCATATTTGTAAATTTATAAATTATTTAGATTTACTCAGTCACTTCTCAGAATTAGATACATCATAGGAGGCAAACATATCCTATATATTTATTATATCTTCCTGAAATTATACTGTTATGATCTCCCTTAATATTGTATCATAGTTATGCTTCAGTCCTATATATTTAAATCATATTGGTTCCTTATAATCACATCTCTTATAAATTTATTAATAATTTTGAATACTTTAGAAAAGCAAAATTACATCTACTATCAAATTAGACTCAACTCAAGAAATAGCTTTGATTAGAAACCATGTCCATAAGATTGACAAAAGTTAAGTTATTTCTGCTGGACATGATTAGTTAAACTGACTGGTGGAGTTTTGGAAATAGTATTTTTCTTTCTGGACCGTGCATTCTTCCCTATATAATTGACAAAAAATATTCATAATCATGAAGAAATGACCACGTTGACCTTCAGGGTTTTGCCAACAAACGTGGTGCAAATTCCTTTTTTTTTTTTTTTTCTTAACTTTTTAACCTATTTCATTTTTTTTTTTCACTATTTCTCTCATCTGTCACAACACGTCAATGTCACTTTCAGAAACTTTGATCCATAATATCACTGTTCCACCTTTCCCTCCTTTGCTGTATAAATATCCATCATTGTTGACATTTAACATTCATGAACGATTGTAGCAGATTTTCCTTATGCATGATTGGCTATGAATTTTTCTACTTGGCTTTATCCATAAACTTTCTAAAGTTCTTCATATCATTGATTGACATATTAAATGAATCATGGTAATTCCAAAGAACAAACTTTTGTAATTAACTATATTTAAAATATTTTACATGAAATTGCAAATGTATTTTCAGATTTCCCTGTCACTTAAACACAGACATTAGTTTATATGACATATTATTTGGTATGTGTATACATTGATACAGATAGATATTGTCCTTCTATGTATCAATTACAGAAGAACTGTTGATAAAAACACAGAAAACTGAAGTGATGGTTCAGGTATTGAGAGCATTTGTTTCTTTCGCATAGATTCCAGATTTTTAAATTTGTTATACTAAGATACCTGTAGTTCATCTACAAAGAATATTGAGGTAGAATCTTTTTAAATATACATATGATATATCAATTTAGAAATGAAAATTGAGATAATGTTTTCCACATGCAAACATTCCTGTAGATGGACATATATACAGAATGATATACTCCATCACATTCCAATAGATCTATGCTGATTACATATAAGTGTATGTCTACATATTATTTTGCTCTAACCTTTGATTGATTTTTCTATCATGAGTAGATTATGCTATTGTGCAGTACACAGTACTCTAGAATGATTTGTACCAACATATCTACATAGATATATGCATATATGTGCACATGAATACATTTTTACAAATATCACAAGCTTATGTAATACATGAATTCTGAGCAATGATGTCTGCATTATTCATAATTAAATATATAAGACCAGTGTGATGGTACACACATTTAATCCTAGCACTCATCAGAGGAAGAGGCAGAGGCAGAGATGAAAGCAGAGGCAGGCTGAAATATGTGAGTTTGAGGCCACCATGATCCAAGCCAGAGATACACAGAAAGAAAAAATTAAATAAACAAAAACAGAAAAAGTAAATAAAAGAAGGAAATACAACTGAAATTTTTCTTAACCACCAAACAGCATGGTAATTTTGAATTATTTCCTTTATGCATTACTATGATACTATGATAAGGTAGGAAAAATGGTTATAAATAATATATGACCCAATTAAGAGGTTAAGAGAACTATTAAAGAGGGAGATCCAATGGGCAACATGTCTACTTACTCATAGTAGTTATAGAGTGACATGCAAAATTAACCATTCTAAACACACCAAGACTCTATATTTCTATTGTTAACTTTCTGGACAGTTAGAATATCCCCAAAAAGAAACACACACACAGGTATTTTTGCAGAATAATTGGAAAAACTTTGTACAATTGTGGTTGATAAATTTTACAATTATTGTTATATTCTGTGTGTAAATCAAGACCTAAATAAGCATATGGACTACTTTTATGTCTAGTCACAAAGCTCCTTCTTTGGGTAGACAAAGTAGAAAATGAATCCATCCTTCCAGGGGATGGGTGATGCCATCCATCACAATCTCCAAGCTGAGAAGGAGAATGAATTCTGGCCTTAACTGCAGGCCTACAGACAGGAATATTTCTACAGATCACTATTAGCACATCCCTGTGTGCCACTTGGAATGAGATCCTTGCACTTAGACTTATGATACTTATGGTATAATAACTTATAATGGCTTAAACTAACTTAATTTTCTGATACACCTGCGATAATTGTCAAATAAATCATACTTTGCCATAATCAGCAAGGGCTCATGCCTTCTTAGAAATTGTTTTAATATTTAACTTTTATTCTGATAGAATTATAGGAAATTACAGGATTCTAAAACAATCAATAACTTAAAAGAATATTTTTAGTATCCATTTCAGAATTTATTTTCAAAATAATAGAGGTTAGCAAAGAGATTTGCATTGTCAAAGTTACTATTAACCATGTAGCAACTATTTCAAAGGGAAGTGTTTTATGTTTACCTCTGAACTATTCCAAGAGAAAGATGTGCTTCAAAGTAACAAAAGCCAATTATTACATTACCTCTATTTAACCATGGAAAAGAATTTAGGTACTTTATAAAACAAACATTGAAATAAAGCAGGCAAACAACAGCATCATGAATAAGAAGATGGTTAGAAGAAAGTACTACCACTTTCTAATAAAAAAAGGCATGAATAAAATATTTACTGGGTATGAATCTTACCAGTAGAGGCCACTGACTGATTTAGTTTCAAGATGTGAGTGTTGAAAGGGACTCTCACACAGTGTGGGTTCCTCTCAGACCCTAGATTACACTCAAACCACACCCAAAAACCTGTGTCCACTGAGAGATCCTTCATTATGTGGGAAAGAAAGTTAAAGTGGTTGTTTTCTGACCTGTCAGAAAAACAGCAGCAAATGGCCTTGCAGGTGTAATTTTAAAGAAGGGAAGAGGCTATATCTTTCTTTCTTTTTTTATTTTATTTAATTTTATATAACAAAGTCCAATTAAATGAAAACAAACATTTACACACAATATTTGGGAATTTGGGCGTCGTTCTTTCCAAACTACTTCCTGTTGGTAAGGGGCGCTGTCTTGGGGGGATTCGAAGAAGATTCAGATATCCTGACTGTAGTCTGTAGGGCTATTTTGTCCAGCTGTTTTGAATGTAGGATTAGCTTGTACTCTGTTTCAGGCGGTCTGGCGTGATCAAACAACATTAGTCTGGAAGGAATCCACATCTTTTCATTTTCTGTGGAAACAAAAATAGAAATACTTTTTCCCAGTAACTTGTTCTTCAACTTAAATTTTGTAGTCAAAGCATTTTTTTTTAATTTAATTTATTATTTTACATGTCGATCCCAGTTCCCTCTCCCTCCCTCCCTCCCTCCCCCCAGACCTCCCTCTTTCCTTCCCTCTCTGCCCTCTCACATGCACTCTAAACACCCTCCCCTCCCATTCCCCCACCACAATTCCATATGTAGGGGAATGCCATCCAGTTGGGGTCATGTAGATCTGACAGGTCCTATGAAGTAGGGACTAGGGCTTCTCTCCTGTCTCTGGATTAAGGCAGTTATCCCTCCATGGGGGATATGTTCCTAAGTCCTTTTGTGCACCAGGGATACATCCTGGCTCCACTGTCTGAGGTCTCTTAGACTGCTCAGTCCTTCTGGCTGAGACCCATATTCGGAGGTCCCTGACTCAGTCCCCTGCTGGCTTCCCAGCTATCAGTCTAGTGGCCATTAGCTCCTCCTTGTTCAGGTAAGCTGTCTCTATGTGCTTCTGCCGCATGGTCTTGTCCTCTCCATCTGCTTCTGGGTTCTAGTTCGACTCAGTGTTTATGTATGAGTGTTTGCTCCTATTTTCAACAGGCATTAGTTGAGGGCTCCATGGAGAAGTTAGTTGTTGATCTCACTCTCCGGGAAGGGCATTTATGATAGCCTTTCCACGGAAGCTGAGATTGTTAGTTGGGAGCAGTCTTGTAGTTCTCTCGACCTTTCTTTGTGTTTAATTTTATCTTCAAACCAATATTGGCTACCTGGGAAGAGGCTATTTCTGTGTTAGAATGAGATAGGGTAATGAAACTTCTGTTCCTATTTTGTGGAACAATTTGAGAAGTATTGCTATTAGCTCTTCCTTGAATGTCTGGTAGAATTATGCACCCAAGCCATCTGTACCTGTACCTTTTCTAGGCAGAAGGCTTTCGATGACTGCTTCTATTTCATTAGGGGTTATAGGTCTATTTAAGTTGTTTGTCTGTTCTTGATTTAATGTTGGTAAAGAATAGTTGTCCAGAAATTTGTCAATTTCCTTTGAATTTTCAAATTTTGTGGAGTACAGGTTTTCAAAGTATGACCTGAGAATTGTCTGGATTTCCTCTGTGTCCGTTGTTATGTTTCCATTTTCGTTTCTGATTTTGTTAATTTTCATATCCTCTCTCTTCTTTTTGATTATTTTGGATAAAGGTTTGTCTATCCTGTTGATTTTCTCTAAAAACCAACTCTTTGTTGCATTAATTTTTTTGTATTGTTTTCCTGGTTTTCCATTATTGATCTCAGCCCTCCAATTGATTATTTCCCAAAAAGCAGGAAGGCAGATTTAATTATAATCTCGGGAAAGTAGTTATGTAAATGCAACAACTTACTTGATCAAGAAATAATTACTACCTAGAAATGTTGGCAAATGCATTTGACTAAAAAAACATTTTGTAGTAAGACTCCTAGGATGTACATCCAGAAATCAAGTGACAGCACAAATTAGCAGGCATTAAATATCTATTTTCATATTTTTCCTCAGAGTCTATGTTGACAGATACAGTCTAGCCATCAAATTGTCAATTAGAAAGACACCTCTGATGTGGTATAAAGGAAATCAGAGTAAAGACATTACTTGTATTAGTTATGAAATCTTAGAAAGCTTTGTGTGTTTATAGTAGTAGTGAAATACTAAAGAGCCCTGTTACATCTGTACCAGTCACACCAATAACCACAGATAAACTACATTATGATGAAGATGTGAGTCTTCATAAAATATAGAGTAAGTGACAAAAATATCCCTCCTGTATGTGTGTCATTTCAAGAACAATAATTGGTTAATTGTGCAATTTGAATATCTTAAATCAGGTTTATATTTCACAGTGAATTTCAATGTTGCATTAATGACTATTGCAATGAAATAATTATATCTGAAAGCCAATATTAATTTACCAGAAAATTCAGTGAATTACATTGGAAGATGAGACAGAATAGTTTAATATTATCTACTTGATTATTTCATAACCCATGTTCAGTTTCTTCTTATTAAACTTTTATTTTTGTTATAATTACTTAATATTGAGGCCACTGTACCATAGTGGATCTTCAGTGGAAAACATGATTGTCCATGGTTTACTTTATTACATTTTCAACACAGAACATTTTTCACATGTAAAGTTTGTTTATGGTGTAGTAAGAATATGATATTTTAAAATGTTGAAGGAGCATTTTCATTTTTATGTACTGTTAGGCAATTATGAGATATCAAGGTTTATGGCCAATGCATCTTACTTGGAGTACATACTTTGATTAAAGAAATGTAGATTTTAATTTCCCCTATTTATCATTGATTAATTTTAAATCACTCTTTGTCATGTGTTTATTCATTAACAGAGATATGAATGAATATACACACAATCACACACACACACACACACACACACACACACACAAACACATGCACATGAGTGCACCCAAAAACATACACCTCACAGCAAGTTTATGTAAAAATGTCTATTGAGTTATTTTGAAAACTGCTGTTGTTCTGATATTGTTTACTATAGAAGGAATCATAGTGTATGTAGTTACTTGGAAAAGCATAGAAAACAAATATAACAATATATAGAAATATATTTATTTTATATTTTACCTTTCTAACAAGCTAAATGAATTTTACTTCCTTCTATAATAATACTATTTTTTATAGCCAGAATGATAAAAGGCACAGAGACAGATATTAGGGTTCAAGCTTCAAGGTGAAGATTAGAGAAGCAAAGTAGCAGACCACTATCTCTTATCTCCTCAGAACAAAAGAGATGATCCTATCTCCATGAGCTCTTCATCAAGCTTCAGATTGCTGCCTCTCCTCAACATGGATGGAGACTAAATCTCAGAACATGTCCTGAGACTCTGGCCTTCTGTCTGTTTTATATCTCTTTAGGGTTGGGATTAAAGGCATGAGTTCTAATTCTCTTTTAAACTGATTCACTCTTGTGTAGGACAGGGTGACCTTGAACTCAGAAAGATCCATCTGTTTCTGTCTCATGAGTCCTAGAATTAAAGCTGTGTACCAGCATGGGCTAGCTTCTATTGCTAGCTACTATACTTGCTGGGATAAAAGACATGTATCATCATTGCCTAACCTCTATAATTTGTGGCTGGCTTTGTATCATGAACCCTCATGCAAGCTTATTAAATCCTAAATAATATACTACCACAATTTTGTTTTCAAATTAAGAAGTAGAGGCACATTCTAGGATTTATACTTTTCCTTTCCACGATTTTTCATTTAAAAGCCAATGATATAAATATTAATAATTGTAGACAGTTTATAATTTTGAAGTAAAATGTCTTACAAGTTCAATTAATTTTAAACAAGAAAAAGACAAATTCCTGGAAGGAACTGTTGTACATTATAATGCTTAGTAAGAATTGTTTCTCAGTGGTTAGTATTAGCTAAATGGGTAACACGAAGATATCTGGTCTGGGGAGGACATTTGGGTATTGTACAGGAAGAGCATTATATTGTGATTGAGGTAAAGGATCATGAAAGAAATTAACTCTAACCCTCTTCGTAATGGCATGTGATGGCTGATACTGTCTTACTCAAGAGATGTTTTTATTAATATCAAGAATGAAAGTAAAGAAATTAAATGAGTTGAGATGGGGATCAGAAGTAGCAAAGAATCATCAATCTAAATTCAAATAGCAAAAGAATAATTCAGAAGTCTCTACAAAGCTAATGTTTATATCTTAAAGTTTTATGAGTTAAGTCAGGTTTCATATGTTATTGTTTATGATAATAATTAAATGCTAATAACATAATAAACAATTCACTTAGTTAAAATTTTTAATCAGGAAGAAAATCCCAAGTTATTCACTGGCTCAGTGAATAACTAGCTTCCTAATCTTGAATGTATGCTAAGAACATCCAAAGTATTTCATTAAAAAGTATCCATGCCTGAGATAATTTAAAGCATATTCTCTTCAAGCACATTATTAGTGGCAGTATTTGTAAAATGTCACCAGTGATTTTTAATATGAAGCTAGGTTGAGAACCATTAAATAAAACAAATCATTTAAACTTTTAGTTTTCTCTTAGCTTGTGTTTGAAATGATATTTGGAAGTTCTGATGATCTTGAGAAATTCTAGGAACATTGTTTATTTGCCTGTATCCATGTAGAACAAAGACCAAGTTTGCAAAGCACATTAGTAAGTGAAACTCTGTAAACTGCCCAGAGCATGACACTTACTTTTTTCTAGTTCTGTGCATTTCTTATACACAGCCAGAAGTCACCCTGGTGAGAACTTTAAAGACATCCTACCCAAACATTACTTTTTTCACTTCAAATTTTCTCTTTTTCAGCATTCTAAATGAAAAGGAGAAAGTAAGCTACTATGTTGATAATTGAAGAAAAATATCTTTTATGGTTATCTGTTAAATGTGATGCTATATATTTTTCTTTATTGCATTACCTCTAGAACTACTATGATTATGGAGTCTCCAGACATAACTACAGCTCTCACCTAAAGATGGGGAATGGATGATTTATTAAGATCGCTAAAGGTAACGAGTTATCATTCTATGAGGAAAATTCAGGACTCTGAGGGTTATTCTGAGGGTACAGGGAACTTTCATTGCATCTAGCTGTTCATCTCAATGACATTCCTGGAGGGAGTCTTTTGATAGTTGATTATATTTGAAGTAGCAGGAGGCAGGCAACTTCAAACAAAGCAGCTTCTTCATTCAGAAGAGTATTGGGAAGAGGCGTCTCATTCAAAATATTCTTAACTCTGATGATTGTGACGATAGGAGTATGGGAGATAATATGGATAGATATGTATATGATCAGGTATATAACATGAGAGAACTAATGTAATAATATCTGAGAAACAATATAAAGAATTAATAGAATTTTAATAAAATTGAGTTAATAAAACTTAAAACAGTTTCAAGAGATAGGAAAGTCTCATATTAAAAAGAATTGGTACAGTTTCAAATGAGAGTACTGCATAGTAGAGGAACATAAATTGACACAAACACAGACAATTACTCCTGCTATAAATGAAACCCCTCAATTTTTTATGTTCACACATACAGACATTCTAATTCAGATGAAGTTGTGAAACAGAATTCAGGAATATTGACAAATTGACAACTGTAAGTTGTTTTATTTGCAAATATAAAATCGTAATTCACAATCTAACACAATGAATATGAATGCTTGTGGCATAGTCTTATCCATGTTGTTTCATGTGACTTCTATACAACCTTGGTCATGCACTCTTCATGCACACAGCTCTGCACATACTTTCATCCCACACAATGCTCATGAGCTCTGTCTGAGCCACCTTGTGATGGGGGTTGTCCTTCTGTATATATGTTTCTCTTATAGTTAATGAATAAAACACTGTGTGGCCAATGAGCCAGGAAGATAGATGGGTTTAAGAGACAAGTAGAATTCTGGGAAAAGTAGGAAGAGTGGGACCACCACTCAGTTACTATGTAGGGCACCAAAGAAGTAACAGGTCTAGACCCTTCTCCTGTAGGATAAGACCATGTGGAATTACTTAAATTAATAGAAATTGGTTAATAATTAAGAGAGTGCCAATAAGAAGCCCTAGTCATTGGCCGAGAGTTTTATAATTTCATAGTCTTTGTGTGTTTATTTGTACACAAACAGCTATGAGAAATTTCAACAACTTTTATGTAAACATAAAAGAATTTGTGTAAATTAAAACATTTAATAATTTCTTCAGAAGTAAACATCACATCCATGTATTTTCAAGTTGTGTTTCTGTTAGAATGCTTTATTGATTAAAAGACATACCATTTTCATTGATGACTTTTTAAGAATTTTACCAACTGAATTTTGTCGTGGGGTTAGGTCAGAATTTTCACAAATTCCTGAAAAGGTCCTAAACATACTGCTATTATGTTTTATTCATGTTAATATAAAAGAACATGCTCAGTGCATGAAATTATAAGAACTAAGTAGCAGTTTGATGAACACTGAAAATAATTCATATACTGTAGTGTTAGATATCCAAACAAATGTTAATTATATTTAATAGTATGCAAAGTTTGGTCTCAACTTTAATAAGTGAAAAAACAATAAGCATACTAATAATTATTTTAATATAAAGTTATTTATAATTTATCACCAATGTGTGTTTTATTTGTAACTGCTTTATATGTGCCTGGGTTCTATAAAAATGTCTAGGGTAGAAAATAGTTCAAACTAAAACATATTTATATTCTCTAATTTGATAGATTATTTTACTACTGGAAAAACATTTAACCAGAAAACACAACAAAGTTGTAAAATCCTCTGTTGAAATTCAGTTGAAATCACTATATACAAGCCTGGAATGTGTATGGAGTCTTTAAATATAAGTTATCAGTTTAGTTTTTCACATGATATACATACATACATACATACATACATACATACATACATATATATATATACCACCAGCCTTTCTCTTGATCTTATGTCTTTGGAATCCTTATCCAATTACATGACACATGCCTATTCAAAATGATAAATTGATCAAGAACACAAATCAAAGAGACTTAGTGTTGAAAGCAACACTACAAATGTTGGATCTTGTCACCATTACTGAGAAATGCAGGTAGACCAGAGGTACTTTTTAGTGATTGCCATTAGGTAACAAAGCAACAGTAACTACAAAATATTTGCAGATGCCACAGTTAAAGTAAAGGCTAATAATGTTCTAAATCTTATATCTACAATGATATTACTATATGAAAATCCACATAGCTGTAAAATATTTATCTCAGTTTACTCTCAAATGCTGACATTTGAATAGCCTGCACTTCATACTCTTTTAACAGCTGTGAGCCCAGTAAAGGGTTACTAAAGATGGACACCAATTGAAGCCATGACTTCTTTGAGCTACTATTTATAGAGCAACCACTAAAAGACAGGAGGTGACAACTTAAGAGATAAAAATTAATATGCTGCTTGAGTTTGAGCTGTACAATTCTCTGTCAACTTATCTGTTTTCTGACACATTTCTTTGGTAATTATTCCTAGAGGATGTAATTAATAATAACTTACAACCAGTTCTTTCTTCTTTTATTATTTGTGGTAGTTTCCACATATTCAGTATTATACACTTGCAAATATTTATTATGTTATCATTTATAATATACTATATAAGAAAAATTGTCCATAATATTTAAATGTGATACTGTTTAAAGTATAATGTAATATTATTTGGTTGGGTGACAGTGAGCTTTTCCTAACTAGTCTTTGAGAGCCTCCAAGTAGGCTATCTTTTAAATCATTCTGTGACTCTTTGAATTTCTCTGGATTTTTAAGTATTTGTCCAAAATAAGATAAAGTTTAATAGGCTGTTGCAAAAGTACATGTCTCAATTTCCTTTAGTTATTTTGTCATCTTTTTAAAAATTTTTTTTTCAAAAGAGAAATCACCACCAGTATGCTAGCCTTCAGGAACCTGGAGAACTCTGTTTTGGTAACTTTCCACTACTTCCATCAATGTTTTACCTCTGTATTTATAAATACACCAACTTGATCCTAAGTTTAATAAACATTATTTTGCCATGGATGATTCAATAAACTATTTTTTATCAAATATCTTAAAGTAGAAACATTATTTTAGTTCAACTTACCATGGTGGATTATGTGATCATTAGTCATATATTGCAGATGAATAGTGAAATTTGTTCAGGTGAATTTATATTATTGGAGATTATTGACTAAATAAGAATGGCAAAATGGTGAAACAACTAATGTAAAATTTCTCTGAAAATTGTCATATTCAGATATAATTATTTGTATACTAATACAACTTTAAAGTATGGTAACTACCCTAAGTATATGAAAATCTATAACTTTTTATATCTTAAAATGTCATATGAAAATTAACTTATTCTAGAGGATTTGAGGAAGATATTTAAATAAAGCTGACCAAGATCCTTCTTTTTTCCATGCATATAATTTTAACAGGGTCTGACATTATTGGTGTATTAATTGGAAAATCCTGAACCATATCATGACATCAATAGCTATTAACCCTTTGAGTACTACCTAGTATACACTGGGCTTGTTTTCTGTAAGTATATTCTTCAGATACAGAAGGACAGCAATCTATCTGAAAACAGTTACCATAAAGCGAATTCCACATCAGAATTACCAGCTCATCCCTTCTTTACATGACCTCCTCAAACTTTATTCTGTTTTTAATAACTAGACCTGTGTGACTATTTCCATATATATATCTACATATAACTAACTAGCTCTTGACATTGATCAATATACTTAATATTTAATATATACTAATTCTTAAATATAAATTTAGTATTTTGTAATTTGAGCACTTAGAACAATACAGGTTAATGAATGAATAACAGATTGATAGAAATTACATTTTAATTAACTATACAGTAAAATAATATATTGTGGTTGGTTAAAGGAACTGTAATATTGAAATGACTTTTAACTCTCATTGATTTTAGTGTTGTTATATAAGTGCCTCACGATTTGGATGTGAATTCCTTGTTTACTGGAAGGTTTTATTATAGAAAATTATAGAAGAATATTCTTTTCTTCAAACATGCCTTGATGATCTGAGGCAACTGATTTTTTTTCCTTCATCATGCAGAACAAAACAAAGCAAAACAAAAAATAAAACAAAAATACCACCTTATCCCCCCAAAAGACTCATACAACATCTTTTACTTGGACATTTCAGATGCATGTTCTGATGATTAGACATGAAAAATATATATATTTGTTTATTGCAAGTTGAGTGGGACATTGGAGCCTGACAGTGGGGGGTGGTGGTGAGAGAGGAAGAACTTAGAGGAAAAGGTAGGCAAGTGAGTCCTTTAGTAGGTATGATGAAAGCAGCATCTTGGTGAGAGGTGTAATGTACTAATGACAAACAGCTTGTTGGTTCAGGCTCTTTGCTGGTCTTTTGAGTGTTCCTATATTCTCATTACAGAGAAGGTTGCTTTTTATATAGGCATTCTGAGTACCACCTGGTCCTAGTTCAGCCTTACAGATCTGGAAGACAACCAAGGCTTAGGGACTGATATGTGGTTTTGTTTTTGTTTTTGTTTATTCCAGGCTGTAGCCAGTGGTACTTGAAATAGCTAAAAACATTTTAAAAATGGAAATTAAAAGGAAAAGGAGAAGAAAAGCCCAAAACAGGAAAAGGCTCCAAAACAACCAGGAATTGGATATCCATAAATATATGCCCCAAGATATTTCAGAAACCCAAAAATCAATATATGATCACTGAGCCACCATGAATTTGGTAACTATGAAGCATGTGAGCCCTATCTCTAAAAGATATTTACTTAACAAAGCTATGTATACTTGTAATGAAAAAGGAATGTGCATTATATAAAAAGGTATAATGGACATTAACAATAATCATTATCATTAAGAATTTTAAGCAAATGAAGTATGTGGTAATTGCTAACTTGCATAACTACCAGGTCTCACCGTTTTTGGAAGTAGCCATCAAGAAAACTCTACCCTCCGCTGATATTAGCAAAGGTAATACTTCCATGGATTCACTTGGTCTTTGCTCTGGGATGGAGAAACACTAGTTTTTTTTCAATATTTTTTTATTTATTACATGGTTGATAAGATGTATGTTGCAGAAGTTATGTTTTCATTTTGTTCCATGTGCTCCAGGAATGTATTTTTATCTATAAATTCAGTAACTTGAGCTATGGCACTAATCCTTATCCAATATCTATTGTTTATCTCAAAAAGAGAAAAGTGCCATTGTTTGGCTTGAGAATAACTTCTTAATTTAAATAGCAGTTCCAGATAATCAGGCAAATCCTTAATTGTGAAAAGATTTCGCAAATAGCTGAAATACTCTTTAATCATGGACAAAAGCTAGTCCTTCTTAGAATATTTTGTCCTGTTTTCTGCCTGTCTGCTTTTACCATCCTTTCTCTGTTTCTTCTTCCCTTCTCTATCCTGCTTGTCTCCTTCTGTCCTTTGTATTCTCTCTTGTTTCTCACAAACCTGATTTGATCCCCCAGATCTACATATGGAGAGAAGTTACTTCCCAAGGTTGTCCTATTACATTCAAGGGTGTACTGTGACATGCACAAACACACCACACAGACACACACACACACACACACACACATGCACCACATACATACACACACCACAACACATACAACACATATACACACACATATTGCAAACACACACACATACCACATACATACACATGCACACTCATACACACACACATACAAACACACACACACTCATATACACACACACTCATACAAAACACACACATACACAGACCCACACATTTAATGGTCCTTGCAAAAGCCTCTTCCTATCAGAATTGAGGGCATTTATTTTATTCCGACTTGGAAGGACTTGTTTTCAAGCAAATATCACACCTTCATTAAATTTTTTGAACCTATAACAAACACTATAGCTAGAGAGAGGAAGAGTATAAGTAGAATCATTTAAAAATCTGGCAGCTCCAGAGCTTTGGCTAATTTGCTATTGGGACTAATTTTGCTTTGCATTAAGAAGCAGGATAGCTACTTTAGTGTCCTATTATCTTTATTTGTGAGTTGTTGAATGGCATTCAGAAAATGGGATGCTGCTTTCTTCAGAATGAGAACCACGGACATTTTCTGATGACCTATGGAAAATTTCCTAAACTTAAAACCTAGAAGGGATTGAGTTCCAGGTGACACCAAGGATCCTAGTCAGCATCCTTTTCAAATGACTGCCACTCCAGGTAAATAGCCACATTCTCTGACAAGAGACCGGGAAGATAGCTCTGTTACAGGTTCTGAAACTTCTAAATTATTTTGGAGAATCCCCCATGATTCTGAATATACTGTAATAGCAGTTCAAACAGAGATAACTTGGTGTTCGTGTGTGTGTGTGTGTGTGTGTGTGTGTGTGTGTGTGTGTGTGTGTGTGTGTGCATACAAATCTCACTTGAATGTTGTTGTGTAGCTAAGATGACCTTGAACTTTTAATCTTTCTGAGTTTACCTCAGAATTACAGGAGCAAGCATGGAGCCTGGCTATACATATTTGTAGCTGCTTTAGGAAGTTATAATTTTTCAGTGTCCCTTGTCATAGAGATATTGCTTAATCATTATTATTTTCCTTATAGACAACACTATTTAAGCTCAGTTTTTCAGCACTTCATTGTGTCTCTAGCCAGCAGGTACAAATGTTCTTTTTCCTAAAGATATTGTAACCAAGTCACAGTTTGTTTTTTAAACTGTCTTTAAAATATATTCTTTTTTATGAAACTGGGTTTATTTTTATTCATTTTATTTTTTTAAACTTTAGTTTTTATTTCTTTTTTATAATTTAATTTCTTTATTTTTATCTTACATATCCATCCCAGTTCCTTCTCTCCCTTCCTCCCTCTTCTTCTCTCTTCCACCCTCTCATACGCCCTGACCATCCTCCCCTCCTACCCATCCCCACTCTACAAATAGCATTATCCAAAGACGCTTCATATAAGAATGTGATTCATTTTAAGTCTGGATATATATCTATAATTCCAAAAAAAGCATTAGTTTTCAAAATAAATACTTTCAAATTGACAACATTATTTCACCACCTTCCAAAATTGTAATATGTTTCAGGGGTATAAATAACATGATGATAAGTGTATAGTTCTACCCTTAAATGAAACTCAGAAACAATAGAAGAAACAAAGGATGTACACAAAGAGGTTCATTATGAATTATCTTATTAGAAATCCTTGACCTCCATGACTAGGAATGATTACAGCTATTACTAAGATATATATGATATAGAAACAAAGCAATTACTAAAACTAACAAATATGGTTTATATGCATAAAAAATATCAGGAAATATGTTTAAAATTTAATCTTTTAAAAAATTGGTATCCATTTTTCTATTGTTTGGGTATGCTTTATATAATTTGAAAGTAAGAAGACCAGTGAGAGGCATTCCCTAGACATCAGGCTCAGATCTCTTTGTAGGTTTTCTCAGAGACACAATCCTGCTATACAGATGGCCTCCTGGTTTGGGCAGCTTGAGAAGTATCTGTGCTCCTCATTAGCAATTGAACAACTCTCCAGAGTGCTCTGATTCATTCAAAACATTCTGTTCTCAGACTTCTGATGAATGGTGTATTGAGAACCAATACCTGTGTGCTTTATAGGCCCCTACATGCAACTCCTACCAGGCACAAACAAGGCTGATAAGAACTCCTCTATACCAGGGAAGAGCATCAGGAAGCAGCAAGAATTAGCCACCCATGGGTAGTGTGCTTTAGACCTCAATTGACAGGAGGATAAACTGATGAGTGAAGAATACAAATATTTCCTGACAGTCATTCAATGGACCTAGAGCTCACATCAATTCCTTCTTTAATTCTTTAATTTCCCATGTCTGTAGCTGTGTTTACAGAGGCAAGGTAGGTTTCCAGAAAGATACTCAACTCTTAAAATGTTTAGCAGTAATGTAAATGCTGGTATAAAGCATAAATTATAACAACAAATGGTACTAGAATAATGAGTATTAAAATGTGTGCCAGATTATATTTAGTATTCAAAATGAAAGCTATGCTAATGAAGCTCAAAGCCCCAGACCACCCTTTTGCATAAAACTGTATTAAATGTAATGGGAGGGGCAAGAGTTATTAGCTTCTAAAACGTTTTCTTAATTAAATAAAATGTAGACCATCTTGAGGCCATACAATATAATAGACATTACTCTGATTTATAAATGTATTAAATTAAGAAAATGACATTTTCAAATTTGAAAATTATATATCCTTAGGTATATATTAAGAAGGCTCATTGCAAGATAATCTGCAAGATTTACATCCCTAAACTGAAAGCTACTTGGAAAACATAAATAAATAAATAAATAAATAAATAAATAAAAGTGATGTTCATAACAAAATCTAAAATAGAGAAGAAATTTAATGTATTTTTCTTTCTTAAAGGCATAGAATGTTTAAATCAAGTTATGTTAGCTTTAGCACTATTAACTTTGGCTGTAATATTTCTTTGTGTTTGGGGTGTCTCCTGTAAGAGGTTCATCAGTTCTCTGGGTTCTGTGTCTTAAATTATAGTTGCAATATGAGAAATGGCACCAGACAATATTTTCAGCAGCTATATCTGCACACAATATGTCCAGAAATAGGGACCTGTTTGTTTAGAGAAAAAGGTCTGTTGATCTAGGCATGGTTGGACAGCACTGTTTCTGCCTATTCTTTCCACTACAGCTATAATTCTCATAAATGTTTAGGAAACCCAAATAGAAATGTAAAATATAGTAAGAGAATAAGCTGTAAGGGTTGTGAACTGGAGAAAGAATGAAGCAGAAGGGATATCACAGAATTTGACCCAATCAAAGAAGAGTTCTCTTCCTCAGACTTTCTAGTAGATCAGGTGAGTATTTTACTTTCCAGGATCTGATGTCCTTTTAACAACATGAGATGGCCCTACAAAACCACCCATGAAAATCATTTATCCAAACATCATGAAGACAGAGAGACACTGACAGATTCCAGAGAGAAATTTCATATTCTGCAAAGATACAGCATCTTTGTTGATAGCAGTTACAGACACTGCTGGTCCAGGGGTCCAACCACAGCTATGGATGCTCTAACATTGCAAATGTCTCTTAATTATTAGAAATGATAGGCCATATAATCTAGGAACTAAAGTAGTAATAAAATTTCCTAACCTGGACAAAAAAAGATAGAGACGGACTGAAATCCATGGAGCACTCATTCTCCTGAACCCACAGAATAATAGCTAGACATATCAGTCTTTGGTGTCACTGGAACTTCTGAATAAATATTCACTTATTTCATGGGTGCTAGGAAAACTACAATAGAGTTAATTAAGAGGGCTATTTCCATGGATAATCATAAGTAAATTTCCGAAAATTTAATTCAATGAAAATGATTATAAAAGAACTCAGAAAGAATAGCATTATTTCTAAGACAAATAGATACACTTAAGAACAGGTTTCCCATCTGAAGGCATAGAGAGCATAAGTATTGTAATGTTTTATAGATGCTGAAATATCAGTAACAATCAATATATTAGCATAGAAACTGTCTTTAAAAAATAATGCATTTACTTACTGTGTGGAAATTTTGGCTGGGCAGTGGTGATGTATGCCTTTAATCCCAGCACCCAGGAAGCAAAGGGCAAGCTGATATTTATGAGTTTGAGAGCATCCTGGTCTACAAGAGCTGGTTCCAGGACAGGCTCCATATCTACATGGAAATACTCTGTTTCAAAAAATAACAACAAAAACAATAAATAAAACAAACAAAACAAAAACCAAAAAAAGCAAAAGAAAAAATAATCATTTTCATTTCTTTCATCCCTTCCTGATCATCCTCCATCTCTCTATCCACCCTACTTTATATTTTCTCATTTTTTTTCCATCTTAACAGAAAAGGAAAAGAAAACTATATAGACAAGTTTGTGTTGACCAACTATTGCTAGATGACAGACCTGCCCTGGAAGTGTATGGCCAGTCTACCAGGTGTCACTTCACTAAAGAGAAGCAAAACCAGCAGAACTCACCCAGCAGCAGTCAATTTACAATGTCTCCATAAACAGGTCAACTGTCGTTAAGAAAGGAATGGAAAATAAAGCTGTACTAAGAAATAAAACTGAGTTTATTTCCTGCAGCAGATCTTGTTTTGTACCTATACTTAGATCAAAGAAAGCTTTCAAACAGAAAGAATAAATGTTAAATAATGATAAAAAATCTTAAAACATAAAACACATAAAGAGGAGAAATATGGGTAAACATAAAATTGAGAAAATATGGTATCTTTCTATAGAAAGATAGAAGTTTAGTTTTAAAACATAAGGTAGGAAACACTTAGAAAATCTGGTGATGTCAGAAGCAAAACTATGACTTTATAGCTTCTATGAGAAGTATCATAATGTCTTCAAAAATGAAAAATTTATCCATGTAATCCTGTAACTACAACACACACACACACACACACACACACACACACACACACAGATACATACACACACACACACACACACACACACACACACACACACACACACACACAAATACCATCCAAAGGCTGCCTTGCAGGAAGACTTGAATGAGCCAGAGTCAAACCAGTAAATATAGCAAAACATTGCTCATTAATTCTTGAGAACCTTGAAAGACAGGCATCTACATCCAATATATTGCACATAAAGAATAAGGAAGTGATCTAACTGATGAGTTCATCAAAAATAACATACTAATAATAATCGTAATGTTTTTCTGATTTCCATGTTCGAGGTTCAAGACTTATACATATTATCTTTCTTTCCAGAAGAGACAATTCTATTTGTGGGTCAATCCTCGACATTCACTTCATTTTGACATCACCAGAAGTTTCTGTGTGTCATTGCCCTTGGCTCAGTTCAGCTTATGGAGCCAGCAGAAGGGAAATGATACATTCAGAGGGTAAGTGGGTACTTAATTATCTAGCTTCAACCACCTTAAAATCCTGTAAAATTTATACTTGTTTGTCTTTTAAACTATTATTAATCAAATTTTAAATGTAAAAGCATGTATCTTGTAGAAAGGAAATGTGAAGAACATGATATACTATTTGTTTATGCCTGATAGAATGAGATTTCATTATTTAAATACTTTGGCTGAATGACATAATTCCATCCCAGGGTCTAGGTAGTTTTTTTACTGAAATTATATTTAAAGATTATGGATGTCTTTTCAATCATCAAAAAACATCTCATAGACAATTATACACTCTCACCTCCAACGTGGAAAAAAGTGACATTTTATGATTATGAAATAACTGATATGACTAAAGTGATAAGTGGGAACATTTTAATTATGACATTAACTATGTGGATGAATTAAAACTTCAGAGTTCTTAAAAATAAAAGAGTTCCTTGAGAACTACAAAAAGATCACCAAATTAAACAAGTGAATAGAGAGACCGTAAGAGCTCAAAACAACATGACCCAAACCACAAGATCTGTGTGCACCACAAGGTAGCTAGATAGGTTGCTAATGAGAGTAATTTCCAATGAATTGACATTCAATATGTAGGACTATCTTACTGATATGCAAACAGAGTGAACAGTTATTGCACAGCAAAATATATTTAGAAATTAAGTAAATAATATATGATAAGCTATATGGATGGATTTTTTTATGGATGGCATGGTGTATTACACCTAGCCTTTTATAAAATCATTAAATTCAATTTAATTGTTTTCTTGGAAAATTATTTGAGAAATATATTTTAACTCCATGGCAGTAACATCTTAGTTAGAGTGTCATGTCATATTGACATAAGCAAAGTGATAATAAGCAAAACAACATTGTATTCTTTTTATGAATAGGAAGGGGAAATGGTTAAAAATGGGCTATCTGACATATAGCCTTTTCCAAAACAACAAATATAATTAAGAGAGTTAAATAATGATATTGAAGGTAGACAAGAGATAGCTGTAAAATCAGGTTAATGGAATATATATGTTTTATTATACATTTGAATAACATAGAAACTCTTTAGAAGTAATAGACTAAACACTGTAAAAGTTAAGTATAAAATCATTGTGTCTACTTTTCAAAAACATAACCAGCCTTTGGTGAATAAATAGTCAGCTAATCTGTTGGCTTGCAAAGTATTTGGAACTTTTCTGTATGAAAGAAATATAATTATATATCATTATGCTTAAAGGAACCCAATGATAAGAGAGATTTTGAGCACTATATACATGAATCTATTTTCAACATATATGCTATAACAGAATTAACAGTTCCCTCTCTCATCACATTAACACTTCCATTTTAGTGAGACAAGTTTGAGGTGCCCTTTCCATCTAGTGAATTCCTGGAGTGTAGTCTTTCCTACTAGGAAGGAGGAATTGATAGTACCAACTACCAGGGGAGAAGGCAATTCACAGAAAAATCACCATCTGATTGCAATCTCTCTCATTCTTTCCCTGAATTGGAAGGCTCACTAAGAAGAGGAATCTAACTGTGATGCTGAGAGGAACCCTGCAGTTGCACAGCCTTTCAGATGCTTACAAACAGTGCAGAAACCAACCCTGCAAACTCATGCTGAGTGAGTGAGAACATAGCTTAGTCCCTGGAAAAATCAGAAATGCCTTTAATTTTGACCTCAGTTTGTGGCTCTTACTGCTTCTGCTGCCATTGCAAGCAAAGTATCAAAGTGTGTGGTGGATTCAGATTTATATCTTATGTCTACTCAGGATTTTTCCTGGTATTTACATGCACCACATATATTCTTTGTCTCCCTTTAAAGTCTCAGCTTCTTATGTAACTTAATTAATGAGCCTATAGAAGCCTCAATTAACTAAAGGTTCTTGAACTTCAATTAAAGCACTTTCTCTACATTATTCTATTCCCTGGATCTTCCTCCTTTATAGGATTCATATTGTAGATGATGAATTACAAGTAGATTATCACTGTACTTCTAATATATTGATATCTACATTTACTGTTAAGGACTAATCTTAATCTCATGTCTTATATAAACATAAGAAAATTATTTAATTTGCCTTTCATTATAGTTTTAAATTCTATAAAAAAAATAATAGAATATTTCAAAGAACTCTAAGAGTAAATAACATGCTAATAAATGTACTGTCTCTACATATAACAAAATGCATGATTTTCAGAAAATAATGATTTAATTTTAGTATTTTTGTGAACACCCAGCATCAAGAAATTTACATAATCAGAATCTACTATGAAATAAATTTTTGTCCTTAAACAGCACTTTTTATTTGTCAATGGATTTTAAGCAAGTTCATGAACAGGTTGTTTCCTATTCACCAACTCTTTCAGCTCTAACACCCTTCATACCAGTAGCAATCTTCCCAGAACTAAACCTTTCACCATGAAGCTCCATGAATTCTCCTAATTCGAAGAGGGGCTTCTTCTAAATTTCACTGTTCTAACAAAGATGTTCTAAAGAGGATAAGCAGGAGAGACCGTTCCTATGCCTTCACACAGTAGATTGGGATTATTTTATTAAATACGTCTTTCAGTTTAGTAGTGTGTACTTCTCTATCCATGATTTTCAACATCTTTTCCAGATCTGGTGGACCCATGGGTGCTGCACATAAGAGACCTTGTGCTTCTAGTTGTTAACATTTGTTTGGTAAAATCAGAACAGAAAAGATAGGGAAATAACTGCAGGCTATCTTAACATCAATATGTACTTAAATCATAGTGTGCTATATTTTGACCACAGAATATAACTTGTTCCAGGTAAAACTCTATGGTATGCATGTCAGTCAGTAGGATCTTCTCATAGACATCCTCATTAAAAAGCTTGATATTCTGATCACAACTTTGTCATCTGTAGAACAATAAGGTTCATTACAAATATATGGCCTCTATGAGGTGTAATTTTTGATTCCTTGAGTTCTTATGAAGACTTTTCTCCAACATTTGTAATATTGAATATAGCTGCTATTTTTAGATTAAGCACATCTTTCTCCAGGGCTTGTTCATACCAACCACTACCATGCCTTCAGAGCATCAAATATTGTATAAATTAAATGTTGATTCTATCTGTCTACTTTATTTGGTGGGAACTTGAATACATTGTGGGAGACTTGTTCCTCCCTCCCTCCCTTCCTCCTCTCCTCCCTCGCTTCCTCCTCTCCTCCCTCCCTTCCTTCCTGCTTTCATTCTACATCTCTTCTTCCTTCTTTCCTCTCTCTCTCTCTCCCTTTCTTTCTTTCTTTCTTTTTTTTTTTTTTTTTTTTTTTGTTTCCTATTTTTCAAGACTTCATTACTATGTTTAGCTTTGGTTATCCTGGAAGTCACTTTGTAGACCAGGATGTTTGAAAACTCTGAAAATCAAACTGCCTCTGCATTTTGGGTGCTGAGATTAGAGGTATGCACCATCACACGATCTCTATCTTTTATTTTTTAATTACAGTATTCACCCTATTTGATTAGAATCTTGTTTTAGCATGTAAATTTGTATATTATAGATTCTAAGAAAGTAGGAGCTATTGGTGTTACTATACCTACTATACCTATCACAACATTCATCTTTTTATAATATTTATTGTCCATATTCTATCCAATAATAGTGTAGAAATGTTTTTTATATTAAAAGATAACTATCAAGAGCATTTCTAGCTAATTTAGAAACAAAATACCTCAAACTAACAGCAAGTGAATGCATAATGCTATATTTATAATGATCCTTGATATATAAAAATTTTGTTATTTTTTTCCCTCCATTTCAGGTTCTGGTGATTCTAGGATGGTTTCTCCCCTGAATTATTACATACTTATAACTACATGTAAACTATGAACATAAAGGTTGGTGTTGTAACTTAGTGTAGAGTTTTTGCCCAGCATATATAAGACCCTATGTTCAGTCAGTGGTACTGCAAAAAATCAATCAATAAATAAATAAATAAAAAAACAATGAAATAAAATATAAAAACACAGTTTTAGAATTGAATTCTTCTGCTTTTGAACAGCGAAACTGAAGCTTGACCTGGACTCATATTAGTAATGGTCCTATGGTATGTAGCAGATAATCTTGGCTCCTAAAACTGTGAAATTAATATGAAATTTATAAGGCAAGCATTTAAACTGAAGCACAGCATGTATGTATTCTTTGAAATCTTCCATATTTAAGTCTAATTCTTTCTCTGAGGTACTTGTTTTACTCTTTCCAATGGTGAGTTCATCCTTGCTAAAGATCAATGATAACCAATATTTGTGGGGTGCTCATTATATGCTAACATCTGTGATAAGTGCTTGACATTGATTGCCTCATTCAGTGTTCAACTAGACTCTACAGGAAGAACACACAGTGTTTTCAAGTACAAGGATGAAATTGAGATTTAAATTAGATAATTTATCCAGAATCTTGTGGTTAGAAAGCTTTGAAAAGGATACTTAAATTGAAGTTCTTAGGCTTCCAATTCAAACTCTTTATCACTAGTAGAAGCAAGATGTAATTTGATATTTCCTTTTTTCTTTCACATTTAAATGTATCCAGTACTTATAAACTTTTATTTTATTAATTTGTGAATGTACTCATTGATGATACCCTTGAATTTATCTTGAAAAAATTAATGTTTAAATTTAGATATATGAAATTTTTGCATGAGCATTTATGTGTTTCAAAAAGGAAGTAATTATTTAATTGCTCCTGAAACCTATGTCTTTTGAATCATGAATAGGTTAATGCATGAATTCATTTCATGGAGTTTAAGTGTGATTATTCATATCAATTCTTTCTTTTATGAAGATATAAGCACTGATATAAGTACTTGTGAGAACATCTATAATTTATGTAAACAACCCCTCATAAGCAAAATAGAGTCATATTACATTTAATATATAATCTAAATATACATCAACATTTAAAGTATTAAAATTGTCGCCAGTACCATTTATTATCTAGTGGACTTCTAGAAATATTTTAAACTTCCCATGACCTTTCCTGGTCCTATAATATTTTTTTCAAGGTATTTTATTCTACCTCTCTCCCCAAATGTACATATAACTCCCAAGCTGACTTTTCCTCTGAAATGTAGCCTAATGAAGTTCAATTCAGTTGAGTTTTCTTTGCAAAGTTCAATACATGGCAAGGTCACCAAGAGCAATGAAGACAGTAGCCTGTTCATGAAATGGAAATTCCAACTTGTCTGCAGAATGAATGCAAGGGAAATGATCATTTTCCCACCTTTTCCTTCAGCAGACACCTGCCTTCTATATCCTGAATGATTTTCACTACAGACATCAAGAGAGTCTTCTTTTGTGTCAGGCTATTTAGAGATTGATACAACAATCTAGGAGATGATGTGAGATGTCATTCTGTATATGTTTCTTATACTGGTTAATGAATAAAACACTGTTTGCCAATAGGAAAGGAAGATAGGAGGGACTAGGAGACAAGGAGGAAATAGGAAGGAGTAAGGATGGCCAAGATGGAGAGTCTGGAGAAAGCAGTATGCCGGCCGGCACCCTGGTAAGAGAAATACATAGATCAGCAGAAATGGGTTAATAATTAAGACAGAGCTAGCCGATAAGAAACTAATAACTGGCCAACAGCATAATATCAAATACAGAGTCTCAGTGTGTTAATTGGGGCTGGCACAGCGGCAGGACAAGACCAGCTGCGGCGGGCGGAAAAACCGCACTCCTTACAGGGAGAAGATTTGGGTATTGAGTCTATGCCCAAAATGGTGACATCTAGGTATTGTAAGATACCCTGTCTCAACAAAGAGGGTAGAGTATCATAGAGGAAGGTCCTTTGGGCCCACCTTTACTGTCTATACGTGGAAGCACTGATAAGTGCATATGCAAAAATGAATTCTCAAATTCATAAAACCACATAATACATTCATACAGTAACATTGACTAATTAATTCAACTTATATTATAGATAGTATGCTGTCTATGGAAAGATTATTAATTTTTAGTTCAATCCTCACATATGATTTTGTAAGAATAATATAAGAAATTTCCTATGAGGAGTCCCAGGTGATTTAAAGTAATATTATAGTAAAGGAGAGAATTCCAATACCTTGACTTTTCAGGAACTCTGAGGGAGACATTTCTCCATGTCCATTACTCAGCAGGTAACCAATATACTTTCTCTCCTTTGGTTCTTAGATGCAGTACTACAATGCAAGCTTTCATTTTAATTTAGTTTCCTTCTTTGAACGTTTGAGCATCTTCACATTTTTCTGTGCTGGAAGTTCACAAGTGACTGCATTTAAAAGCAGACCTCATGAGGTTTGATCTCATTTTAACTAATTCCAACAACAAAGAACTTATGGCCAATTAAATTTATATTCTGCTGTTCCGAGGAGATATGAATTTGAAAAGGATGTTATTGAGCTGAGTACTTAGGTTACTAGCTTTGATCACAAAAGTACATGCAGATATGCCTCATGTGAAAGTAAGCTTCTGTTTTAATAGCTAACACTTAGTTTACCATCTTCTCATTTTTCCTCTGACTCCTCTGATGTGTTAAAATGCAATAACCATCAGCCTGGGAAGAGCCCCTTTGGTGACATGTGATATAACATACCTCAACACTAAGACGAAAACAATCTTGTTTCAAGAAAATGAGATTTTCATTTCCACAGAATTACTGGGCCTCCCATGACTGGCACAAATCTTAGTACTAGTTCATATTTCTTAACTGATAACTTATTAGCATATAGGACAAATATTAGTTAACAATGAAATTTTTCTAGAGACTTGATGGATATAAATTTTTAAGAAAAGTATCTGTGCTAACTTGCAAAACGTTTAGATGGGAGCTAAGTGGCAAGCAGAGAATTATAGGAGATTCGCCCAGAGGCCCCAAAATAGTGCATAAAGAACAATAGGTGATAAGTTAGAGAAACATCTCAGGGGTTTCTAGCAGTCATATAATCTACATATCAATTAACGTTTGAGACTATGTAGGCCAATAAACATGTATCTGAACTAAAATAATTCTTAAACCAAAGTTTGAGAACCCTATATTCTGCTAATGTTAAGCAGGAAGATTGATAAAAAACAAAATAATTCACATGCTATCAAAATTGTTTTAATTTTATTGACAAGATGAACTAGTCAACTTCTTGCTATTTCTTTGGTGTTGCTATAATTGAAGAAACACTAAATTAATTGCAAACATAGATTTAGAATTTTCCAGAATTACTATCTCTCTATTTCATTTTTTTTCTACAAAATGTAATGGTGTGGAAATGTTTAAAATATATTTCAAAATAAAAACTTTACGGACAATACAAAAACAAAATATTCTTTCAAAGTTCCAATACTGAATAAAAAAAATCTATTTTCTTGTTCTTTACTACAAGATAACATTGTATCTCTTCCAACCATGCTAATTTTAGCAACAGGTACATTAGAGTCCTTTAAGAATGACATTTAGATAAATATGGCCACAATGCAAAGTTGAATATGTTGTTTCATGTTGATAAGACTGACTGAATCCATCTGTGAGCTCAACTCCTCTTCACAGCGGTGGGTAAAATAAGAAAACAAAAGACAATAGGGGGGAAGAAAACATAAGACTCTATGCCACATTGTATATAAAACCAACTGAATCTGACAGTGCAATATAGTTATTCCAGTGCAGGAAAGCAATTTGGTAAAGAAGCAGACATGGGTGAGGGAGTAAATATCAAAGAAAAGAAAACCAAGAAAAAGGTTTTGATTTTAAATATAAAGATGCCTTTTCAGACAGCATTCTGAAAGTTGGGAAAACAAGTAAGCTAAATGTTAAGTGTATGTTTTTACACCAAAATAGTGGTCAGAAACCCATTAGCACTAAATGGTATGATTTTTCATGTGGCTGTTCTTCTCGAAAAACAATAACATAGAACAGTACCTTTTGACATCATTTAAGGTAAAATTTGTGGTGATTGTTAAAATAATTGTCAGCAATTTATCAAACAATGACTTAGTCAAACATAGTCATGAAAATAAATTTCAGAAGAACTGCCAAAGTGTTCAAAATAAACTTTAAAAGAACTAAGAGGATAAAGTCAATATAGCTAGCAAAAATCTGTAGAGTTTCCATACAGTGAAAACTATGTCAAAATTGTCCAATATTTTCAAACAGAACATTTGACATGCTTTGCCTATGAAGACAGATATATTGTTTGTGATATAGTTAGTGCGAGGTTAAACATCATACACGTCAGTATCATATATGCTCCCATAAAGTGTTCACCACTTTTAAATTTAATTTTTATTATATGATATTAAAATTTTAAATGAACTATACAGGCAGAAAAAATAACTTCCCTAGATATTTATTAGTTCCTACCATACCTCAAGCTTTACTACCAGGCACCTGGAGTTATCTGGTTGTACAGTAGTACTCAAAACATTGGGGCTGCTACACATCAATAACTGCAAAAGACAAGGGAGTAGAAGGCAGGGCATGATAAATGATATGAGACTAGTTTGACAAAACATCTTAAATGAGTTTTAACTACATGGCAGAGACCCAGAAAGAAGCAAACTGCCTACAGATTCTGGTGAAACAGATACTCCCCAGCCAAATCATTGGTTGCTGATCCTAGTCCCAATGTTATCTTTGTCTGAGTTTCCCCAAGACTTCAGGTCCATAGTTTTTCAGCAAGCCTAACACTCTGTTGTACTGGTACTAATATGCATCTAGAATGTATGTGATCGATCAGAAAAATGAGGAGCTTGGGCAATGTGGCGATTGGAATGGCTATACAAATTCATCTTCAATGGAGTATAGATAGAATCATATGCCCACTGTAAAGGAAATAAATGAAGGGATCAAGATAAATGATATGTAAAAGTTATCAAGATGAAGGATAAATCAAGGAAATATAAAATAAATAAAATAAAATACTGAGTAATAACTGGTTAAATAAAATGCAGTTTGTCTTTGAGAGTACTTAATTCATTTAAGCATTCATTATTTTTGCTTTCTGTTTGTTCAGAAGGTGACACAAGGCCTTAGGAAGAATGGAATTAAAGAAATCCTGCTTTAAAAGTCTGTTCTACCTCAGGAAGTTATCCTGAATTGTATGAGAAGGCTGTGAGAATTTTAAGAAGCCTTTTTATCCTCCATTCTTTTTTTATTCTTTTTTTTTTTTTTTTTTTATTTTCAAATGTCTATTGAGCCTCTCCTCTCTGCTAGGCATTGCAGTGGTACTGAAGATGAAATGGCCTAGAAGGGAAGCATATTGCAGTCTTTATGCAATTGTAGAAAAGAAAAGACATGAAGAATTTTCAATAAAATGTCATAACTAGACTGTTAAAGGGTATTGAATTGTCACAGAAATAAAGGTAAAAAGGGCATCTATCCAAAGTTAAATGGTATCCCTCCCAAATTTCTATCTCTCTGGAATTTCAGGATGTGGCTTTATTTGGAACTAAGATATAAGATGTATTTTATTATATCCTTTTATTTTTGATTTATTGACTCAGATTATTATGTAAGTGGAGCTGGCCACATGGATGATAGTCATATTGCAGTCATATTGTGTAGATGCAAGTAACTATCAGGAGTATGGCAAGAGGCATGAAAGATTTTCTTCACAGGACTGTTAGTGGGAATATGATTAGATTGAAGTGTAAGGCTCAATAATGGTCTGAAGGAATATTAAAGAGTAGATACCTTGAAGCAACTCTATTTCTTTTGCGTTTTCGTGTGGCTCTAGGACACTCAGTGGGACTACTTAGAACCCAAGGAAATTTGAAGTAAGTGGCTGTTAAAAGAAAGGAATTTTGAAATAATATTGAATAAAACATTAGAAGTTCAGAATAGAAAGAAATGTCTGGTTGAAAAACTAATTCTTATAAAAAAAAAATGGGTGATGAAGCCACTAAGCTAAGGAGAAATGTATGAAGTGAATATTCAAGGTATATGTAAAAGAGGATATGGATGTAATGTTTCATTTTTAAGGCAATTGGGAAACAGTAATTTTCATTTTTTTTCTGGAAAAATAATAAATCTTATTGATAATTTGTAAAATATAGTGGAAAGGCACTGTGTTTGCTTTAATTAAATGTGCAACTGGACAATTATTGTGAGTAGATTTCCCACCAGCCTGATCCCAGAGCTGTATCAGCCCCAAATAACGCACAGAAACGATGTATTAGATATAAAGCTGTGGGCCTGTTACTGGTGTTTCTTATTGGCTTGCTCTGTCTTAAATATTACCCCACTCTATCAATCTAAGTGTTTCCATATGGTCTTATCTTACCAGAGATAGGTTCTGGACCTTCTTCTCTCAAGTCCCTACATCTTGACTCTCCTCCCACTTCTCTCAGAATCCTCCTTGTCTCCTAGTCCTGCCAATCTTGCTTTCCTATTTGCCAACAGTGCTTTATTCATTAACCAATACGAGAAACATATTTATAGAATGATATCTCCCATCAGACAATCAATCTTACTGAAGAAATATCAACAGTGAATTTGTAGCCCAAATCCAAATGGAAGTAACCATTTAGTCAATTAGGAGTCTGCCTGTGTTAGCTAAGACTCATGGATGCATTTGAAGAACATTCATAGATGAAAAAATTTACATCTTTAACCGCTATGGTTTGAATAAATAAATAAACATTCCTGAGCTTACGTATTTGATAACTGGTTGCCAACAAATGTTTCTATATGGGGAGGCCATGTTTTTTAGATGTGGACCACTCTGGATAAAGTATATCAGTGGGGATAGGCTTTGAGAATGTGTGACCTTTCCAGTTTCTAGTTTGCTCACACTGCTTTCTGTGTGCTATTGAGATGCAACTTAATCGTCCTTGCTCTATGCCTTCCTTGCCATGTGTATTACTATTCTCTGTAACTGTAAGCCAACAAGTCACTTTTTATCACAGCAACAGAAATACAACTCATCCAGTGTCTTAGTTATTGCCACAATTCTGTGAAATAAAAACCCCGATGAAACCAATTTAAGGGTTCCGGAGTATAATAGTCCAGTTCATCATGGAAGGGAAGTCCTGGCACCAGGAGCTAGAAGCCACTAATCACATCACATCCATAGTTAAGAAGAGAGTGAGTTGTGCTATGGCTTAGCTTGCTTTCTTTTTTCACCCTGTCTAGAATTCAAATCCAAGAATGCTGTTCCTCACATTCAGGGTGGCTTTACACTTACACTTAACCTAATCAAGATACTCTGTCATGGACAAGAACAGAGGCTAAACTAGCAAATGTCTCACCTCAGGGGCATGCCCAAATGCATCTCTTCTTGATTTTACATCCTCTGGAATTGACATTCAATATTATCCAAAAGAATGGGCAAGAATTCGAATGTAGATAGCAAAAGAAAACTTTGAGGATACATAACCATTTTCATAACTGCATGCATCAGCAATCGTGTGGGGGAGATATAATTTCTAATTTGAATATATGGAACTAAAGTGCAGAATATACATATTTGAATGCATAGTTAAATGGAGGATTGTAAAGGCTGAAAGGAAGATATTGATGAAATTGTGTTGGATGTGTTGCAGGGGAAAGTTGATGACGGAAATATTAAGAAGTTTATTGTAATAATTATAATAAGTAGGAATGGCTACAAGTGATAAGGATTTAAATAGAAGGCCAGATCAATGGCATACTAATATATGAAATATACAGAACTTATTTGTTATTGGTAGTACCGATAGGAAGTGAGGGAGGGAGGGAAGGAGAGGGAACTGGGATCTATATGTAAAATAAGAATAAAATGTTTAATGAATATACCTCAAGAATAAAAAAATAAGGAAAGAAATGAAATAAAAAGATAAAAGGAAATTTAAATGGTATTCAAAAAATATAAGGATCATAAAACAGATTTCCCCTAAACTACTATCCCTGGGTTGATTTAGCTCCAACAAAAATTGATACATGAGCTTTCTGAGTTTGCTAATATAGAAACATAACAGGAATTATGGGGAATATTTTGTTTGTACAAAGTAAAAGCTATCCCATTTTCCTCTTTATCAGGATCACTTAATAGTGGAGGTGAAATTTTATTGAAAATTACATGGTTTTAGGACAATGTTATATAGAGTTAAGCAATGAATATGTTTATGGAAATATTTGCAGCGGATTTTCTAATTACTATGTTTGGAAGTGCTTTTTTAAAACATATTTCTAGGCACTAGGAAAGTTTTCAAAATCAGAAAATTTTCAATATCCTTGATGCTCAGCACTTTAACCTGGAACTTTACAAACTACCAGATATGAATGAAGGAGATACTAGGTCTAATTTTCAGACACTTCTAAAAAAAGAGAGACGGGCAGAATGTATAGGTGAAAATTAAGATGTATTTGAAGGTGTGGCAATTACCAAGGAGAAAGAAAGGTGTGATCTGACGGTGTTTGATTTCTCTGCAGGACAAGGTTAATTGCTGAGAATGAGTGTGGCAGGGAGTGGCTACAGGACTTAAAGAGGATGGTGAACTCTTTTAATAGCTCATTTAGGACAAAAAAAATATCATAAACAGAAAAGTTTGGAGAACTTTGGAAGACCCCATAATAATCCCATAGATTACTGTGCCAAAACTGTAATAGAGGTAGCAGTGATAAGATGCTACCATTAATAGGAAGCTAAGGAATTCAGGTCTAAGCCTCTGAGTTGTAGTCAGTTGTAGTTCTCAATGTTACTTAGGCTCAGTTGCTTTCCTTTGGTGGAGTATTGAATAAGGCCAGTGATCCCCCATAGTGGTAATGAAGTCATTTATTTAAACTTAAACTTTTAAAGAACTATTTTTACTTTATTGTTTTGATTATTATTTTCTTTCTTTCCTGTCACTTATCATTCTTGCTGTTGCTGTTTTATTTTGGGTGGTATAATACAATCATATCACCATTCTCTACCCTTTCATTCCTCCTGAAAACTCCCATATAACCTTTCTGGCTCAGTTTAAAATTAACTCCCTCTTTATTGATATATATATATATATATATATATGTGTGTGTGTGTATATGTATATATGTATATATGTATATATGTATATATGTGTATATGTATATATGTATATATGTATATGTATATATGTATATATGTATATATGTATATATGTATATGTGTGTGTATACATATATATATATATATATATATATATATATATATATCCTGCTCAGTCAGCATAGTATTACTAGTATACATGTATTCAGAGCTTATATTTTTGTGTTGAGTAATTAATTTTTGTGCTCTTCCCTAGAGTATGCTACTTCCACTCTCCGCACTCCTTTGTTATGTGTGGTTCTTTATGTATGGCTTTCTTCCATCCTTTTTACTATGTCTATTGTTGTTTTTGTTATTCAGAATATGTTTATTAAGTCCTGTTGGTGAGGCGTTGTTAGTATAAGTTTTGACATCTGTATGAGGCACATTCTCACAACAAATTTCTTGTTCATTTGGCCTTTAAAGTCTTTCTGTCTCCTATTAGACACTGGTCCTTAGGCATTAGGCATAGGAACTGTGATGTAGACATATCCATTGGGATTAGTCTCTTTATTTTGATTGATTGTGGTTGTTCATAATAGTCTTTATCTGGTGCAATATCTGTAGGTATAGGGACTGATATTTAGAACATAGTTATGGATGTTATTGTCTTATAAAGCAGCCATTATAGATTATCCTCCAAAATCCATGAATTCATTAGCCCTATATAGTTGGCAATGTTTCTAGTACCAGGCATGACTTACATCTCAATGAGTATGTCTTCAATCTGAGACAACTAGTATACCAGGTATTTATTACCTTTATACATTAATTTTATGTTTATTAGTAGTGATTGATTAGCTAAGTCAGTCAGGAGATTAGCTCAGAGGCCCCAAAATAGTGCATAAAGAACAATTGGTGATAAGTTAGAGAAACATCTCAGGGGTTTCTAACAGTCATATAATCTCAAGTTTGTAACTCCAGGTCCAGATATGATACTCTCTTCTGAACTCTGCAGGTTCCTACTGGTGATACACAAATATAGAGATACTCACACACACACACACACACACATATTATAAAAATAAACGAACAAAATAACTTTAAAAAGAATAATATGTTGGTATGCTTACTACCCTGAAAGAGTATATAAAGACAAATGTGGTATTTCAGTATTGGTCAAGATATGAAGATAGCTGTGAACTTCCAGTATGCATAAAAAGAAGACTCAAAAATAATTGACAGTGGTTTCTAGCTGAGTCAGTTCAAGGCAAGTGAAGATTTACCACCAATGCAAATATATAGAGAGTGCTGTTACCATTTTCCTACATTTGAAATTTGCTGATAACTAAATCTTTTGACATAAATGCACCTAATGCTTCTACTGAGACTGATTTCAGGGTAACATAGGTTTTGTAGTAACAAAAACCTGTATATTCTGGAATTGTTCCACCATGCAGAGGTACATGGGAGAGAAATAAAAAGTAGGAAAGATTTAGGCAAACCTATGTGGGCAGTGGAAACTCGGGAATATGAAAAATTATATTTTGGAGGAGGCAGCGGAGGCTGCAGCTCCGGAGGCCGCAGTCCGCGTCTCGGTTTCGGCCGGTGCCACACCATAGTGAGGCTTGCAGAGCTGTTGGTGCTTCTGGCTGCTCTGCTGGCCACGGCCTCGGGCTACTTCGTTAGCATCAACGCACATGCAGAGGAGTGCTTCTTCGATAGGGTCACCTTGGGCACCAAGATGGGCCTCATCTTCGAGGTGGTGGAGGGCGGCTTCCTGGACATCGATGTGGAGATCACAGGACCAGATAATAAAGGCATCTATAAAGGAGATCGAGAGTCCAGTGGGAAGTACACCTTCGCAGCCCACATGGATGGGACATATAAGTTCTGCTTCAGTAACAGGATGTCCACACTATGACCCTGAAGATAGTAATGTTCACCATTGACATTGGGGAGGCTCCCAAAGGACAAGACATGGAGACAGAAGCTCATCAGAACAAGCTAGAAGAAATGATTAATGATCTGGCAGTGGTGATGACAGCTGTAAAACACGAACAGGAGTACATGGAAGTCCAGGAGAGAATACACAGAGCCATCAACGACAACACAAACAGCAGAGTGGTCCTTTGGTCCTTCTTCGAAGCTCTTGTTCTAGTTGCCATGACATTGGGACAGATCTACTACCTGAAGAGATTTTTAAGTCCGGAGGGTTGTTTAAAAGGCCTTTTCCTGTTGATCCCAAATTCACCAATTCACTTGTTTGCCAAACACCTTGGTCATAATAATGTCATTAGTTTATACATTTTTATTTCTGAACGTTCATGACTTATGTTTCTTTGTGATTAATTGGTGTTTGCAAAAACCTGTTTAGGAAAGTAAGAGTGAAAATTTGAAATTTGATTGGCCTCTAATTCTTACTTGAATGCTGCCCCATTATATAGGTCCTTCTAAGAGTTCAGAGGCTATTAATGCTGTGTGGGTCTTTATTATACTTTCACTTAAGTTTTCATAATAAAATTCAGTTTGTTCCAGAAGTAGCCCACAGCCTGACTGCATTCTAGGGAGTCCCTCATCTGTGGCTCAATATCAGAGATTCATTTTGTTGAGTCATTACAGCAACAGTAATCTGAAAGGGCAGAGCAACCTGACTAGAGGGAGGTGTGTTAATGTATGCACTCATACTTTCTCTTGAGTTTGCTTTAAACTAAGGACTCATCCCAACACTTTCCCCTAAAGTTTTGTATTGAAGCTTAGAACTCAATCACCTCTATTCAAATTGACACAAGCAGCTGATAACTTAGAAGTCTGTGGAAGCCAGTGTTTTGTGTGTTGGAACAGACTGCTCTCCTTCTGTGGTGCATAGTCTGTCCATTTTTGGTACTAGGAAAATGGAATTTGCTCAAGTGGAAGCCTACATTTCTCATGCCAAGAGTGGAAGCCTCTTGGATTGCTTGCAGTGATAGGCAACCACTGTTGTTCTTTTAGTCAGTGTATTATTTGTCCTCTGGTGTTTTTCTTTTTGACACATGTCAGTTTTGTTTATAGAAAATGAAGAGACTCTCTCTCTGATGATGGTTTAATGAAAGTCGCTCTGCTCTGTGTATGGGCAATCCAGGATTATGTGATGACTGATGTCTGATAGCTACCTGGATATTTTATTTCCCTTTTAGGACCTTGTAAGGGGAATACTGCAAGTAACAAGTTTAATAAAATTAATTTAAATTTGTTATAGGTTTTCATGTTCAAGACAAATAATTTTTCAACCCTGGATGACTATCCTTGCAACAGTCTTGTTGGTAAGGTGACTTTCACCATAAGGCAGCTGTTGCATGCCAATTGTGTGTGTGTGTGGGGGGGGGATATGTGTGTGTGTGTGTGTGAAAACACTTCAGAATTGAATTAAAAGATGTAAATTTAAAATTGGTTGTGTATCTAATATGCCCCAGGTTCAGTAAATAAACAATTCTTTTTAAAAACAACAAAAAAAATTATATCCCTATAGTTTGATAAAGACCTTGAAACAAGCTACCTGACCTTTTGTCCTATATTATCCCCCCAAAAAGGGGAAGAGTTAGAATAGATCCAAGCTATGTAAACACCTTAACTAATACTCTGTAATCAGGGGTTGTGATTCTGAGGGTGCACTCCTCAGGATTTGTAAATCCTGACCCCAGAAATTTTCTCTCCATTATCCATAAATGCGAACCTCAGAGATTCACTCCCAACCCCTGACCCCACAAAACAAAGAAGGCCATTCTCAAGGTACCCTATCTATAGTACTTAGTATTTTATTGAGGAATCTGAGTTGAAGTTATCATGTCTCTGATAATCTATATTTCTGTAAAGGCCATCTTTGGCATTTAAGGGGCTCTTGCCAGCCCAACCATGGCAAATGTGGATCTGGCAGACCTTTCTCTTTTCCTGCATTCACTTTACTTGCTAAAATCCATTAGATTACATTCCTAATGCTAGCCATCAAAGACTATTCCCTTAATTGGCCCCTTCCTCCTCCTGAGACTGAGTACCAAGGTCCAGCTATCAAAGTATTGAAGTCTAGAAATTAATAGGCCCCTTTGTCTCAACTTATTAATATGTCCAATTAAAATTAAACACCTCATCTTAATACAGGGTTTCTCTTTTTACCCTAATAAGTCACCATTTTTCCTATGTACCAAGTCTGTCCTCTCTATCCAGAGGTCTTTGTTTCATTTCATATCTATCTAACAGAAAACAACTTAAGGTAGAAAAGATTTATTTGGCTGTAGTTCAAGGGAGAGAGGAACTTGAACTAGCTAGTCATACCAGAGCCACAGTTAATGTGTATATACTCATGCTCAGGGTGCTTTCTCTTTTTCATTCAGTCCATGGTCAGCCCATGGACTGGTAATCCCAGGCAAGGTCTTTTCTCTTCAATTAACTCATTAATTAACCATCTGCCCTGTCCAGATGATGCTACTTCATGTCATGTTGACAATCAAAGCTAACCATCAATTTTGTATCCAGGGAAAAATTAAAACATCTAAAAGTTAAGGAAGCTAAGAAGACTGCATCCAGTCTGTAGCCAACTTCATTGAAACAAAGCAATGGGAAAAAATTAAGAATTGGGTGGGGAGATTTGAGCCTGATAATTGGCTCTCTTTAAAAGACAATTAAGTCTTCATGCTTTACAGCAGGCTGCAGTTTCACAAGTGAGAGGAAGGCACCTGCTGGGAAACAATGATAGGAGCTCTGTCTTCTTTGGTGATTAAAGCTTAAGGAGATGATTTTCAGGCTTCAAGAAAGAAATTTCTGGGCTATAAAAATGCTTATTCTTTTAATAAAAGAAAAGATTTTGTTCTCAACAGGACAAAGACACAATTCACAAGGACGGTGTTTCTCAAGTAAGTGTTCCAAGAAGAAAGGTCAAGAACCTATGTCAGAGAGAAGATAGTACAAGGTGTAGTATAATTGAGAGGCATGTGAAGGTCTCCCTGGTCAGTAGCCACAGGGAAGTACTTTGCTAGTGTCTAATAACATTTTCAGATTCATTAAAATGCAGTATATCTTAGATTTTGCTATTTTGATGTAAAATTGCATACCAGTTTGCTGTAAACCAAGAGGATATTTTTTCTTTCTACTGAATTCTAGTGCTCTTATAAATAAAGTCAAATGATATTTTCTTTTCCTTCAGTTTTCATTAGTTAGTTTGCTTTTGTTTTCCAATCAGGGTTTCTCTGTGAAGCTTTGGAGCCTGTACTGGAACTGGCTTTGTAGACCAGGCTAGCCTGACAGAGATCTGACTGCCTTTGCCGCCCTTGTGCTGGATTTAAGGGTGTGTGCTACCACCATCTGGCCAATGCTATTTTCAATCTGGATTCTTAATATAGCCATACTTGTCTCCTCTTTCTTCTTTTAAATCTTTTCTGATACAGTACATATCCATTGCAGTTTCCACTCTCTCTACTCCTCCCATGTATCCCTGACATCCTCTCTCCCCAGATCCTCTTCTCTGTTTCAGAAAAGAGCAGGCATTTAGTTATATCAAATATATATGAAGTAACACATTAAAATAAGTGTAGGAACAGTAACTACCAAACTTGATGAATACTCTAAATTGTATCTCTGTTTGCTTGTTTTTTGTTTTGGATTTTTGATAAGAGAAGAAACTAAAGTTTGGTGCTACACTGAGTTGTTGGTGTACCTGAGAGTTTGGGCATGCCAAATATTATGATTTAAATGTATTGTTTTAAATTTTCAAACAATAAATTACAACATTTTTGTAGAAATGAAAGTTTGTTTTTATAGTTTTTTTGTGCTAAGTCTTCACTGATTTTCTTCAAAGAAATCTCTCATTTTTGTTTAATGAAAGGTTGTATGTATTGTTTCTTTGATGATTTCCACACAATTTTCTGTTATCTAATTCTGTGTCACCTTGATGAAACAAATGGTTTATTATTGCTGTGTTTATTTACTGATTTGTTCTTCTTTGTTTTCAGTTTTATTGCTATTTCAACATAAAATCAGTTCTCCATCATTCTCTAATTTTATTTTGGGAATAGTTGGGGTAGTTGTTTTGTGAAATTTTGACCTTATGTTTAACTCCCAGAAGTTCTGTGTTTACTTTTTCTCGATTCTTTTGTTGTTTGCTTGTTTCTGTGTGTAAGTTAATTCACATATGCATGTATGTGTGTGTGAGGCAAGAGGATATCTCTCTGTGCCATTCTTAGGAGCACTGTCTTCCTTTGAGACAGGGTCCCCTATTGGCTTGACTATTACAAATTAGATTAGGCTTACTATTCAAGCAATTTCAAGAATATTCCTATATTGACCTCCTAGCTCTGAGAATATAACCGTGCTTCTACATTGGCACATTTATGTAAATTTGAATATCAAACCTAGGTCTTCATTCTTTTCATGAAATCTCCTTGCCAACTAAAGCAAACTCCTTAGCCCAGATATTTACCCTTAAAATGGAATTGTCTTATGCACTGGAGCTTAGAACTGTTATTGGTAAAATATATTTCATTTTTATTTCTCTAATAACTCTGTGAGTTCAAGGCCACCAAGGGCTACCCAAGAACAAATCACTCTAAAAGAATAACGGAGCTCACACCTTTAATTAGAGCTCACACCCAGCTCTGATATACCCAGAGGTATATAAGGAAGAAGCAAAGGGTCTCATATGGCAATCAATCTACAACCACACTGAGGAGAGCATGGCAATCTGAGTAAACCTGAGCAGTGAAATCAGAAGTAGTCTAGGATTCTAAGGCTTGGTGGAGAATAGGGGCAGTCTGCATATTGCCTCTGAGGATTCATAGACAGCATATTGTCTCTGAGGATTGCACTCAGGATTCCTGGAGACAGGATCTCTCAATTCACCTGAGGCAGGGATGAGAGCTAGTGGCTGGCTGCTTTGCTGTTCTGATCTTCAGCTTGAACCCAATATCAGTCTCTGGGATTTTATTATTCAGTTGACACTAATCTCTTCCCTTTTCATTAGGTAAAGTTCATTGTCTGGAGACAAGGGTTGTTTCTTCCTCTTCCTTCTAAAATTCACTTAGGACACTGTTGTTTTGTTACTTCTGGATCCTTCCCCAGGGTGGCTTCTTCTTGGAGCCTTTGTACTTGTAGGTCTTATATTATCATTGTTTGCTGAGCCCGGGTCACATTTTTACTCCTCCATCATCTTCTAAATTTAGTTAATAAAAGATTTTACTGTTCTATCCTATTTCCATACATACAATATTTAAATGTTCTGAAATATTTTTGTAATATTAAAGAAAAATGTTATCTGGATACATTCAAATTATGATATTTCACCTAAAGAAATGTTGGTTCACATTATATTTAAACATATTATGCATTTTTTAATGTTATAGTGGATTTTGAATGTATGTACCTGCCAGCAATCAGTATTGCAACTTTGTTAATCCATGTTGGAAACACATAGTCTTCGGGGAAGCAATTGTAAGCTAGAAGATTTCTCACTGTGTATGCATATTGTAAAGTGATTAGAAAATGAGAGTGAAAAGGCAGAGAAAGAATATAAGAAACTAGGGTCATGCCATGAGCACAGCAGGCATTACTAATGCACTAGCAAAGTGGTTTTCAACCTGTGGGTCACGGCTCCTTTGTAGACTCATGATCATTTCACAGTGGCATATCAGATACCCTGCATTATGACTCAGTTGTCAGATATTGACATTATGACACATAACAGTAGCAATAGTACAGTTATAAAGTGGCAACAAAACTCATTTTATGGTTAGGGAGTCACTGCCTACATGCAGAACTATATTAAGAAGTCACAGCATTGAGAAGTTTGAGAACCTCTACTTTAGAGACCAATTGAAAGGAACTAATGTAGTCCCAGTAATAAAAACATAATTTCCCTAAAATTTGTCATATAGACAATTTTGAGGACATATGTATGGCATGTGTATACGTGTGTGTGTGTGTGTGTGTGTGTGTGTGTGTGTGTGTGTATGTGTGTGTGTGCTCTGTGGAACTCTCAGAAAGAAAGGTTTGTGATCTGATTTTTCCATGTCATACCATCTGCTTTAAATGCAAAAAAAAAAAAAAAAAAAAAAAAAATGGTGCTAAGCCATTTACACAGTGACATGGAAAGGAAGTCTTTGTGGTTTGTTAAGAATATAATTTAGGTCATGTATTAGATTATCTATGAGAAAAATAAACTCATCTTTAGACAAATGCCTGCTAGGTAGATACTGTTATATGACTACTGAAAACATTTTCCTGCATTGTTTCCAAACAATTTTTTAGGGATGTTGAGCATGAAGACAATTTTTTTCTGTAATTTAAAGTTACAAGAGATTGTTATTGAGATTGTTATTGTGCACTAAACTCATGTTGTGGGCCCCAGCACATTAGATTCAATCCAAGACTCTTATTAGTCAAATTTAACTCCCAGGTGAAAGTGCTGTGACCTCAAATGAAATCAAGATTGTAGCCCAGCAGCCCAACCTCCCAAATAGGCCATTTTACTTGCTATATTTTCCCCTTTGACATAATTCTTGCATGAAGGAAGATTTAATAAAACTTTATGCTAGCCAGGCTTATTTTGTTGTTTGAGCCAATCACTTTGGATTGCCCAGGCTGGCCTAGAATTTGCTATTCTCTTGCCTTTGGGATCCTGGGAACATATGACTGAGCAACTGTGTCTGTCTCTGCTATTTTTCTATTCTGCCTCAGTTCTCCATCTGACATGGAAGTCACTTTCAAATGGCCTGTCTTCCTTTTGGGTTTTGTTATTATTTGCTGTTTTTCCATTTTGTTTATGAAACCAAACTCTTCAGCATTGCAAGTAGTAACACTGACCCTGTTTAATGATGCTAGATTTTAACTAACTGAGTTTTTATCTGAATCATACAGCTTTCTCTAAATAAATAATTAGGCATCCTCTTGTCTACCCTTGTGGTAGCCATTGTGCTAAGACGTGTAAGACCATGCCCATCCCTCTGTTTAGGAGTTTTGTCTCTGGAAAAGTTCACAGGGAAGGCAAGCTCATCACTCACAACATGCCTACTGAAAAGCTTCACAGAATTATTTTCTGCATTCCCAGAGGTGAATGCTTCACCTGCCACACACCACTGAAAGGCATCAGCTTGCATCACAGCATCTTGACAACATGGAAGGAAGGATTCAGCTGAAAGAAGCAGAGTGCATAACATTTTAAATGTGATCTCTGAAGACTGATTATTCCTTGTCCTTGACATCCTGCCAGCATGTGGATATAACTAGGCCTGAAAATCACATGTTGCCTAGAGCCCCCATTGGCCTGTGAGAGGATAGCATGATTAACTTTTGTTCAGTTTTTATTACAAATTCTAAACTTTTGAGTCCTCTGATATGCCTTGTCATTGATGTGCCAAGTTTGGATTGTGACAGGATATCCCCCCTGACTGAAATCAAGAATATTCTATTAGAGTTTTTGGATAATAATGAAAAATTTTCCATTGTAGGATCTCAGCTAGTAGGATATATTTCTTAATCATGTAAATAAGAAAACACAGATACTTACTTTAAGAGCATTTTGATAGCAATAAATGGGACTTCCCTGGCCTGAAAGAATTATAATGTAATCACACATAAAAAATAAATAATCCCAAAACTATAAAGTCACAAGTTAAAATTGTGTTTTTCAAAAGGACTAACTTTGCTGGTGAAAATATGTCTGTTCTATATTCACTGTAATCTAGGACTTGACTGCTGTTTTTACTGCAGCTACTGTAAATGGTTTCTTTAGTACACAACAGAAATCACAACAGACTTGTTATCAAATGCAAGATAACCCTGCTTTTGTTATTCTAACATTCAAAGTGCTCACTTGATGATATTTGAAAGTCTTTTATGGGTGTTTCATGAGATACAGTTTTGAACAATACATCTCTCTCCATAAGAACATTATCAATGATAAACTGGCTTACCCTGCAGAGATCAGATTGGGGAGCAAACTGTTTCTTTCTTCTCAAAAGAAATTTTAGGCTCATCAGAGGAAGCATACAGGAAGATAAGACTCTTATTTCAGATAGAGAGAATTCTAATCAAAGCCACTAAGTTCTGACACAATGGGGAGCACTACAGCCTGCTTCATGCTGATTGTGTCCTGTCTCAAGACAGGGTCCATTTGCCGATTAAAAGATGTAGTCGATATCTCCTCCCCAAGTTTGAGGTTTTTGAGGAAGTAAACTACTGCACACTGTAGAGGAAGTTTTGGGAAATGAAAGAGTATATTCCAAACTTACAGTAAGGCATCATCTCAATTCAAGCAGGAAACTCTGTGGAGAGAAAATAGCATAGTTTTCAAAACTTTTCAATTTTATTTGCTTATTTAGTTCTGCATGAGATACCAAGAGGGAGTCTAGGGACAAGTGTAATTATAAACAATTCACTACATTGAGGCAAACTACCAGTCTTCCTTCTAGTCAAGCAGGAAGACTTGGCTGCCTCCACAAACACTCTGCCCTTCAGAGTGCCACCCCACAAGTCCAGGTTATGAGTTTCCATTGTCGGCAAAATAAAGACAAATGCAAGAAAACTGTCCCACTGCAAATGCCAACAGCTTTAAGTCAACAAAATGTCTGCGCATAGGTTTGATAAACTTTTTATAAAAAAAATAATGTAATCCAATGTTCTTCAGTAACCAGTCTTTTCTCTTCAACATCTTTTACCTGGCAAAAAGCACATACCAAATATGAGTGAGCACAAGTCATCACCTTTGTTACTGGCATGTGTAAAGGAGTAAGGTTTTTCCTCCCACCATTGCTCTGGTCCTGCCGCCTCACCAGCCCCAATTAATACACAGAGACTCTGTATTTGATATAATTCTGTTGGCCAGGGCTAGTTTCTTATCAGCTCGCTCTGTCTTAATTATCTATCCATTTCTATGTTTTTCCACATGGTCTTACTGAGAAAGGAGGAATGGCGGTTCTGTTCTCTCTAGATTCTCCATCTTGACTCCTCCTTACTACTTTTTCTTTCCTCCTTGTCTCCTAGTCCATCCTATCTTCCTTTCCTATTGGCCAACAGTGCTTTATTCATTAACCAGTATGAGAAACATATATAGAATGACATCTCCCATCAGGCATGTGTGCCTCTGGTATCTCAAATGCCCCTTTCTTATTCCTATTCCTATTCCTATTCCTATTCCTATTCCTATTCCTATTCCTATTCCTATTCCTATTCCTATTCCTATTCCTATTCCTATTCCTATTCCTATTCCTATTCCTATTCCTATTCCTATTCCTATTCCTATTCCTATTCCTATTCCAATTCCTATTCCTCTTCTTCCTTTTCCTTTTCCTAATCCTATTTATTTGTAGCTGCAGATAGATGTGTGAATGTATGTTGAAATATGTGACTTTTAAGACTATGAGTGTATGTGTTCATCCTGAGAGGACAATCCCAGATATTCTTGCTCAGACACTGCCCACCCTGGATTTTGTTATAGTGATTATCATTTGAGATCTGCTGTAGTTTAATTTATTGTACTGTGACAAAATACCCTGGCTAAAGGCAATTTTGGGAGAAGGTACTTATTTTAAAACACAAACATAGGCTACAAATGCAGGGAAAACATGGTGACAAGCACTTGAGAAAGCTAGTCACATCACATCCATAGTAAAAAGAAGATAAAGGATGAAAAAAAATAGGTTTTTGTTTGTTTGTTTTGTTTTTGTTTTTTTCAGTGAGGGTTTTGGAGATCAAACTGTGTGAAGCACCTTACCAATTGAGGTATCTCCCTAACCCATAAAGTACTTGACTTAAAAAAAAATCTCTTCTTTTCTGGTCTTCAGTAACTGCATATAAATTCTTTCACTTGCAAGAACAAACACTTGAAACAAAGTGGTTTGACATTCAAGGTCCACCCTCCCCAAGACACATACATAGTGATAAAGAAAATATCCTTGCCTATAGATTAGATAAATTAGCAAAGGGAGACTTTATCCAGGAACTATCCCAATAGGTATGTGAGTATAACAGTATATTCTGTTTTCAACCTAACAAGTTATAGTTGAAGAGAGAAAACATTGAGAGAAAGGCAGTTACCTAAAAAGCAGATATAAGGATAAGACATACTCTAAACCTCTTTTCCTTAGATTTAACATGATGATGATTATTACGAAAAAAATAAATACTTACATAAACTTTGCTAGCAAGAGATGAGACGATGTGTAAAATTGTAAGAACAATAATATCTCACTGTTTAAGACAGTATTAGCAGTTTCATAAACCGAAGAAAATTATTTTCAAAATTCCATTTGATTTGGAAAAAATAGGAGACTAAAAATTTCTAGATTTGAAGAAAACTCTTTAATATTCAAGTGCCCTTCTTGCAAACTTACAATTAAATCTGTTTCTGTGATGCTTCTCAAAGGATCCTTTTTCTAAAGGTATAACATGTCTGTTCTTTAGGTTTGGTGTGTTTGAAGAAACTGGGTTAATCAGAATTAATAAAATCAACAACTAAAACAGCCTTGACTTGGATATAATGAGACGTTCAACAATTACAACTATTTTTAGACAAAAGAAAAAGATGGCATAAATCCTTTTGCTGAAGATATTCACTGCCACCTTTATATGTGCCCCTCACCCATGGTGTGTGTGTGTGTGTGTGTGTGTGTGTGTGTGTATTTTAGAGGATTCTTGATGTAATTTCAGTTTTCAATGGAATTGAAGTTCCATGTTTTCTTAGGGAGGTTGTTTACAGTACAGCATGATATTGCATTCAACTTTTCTCATCTTTTTATTCAAAAAGTTTCATCTAGATTTAGCATCCTTTTCTTATCTTCACTTTGGAGTATCTTTCCCTATTATGATTTAGTGCAAAATCCCTTCTTGTGAGGTTGGTAATCAGATTTTTTAAAGTTTGCAGTATCATCCTAATACAAAATGAAAATCATATTGATGTAATATATCTATAGCCAGTGATTCATGTTGAATAATTTTAAATTTTATCAAAATACACTAAATAACTACTATCATATTTGATGCGTATTTACTCAATATTTTTACTCAGTCTTAAAGTGTTAGTTATTAAAAATTGTTTGACAAAAAAATCAAAGGGTATTTGACGTTTTACTTTTCTTTCAATCACAGTGTTTTGTGGTATTTCAATATAACGTGAAGAAATGGGGCTCCTTCCCTTCAACTTGAGTAACTTCACTACCTGTGAAATTAAGGGAACCTCAATTGAGAAATTGTTTCCAGAAGAATAGACTGTAAACATGCCTGTAGATGAATTTATTAAAGAGCGAATGATGTAGGGAAGTCTAGACCATTTTGGATGATGTCATTCTTAGTCTGGCAGCCAAAGGTGCTATTAGAAAACAGACTGAACAAACCAGGATGACAAAATCAGGAAATCAGCATTCCTCCATAGCCACTGTATCAGTTCCTTTCTCCTACCCTAAGTGTTTGAGTTCCTGACCTAAGTGCTTTGGATAAACTATTACATAGGAGTTAAGGCAAAATAACAGTATTTATCCCTAGTATACTATGGACTTTGGGACCCAATACCACATAGAGGGATACTCTCTCAGCTTAGAAACATGGAGAAAAACTGCTCTAAATGATATGACAGACTTTGAAGACTCCCCATGGAAGGCATCACCCTCTCTGGGAGCAAAAAGAGGAAGAGATGGGGGATGGTGGGGAGTCTGTGGAGAAAGCAAGGTAGATTGAATTGCAAAACAAACTTATTTCAGATTTAAATTACAAAAACAAAAACAAACAATTTTTCCTCTCCATGTTTGTTTCAGTCATAGGGTTTTATCAAAGAAGTATTCACCCTAAGAGATTAACATAATTATATAAAGCATACCAGAAAATATGTATTTTGTCTTTATTTTTTATTTACTTAACTATGTCTTTATTCGTGTTTGTGACAGGGTCTGACCATGATGTAATCCTGGATGGCTTGGGATTCTCTATGTACATGAGGCTGGCCTTGAAGATACACCTGTCTTGTAGGTGCTGGGATTAAAGGTGAGGACCACAGCCTATGACATGTTTCAATTGTTTCAAAGTCTCATTTGCCTGTCTTTTTGTGCTATTCAGCCTCATCGTGCCACCTCTAGTTAACATTAATATTTATTTTCCTGTACTGGGAATCACCTTCTAATATCTTTTGTCCACGGGAATTTCTATGAATAAATGAATAGCAGAATGATTATCTGTTTACAAGTGTTTCTTATGTACCGTACATTCATTGACTGAAGCAAGTCTTGTCTTTCTTGGTGCACTTATAAATTTTATGTGTTAATTTGATAACTCAATAAGTGTTTACATTAAAGATTGCTTCAGGGAGTGTCTATGGGTATTCCTATACCAGCAGTTTAATCAACATTCTAGTGATAAAGATTGTCTCCTCTAATAAAAATAGGCAGCACCTGAACCACTTAGTATCTGGACAAAATAAAGGGGGGGCCTGGTTATGAGATTTTCACTACTGCTGAAGTTTGAATTAATTTTATTGTATTATTGTATTAATTAATACACATAGTACTTAGTTATATAGTGATAAATTTAGATTACTATGTCCATACTCGTGTATGCATAGCATTTTATGTAGGTCGTATTATAGTTTATTTTTATTTCTAAAACTCCCCTTTTATCATTCTGTACATTATATTTAATTTAATTTATTTGCTTTCAAAAACAATCTACATTATTACTGAATAATATATTCCTAGGATATTTTAAGAGTTCTTCTAAGCTTTTGATCATTCCTGCTATCAGTATTTTAAATTATGTCTTTAAAATGAAGGATGATCCCCCTGAGTCTAAGAGGAAAAGCTGAGTTTCTGAAATGGAAAGAGAGTGTATGATATCTATCAAGAGCACTGCTGCATGTGAACCTCACAGGCATGCAGAAGATTAACTGAGAACGCACTGTGTGGTGCAGGCATCTGAGAAGCAGGAAGAGCTGATACTTGACCTTTTGAGGTTCTTGGGGGGATTGAAGTTAAAGAAACTCCAGGTGGTCTTCAGAATCACTTGACATTTCTGTAAGTGATGGACCAAACCAAAAAAAGGCCAGAAAAAGTCAGTTAAAATAGTTTCACTCCACCAATTTATTGAATATATTTATTTAATATATATCTTTGGCTCAACAATTCATAAAGCTTAAGAGCCTCCTGATGTCTCATAACAACAACTAACATGGCAGTGATATTTTTCAAAGTTCACCCTAGTGTCTTTTGCTACATAATACTCTCCTTTCAGAGCTTTCTCAGTTCTAAAGTCTAAATGATTATATCTGTGTTGATGATCTAAATCTATGTTAAGGGCCCTAATATTTTTCATATGTATGTGTGTGTATATACATATCTAGTGTGTGTGTGCACGTGCATGTGTGTGTGTGTGTGTGTGTGTGTGTGTGTGTGTGTGTATGTGTGTGTATCTTGTTAGAGGTGGGCTTTGTCGGTGTTTCATGTAGCTCAGTCTGGTCTTGAACCCTTGATTATCTTGCTTCCACCTCTGAAATGATGAGCTATGAAGACAGTACCATGATGTCCAACTAAAGTCCATACTTCAAAGTCTGCTTCTTTAAATGCCTCTTTTATGTATCAATTTTGGTATTGTATAGATATCCAATCTCTCTCTCTCTCTCTCTCTCTCTATATATATATATATATATATATATATATATATATATATATGTCCTATATATGTCATATATATATATATATATATATCCTATATATGTCCTATATATATATATATGTCTATATTTTTAATATTTTTGAAACTCCCATTATTGACCTCAGCTCCACATGAAATCACTATATATTCTAGGCTGATCACCAACTCATGATCAGCCCACTTCTGCCTCCTGAGCTCTAGGACTGTAGAGTATATAAGTGAGGAGTGACTTGGGTTCTCCTAGAATTAAATACTTTAGGTCCTGTCAAAATAATTAATGCCTACTATTTCATAAGCCCAATATATTTCTGTGTACTAAAAACATAATCTTTTCTGATAGGATTTGTTCACAAGATCCTCTAAGAAAACAAAATAAAAATATCTCCAATTTACAATATAAGCTGGTAAATCTTCCTTAATATAAAGTGGCAATAACCAGCTAACTTTCCTTATTTCAGTTTATATGATACAATTTTACATATATATGTACATATATATATATATATATGTGTGTGTGTGTGTGTGTGTGTGTGTGTGTGTGTATGTGTATTTAATATAATATGTTCAATAGACTACCTTCATACCTGTGGTTGGCTAACAGAAAACCATAGATCATATCTCCAGAGAGCTGTCTTGAAAACTAAATAGTATGCTTGTCTTAGCTTAGAGTTAGTTAAGGGCAATACCTGAGTCTTGATTATTTATATAATTACTGTAATATTTATTGTAAGGTCTCAAGAATGATGTACCATCACCATTGGAAATCATTGTCTTGTGGGAAATTGTGCTTAAGCCAGAGTCTCAGGATTATGGAAACAATTGCTAGTAAACATCTACTGCTTTGAATAGTTTGTTGAGAATAATTCATTAAGAGCTGTCTTAAACTTCAGAATACTATATGGAGAGCAAAATGAAATATTCACGACACATCTCACATGACACAAATAAAAACAAAATGGTTTGTTCAATGCAAAAGTGCTAAATTCTTAGAGAATTTCTTCTGAGGTTCTATCTCTTCACTAGCCACCACATAATGGACTTTTTTTTTGGTGGCCCACTCTATTTGGGGTGTTCTGTAAGCTTCTTGTGTTTTTATTGGCATGTCTTCCTTTAGGTTGGGAAAGATTTTTCTATGACTTTTGTTGAATATATTTTCTGCACCTTTGAGTTGGGTGTCTTCAATTTCTTCTATGCCTATTATTCTTCGGTGTGGCCTTTTCATGGTGTCCCATATTTCTTGGATATTTTGTGTTAGGGATTTGTTGGACTTAAGATTTTCTTTGGTCCATAAATCTGATTCTTCTTGTGTATCTTCAATACCTGAGATCTTCTCTTCCATTACTTGTATTCTGTTGATTATGCCTGCATCTGTAGTTCCTGATCATAAACCCAGTTTTTCTATTTCCAGCATTTCCTCTTTTTTTTGTTTTCTTTGTTGTCTCTATTTCAGGTATCAGGTCATGGACCATTTGAATTGTTTCCTTTATCTGCTTGATTGTATTTTCTTGGCTTTCCTTGCTTTCTTTAAGAGATCTGTTGATTTCTTGCATTTTTTTTTGGTTTGTTGTTTTCTTCCATTTCTTTAAAGGATTCTTTCATTTCATCTTCATGAAGTTGTTTTTAGTGTCATTCTCTTCTGCTTAATCAGTGTTGGAATGTTCAGGTCTTGCTGGTGTGGAGTCACTGGACTCCGGAGATGTCATATTGATCTTTCTTTCATTGATTGTGTCCTTCTACTGTTGTCTACCCATCACTTCTTCCAGTTACTGGTGGGATGGTGTTGGGATGGTGTCTCTACCTCTCCTGGTGAATACAGGACCAAGGTTCTCCTCTGATCAGTGCAAGCAGATCTAATATTCCAAAGTCTCTCCTTACCCAGTGGTGGGGGTGGGACTAGGGTACTGGCTGTCTCTGGATGGTCTGATCTACTGGGAAAGGATGGGTTATCCTGTGCATAGTTCCCAGTTCTCAGAAGGCACTGGAAGGCAGACTCCTTCTGTGTGTAAAGGCAGAACCTGGTAGACTCTGGGCAAGTGGGTCTGTCTGGATGTCTCCTCCATTTGTGAGCAGACCCCAGGCCTCAGAAGGCTCCAAGCAGGTCCATGGAAGGCAAGCCCGAAACAGGCCCAGCTAATGTAAGCCATATTTCTTATCCATCTGTAGATGATGGTTTTGCTTTTAAAGGCCTAATCACCGTTTAGATTCTTAAATGGCATTTCCGTGGCCAAAAATGTGTTTAATGTTTATTTGACTTCTAGATCACATAATATTCTATTTACAACTGAAGTCTATCTTTGTATAAAATCATCAAATGCTTCTTTTGGGCCTTATATAACTTTCGCAGATGATCCAGACCTTTTTTCTGATCTGCAGGAATATTAATATCTATAGCTCCATTTTATTATTCTAGGAGCCTAGCATCCTCTTTCCACAAACTTCACCTTCAAAACTAAAGAACAGCTTCTAATACAGGTTTTTCCAAGGCTTTCCAATTTTGGGGGATAATTCTGTTCTGAGTTACCCATGAATTTAATATCTGCTTCAGATAAGGTGAATGCCTATTATATGATAGGACAACTTCCTTAAATCTCTATTGTCTTCTGATGTCTTCTGATGGTTTTGTATAGTAACTGGATAAACTAAGATTGGTTTTTTTAATAGCCGTTTATTTTTACCCCTCTTTCAGTTTCATCAAGAACTGGTGTGGTCGGTTCTTGTCTAAATTCCTTTGTCTGTGTCTGACTATTTTTCTCATTTTCTTTAATAATTCTTTCTAAGGCTGTACTTTTATCAGTCAACTTTTCATTTTACCTCAAAAATGACTATGATTATTATGGATAAAATGTTAATTACCAGATTGATAGCATTCATAGTCATTATTATATCAATATCAGCTAAAACATTTATTTTTTAATTTTATCCTTCTATTTTCAAGCCATTTATAGCAGCACTATACAAAGTCTGTATAATCAGCATCATGATATTTTATGCCTTTAAAGTAGGACAGATTTTTCTTCTTAGTCTTACCTATATTTCTCCTTAAACTTCTCCTTAAACCATATCTGATGACTTTTCCATTTTCTGGCCAGTGTCATGAATTTTCTGTCTTTGTGTTCATACCCTGTGGTGGAGTACCAAATGATGTTTTATCTATGGCACAGTAGCTGCATGGGAACCAAACACTGCCTCCGATGCTGACTATGAACTCTATAGCTGCTGCTGCCACACTGATAAGTACACTGCCTGGGGGAGCTTTATATATCTTTGTTGCTGCTTTTGCCACTGCCTCAGCTCTTCACACACCTAGATAAATACTGTTTGTTTGTTTTTTAACTAAATCTCTATCTTCTTATTTTGTCAATAACAACAAAAGATGCTGTGGTGAAGCTCACTAGCTCAGAGAGGCAAAGAAAGCAGTCTGCCTGACCTTCTCCCTCTGCCATCATCTCAGAAAGAGTGTTTTCTCTCATGCCATCAGAAACAAAACTCCTCCAACCAGATGTGACTCCCTTCTCTCCTTTCTGTTTCCTCTGCCTGACTACCTGACTTCCTCTAATTCTCTATGGTTTCTTAAAGTAAACTAGTAGCTTGTTCCTTTTCTTGGCCTATGGTTGATTTTACTTAAATAATGCAATCTCTGGGGTCATACTATGATCAAAAATGCTGCAACAGGCAATGAAGGTAGATATACACATGTCCTGCGATGGCATGTTCAATGATACAATGACCTGCCACTCAATTCCATCTCCAAATAATGCCACCTTGGGGCCCAAAACCTTAATATGAGATTGTGTGAGAAACCTAACATTTAAACAATATCAAACTATAATTATATTTATCTATTTTTATAGATTATATTATCTATTTTTACATATTAAAAAGTTATTGCATTTCAATTAATTTTTGCATTATTTCTATAGCAATCATATAAGTAATTCAATAATAATACCATTGATTTAAGAAATTTACTTTCCTCTTAAATGGATTTATAATTGAATTTGAAATTATGTCAAAAAACTGCTCATCAGAGAGGTATTATAGAACCTGAACATGGCATCTAGTTCAACTCTTTGAATCCAACAATTAGGCAATAGAGGCACAAATGTAATCATGATTATAAAGCCATCCTAGATTGTGATATGTCATCAAAACCAAAAACAAGTTACAGGGATAAGAACCAATTGGCTTGTTGCATTTATAGTAACATTTCCCATCAATTTATGATAGCATCACTTTGCTAAATCCTTGATATAATTTTCCTTCTTTATACTTATATTTCAGAATTAGTGTCAATCATTTATCATTGTATGGAAGAAAAATAGAAGGTGAGTGTTGATTCTTGAATTGAGTAATTTCCCAAATAATAGTAAATGCTCACTGGTGCATAACTTGGTTGAGAGTAGGCTTAAAACGTCTTCTTTCATTCATACTTTGTCACTATATGTTGTAGGCATAGCATGTGGGTCTTTGTATCTGCAAATTTTTAGAGAAACTAGGAATGTGAAGCACATAGAATTGTCTTCCCAATGTGAAAGATGAAAAGTCCATTTTTCCTCTCAGAAAGCTGAGGAATGGAGCAGCCATTGTCTTTTGGGTTAGGTCATATCATCATTTTACAACCAAGAATGGAGGTGGCTAGTAATTTAAATGACATTTATACCCAGGGATTCTCCCAAGTTCTTACAACAATGAATAGAGATGGCTAATGGCCCAAATGAACTTGATGGTATCTTGTGTGCCTGAGACCAGGCCAGATCCTTAGGACCTTAAGTTAATATAGGCAGCTATGTCTGGAATGCACCTTCTTGGAAGAAATCATGTACCCTGAGTTGAGGTTCTATGTACTTATGCTTCCTTGCATAACAGAATGTTATTATACTAGGAAACTTTTCCCTAAACTAACTATACTTGGATTAGACATATTGGGAATAAACTACCTATAATTCGACTTCCTGTAGTCTGAATCAGGTTGATGAAGTCAATCTGAACAGTGTTTCTATTCTTCTCTCTTTATGTGGTCCTATTCCACATATGATGCCAACATTGATACCCTCAATTACAGGTTTCTGCAGGCCTATAGCTTTCTTTATCCAACTGGACAACACACTGACACTACTAGTCCTTCCTTTATTCTGTCTAATTGCTATTCAAAACTGAAGTCATATATAATTTCCCCTGACAATTTTTCTTAGAATATACAAAAGAAAAGATCTCCTTCTGTTTTTCATATTGCTCCATATCCACTTACAAAATTGTGAAAATGTTTTTAACCATTGTGGTAGCTATTTATCTACTATATGGGAGTTCTCTCTGAATCACTAAGTTTTCATTATGCATCACAATGCCTTACACAATATTAGTTGAAAGAATGAATCAATGAACAAACCTGAAACTCAAATGTAGAATTTGTTATTCTTTCCTTCAGAACATACATCTTTAACCAATAGCCAATAGTCTAGGCTAACTATGTGGATAGCTTTTAGAAGAGCAACAATTCACCTTCACATGAAATGTACATTCTAATTCCCAAATGACTTTAAATTACTCCTGGGAGATCAAAGCATTTAGAAGCAAGTTTTAATTTTCAAATGCCATTGTGTTAATCATTATCATAATACTTGTTGTGTACTTTTAAAGGGATACAGAAGATTATTGATCAGATATTAATACCCTGAGGCTGTGGAGAGAGAGTGGGTCTTGATCCTGGGTTTGGTAGGCTGATAAAGCTGTCTATCTACCCCAAAATTAGGACAATAAGAAGAAGTGGGTCCTTAAACCTCCATCAGGTGCCTCCAGTGTCCAGGAGGTGAAAGAGAGATTGCCCTGATACTGTTGTGTCTACCCCTGAGGCTCTCAGTCAGAGATGGATGTGGTCATGACAAGGCAGTCCAGGTCTCCTCACTTGTCCATGTGAGATCTAAGAGTTTGGAAGGGAGTTCCAAGCTTGATGTCCCTGTGCCTCAAAGGACATGGGGCAGACAATACCCCAATGCCCTTCTTGATAGAATTTTGTACATGGTCTGGGTGGTTTACAAGAATGCAGACAGGTCCTGGGCAATGACTCTCCTGAGGCATATAAAACAAGAATGTGGTGATTTTCTAGCTTTAGGAGGCCAAGGAGCCTCAACCTCTGCTTTGACCAGCTGAAGGTCTAAGCCATCATCAGATGTTTTTTCTTCAGACTTTTTCCATTTCTCCTATGATATACATTGATGGCTACAGATAAGGCTTCTGCCCAAAGAATCAGAGGTTCTCTCTCTAAGTGTTTAAATTTGGTCTTACTATCATGGAAAACCTTGGAAAATGGGTAACAAGCCTTTAAAAGACTATCTAGGAATTGAAATTGGTGGTTGTCAAGTGTGTTCGGGATGATCTCTTAGATTTTCTCTTATTATTCCACTTTAAGAGTGGGTCTGGTGAAGACCAGCCAGGAGGCAAGTTGCAAATGCAATCCCCTGGTTACTACCTCAGTCCTGACTGGGAGGAGGGCAGCCTGGCACTGAGAAGGGAGAAATGCAAACCTGAGTGACAAGAGAGAAAGAGAAGAGATTGTGGGTTGAGGTTGATGACGTGGGTGGGGGGGCTCAGTAGTATGGTTGAAATAGTGAAAAAATAATCTAGTTTGGGGTCAGAGTTAGGAGAAATTGAGTTTTTCTTGATTGGGTTATGCCATAGGGTCACTTTTAATCAAGATGTGAGTGAGGTCACATGGGAAAATAATAACACTAGCAAAGATGACTGTCAGCCATGCTACTGCCTCATTCTGATGTGGGAACAGCAGCTAAGATGGCAACGAACACTTGTTTCCTTTAAGACTACCATGCATAGGTTTTTAGTTATCAACCATGGTGTTTTGAGTTTTAGATTAACCTGTATGTGACATATTTTACAGGCTTTTAATCACAGCCAAAATGCTTATAAATTTTGAGGTGCAGAAAGTTTACATGATATTTTTACAAATTGTGAGATGATTATACTTTAGCAAAGGTTTAGAGTCTTGAATCAAAAGCAAGTGTATGACATAAGTAACAATAGTCACTACTGCAAGAACTCTGTCCCTTTATTTTTATTTTATTTATTTTTTTTTTGTTCTCTCCTATCTTTGTCACATAGTCAGGTGGGTCACCTGATATAGACAGGTATTCCAAAACTTTAACCAAGCTGATAGCCATTAGTCATGGGCATCCCCAGGATTCAGGGAGAACTGAACGAAGACCAAACTATTAAGTGAGTCATCACCACAGTAACAGGGGTCAGAGGCTCAGCCTCGCTAAGCCAGAGGAGAGAGGCAGTGCCTGGTACAAGGACTTTTTAGGAGGCCAGAATGCAAAAATGAAAAACATTCTCTAAGAGATGGGTCTCATCTGGAGAACAGAGTTAAAAAAGCAATGAGGGCCTAGATGTGCTCTAGGATTACAGGAAGCTCTGAAGGGAAGGTAGAAACAGAGGTTAAGAAAGAGTACAATAACCTGATTGGGCTTAAGGAAACTGCAGAATTGGAGTTCTGAGTGTGGGGCGATAGGACCTGTTGAGGAAGGACAGCCATAGCCTTAAAGCCCTTGGCTTGGGATAAAATTGCATCCAAGAGTACCAGAGGGGTACCAGATACTCAGCAGTCACTTCTTCAGACTCAGGAAAATGTTTACGCTGACCAAAGGTGAAACTTATCTAATTGCTGCTGGTGATGATGCACTGAGTCATTGGTGAGCTGGAAGGGCCAGTATGTTGCAGGTGGACTGGAGCTAAGGTATGGATTCCCAGTGCATCTTAGGCCCTATAAGGGAATTGCAGTCATTAGGAGAGACTATCCTGGCTTTTGTCACCAAATGTTAGTGTTACACATCAGATGGAAAGGTATCCTGGCAAACAAAGGTCAAGGACAAGGGGGCAACCCAGTAGGAGGAAAGGGATCCACAAAACTGGCAAGAGACAAAGTGCCCACTGTCACTGTTTGGAGTGAATCCACAGGAACACCAAGCTTCCCAACCATAACATACATATAGAGTAACTAGATCAGACCCATACAGGCTACCTTATCTCCACCAGCCTACATGAGTCTCAGTCGGCTCATTTTGTATTTGTTTTCTTTGTTTGTTTGTTTTTGTTCCCCCGCTTTTTGGCTCTATAATCTTTCTATCCCCCTCTTCCTTAACATTTTGCAAGCTTTACCTAATGTTTAGCTGTGGGTCTCTATATCTGCTACCTGAGACATATTTTTAAGCTAAACCTTATATGCAAAATAGAAAACTAACCTTCTTAAAGTTGTATTTTCAGTTATTCACTTGGTAGAAAATACTACTCCAGGGTTAAACATACCTAATTACTTAAGGTATGTTTACCCAGATCAAGAAATTATTTATTGATATGGATTCATGTGATAGCCAAATTGGCAAGTTATAAAGATTAAAGAAAAAACATTCTTAGACATTTTGGTAACTTTTAGACACAGATGAGAGAGTTGAACTCCACAGGGAGTGAGATGCTTATCTAAGATCTCTTAACTGGTTAATGGGGAGAGTCAAGGGTTCTTTCTAAGGCCACAGTAGGAACAGCTAACAGCACTCAGGAGATATATAAGTTCCTCAAGCAACAAGAGTAATCCCTGGCAGTGTGTGAGTTTATTGGTTTTCTTTAACTGCTCTTTCTTAAAAAAAAATAAAACTGTTATATATAATTTTGAAAACATCTTTCCCCAGTTAAAAATATTCTAAATATTCTAAATCTATTCCTAAAAATAATGAGGCAGTTATAATGACAAAATGGGCTCATTGTTTTATTTCTTAGAATATTTGAAGAAGCTATGTGTCCTTATAAAAAGTTAACTTAAATTTAGTTTGCCTTTTATCTTACATTTGGAATTATTTCTTATTCCATTTTAACATATTAATATAACCATTTGAGAAGGAGGCCTACCAGTGGGAAAGGATCCATACTTGGTATGGAATTTGAAGTAAGAATTGGAATTGCTATTATGTTCTAATATATCCAACATTTATATTTAACATCCATACCTAATATCATCCACAAATCCTCTTTGGTTGAATAAAATCTTCACAGTAAATATTTGCACAATTTAACTGTATACTTTAAACACAAAAGACTAGATACAGTGATATCTGTCTCATAATTTAAGAATACACCTGTCACTAAGTTGACAAAAATTTGGAAACAGAATATATACAAATTGGAAGAAGTATAGGCTATTATGGTAGATGATGGAAGGAGATAAGACTATATGTTTCAGAACCAAACATTGAAACTCCAGTCTGTAATTCCAGCACTAGGGTAAGTGAGGCAGAAGGAGGAAGGACCTCAATTATGAAGTCAATCTGAGATGTATAGTCCTTTATTATTAATTTATGTTTTGCATTCCAATCCCAGTTCCACCTCTCCCCTTTCCTCCCACTCACTCCACTCCACACCTATCTGCTCCGTGGAGATGTATAGTCCTTTTAAGGCCACTATAGGCTGTATATTAAGATAAAGTGTCATAAACCAAATGCATAAAAACAAACTCACTACAACAGAAATAATTATGTATCTGAACAGAGCTGAATACATTTCTATTTCCAGTGCTACTTTAAAATAGCTCTCATCACATCATTTACTTTCTTAACAGTCTCTTATTCTTTGTCCAGTTACACAAAACAGACTTTTAATAAGAATATTTTAGATACAAAATTTTTCATAAGAAATTTGAAATATTGATATATATACATATATATTAATGCATGATTTTTGTCAGTTAACAGATTTAAATAGGAGACATTACTTGCATTTGTGTGAGAACACGAATAACATTTCATAGTTCTAAACAAGTGAAGCTTCCTTTTCTAGAAGGACAATTTTTGGGGGGCTGACAAGGGTAATGTATTTTGTTTTTAAACTATTGGTGAAATTACCAGGATATATGTGCAATATCACGTGACCATTGTTCTCATACTATCACTAGCATCATGATTCCCCTTCCTAGCAACATTCTCATTGTGCTGTATGCTTCAACATGCGAATATTATCTCTAATCCCTCAGTTTTCCATGCTTAAAGGTCATTTATCTTTGAATGTCTTCTCACACACTAAGAATATCTTAACAAGGGATTATGTTTTAAGTATTTTTATATGTTGGTTGTTTTCCTTGCAAGGATTATGTGCCTGCAGTGCCCATGGAGGCCAGAAGAGCATGCTTGATGCTTTTTAGTTGCAATTACAGAGAAAAGTGAACATAGATATGGGTGCTGGGGATCAAACCCAGATACTCTATAAAAAGCAGCTAGGATGCTATTATCTCTGACCATCCCTCCAGTATCTTATTTAAGGAAGTAAATATAGTGAAATGACAAGCAGATCTTTCAAGACAAATATTGTATTCAATACTAATGCTTTAATATAATTTACAATCATTTCAAGAGCAGAATATTTTTCCTCATGAGTCTGGACCTGCATTGTGCTGTTCTATCATGTTTACCTTTCAAAGTATGTCACTTGCTTCACTATCATAAAATATCTCTACAATGACACTGTAAGTTTCTTTGTGTCCCTATTATAGCATTCAGAGAAATCAGACATTTATTATATCAAATGTATTGAATATCAATATAACTAACGTGTTTTCTTATAGGGTTTGTATTAAAACAGCTTTTACTTTAATTTGTTTCTCTATCAATTTATTTCAAATTGTAAAACTATATTTTATCTTTTGGAGGTGGAAACCTATTACCTAGAAATTATGTCTACTGGGGTTGAGTATTCATTTTCTTTGGAAACATGCAAATTTATGTCAGCATAGAGTTTGACTTTTATAATATTGCTTTGCAAAGTGTGATATACATGAAGTATTCTAAAATAAATGTTTGGTCCTGGATATTGGATTTTTTGGTAAATGTCAGATCATAGTGGAAAATGATATAGTAATTTGTGATGTTTTTAGGAAAGGGGTTCATAAGTTTTTATTTCTATTCTAAGATTCATAGAGACATGTCTTTATGGTTGACTTTTTAAAATAACTCAAAATTCTTATTGTAAATATGACTAGATATTTATCACCTGTACACACAACACATATGGAGAACAGAAAAATTTAGACACTTATTGGGTGTATAGTGCACCATGTTCAAAGTCTTAGCCATAAGTAGTCATGTCAAACTCAGTGTATGAAAACAAATGAATCTATGTTCAAGAGAACAGGATTTTAATATAGCATTTCCATTATTGCTCAGATTGTTAGTTGGGGTCTTCCTTGTAGATCTCTGGACATTACCCTAATGCCAGCTTTCACTTAAAACCTATAACGGCTTCCTCTATTATGTTATCTCTTTTCTTCTTCTCATCCATTCTTTCCATGACTCAATATTTCTGACATCCTAGAGCTTTTAGCTGATGAAAGCAGAAGCAGATACCCACAGCTGCCCACTGAGATGAACTCATGGAATCGAGTTGCAGAGAGGGAGTAGTGATGAGCAAAGGGGTAAAGTCCAGGCTTGAGAAACATATAGAAACATATGACCTGAACAAGGTGGTGGACTCCAGTCTGATAGCTGGGAAAACAGCATAGGACTGATCCAGATTCCTTCAATGTGATGTTAGTTGGGAGAACTGAGAAGTCTATTGAGCCTCTGGTAGTGGATCAGTATTTATCCCTAGTACATGCATGGACTTTGGGAGCCCTTCCCACATAGAGGGATCCTCCCTCAGCCTAGACATATGGGGCGGGGGCACCTGGGCCCTGCTCAAAATGATATGACAGACTTTGAAGACTCCCCATGGAAGGCCCATCCCTCCCTGGGGAGCTGAAAGGGGATGGGATGGGGATTGGTGGGGGAAATGTGAGAAAAGAAGGATGCGGGAACTGAGTTTGACATGTAAAACAATACTGTTTCAAATTTAAATTAAAAATTATAAAAAATTAAAGAAACAAAGAACAGGCTTTATATTCTTAGAGAAGTACATACTTCCAGCAGTACCTTTCTCTATGTGATTATTAGATTTCCAAGTGGTATGTGTATGGATGCTATTTTCCATTAGAGTTATGTTTATTCAATTCTATATACACATTAATACCTTTAGATTTTTATATGACTTTTCTGCACTGGTGCACCACAAAATAGATATAATATCATTTTCCTGCTATAGCCTCACAATTCTATAATAATAATGCCATTACTGAGATGGTTTTCTTTCTCATAACTATGAGTCATTCTAAAATTTTCTTTCTTTATACAGTTACCATAAATGGATGGAAAACAATTTCTGATAGATCTAGGAGATGAGTAAAATACTGTCCTATTCAAAGAAAGTGTTTCTAAAATGTGTAAGAGTTGCTGTAGTATACATTTCACCCTACTCAGATGATCATCATCTTCATCTGATTTTGTGTAATTCTGTGTTAAAAAAAACAAAGAGAAGATGTCTTCTATTTTTCTTTATTACTTCCCTTTTTATGTTGTGAAATACACTGTCTTCTTTGCTGCCATTTTTTTACTATAAATAAAATAGTACCTTAGAACCTTTAAAGGGATTTACGTCTGTTCAGTTTGTCAGACATAATAGTTACTCAGATGTATTTCTTTTTGTTGTTGCTTATTTATTTATTTATCTTATTTACATATTGATCCTAGTTCCCTCTCCCTCCCCCTCTTTCTTTCACCCTCCATGCCCTCCAAACTCCCTTCTCTCCTATCCCCCCCTCCACACTCCACATGTAGGATGATGCCTTCCAGGAGGGGTCATCTACATCTGTCAAGTCATTTTGAGTAGGGACTTGGCTCTCCTTCCTGTCTTTAGGTTAAGGGAGTATCCCTCCATGGGGGATGTACTCCCAAAATCCTTTTGTGCACCAGGGATACATCCTGGTTCCACTGTCTGAGGTTCCTTAGACTCCCCAGGCCTTCTAATTGAGACCTGTGTTCGGGGGGTGTCTCTGTTGATCCAATGGTGTATTCCCAGTTATCAGTCTTGGGGCCCATTAGCTCCTCCTTATTCAGGTCATCTGTCTCTGTGGGTTTCTGTAGCCGGGTCTTGTCCTCCCTCTCTGCATCTTGATTCCAGTTCAGCCCAGTGTTTAGCTGTGGGTGTCTGCTTCTGTTTCCATCAGCTACTAGATGAGGATTCTATGATGATGTACTTTTATTTTCAGTTAAATATGTCCAGTTAGATAAGACACTGGGCATCTAATAGACCTGTGACTGATAAAACATACACTGAATTCAGCAGTTAGATTAGATTATTTAACTTTGTTTTTTTCCTTTTATTTTAATTCTATCATGTTTTAAAGGAATATGATGGTCACGTAGCTTCCTTTAATGTAATCAACTTCTGATGTCCATATTTTTTTTTTCTGTCCACGTTTACTTGTTGGTCCACTTCTGAGTTCCTTGCTTCTGTGGCCTTAAGTTTTTTCTTCATCATCTAATTTTTCCTGCTCATCTTCTTCCTCTGGGTCTTCCTCCTCCTCCAACAAAATAGAATGATGCCATTGACTTAACCCTGAATCTTTTAGATATTGTAGATATGGAGCAGAAAGATGGTAATGGTGTGACTTCAGAAGTACATACTAATATCCTTCCTTTTACGATGTTTATCCTTGGACTCCATGGTTAGTAATCATGATTTAGCTGTTAACTGCAATATTCAGGAGCCAACCTTAAAGCTGAAATCAAATGATATATTCAAATTCCTGTAGTTTTCATAAAGAAATAATGTTTAACAGTTAATTTATGTTTTTCTCTTTCAGAAAGTTCTCTGTCTTATGAAAAATATAAAATTAGAGAACATTAGAGATAATTATTCATTGAAATTGAATTTTATTCATTAAAATAAAACTTAATTAGACAGAAAGTTTGTCATATTCAAAACGTACTCTGAATTTGTTCTGTATGTCTAGCCACACAGGCTCTTTCAGTAGCTAAATTGGCAACCCTGTTGACCTCTCAGAATTTAATTTTAAACTCAGTGTAAAATATTTAAATGCCACCAAATATCTAAAATTTCTTCTTTCTATTACTTTAAGGAACGTGTTATTATTAAAGTAGCCTTTGGATGGATAATGATGATAAACCCAGAAAATATTTGAATCTAGATATAGGATATGACTTTGTACTGTTACTCCCTTTCTATTGATATTTGTGTTTGAATGTGTTCCTCCTTGAAATTGTAAACTGCTCTTTATTCAGACTCATAAGATAAAGCAATGGCATCTAATATCCAGTAACTGCTGATGCCTATGTGTAATCCTTATTTATTAGAAAACTAAAAATAAAGTCACAAAATTTCCATTTGTTTTTTTTACACTAAGTTTAATTTCACATGCAATCCTACAATTTAATTAAATCAAATGCGTTCCTATGACTTCTGAGAACAGATACAATTGTTAAATTAATTTAGAGGAGAATATGGCTTTTCTTGCTGTTTGAAGCCAAATCTTATATTTTTGGTTGTGAGCCTAACCAATAATGGCTGAGCCATCTCTCCAGCTCTTTCTGTAGAATCTTACCAATACAACTCACATTTGTGATGGGATGTACTTTCCTTAGTAATTTCCCACATAGTAGCATAGAAGGAGTGATAGTAAGAGACAAAAACTGGTTATGTTACTATCGGGGATAATTCAAATTATTAAAATGGAGCATTATTAAGATTGAGGAAGGTAACAAGAATCAGAAAGCTGATAAATCATGGGAGGGGACTTACATATAGCAACCTGATTATGAACTTTTTTTCCTCATGAACTTTCTCTTGATTCTTTTGAGCTATGAGTTTAGGATATATATTAGCTACAACAATGCCTGGAGTTCATATGGAAACCCACATATATTTTTACAAGTAGTTATATTTTCTTCTCTTTGTGAATTATTTTGAATTGAGGATTTAGCCAGAAATAAAATTTTATATATAAAACAGTAATTTGTTTCATTTTTAAATTTTTTTGTTTTATATTTTTTCTTAATTTATATATGATCCCAGTTCCCTCTCCCTCCCTTCCCCCCATACCCCCCCCCCACGACAATCCCCCTGTCACATTCCCAGAGAGGGTAAAGCCTTTCAGAAGGGATCATCAAAATCTGTCAAGTCATTTGGGGTGGGGCCTAGGTCCTCCCTCCTGCCTCTAGGCTAAGGAAATATCCTTCCATGGGAACACATTCCTAAACTCTTTCGTGCACACCAGGGATACATTCTGGTTTCACTGTCAGAGGTCCCTTAGACTGACCAGGCCCTCTAACTGAGACCCATGTTCAGGGTGTCTGAGTCAGTCCAATGCTGATTTCCCAGCTGTCAGCCTAGGGTTAATGAGCTCCCCCTTGATCAGGTCAGCTGTCTCTGTGGGGTTCTTTAGCCTGGTCTTAACCCCTTTGCTCATCACTTCTCACTCTCTGCAACTGTATTCCAGGAGTTTGGCTCAGTGTTTAGCTGTATCCATCAGCTGTATCCATACTGCTTCCATCAGCTACGGATGAAGGCTCTGTAATGTAACATAAGGTCATCATCAATCTTATTATCAGGGAAGAACATTTAAGGTAGCTTTTCCAATATTGCTTAGTTAGTTTGGGGTCATTCTTATAGGTCTCTGGACATTTACCAACTGCCAGATTTTAAACTTTTAACAATAAATTTAACATTAACGGTTGTAGTAGTATTTCCAATTAACACATGTTCTCCTAATGTTCTATAGTCCAAAAGCATATTGCAAGTATTTAAGTTAGCAAAACTTCTTTGTTAAATAATCATCACAAGAAAGATGGATGACTCCACTTTTGATATTTAAGGTTAGGTATTCTAATTTTATATATTGAAGTTAACACAATTTTCTATGAACATTTTCAATTAATTTCCTCTACTGTTGTCTAGTTAAAACTGATGGCAGTTCTCCTAACATTGTGAACTTTCATTCACTTCTTTTAAAAAAGTATTGTGTGTATTTATAAGTAATAATACCTTACTATAATTAACCTCTCATAAATGTTTTGCTCAACATGAAATTTGAAATCTACCTACCTTCATGCAATGAAATAATCTTATATTAGTGATAAATATGTAATAGATACCCACATGAATATAGGAAAATTTGTGCATATATTTCAAAGAATATACATTACACATAATTTACATAGTAAACATATTATATGAAAGTATATCTAATATACCTTTTGATTTAAATTATTCAGTGAAAGGCTCATGGAAAACAAATAAGCCTTGGTCATTTCCTCTTATATTCAGACAACACAAACATAATGGTTTTTTAATGGTCCAGGGTTACTCAACAGTTGCACTGTTCAGTTGTACTTGTATTACCATGTAAACATTAAATCTTTATTACTGCTAATTAATTTTGTGCACATGTAAAGCTCTAGTATTACCTTTTTAAAATTTTTATCTAATAGTGAAACTCCACATTAAGAAGGTAATTAAAATATTTGAAGTTTAAGTTTTTCAGGTTAACTATATTATTCACACATATATATACATATATTATTACATATCATATATATGAAGCCTTCTTAGGGAGGGAGGCTAATATAGAAAAAAGGGAAAAGGTAATAGCATACTGCACTTAATTTGATTCACAAAGAGAACAGAGGAGTTCCTTAAGGAAGAGGAGACAGAAAGATATAGGAGGAGAGAAGGCAATTATATAATAATATTTGTGACTAGAAAAGTTACAGGATATCATATTACTATATACCTAAAGATTAATACACATAATTCCAGCATGAATATACATCAACAGATATAAGGAATTTTTCTTATAAATGCTGAGATATTCCCCCAAGGGCCAACGGCCACCTAAACAGAAACTCAATACAAGACATGAGAATTCTTGTTTTGAGTTTTTGGTTAGGGCTACCTGAGAGACTCCCAAAGCATACAGCCTTTTACTGTTGTTCTTGCTTATCCCACAGAGGTTGTAAGTAAGTTTCTATTGCTGAAGACACCATGCACTCTAAAAGAGGGTACAGAGGCCTCTGATCTGGTTACATTAACAGCAACCTATAAACATTTGCCTTTATAACCACAGATATCTGTCAAAAATCCCCTTGCCAGGCATAGGAACTGTCCCTTTGTTTTGTTCACAGGTGGGCATCCAAGAAACTCTGAAAACAATAAGTTTCTTGCCATTGTCCTTGACTGCTTCCCAGAACAAGAAGATTGAACCACATTGCTAAAGAATACCTCATAATTGGGACCTTGTAAACTTCTCTCTGAGAATGCATTCTCATTGTATATTGGAAGGTACTATTCAAGCTACCCAGGAAGAAAAATAATTAATGGTACTACTGACTTATTCAGTGTTCTGTTGCTGTACAGGACACCTTGACCCTGGAAACTTATACAATTAAGCATTTAACTGGGGCTTGCTTACAGTTTCACAGATTTGGTTCATTATCATAATTTCAGGGACCATGGCAACACACAGTCAGTCACACATGGTACTAGGGAACTAGATAAGAATTTTACAATTCAGTCTTCAGGCAGCAGGAAGAGAGAGTGATACTGAGTCTGGTTTGGTCCCTTGATACATCAGTCCATCAGCTTTAGTGACCTACTTTCTCTCACAAGGCCCCATATCCTCCAACAAGGCCATACCTCTTTATTCTTCTCAAGTAGTGCCATTCCCTGATGACTAAATATTCAAATATATGAATCTATGGGACTCATACTTTTTCAAACTGTCACAACTACCCAGCACAAAGATGTATCCGAAAGGATACAATGGTAACAATTATATTTTGGGGGCTATCAACACCTGCCTAATTAGATTTAAGACCTGTTGAAAAGAAGGAATTTTGGGGGGAAGGACAGAGAGGGAGAGCAAGGGAAGAGATACCTTGATAGAAGGATCAATGATGGGATTAATGATAAACCTAGCACTAGCAAAATTCCAATGAACCCACAAGGATGACCCCAAGGAAGAATCTAAGCAATAGTGGAGGGGGTACCTTAAATGCCCTATCCCTATAATCAGATTGATGGCTACCTTAATTGCCATCATAGAACCTTTATCCAATAACTGATAGAAGCAGATTCAGAGATCCACAGCTAACCTCTGGGCTAACCTCCTGGACTTCAGATAATATGAGCAAAGTGGTCAAGGCCATGTTGTGAAACCCACAGATAGAGCTGGCCCAAGAAAGTGGGAAGTCACTAACTCCAGACTGACATCTAGGGAATCTTCATGAGATCAACTTGAGCCTCCTGAATGCAGGTAGCATTGGGGGGCTTGGGCCAATAGCAGTGAGAGCAGTATTTATCCCTAGTGCATGACTGGCTCTTTGGAGCCCATTCCCTTTGGGGGAAATACCTTGCTCAGCCTACTACATAAATAGGGTGGGACTTGGTCCTGCCCATATGATAGTAGACTTCCCCATGGGAGACTTGACCCTCTCTGAGGAATGGATGGGAATATGGTGGTTGAGGGGAGTGTGAGGACAGGAGGGAGAGGGAAATAGGATTGATATGTAAAATAAGTTTGTTTTAAAAATAAAATAAAAGGAAGTCCTGCCTATGTTTCTTTCCCATTTGCCAACAGTGATTTATTCATTAACCAATAAGAAAAACATATTTACAGAATGGCATCTCCCATCATATTATTGCCTAAATAAGAACCAGTTTCTGTTCTATACTGTGTATAGAAGAAAGCATTTAACTGTGAGATTGTTTACTGTTTCAAAGTGTTAAGCTATTATCATCACTTGTGACCACATGGAGACAGGCAGACTTGGTGCTGGAGAAAAGAAAAAGAAAAAAACAAACAATCAAACAATCAAAAAACCTAAGAACTTTACATCCTTATTTGCAGGCACCAGGCAGAGGGAGAAAGTGAACCTGAACCTCGAATGAACTTTTAAAACCTATAGTCCAACGCTGACACACCTACTCCACCAAACTTACACCTATTCCAGCAAGTTCATGCATCCAAATCTTTCACAAAGATTCTACTAAGTAAGGACCTAGCATTTAAACACATTAATACCATATGGTGTTTCGGGGGGCATTTTTGCTTAAATCACCTCATAATACTTTAACATGGATAGAGGAAACACTACAAGGTCCTACATTGACATGAAAAGCTAAAGTAAAATAATGGCTGCTAAAAGAAGGAGAATCAGTTTATCTAGGGTCAAGCTGCTGATAGCCAATTCAATCAAAATCCTTAAACACACATGTACATATGAACAACACTAAATGTATGCATATATATGTATATATATGTAGTAATAAAAATAATTGAATAAAAAGAAGTTATGACCCTCAGAGGGAATGGGTAGCAGGGAAGACAGTACTGTGTGAGGGAATTAGGAAAATTAAATAAATATTTAATTAAAATGTAATCAGAGGGGATACTGAGCATATATCTAATCCAAAGAATACAGGGGTCATGAATCAAAGGGGGGGGGATAAATGGAGACTCAAAAGAACTTTTTATATACTTTATTGTTATTTCAAATGATAAGTTGTCTCTAAAAGTTTCTGAAGCAATTACAAGACTCCTTGAACAGAAAGAAGAGTCTTTCTCATGCTTGTACATAGGTGGTCACTTTTAAGTTCAAGAGTGGAGAATTTTAAAAGGCAAATATAATATCATAACCCTTGAGAAACAACAGGCAAGGCTTGGGGTGAAAAAATCAAGGACAGTTACAAAGGTTCCCAAACATATATGTTACGTCATAATATAGATATATATTTTTTTATTTACTATTTGTGAATTTCATATAGTGCAATATAATTCCATTCATCCCCATGCCCCTTTGCATCTACCCTCTGCTCTTGCAACCTTCTTTCAAGTAAAATAAAACTTGTATTGTACATAGTCATATAATACTAAATATATTATAATAGATTGTATCTTCATATGTACATATTATGTAATATTACAAAGCCATGATATACATGCCATGCAAAAGCTGATATCAATTAAAAATGAAGTGTACCCTTGGTGATTTTTGCATAGGATTTATTCAGCTTTGAATTGCTTTTGTTGTCAATGGTGTGAATGGCCTGGCTGTAAGCCCAGGATTCTCACACAATGGTCAACATGAGAATAGCAAAGGACCATCTGGTAGTGTCTCAGGTATGGAATACATGAAAAATATCTGCCAATTTATTCATTCACTACAGAATTCTTAGTAACAGAAGTCAAGATATAACACTTTCTCTGATCGAGCAATGAAAGCAATGAACAGAATTTCAAATAAATGAAATAGATCAGATTTGTACTCAAAAATACAAAAAAAGTAAAGCATAGAGAATAGGCAAGGAATAATTACAATTTTTATAGAAACAGAATTTGAAATTAACCACCTTCTTTTAATATGATAAGGATGTCATCTAGTTACACAACTATGAATAGTTTAGTAAAAGATAGACACAAAAGTAATAATATTTGGTATTGCTTAAAAAAACAAACAATAAAATACTTTTTTTTATGTTTCTGTTTCTGTGAATACACCATGACCATGAAAAAGCCAAATCCTATAAAAAAAAATTTAATTGAGTGCATACTTACAGTTTCAGAGGCATAGTCCATTATCATCATGGCCGAGAGCATGGCAGGAGTGGTTTTGGAAAAGTAACTGACAGCTATATCCTCATCCATAAGTTAAGAGAGAGAGAGAGAGAGAGAGAGAGAGAGAGAGAGAGAGAGAGAGAGAGAGAGTATTAACACATACCAAAGCTATATCTTCTTGAATCTGCAGCCAGGACCATGTGATTGAAACTTCCAAGTTCTGCTGCTTGCTGGGGCTGGTACCTACCTTGCCCCCTGCTCTATTACTTCTGCATCAGGTTTCTCTTGGATGCTTCCACTGGCTAAGATTTTCTTTAATTACTTTTCACAAGTTAGACACTTAGATGATCATAACTCCTTTTATTCAATTTAGCATTAATCTTTGGTTGTATTTGTTTGTTGTCTCTTGGATGTCTGCTTGTTTCTGAAGAGAATCTGGAGATAGAGGGAAGTAGCGGGTAACAGAGACATGGAGTGAGGGGAAAGTGTGGTTGGGATACACTTTATGACAGAGTATATATTTTCATTAAAAATCAAAGAATATTTTCATCAGAATCATTAACTTTTTTATTTTTACTAATATTGTAACAATTAAAACACACCATGGCTAGTTAGCTAAGGTAACAGTAAATGGTTATCTTCCATATGCTTCTGTAGACAGCAATTTAAAATCATCTTCCTTAGTTTATGTCTACATTTATTTATGGTTGTGTAAATAAATGGACACAGAGGTATGTATAACATGATCAGGACCCCACTAGTTTGCAGCAGATTAAAAAGTGTTATGCCTGAATTTTTCTTGGTATTTTTCTAAAAAGTCCCATTGGAGAAAGTTTGAGAAAGACTTCAAACAAGATTTTTTTTTTTAACTAGGTCATGTTATAGCAAAATCAGGTTACTTAGATATGAATTCTTCAGTGTAATGATTCCTTTGTTTGCCAAACTATAGAGTCTTTCCAAACCAGAAAACTATTTTCCCCAATCTACTGTTATATCAGTGTTTATAAAAGTTGAAGTTTAAACAAATATCTACCCTTGGTGGAAATGATGCTTTTGGTATAGTTTTTTTTTTTTCAGTTTAATCTCTTATTTACATCATAGTTATCCTAAACAAATTTTTGATGCTAGCAACTATTTCCAGCTATTCGGAACAGTTTTTGGACACATACACCACCTGAGGAAATCTGCTTTTCTGTTTAATTCTGAACACTTTCAAATTGTCTCACAAATGGTCTATGCTTTCATAGAACATTGGGGTGAAACTTTATTCATGAACTTTCATGATGATTGGTTAATAGAATCCCATGATAAAAAAAAAGGGGGATGATGAAATGAATCAGATGATTCAGTGAAATGTGTCTAAAGATAAGCTTTAATTTAATAATGTAAATTCATTATTAATATTAAAATATAGTTGTAAAACAAAAGTAAATATTCTACTTTGCTTTAGAAATATATAATGATATTTTAATCATGGAAAACACAAATATTTTAACTCTGAAGTTTCGAAAGTAATTACAACTCCCATAATACAATATTTCGTCATTTATGCTAGTATTAGGATAGTATTCTTTATATTATTTATCTCATAATATTTAAATATCATTTATTTGCCCATTTTTGCATGGATGTGTGTCTTATCTGCAACTCATGTTAAATGTGACAAAGTTTTTAGAAAATTCCAATTTGTCTTCTGAGAAATTTTCTTGTTTTACTTGAAATTGTTTCCCAATATAATGCAAGTGGGCATGTTTACCTGAAAAGTGTCCCAGAATTGTCATCAACACTACAGAACAAAATTGTAAAGAACAAATTCCACTACCATTCTATGGTTTTCTAAATGTTTAAAATAGATATTGTGGAAAACTTGCTTCATACCATGAAATTTTGCCCTCCTTAAGGAAATGGTAAAAGCATGGTGATGACAGTTCTTTGTCCTTTTACAAAATATAGATGAATTTTTATTTAAGAGTAAATATAGTTTGAGATGAGAAACAATATTTAATTTTTTTGTTTGAATAGTCTTTTGTCTTTTGAATAGTCACTTTTCAGCAAATAGTATTTTTACTAATTTAATCATATTTTATAAATTATCTTTGTTGTTTTAAACATGTAAATGCAACATAATGAACACAAGCAATTTCTATATGGGATCAAGTTCCACCCCCTAGCTTAATGTGAACAAGACTCATTCAAGCAACATATGTATTCTAGTATCTGTAAATCTACAAGGCAAATAACAAAGTTGTTCAGCTCAGATCTACATTTTATTGCTGTGAAGGTGTTTTCTATTATACAAACAAATCACATGCTGGATGCCTCAGACATTTTAAACTGAGTATTACTGGTACACATCACTGTAAAATACTGTTTTCATTTTCAAGTGAGCACTGTGCTTGTATGGTTTTCAGTGAAACACACGATATTTATAGAAAAATAAATTTTAAAGAAGCTTAGAATCCCATCCCATTTCCCAGTTAAAGCACGTTATATCTGAAGTTCATTATTATTATGGACTCTAAAGAGAGGTTAGAGACCTCAGGGCACACTTTTCTCATATCGCATATAAACTTTGCTGTTGAGGCAATTTTCTAACTTTTAATTTATTTGTTACCTCAGATAATAATTTAATCTTAGACAATATAGAGAGAATAAAGTACTCTTTTTCACTTTTAGGATTCTCAAAACAGAGATAAAGCTGGCAAATGTATATAGGTGTTCAGTTACTGTTTAGAGAATGGCAAATATTTGTTTCCAAGTAACCAAAAAAAATCCTGAACGTTATGGTCTTTCCCTCTTATCACTTTTAGGGTAATGTAGTATTCTGACTCGTGGGCTCCCTTTCTTCATGGATACAACCTTATAATTCATCGGTATCATGCTAAGCAGTGGTTGATCTTACTGACTATGATCCCTTCAGGAGATAGTGAACAAATTGGGTGATTAGCGTACTATGGAATTATAATTGTTTATGTGAATTAACTCAGCATAGAAAAAAATTATGGTTATTATATCTAATTATGAATGATGTTTATAGCAAACAAAACAAATAGGGTAAAAATTTTGGGTTCTATGTAGAAAATTTCTCTATTACTAGCTATAGGGATTAGGATTTGTGAGCAACTCCAAAAATACAAATTGGAAAATAAGGTTTGAATTTAGTTTGATTCTCTGACAATCATACACATGATGTTATACTGTTCAGTAGTATGGTTTTACTACAAGTTCTAATCCCAAAAGAAAGAATATTTGCCTGATTTTATCAATTAAGTTTTCAATAAGATAAAATAGCATTTATTTACGGACTGTTCACCAGTTTCCATAAGTATGTGGGGTGTATGGGGATGTTGTTGGGGAGGTATTTCTTAGATTTCATTGCATGATTTGTCCTTAACTTTATGTTCATTTTGTTCATTTTTACCTCATTTAAAGTTTGTTTATATAGTCATACTGCAAAAGGAAAAACACTAATTAAAATCACACCATTATATCTATATCTATCTATATATATATATATAATGCACTAGTTTCAAATTGATAAACTAACAATGCTGTGCAATGTTAATGATTTCAAATAATTACTCATTATAAGTATTTTTCAACAATTTCAAACATCTGCAGTAATTGTAAAGTGAGCCATTTCTCTGGTTACTGATATATCTAGTAGGACCAGATACATCAGTTTATTTACATATTCTATAAGGTTCTTTAAAAATCAGGATTTCATTGGATAGTTATTACTTGTGAGGATTATTGATGTTCTTTTCTGATAATGATATTGATGATGACCTTATTGCCATCCTAGAGCCTTCACCTAGTAGCTGATGGAAGCAGAAACAGACCCTCACAGCTAAACACTGAACCAAAATCCTGCAATCAACTTGCAGAGAGGGAAAAGGGATGAACAAAGGGGTCAAGACCAGGCTGGAGAAGCTTGCAAAAACTGCTAATCTGAACAAGGGGGAGTTCATGGACTCCAGTCTGATAGCTGGGAAGTCAGCATAGGACTGATGTAGACTCCTTGAATGTGTGTATTAGTTAGGAGGACTAGGCAGCTATGGGGCCTCTGGTAATGGGTCAGTATTTATCCTAGTATATGATTGGACTTTGGGAGCCCCTTCCACATAGAGGGATACTCTCTCAGCCTAGACACATGCAGGAGGGCCTGGGCCCTGCTCCAAATGCTACGACAGACTTTGAAGACGCCCCATGGAAGGCCTAACCATTCAAAGGGAGCATAAAGGTGATGGAATGGGGATTGGTGGGGCAGGAGAACAGAAAAGGAATGGAGGGTGCGGGAACTGGGAATGACATGTAAGACAAGCTTGTTTCAAATTTTAAAAAAATTATAAAAACAGAAAGAAAACCTTTGCTCTCTTTATCTAATGAGAATAAGTTTTTGTAACTACATTACCTCATGACAAATCTGTGCATGCTAACTCCACAGGTAAGTTAAGGGACTCTTGCAACTTCATAGATGGAAACAAAATGAATAAAAAGTGAACTAACTGTAATAATAATATCCTTTGATTTAAAAAGATTCATATGTAATATATTTAGCTTTGATCTACAAAGATAGATATGAGTTTGAATAAAGATATGTATGCTGCAGTCCTTTAGTATGAAAAGCCAAAAACAACAAAGGGCTTCAAATACATTAAGGGGGAATGTGACAGTAGAAAATATTACTTTAAAAATATATGTGTAAATTATGATATTTGAGTCAAAATTTTGATTTCACAACTATAAGGTATTAAGTAATTCATGTCATTTTGGGTTAGATATTAGGTGACAGGCACACTTTGGAAGTTCATGATTCCTTATTCGTGTACAACTCAAGGATTTTAATTTTTATGATTGACAGGTCAAACTTGAGGCACATACAGAAAAGCAGTTAGTCCATTGCTGAAAAGTAGTTGCAACACAGTATTTTAAAATGATTGTTAACCTCAAATTTGTTCTTCAATTATATAAAGATGTTTCTTGCTTTCCTTTCTTATTTTTCTTTTTCTGAAAATGGCTTCATTTTCATATATAGTGATTAAGGTCCCTCAACTAACTCCCCTGAGATCGTCTTTACCCCCCCTCTAATCAGTATCTATTCACTCTCTTCTGTATCTCTTTAGAAAACAAACAGGCATGAAAGAATTATAATACAGTTTCACAACATGAAACAAAAACAGAAGGAGAAGTTTCAAAGGAAAAACATATACGTATGGAGACATAAGTGTTCCCACATGAAAAGGTCCCATAAAAGCACAAACTGGGGACCATATATATGGTAAAGAAAACCGAGGTATAAATTAAAATAAAAATTAATAAAGGCTCCAAGAAAAGATGACACATAGCACTTCCAAAGACCACATTGAGTTGCTTTTATGTTGGACATTTACTTTGGAAATGGGACCTGCCCTTAAAAGTGTTTTATATTGTCGTGCCCAACCTCGAACAGCAAGGGAAAATGCAACTCCGGGAAAACCTTCTTCAAGCAGTTTGTTCAGGATACTTGAACATGCTTCTTCTTCTCACCCCGCACAGGCTTAAATCCCCTTGCGCTGACCAAGCCTAGTGAGCCACTTGGACCTTGCAGATAGGCTGCTCTTATAAGGAAGCAAGCAAGCTGAACAGGCTTAGCCATATAAGGACTTGTTTACAACAGAGAGTGCTCACCATCAGGAAGGTGGAAGGCAGAAGCCAGTGCCATCTTTAAGGCGTGGCACTTCGCAGCTCTCTACATTATATCCCAATGAGACTCCATTGGAGAACACTCTTTTTTGCTTGTTTTTTTTTTTTCATTTTTTAATTGATAATCTTGGAGATAACTTGTGTCATCTGATTCTCTCAGCACTGAGAACCCTTCTGATGCAGAATGGCACAGGCCATGTATTTGCTGCCATAGTCTCTATAACTTTTCATGTATATCCATACTTACATGTTTAGACAGGTTTCTTTATGTGCCCCATCCCTTCTGACTCTTAAAATCTTTCTGTTTTCTTTCATGCAAAGTTTTGTGAGCCCCAAGGAGAGTCATGTCATAGAGACAGATTATTTATGACTGAGTATCTCAAGATACTTTTTATTTTCTGCACATTTTTGGGCTGTGAGTCTCTGTATTTTTTTTCCATCACCTGGAGGAAAAAGATTCTCTGATGATGACTGAGCAAGGCCCTGATCTATGACCATAGCACAATGTAGTTAGTAGCAATTTTATTGGTATGCTAGACTCCTTTAGCAAAAGAGTAGTATTTGGTTATTAGATTACGGGGCTAGGATTCTTGACAAGTTGAGAGGTGTTTGGAATGCATTCAATTTCATGAAATGGGCCTTAAATCCAATCAGATAATCGTTGGTTACTCCCACGGTCTTTGTGTCATTATTGCAATAGTGGGTTATACAGGTATGACATCACGAAATCACGATAAAGGATTTCGTAGCTGGATTGGTCTCTTTCTTGGAATCATGGAGAGTACCTTTTGGTACCTATGGACTGGTTTCCATAGGAGGTTAATGCTATGAGTATTCAACAGCTTGGCTTCTCCATGTTCAGTTAGTTACATAGTTATTGTCTTCAGAAATAGGACATTTCTATCAGTTTGTGGAGAGCAATCAATAGCCTTGGTAGTAAGCTATGGTTGTGTGGGAGTTCCAGTAGGTACCTTTCTTTAGAAAACAACTCAATTAAATGTAACTCACTCCTGATACTGCAAATTATTTTTGATGTCGACAGGTATCCAGTTTTGGCTCTGTCTCCTCCATTAATTACCTATTTCATTTTTGTCACCTTTAAAAATGTATATATTATAGGAAGCTAATACTGTATTTTTCTTCCATATGACCCACCAAGTCCCCTAGCTTTAATTTTTCCTCCCTCATACTATTCTCCCATCCACCCCTTTCCAACTGCTGTCCTCCCCACATCTAATCTTAATAATCTATTCCATTTTTTCCTTTCTACGGAGTTTCATCCCTTGTGATGACAGGTTATTTGTGATTTATTAAAGCTAGCCTGAGGATTCAGAAAGCAAAGTCAGCCACAAACCAGAATGGCCAGGCACACACATTTAATCCCAGGATTCAGGTTTCAGAAATAGATGATCTCTATTAGTACAAGGCCACACTAATCTACAAGAAATATATCCAGTCTGAAAGAGAAACAGCTCACACAAAGATGACCTCAGCACTTGACATCACACACCTTTAATCCTAGGACTCATGAGAGGAATTCAAGACTGAGATAGGGTGTCATAGCGGACATTCATTCTCCAGCACACTAAAGATAAGAAGGTTCAGTCTCAGGATTCTCCAGCCAAGTTGAAGACATCATAACAGTCTGGGATTTCAGTCTGAGGTTTGGTGGAACCAAGATTGCCCCTTTGGCTAGTGGCCAGTTGCTCTGATTTACTTATCTTCAGCTTCAAGCTTGAACCCCAAGATCAGATTTTGGGTCTTTTATTTATTGTTATAATCCCTCAATCCTAGTTGCTTACTTTATATCTTATCTTTGTGCATCTATACACTATAGCATTCTTGTGGAAGACATAATATACAACAGTTATTTGTAAGTGAAGAAACGTAATATTTGTCTTCTTGAATTAGGATTATATAACCCACAAGATTATTTTTATAGTTCTATCCACTTTCTTACAAGTTTCTCAATTTCATTTTCTAATGGCTGAGTAAAAGTCCATTGTGTAAATGTGCCACTTTTAATTTATGATGAACATATACTCTTCTAATTTCTGTCTATTATGAATTCTAGAGGAAAGATGAACAAACATGGTTGAACACATGTTCCATGGCAGGATCCTTTGAGTATATGCCAAGAGTCTTACTGCTTGATCTTGAGATAGATAACTTCCCAGATTCCTGAAGAATTGTAAAAAAAAATTCTTGGCTGTACATGTTTGCTTCCCAGCAACAGGCCATGGACATTCCCTTTACTACATATTTGAACCAACACGAACTACTATGTGTTTTATCAGTCTTTACTATTCTCCCAGATTTCAAATGAAATCTGAAAGTAGTTTTGATTTGCATTTTAATTTTGACTAAATATGTTAAATATTTCTTTAAATGATATTTAGTCATTTGTTTTTTTTTTTTGTTTGTTTGTTTTTTGTTTTTTTTTTTTTTTTTTTTTTTTTGGTGTCTAGTTTTGTGAGAATCTTTTTTCAGCTTTTTCTGGAATATACTGGAAAAGTGACTAGCCTAGTAGCTATAATATCATACAGCACACATTCTTCCACTGGGTTCATGACTTGTACAGAGACAATTTATGATGCTTATGAAAATGTTTATGAACTTTAAAACATAGCATACTTCTTAGGTGTTTGTTTTTGACTGATGGAACATAATTTTAATAAAGGACAGACATGGGTACCTGAAAACATTTAACTATTCAGAGTTCTTGGAAAAATATATGGCCAAATAATTTAAAAAAAAATAGAAAAACACCTTCTCTATTGACGATGGAATCAGATTTTTCTTAGATACATCTGATATGGGATGTATTATAGTTTTACTTCTATGTAGAATCCTATACATTAAAATGCATCCATCAAAAAATTATCCCTTATTGGAAGAATGCTTGTCTAGAACAAAAAGGCCATGGGTCCATTTTTCAGCACTACAAGAAAATAAGCAATCAAATCTAATAGTCTTAGATGTCTATGGTGGCACAAGAGTTTAATCTCAGCACTCACATTTGAGAGGTAGTGTCAAATCTATGTCTATTAGTTTTGTGCCAGCCTGCAACATAGAGTTCCAGGCTACTAAGAACTACACAGTGAGATTCTATCTGAAATAAAAAACAACCATAACAAAAAAAAAAATGTGTCTACTCATCTAAATACCAAAGGACTTCTAAATAAATATGGGTTGAAACCCCTTCACCAATGAATATTTTTTTCCAAATAATTCCAAATAAATATTAAGCCATTAGTAACCACTGGAACTAACATTGTTCAGGGCAAAGCTACAGCTGGGCCTAGAGACTTGACTTAGCATGCACAAGGTCCTGGATTCAATTTACAGTATTAGAAAACAAAAACAAAATGGCATTATTCAAATGTTATTCAAAATTGTGTGGGGGAAGGAAAGGGAGAGATAGGGAGGGAGAAGGAAAATTAGAATCTTACCAACCTATAGCAATACATTCAGACATTTGTGTGATTTGCTATAGCTTGGATACAGTATTATACTTCACCATCATGTACATCATTAGTTGTTTTATATCTACACTTAGGAAGTACCATTAAAACATTCAGCTTCCTTAGTTTGGCACTATTTTATATAACTATAAATCCTCAAAGTATTCAAAGAACTCTTTTGACATACTTTACATAGCAGAAGTCCGTAAGATATGAGTCTAGCTTATTATAAACAGTAATTTGAATAATTGCTGCTCCCTAAGAGTCAGTTTTAGTAAATGAGTAAAAAAATAATACATGCAATTCAATAGAGTCTTCAAGATGCAGTTTAATCAGGAAACCTCATTTAAAAAAACTTTACCAAAATACTTATAAGCTAGAGTCCAAATGATTACATTGTGCTCAAAAAATATGAAATTCAAATTCCATTAGAATACCACTAGCAGAATGGATTTGCTTTTCAACAGCTTATTAACTATTTGCTTGGGGTTGATTTGCTTTAAGAAAAGGGGAAAACTCAACAACCCATTTTGTGCCAAAATTAATTCTAACAGTAATACATTTTGTGCTCCACTGACTTTCAATTTATTATCAGTGGAGCTTGCTTGATTGTTTTGATCTTCAGTTTATTAGCAATGAAGTAGGATTTACTGTGCCATCGCCTTTCAGGAACATAAATGTTACTTCACTGAGCTGGGGCCTCATTCTAAAGCACTACAAAAATATAATTTAATTGTCTGTCTTTGTTTAAAATTATAATTCTTTGAGTGAGGTAGACTGGTTGGTGTCAAATTGTCTTGTTGAATATTTATTTTTGAATTTCAGCTACAAGAATGAGTAAGTAGTCTGAAGAGTTGTCTTTGCAATTCTGTGACAATTTTATCAGATGGAGGTGAGGAAGTTCCAAGGTTGTAAATACTGATGTAGAGGACATTTTATAGACAAAACATTATTTATTTTTCAAAAGAAATACTAGCCAATTGCTTGTGAAAGCATGTAGTATATCAAATCCTAAAACTTATATACTACTTTCAGAAATATATTTTAAAACGAAGAAAATTTCCATAGTAATTTTATCTCTCCTTGATAAGGCAATTTTTACAAAAGATTTTCACTTTGAAAATTTATTCTGAGTGGCCCAAAATATATTTTTAAGTTTTTTTGTTTGTTTAGAATTTTGATTCCTTACCTATCAATCCACCCTTTCAGTATCAACACTATAGTGAGTTCAGATTTGGACTTTACATTTTCCCTCTCAATTTTTAGTCATGATTTTCATCCAATCTAGATACAAAATAATATAGACAGTTTCATCTTTAGTTAGCATAGACTCCTTTCCAAAATTAATTTCTCTGGAAGGTGTTTTTTTATTCAGCAATTGTCTGGAAGGCAGAAACATTTTTCTTCACATATTCTACCGCAAAGATGTTACATCTCTAACAAGAAGTCTAGAAAAGAAAAATCTCTTAGGTAAAAATGGAACTGTGTTAGCAGATCCTCATGTGAAATCTGAGAGGCCGGATATGAACAACCGACAGGTGAGATGCTTAGTAAGGAAATAACAAGGATTCTCTAAAAATCTTATTAGGCAGACAAATGGCCGATATTTTTACTAACTCAATAGAAATATATGTATAAGAATGGAAAGTAAGTATTGAAAGACAGAATATCTATGCTGTTTTAAAGTTGTACCTTTTTCTATTAATTCTACAGAATACTATAACATAGTAAGTTTATTTTTGTTTTAAATGTTCTATAAAGGTTCTTATTTAAGAATAACATCTACAATTTTAAATAAGACAGCCATGAACATACAGGTAATAATTGATCATACATTAATCTTGACAAAGAACCACAATTTTTCATATAGAAAATTGAAGAAGGGAGGAGAAATTCAGAAGAAGTAACAGCATCATTTTCTATGGAGTACTAAAATATGAAAGGGAAAAATGTCATCTATTAACTTTAGCAATAAGTATTTCACCTGTGGCCACAATGAGTTTCTTGCCTCTGATGTGGTGGGTGTAATAGTGGAGAAGAAACATAATACTGAAGCAAGAAAATTGATGAGAGATGTCTAGTCTTTTTATTTGTTTGTTTGTCTTTGAGCACACTGCAGACCATATTATAAAATCAGACTTAGGCATGCAGATATCCAAGAGACTCATGTCATGTCAACTTGGCTTATTGTATGTTTGAAGAATATTTCTTCAGTTCACATGTTTTCATGAAGAAATGATTTAAATCTCTGTTGAGGTCCTGTGCATCAACGAAGTTATGTATTTGGTGGATAAATTTTACTAATCACATATCGATTTCATACTATCTATCAATCTTTCTGTCAATTTCTGTGTCTACATATGGCCTTGGTATCTTTCCTACATGCTTATATACATTCATACACACATATATACTATACATGCATACACACAAAAAAAAATTACGTATGTGCAAAATTTTGTTTTAATTACCATAAGTTATCTCTTATTCCATGTGCTGTGCCATGGTCCCTTTCCCCTGGAACAGCCTATGGTTTCATGATATTGCTTCAGAGTAAGAAGACTAGGTAATTGGTAATTGAAACATACAGGTACAAAAGACTCGAGATCTCATGTTTCTGTGTTATTATTTAAAACGGGATAGAAAAGAGAGATTTTTGTCTATAATAGTCTCTCAAACTAATCTGAAATTCTTGGTGAAAGTAAGCACAGTTAGTAAAAATACAAAAATCAAACAAAAAAGTAAAACAACTTGGTATTATTAAGATGGGTGGAAAGGCTGTGAATCCTTTCCTGTATTTTGTCAGTGTAGGCTGCTGCTGCAATGCAGCTGTAACTTGTGTGTTATGTCTGCACACACAGAGGTGAGTTGGACTTCACAAGTTATTCAGTCATCCAGTTCACATTGACTGCTTGGCACTACTCCAGAATCCAAAATACTGCTCCATTTACATATTCTGTGATAGAGCATGGCCCTAAGAGGTGGCCACAAAAAGGTGTTACCATTGCCTCTCTGAGTTGACATGTTCTGTATTTTATATAACACATTTCAGAGGCTGATCCTCAATAGCTGTGAATTCATGTTCAATATGGTTATTCTTCAAGATGCTTTTATAAATAGATAAATGCTACCTTTAAAAATAGAAATTCACAAAAATGTTCTATACACTTTCTGTCATCTACCTATATCTACCATCTACCTATATATATGCACCATCTATCTATATTTATCTGACCATATCTGTTTATCTGTCTGCTTACATACATCTCTCTCTGAAAGCAAACAGTGTACATTTGTTGTTGGGTTTGCATCTACACCTAATATCGTATAGCCTAGCTTCTAAGTCTCTATTTATGTGACATGATCATTAAACTCTTGATCTTTCATGCTCTGGTTCCTAAGTGCTGAGATTATAGGGGTGTGTGTGTGTGTGTGTGTGTGTGTGTGTGTGTGTGTGTGTGTGTCAATGCTTGGATGCAATTGCTTTTAAAATGGGAGTCTATGCTGGTTAGAGACTTCAATATATTAGGACATATGATTTCATCATACTTTTGAAAATCATGTTCCAAATATCAGTTTGCCCCCAAAAAGAAGAGTTCATGAAACTTTTGGTGTGCATGTGTTGGGAGTATGTGTATTGTAGCATTTGTGTGTATGTGTGAGTAAGATGGTGAAATATTTGATGAGTTCTAACCACTAATATTGGCTGAAAGAAAATAGTAAATTTGATAAAACACTTCTTACTTTATTCCCAGGGCTTTTGAGGCTGATACAGGAATCTCAGCAAATGATGTTGTTTCACAATGTTTCTTTCCTTTCTTTTTAGTCACTTTCTTCAGTATAGGGGTGGTTGTGTACCACAGCAAAGCTTCAAACCATTATGTGCTTTTCCTTACTTAGTGGGTTATGATAGAAACATTAAGACTTTACATCCTTCAAGATAATTGATATCCCCCCACATGATTCTCTCCAAAAATCCTCTCTGAAATAAATCTTTTAATTTTATATTTCATTTCATTTCTTCTCTATATGTACACAAACCATTTTTTTAAAACACTATTGTATCCATTATCCACATGAACCACCTCATCATGCTACAGTGCCCCAAGGGAACCTTGGCAATTATGTTATTTTTATTTTCTCATAGAGCCAGGGTGTATGTATAGAATGTAAATCTGATCTTTTTCTAATGAGTTTGTGCACTGATGAAGAACAAACTATATACAAACTTAAGTTGATTAAACTGTGTCTATTTTTCCTTTAACTTTTTGTTATATCCTTGTTGAAGATTTTAGCCAGGGCTGAGGTGATTATTTTACAGCATCTAAAGTTAGTGAAGCCCCCATGTGTAATTCCTGGGTTTGTCAGTTGAGAAAACCATGCTATTCACACTTCTTTAATTTTTTTTACCTTGAATGAGGACTAAAGGGTAGAGCTGCATGGGATTATCCATGGAACTCTCTAAGTGGCTTTTGTCTGTGCAGTGGAATTTCTTACACCCAGGGATAGGGCTTCAAGACAAGGTATTCCAAAGTTATTGAGGTATTGGAAATCTTCTAATTCAGAATCTGCCATATTTATTACCGAACCTATTATGGACTTTGGCATAGCTTCAAGAGGAAATGGAATAACCTACCCTGTCTACAGTATCCCTCTTTCCCACAAATTACTTTGATGTTTATATTCTTAAAGAACATGTAGATACCTATGCTTTACCATATTAACCCATCATTTACTCACCAAAAAACTGTATTAAAGAAATGTAATCTCCTGAATTTATTTTTATTATCCTAACACTTAAATGGACACTATTCAAAATAATCTACAAATGCAAAGCCAGGAAGTCATCATTATTTACTCCATCATGAAAATAAGATAACTGTGGCAAGTAGAGGGTGCTCAACATTTCTCAAGTTTGGCATGGGAAGATTTAAAGTTTCATCTGAACTTAGAGTATGTGGTCTCAATGTATTTGCTCCTTTCTTATTATCTTTTAGCTGATGAAGATAATATTTTTACTGAGTATACATTTTCATCATTGAGTTAGTCATGTGTCAATGTGGAAGTTTTTATATCAGTTTTATTAATACTTTCAGTTTAAAGTGTCTTTTGAATATTTAATATACAGATCCCTTAAACAATGATTCTCTTCCTTTGTGTGCAGATATTTTGCCTCTGTGACAATTAGAGATTAATAAATATGAACTTGAATTTTCATACTTCAAATTTCAGCATGACACCAACCTTGTATTGATACTGAATGATTATGTAACCAACAGATGACTAGTGGTATCTCAGATTGTTTATTTTTCTATGGATTTTGAAGGATAATGCTGAAGTATGAACAGACTTTTTGCCATTATAGTTATACTATATGACATGTTATAAATACATATGAAGAGATCTCTGCCTTTGTTTGAGTCATATCATATACATTTTATAAATCTATACAATTTCTGAATTCTAGAAATAATTGAAATGTCCCATTTTGAAAGTAATATTTTATTTTAGGAGCTCTCAGTTTGTGTAGAAAGTTTGTAAATGTCATAAATGTCTAGCTGAGCTTTCACAGTTAGACAGTGACTCTATAAAAATTCATTGGCATTGGAGAATACCAAGAATATTATTATAGTTAGTGTAGCTATCTAGAGAATGAGCTAAGTAGAAAAGAAAATCCATATTTAATTAAAACTAAAATAGCTAGGCATTTTATGTGCAAGAATGAAATGATATCCATGTATGGTATTCATTTAATGCTTAATGAGAACATCTGGTCAGATTTCTAGATTTCACATTTAGACTTCAGAATTGGGAAAGGCCTTCTTTCCCAGAGGCTACACTATAAAGTCAAAGCTTAAATGATATAATGAGTAGATTTATGCAATTCAATTGTGATGTCTCTAAACCTTAACGTAAACTTATACTGCATAGGATAAAAGGTGCTCAAAGAAGATAGGAACCAATATTTATCTGGTAATCAAGGAACTTGGAGAATGAACAATAAATAAATAATACTGGAAGATCATTGTTAGATCATTTCTTTTGGCTAGAAAGCCTTCAATAAAGGGCATAATTTCAAAGAATTTAGTAAAACATAAAAGAGGAGAGTGCTCAGAGAAATGTATATTCCAATAATAATGATTTCAAAAAAGGAGTTGAACTCACATGTTTGCTAAGTATATATTATACATTTATACTACAATAAGTTCAGGGGGAAACTCTTGGAACACCAAAATAAATTTTAGAAAGAATAAATTATATAATTACTGTTAATTTACAGATAGAATAAAAATAATGGTGGCTTATACAAGATAACTTAATATCATAGTTGACAAAAATTTTATGATTTTTTCTCAAGGCATCTTATACTACTTTCAAAAGTGTTAACTTATGACATAAATAATTAAATATGAATTGTGCAATAAATAAACTCTCTCCTAAAAAAAGGAATGCAAAGTAAACTATTGGTTGCCTTTACATACATGGATAATAAAGAGACCACAAAAGACAACAAGTAAATCTCATTTAGAACACCTAAAAAAAGTTAATACCCTGGAACAAACCTATATGAGGGCATTAAAGAACACTATAATGAAAATGTTAAGATACAGAACAAAATTGAGGACTTCTCTGTAAGAGTTTTCTACCCATGTTCATGCATCAAAATAAGTCATCTTGTGAAATGACCATCCTACCAAAAGTAAATTACAAATTCAATATGATCACAATGAAAATTACAGATCACTTCTTCACAGATATAGAGAAACACCACAAATTTGATAAGAAGGTACATAAGAACAATAAAGGAAAATGGGATCATAGACAACAACAACAAATATATCAGAAGGCATCACTCTCACACAGTCACATTTCAAATTAAATTACAGAACCATAGTAATAAAATCATAATGGTACTGGTAAAAGAAAAAAAAAGCTAAAGATAAATGAAATAGCAAAGAACTAAGTACTGTCACTTGGGTTTCATTACACACACACACACACACACACACACACACACACACACACACACACTGAATGTAAGACAGCATCTTCAACAAATTGCAAAGCCTGGATTTGAACATGTAGAAAAATAAAATTCTCTCCTGTATCTTGAATCCAACTCTAAATAAATAAAGGACCTAAACATTAAAACTGTCACTGAAGAGAAGAAGGTATACTCTTTTCTGTTTGGATGGAATGTTCTATAGATGTCTGTTAAACCCAATTGGGACAAATCTTCTGTTAGTTATTTTGTTTCTTTGTTAAATTTCTATCTGGCAGTCCTGACTAGTGAAGAGAGTAGGGTGTTGAAGTCACCCACTATAAGTGTGTGAGGTTTTATGTGAGCTTTGAGTTTTACTATTGTTCTTTTACAAATGTGGGGACCTTTGTATTTGGGGCATAGATGTTCAGAATTGAGACTTTCTACTCATGGATTTCTCCTGTGATGAATATAAAATGACCTTCATCCCTTTTGATTGATTTTGGCTTGAAGTCTAAATTGTTAGATATAAGGACAGCTCTTTGGCTTTTTTCTATTATGTTACTTTTTAAAAAGGGAGTACACCTTAAATGCCCTTCCTTGATAATTAGGGCTTGATAATGATAACTAAATTATATGCCATTCTAGAACCTTCATCTAGTAGCTGTTGGAAATAAAAGCATATACCCACAGATAATCACTGAGCCAAACTCCTGGAATCCATTTGCAGAGAGAGAGGAATGATAAGCAAATGGGTCAAGACAGGCTGGATAAACCCAGCTGACCTGAACAAGGGGGAGCTCATGAACCCCCCCCAGACTGATAGCTGGGAAATCAGCATTGAATGGATCCAAATTCCCTGAACATGGGTCTCAATTAGAAGGCCTGGGCAGTCAAAGGGGCCTCTGACTGTGGAAACAGGATGTATCCCTGTTGCACAAAAGGATTTTGGGAGCATATTTCTCATAGAGGAATACCCCCTTAATTAAGAGACAGAAGGAGGGTATAGTCCCTACTCCAAATGACTTGACAGATCCTGAGGATCCCTCCTCAAAGGCCTAACCCTCCCTGTGGAGTGGGTGTGGAATGGGATAGGGTTGTTGGGGTGGGGGGGTATGGGAGGGTAGGAGGGAGATGGAACTTGGATAGATATGTAAAATAAAAAATAATAAAATGTAATATGCTATTTTTAAATATCTATTGCTATAACTGTCTATAGACTTTCTCCTTTCCTTCTAAAGCCTATGTACATTTTATACACATTGTAAACCTCTTTAGAAGTTTTTTACATCTGGATCTGTCTTCACTGCATATATGTAAACTTTTCTGTTTGCATGAGCAGAACCGTATAGACACTATGTGTCTTATATGTCTTAGGTCACAGTGTGCTGGTAGGGCTCTTTCTGCAAGCAGCTGCCAGGAGACGCCTCTTTTGTGGGGTAATCCTCCTATGATGCACTGTGAACTTCAACCTTTTATTGGTTGATAATAAATCTTATTTGGCATATAGAATAGCAGATAAGGATAGGCAGGAAAGCCAAACAGAGGAAGAAAGAAGGGAGGAGTCATGGGAGAATCAAGCTGGCCACCATAGGAATAAAACATGCTAGAGAACACGTAAAACTATGAAGACATGTGGAAAAATGTAGCTTAATAGAAATGGATTCATTTAAGTTGTAAGAGGTAGGTAATAATAAGCCCAAACTACAGGCCAAATATTTTGTGATTAATATTTAAGTTTCTGTGTTTGGAAGTAGATAAGAAGGACAAAATAAGTGGTCTGCCTCCATTTACAAGTCTCTCTGTACCCCAGCCCATATTAGAGACTGTAGGACTAGAAAAGGGTGTTTGGCTCAATTTTTGTGTGTTTGGAATCTTTACTTAAACTTATTTTAGGTTTTATGTGGAAATATGTGACCCTGGATGTTAAGTGCCATTTGTTGGTAAACTTTTTGTTAAGACTGTCAGCATCTCAACATGCAGGGACTTATTAATTATAAATGCTTAAGAATGTTACTAACTAGCTCATACAACTTAAAGTGAGCCACTTTTCTTATCTATGCTCTACCACATGGTGGAACTGCTTCACAATGTACAAAATGATTATTCTACAGCATCTGTCGATAGTCATTCCACAATAGGTAGGGAATGAAATCAACATAGATCGTCACTAGCTGCTAAATGGATACATATATGCAATTAAATGTTACTTACAGAAAAATTAAAATATGCAATTTGTAGGTTAAGGAGAGGAACTGGAAAAATTATACTGAGTCAAGAAACTCCAACCTCAAAACATAAATGCCTCATGTACTCTCTCATATGCAGATCTTATTTTTCTGTAGTTATCTTGCAAGCCAAGTAGAAGTCAAGAAATTAGAGACTGTTGCTGCAAAGGATGCAATTAAAGGAAGTGTAACAGTAGATTATAGGTAAAGTAAGTTAAGAGAGGTAGGACAATAGGGGTGGATATGAATCACCTCTGAGGTGACTTGAAAGAGGGGGTTAATGTAAAGAAAGATTTAAAATAAAAGCCACATGGCTACCTACTCTCTCAAACTCAATAAAGTCCTCAATAAAAATATAATTGGCATTTGTAGGCATATGTAAAATGAAAAAAAAAAAAAAAAGAGAAGGCAGCACAGTGGATTTAAAGTTTAAATCAGTGTAGATGGGTATGAGGGCATGGGAGAGAAGAGAGGGATGGAATATACCAATACAAACAAGCTAATCTACTACATTGTAAGCTATTTTCAATATATAATTTTAGCAATTGGAGTTTAAATAGAGGTGTCATGCATGGCTACATAATGAAGACTATGTCATTGCTCTTGGTCCCCTACCTTAATTAAATGATGAGCTCATATCACTGAAGTCACCATATATGCTGGTGACTGTCCATAAAGAAAGAAATATTAAACGGGAAATTTCCTCCATGCTGGCTATATTTCATAGTGTTAAAAAGAAAAGTCTTAGTAGTTTTATCCAGTACAAGACTCTGAATGCTGCAATACCAATATGCCAGGCAAGATTTTTCCTGCGAGTAAATAATAGAAAGACTCATGAAGCAAACAACAATTTTCTATTTGGATTTGCAAACTGTTTCCCAGGAAATAATTCATTTTGCTGTTGAAAATAAAGTAAATTATGAAAAAAAAAACTAATTAGTCAGGCTTTACACTTATTTTCCTCATTGTATTTACTAATTTATGAGTAAAGAGTTTGGAAAAGTGTTCGACAGATATTCTACATGGATACTGCTATCCATTAAGGCTTCTATTTATGATGTGTATAAGGCAAGATATAACACACAAGTATGATATTGTTGCAACCCCAATTTTACTGGCTACATAAAATGGGACATTTCTAACATAATTCTCTGGGCCTTAGAAACAGAAGCTAGAAACCAACCAAGACTTGTATCTTCACTATCTATATAAAAGCAAAACTGTATCTAACAAGGTGGGTAATTTCTCAGATATGAATACTCAGAAGCTGCCAGACAAATAATTATCTGCATTTCTTTATCACCTGACATTTAGAGTTCTCATCACATCACTTTGCTCCCATGTCTTCATAGAAAGAATCTGAGTGGGAGTTTATTAGTTTCATAAGTAAGTACCAACTTCCAGTTGATTTACTTGAAACTGTCTTTGTGAGAGGTTACTGACAACTTTTCAGATCAATTATCAGTCCAACAAAGATTGAAATTCCAGTTAGAAAGTGAGTGAAGTATTTTTAATAAGATTTCTTTTATTTATTGAGTGGATGTATGCATCATTTATTTTAAAGTTTCTTCCAGATATACTTTAAAAGGAGGAAAAATGAAGAGAGCAGAACAGGTATGTAGTCTCTGATAATGTGTTAATATTATAGTCATATTGATGAAACCTGACCACATTATTTATATTTTATGTACTCACACTTGTCTAGTCTTAAGAATTACCTTGGAAACTTGTCACAAAGACATATATAGAGATTCCCATAATCAACACAGCAAATGAAGCAGTTGCTCAAAAGAAGTTCCCATGTTTATCTTTTACATGTGTTCAAAACAACTTATAATTAGGTTAGTTTAGTAAGTCCTAAGAAGAGAAAATATGGCTGTAAATATTAGGTTCCTGGTTGTAGGCAGTTAACACTTGTCTGGGTCAGTTTGTGATTGCATGATACTTTTCTGACAAGTAGGAAGCTGCCATTGTCAAAAGTAGCCTCTGAGGCTAATGCCTAAGAAACATTTGGTGAACCAACTTCTTTTAGTACCTAAATAATTCTATAATAATCCTATTAACTATTTTGTTCTTTTGAGATATATTACAAAATAACTTTTTATGTCAGGGTTATAGCCTGAATAGTGCATTTTAGTGCCTTCCATCTATTGATCCACATATTGAGGCTAAAAACATATTTTAAAAATCAAAGTATAAAACAAGCTATTAATACTTCATAGCTCCTTAATATGCAGATATAGGAAATAAAGTTCATTTTCTATGAAAGAGAAATAATGTACTTTTAATTGAAATAACTTATTTGATTTTTACAACCAACTTTCTCTTCATTTAGAGCTGGAAGGAACATCATATTTGGGCTTCTGTCTCTTTACCACTTTGGAATTGAGCAGTGTATGATATATAGTATGAGGGATTTTCTTTGTGTCAAATGTATGGCATAATTATGTTTGAGTGAGTCTGTCTTCATTTGAAGATAGTGTGTGTGTGTGTATGTGTGTGTGAGTGTGTGTGTATGTGTGTGTGTATTGTATGTATCTCTGTTTTTTTTTTTTCTCATATTTTCACTAAAGCTTTTCCACAGACTTTGGTTTTAGTAGTCACAGGACTTGGCATGTTACATCTGGTGTTCTTTCTGTTCTTAATAGATTCCCCCAGGTATTTGCAAAATGTCCACCTGTCTCAGTGGCACAGATAAGAAGGTCTGATTTCTTTGTTTTCCTATATCCTATATCTAGTTGACTTTTAAGAGAATTAATAAAATCAAAGGAATGATATAAAGATCTTGAGATACATTAAACAGACTTTACAAAGAACTGAAAAGCCCTTTAAACTTTATTTAGGGCCAAGTTCCCTGCTTCAAGTACTAAATATTTCTATATTCTTGCTTTATTGACTGTATCCACTGTCAGTTGTGCTGGAATGTAATTTACTTGGTTCTGCCTGTATCATTTCTATTTTGTGACTCACAATTATCTTTGTCCTTGGTAAACATTTTGCAATCTATAATCTACATAGTGACTACCTACTTAAATACTCATATTAATGATGGTTGTTTAGATATGTTGCTATGACCATGTTTTTATCAGAAGTAAAATATCATATATGTTTCAAGGAGATATATTTTCTTAATTCTTGTTTTGCTTAAATCTTCCAGGATTAAAAAATGAAGTTTGAGGCACAAAGTTTTTTCCAATCAATATTGATGACTCTCACTTATAAGGTTGGATCTCCCCCCTACGATCCCTCATTCCCACCCCCATTTATACCTTAGAGAAGGTGAGTCTTCATATGGGGAATCATCAAAGTCTGTAACATCACATTGAGGAGGCAGGATCAAAGCCCTCCAGCCTGTACCTAGGAAGAGCAAGGTTTTCCTTCAGAGGAACTAGACCCCACAAAGTCAAATCATGCGCTAGGGATAAATCCTGGTCCCATAACCTGTGGCCCCATAACTGCCTAAGCAACACAACTGTCATCCATATTCAGGGGGGGCTAGTTTGGTCTAATTAGGGTCCCCAACTGTCAGTCTGAAGTCAGTGAGCTTCCAATATATTGGGTTTTCCCATCATGTTCTTGTCTCCTTTGTTCATATTATTTCCCCTTGCTCTATTCAACTGGAATCTAGAAACTAGGCCCAGAACTTATCTGTGGGTCTATGCATCTGTTTCCATCAGTTAGTAGATGAAGTTTCTATAGTTACAATTAAAGTAGTTAAAGCTCACCTAAATGTTGCTGAAACAGCTCTGAAATATGAATCAATCTCTGGGAGGACCCTGCAGAGTACTGTTTTCTATAAGAAACTGAAGCCTGGCCCCTAATTTAACCCAGCCAAGGACAACATTTATTGTAAATGAGCAAAATGTATTTCATTAGTGTAGTAGTCAAACTATATTGAAATTTAACTACATTGAATTTTAACAAATTCTATTTGTCTTCTGTTGAAAAAAATTAAAAGAAATCAAAATATTAAAAATACTTTGCTGTTATCATCAATTGTTCTTTTTTTTTTACAGCAAATGGTAATGAGTTAGTTTATTAACCTAAGTTATTTGTGACACTTTCTAAAAGTTAATGATGTAGGTAGAGAACAATATGTAAACATAGCCAACCTTGCCAAAAGAAAAACAACAACTAAATCAATGTTTCATGATGATCAATAGGAAATTAATAGATATTTTTGATGTTCACCATCTTTGCTCTCCTAAATAGGCAATGTGGAGAGTGGTACTTTTGGCAGGGCAACTGCATAAAATTGGGCATCTACAGATGTTTCGAGCATTAGGGACCTTCTAAGTGAAACCACAAAAACAAACAATTATGAAAAATTGAATTACAGTCAAGGCAGAAACTGTCATACATGGTCTTGGTTTAGTAAAGAAAGGGCCTTTCCAAGCAGCTGCACGTCATCCACTTCTGTGTACCACAGCATTGTACAAAGCAACAAAACAGAAGGGGAGAGTGTGGTGATAATCTGTTTATACTCTATCAAAACAAGCTTGTATGAACATCAGAAGTCAGAGCTAACCACTACCTGACCATAGAGGCCCATGAAATCCTCAGATTGAAAGAGACCAAGTCCCTGTCTCCTCCTGCTTATATTCCTCTCTCCTCCTAGCCATCTCACTTATTGTCTGGCTGTATAAACCTCAAGGCATCTATGGTTTGCTAGTGACTAGCTCCACCCTCTGATTTTCAGGCAAGCTTTATTTGTTAAAATATACACAAAATATCACCACAGGGGATGGAACTGTGGCACCCTGACATACTTTCATAATCTCATTTGAGATGGTATTATTATAAAAACGGTAAAAACATTGAACTGCTTACATATTTATTTTCCTTTTATATTGGAATCATCAAGTGGAAACAGGAAGCATTTAAAAAAGATATTCATGGCACCGTTCAATAAACAGGGCAGGTACAAAATAGTATACAAAGCATAGGAACTAATACTTAAAATAAAAAGGTGATCATATGTGTGACTATGCAATGAAACTAAAGTTAATTACATTTAATAAACCAGATGGATTATACTGAAAAACAGTACAGATAGAGAAGACAAATGATGTCCAGGACCCACAATTCTCTGCAGCTGCCCAATTTATATTTGAAAAGCAGAATTACACATGCTGTAAACATTGACAGATTCCAGGGTTTTAATTAAATTATCTATCTAAATCTCATAAAAATTGAATAGAGTCAGAGACAATAAATCATGAAGTTGTACTAATTTATCAATTTTAAGTCTCTGTTTCCTTTTTTGTTTAACATTCAATAGGTAAGATATATTTTAAGGAATCATTTTTGAAATTCTTGCAAGAAAAATATTACTAAAGCACACAACACATATCACGATAATCTCTAGTAAAGTAAATAGTTTTAAAAATTTAGTATAAAGCATACCATTTCTAAAGATCATTAATGGCTCATTTTATTAATTATCCTTTCAATAATTAGTTAACAGTGAGAACATAAAAATTAGTAAACACCCTCTACACTTTTAAGGTTTTTTATTGATAGTAACTATTAGTATTATTCATTTCAATAGAAAATACAAAGCTACATGGCCACATAGACAATGGCATTTCTGAGAAACAGTTCTATTATTGATGCCTAATGGCAAAACAATTAGAATACTTACAGTTTTATGTGTATAATTGTATATGAAGGTAAAATTAGTGATCAAACAAGAGTACTTTCAATTAGTGTGTGGGGCATGGTTTTTCATTTAGCATGATATTTCACCAAGCTGGTTGTCTTTTAAAGTATTTATGTGAATGAACATCTTTATGAATGTATTTATGTGCAATTCATAAATATTTGGTACTAAGGAATACTGGAAGACTTCCCTAGAATTGGGTTTAGAGACTGTTGTCAGCTATCATGTTAGTTCTGGGAATGCAACTGAAGTCCTCTGCAAGAGTAGTAATGGCACTAAATGACTGAGAGATTTCTGCAGCCCCAATCTGATTGGAATTCATGATAAATACAATAAATCAAATTTACCAGCAATAAAAATAGGCAATATGCATATTGTATACATGCTAAAAGTTTTGTAAGCAAAACTGTGTATTATGTTTTATCTTGACTTCAGTATTTCAATAAAATCAATATTTCTCCACTTTTATAACATTATAACTGCTGTTTTCAGGTAAATGAATGATATGGATACGGTTGTAAATTCTTAAGTTCTGAATATTTAAAAGATAGAAATGAGAGAATAAGGAATTTAATATCATCTCACATTCATATAGATTTCAAGGTCATATACTAGAATAACTGTCAACTTTTTACCCCACATATAAAAATAAAAAAATGGAACTAGTGTAATAAGAAAAAATTGTACTGTAATTATTTTTTGGAATTAGATATCTGTTTTATTTATGTGGTAGAATATTATTTTATTTAATTATTTTTATAATAGCTTAAATTTAAATTTGAAACAAGTTTGTTTTACTTGTCAAACCCAAATCCCACACCCTCCTGTTGTCCACTGATCCCCACACCAACTTGCCTCCCATCCCCTTTCTCCTCCACAGGGAGGGTGAGGCTTTCCATGGTGAGTCTTCAAACTCTGTGATATCATTTGGGGCAGGGCCCAGGCCCTCCACCATGTGTCTGAACTGAGGAGTATCCCTCTATGTGGAATGGGCTCCCAAAGTTCATTTGTATATTAGGGATAAATACTGATCCACTACCATAGGCCCCATAGACAGTCGAGGCCTCCTAACTAACACCACATTCAGGGAATCTGTGTCAGTCTTATGCTGGTTTCCCAGCCATCAGACTGGAATCCATGAGCTCCCCGTGTTCAGGTAAGCAGTTTCTGTTGGTTTCTTTAGCCTGGTCTTTACCCCTTTGCCTCACTCCTCCATTTCTGCAACTGGATTCCATGAGTTCAAGCTCAGTGTTAGCTATGTGTGTCTACTTCAGCTTCTATCAGCTACTGGATGATGGCTCTTGATGGCTTATAAAATAATCATCAACTCATTATCATGGAAGGGCAGTTAAGGTAGCCTCTCCACTATTGCTTATATTGTTAGTTGGGTTCATCCTTGTAGATCTCTGGATATTTCCCTAGTGTCGGATTTCTCTTTAAACCTATAATGGCTCCTTCTTATAATATCTCTTTTCTTGTTCTCCTCAAATCTTTACCTGACTCAATCTTTCTGCTTAGATATCTTTACTAGACAAAAGAACTTATATTTTTGATGAATCTAGAAGAACAAATTTATTCTGGACCACAGTTCATGGATTTAGAAGCCAGTGATGTAGAAAAAAAATTTTGTATTAGGATTTGGACAAGACACGTGTTCTCGTGAAACATCACAGAGTTGTATTGATTCTGCAGCAGTATGAATTTGTGATAATAATACAGTTCCAAGCAATTGTCCCACATATCATGTCTATGCAATGTCTGAGTACTTTGTTTGCAGGTGTCACTGTGTGCAGACAGTTATGTAACAGGAAAAAATTATAAACCCAGAGATTGATACTGTGGTTCAAGCTTTAAGCTGAAAATCTGAAAAGTAAAGCAGTCAGCCATTAGCCTTTCCCTTTGTCTCAGCCAATTCTAGCTCCTATACACCTCAATGTGAAATCCCAGACAGTTATGCTCTCTTCAACTTAGCTGGGGAATCTTGAGGCTGAGCCTTCCTATCTTCTGTGTGGCTGGAGAAAGAATCCTCTCTTTGCGACACTGTTCCTTTCTTAAATAAGTCTCCCCAGTCCTTGGATTTAAAGCATGTTATCCTATGTAATGAGATCATCTTTGAGTGACACATTTCTCTTTAGGACTGGATTTACTTCTTGTAGCTCAGTGTGGTCTTGAACTAACAGAGATATGTCTACCTCTACCTCCCAATTATTAGGACTAGAGGTATGTGCTATAACCACCTGGCATCTGTAGCTTATGGCTGAATTTACTTTCTGAGTCCTCAGGCAAGGTTTAATAAATTATAGTTACTATATTATCCAATTGTAGTGAATTGGGGAGGGGCACATGTTTGTGTGCATGCATACATGACTTTGAGAATGAAAGTAATTTATTTTAAAAAGAAAACATTTATTGTGTATAATACCATAGGCTTGTAAGTAACGTCTAAATAATTTAGGAGATCTTACTTTATAAATGTAATCATTTTAAGCAGTTGAAATATGATATTTAGTGCAATTATTAAGGTGCTGGAGACATTTAGAGGAAGTGGCTATGAACTGTGTTTTGTTTTGTACAATTCATTTAACTTACCTTGCAGTCATCTCTTTGAGACCATTAAGATTTGAAAATATTTCCAAGTTTTAAAATTTCTGTATACCCCATATTTGAACATGAACCTCTGTATTGCCTAACAAATGGAAATTGACTGTCTTTGAGTTTTAAGGGAAAAGAAAATGTCTATATTCCCAATAATCATCTAACTGCAAGCTATCTAATGTAAAATTTGCAATTATCAAAGAAAAAAAAAACCAAAGACATCAGACCCAAATCACATGTAATATGTTTACTAAAATATTACTGAAGCAATGACCCAAATTCTTTCCTTTCTTCTCCTTAATTTATAATGTGATATATCATGAAGGAATTACATAAAGAGCATAATAAGATGCTAAGTCAATCTTGATTCACAAATTTTAATTCAAATTTTTAATACTCTTCAAAATTTGTTGTATGTAAAGTTATATATTTGTTGATATCACACACACATGTATATGTATATATACATATATAATTCATTCTTTGTTCTTTGATATGATCACTGCTTACTGTACAACTAAGTCCATTAAAACTGATGTGGAGAAAAAAATTAAGTGAAAACTATCTTATACCCCATAATTGGAATACACCTTTTATTAAAAAGAAGAATAGATCAACAATTTTTCTACATGTGGAGAATATGTGACCATGAAGTGTGCAATGAAAATTTACAGATGTACAACACAACCCCCACACCTAAGCCTGAAGAAACATAGAGAAATTGTAAAATAACTGGCAGAAAAAATGTTAGAGCCAGAAGACTGGAATACCTGTTAAATAGTGACTAATTTTCAAGTTGCTTTGGATGGCATGCATTCCACAAAGTCCCAACTACATATTAAGGATTGTTGAGAACTTTCTTAAGTGTCTTTTAGGCATTTTAGATCTCTCTTTGACAACTTTGGATTTTTGGTGTTTTGGTATCTGGCTTCTTGAGGTCTTTGTATATTTGGGAGATCAGCCCTCTGTCAGATATGGGGTTGGTGAAGATCTTTTCTACTCTATGTGATCATTTTGTCTTGTTGAGTGTGTCCTTTCTCTTCCAGAAGCTTCTCAGTTTCAGGAGTCCCATTATTAATTGTTGGTCTCAGTGTCTGTGCTACTGGTGTTATGTTCAGGAAGCAGCCTCCTGTACCAATTCATTCAAGGGTAACTCCCACTTTCTCTTCTAAGAGGTTCAGTGTGGCTGGGTTTATATTGAGGTCTTTGATCTATCTGTACCTAATGTTGTGCCTAGTGATAGATATGGGTCTATCTTCAGTTTTCTACATGCCAGCATCCAGTTATGCCAACACCATTTGTTGAAGATGCTTTCTTTTTTCCATTGTATAAATTTAGCTTCTTTGTCAAAAATCAGGTGTTCTTGGTGCAAGGGTTAATATTAGGGTTTTCAATTTGATTCCATTGGTCTAACTGTCAATTTTGTGCCAATATCAAACATTTATCAAGACTACAGGTCCATAATAGAGTTTGAAGTCAGGGATGGTGATGCCCCCAGAAGTTCCTTTAAGAAAGTGCTCAACATCCATAGCCATCAGCGAAATACAAATCAAAACAACTCAGATTCCATCTTACTCCTGTCAGAAAGGCTATAACCAAAAACACCAAAGACAGTTTATGCTGGTGACAAAGCAAACTCCTACAAACACTTTGGAAATTTGTATGGCAATTACTAATAAAAATGGGAATTAGTCTACCTCAAGATCCAGAAATTTTACTCTTAGACAAATACCCAAAAGATGCACATTCATACAAGGACATCGTTTATACCATGTTCATAGCAGAATTATTTGTAATAGTCAGAACCTGGAAGCAACCTAGATGACCATCAACTGAAGAACGGATGGATAAAATGTGGTACATTTAAAAAATGGAGTAATACTCATTAGAAAAACGCCATGGACTCTGGAAATCACATGGAAATAGATGTTACTAGAAGAAAACATCCTGAGAGAGGTAACTCTGTCACAAAAAGACATACATGGTATGTACTGACTCATATAAGAATTTTAGACATAAAACAAAGGATCACCACCCTACAATTCACACCACCATAAAAGCGAGGAAATAAGAAGGGCCCTAACAGAGACATACATGGTTCCCAAGGGGAAAGGGAAAAATCTCCTGAGCAAATTGGGCACATGACAGGAGGGAAGATAGAGTTGAGAAAAAGAGGAGTGAAGAGAATGGTAGATGTGAGCATGAGGGAGCAGGAAGATAGACAGAGAAAGAATAGAGGAGTACAGGAAAAGAGATACCATAATAGAAGTAGCCATTACACATTTAAGTAGAAATCTGGCTCTAAGGAAATGCCCAGATATCTACACGGATGAACCCAACTAAAAATCTAAGCAAGAGTGGAGAGGCTACCTTTAATGCCCTTCCATGATAATGAAATGGATGAATACATTATATGCCATCCTAGAGCCTTCATCTAGTAGCTGATAGAAGCAGAAACACACCATAGCTAAACACTGAGCCAAACTCTTGGAATCCAGTTACAAAGTGGGAGAAGTAATGATCAAAGTGGTAAAGAAAAGGCTGGAGAAACCCACAGAATCAGCTGAGCTGAACAAGGAGGAGTTCATGAACCCCAGTCTGATAGTTGTGAAACCAGCATAGGACTGACCCTGACTCGCTGAATTTGTGTGTTAGTAGGGAGAACTGGGCAGTCTATGGGGTCTCTGCTTTGATAAGTTTTTATCCCTAGTATAATAATGGACTTTGGGAGCCCATTCCACACAGAGGGATACTTTCTCAGTCTAGACAAATTGGGGGGGGGGGCGTTAGGCCGTGATTCAAATGATATGACAGGCTTTGAATACTCACCATGGATGGCCTCACCCTCCCTGGAGAGCAGAACGGGAATGGGCTGGAGCTTGGTGTGGCTGATAGGGGACTGGAGGGTGAAGGAAGAGGGATTAACATGTAAAACAACCTTGTTTCATATTTAAATAAAAAAGAAAAAACAATAATACCTAAGTTAAAAATAAATAGGACTGTTGAGAATGGGAAGAGAAATTTTCTGTTTCTTTTTTTGTGGATAAGCTCTCATATAGTTATCCAATTCTAAGTGTTTAACTCTGGACACATGTACATATAAAAATAATGAATGGACTCGGTTGTACATACATTATATCTGTTCATATATAACACATGAAACAAAGAAGAGGTAATGAGTTTTGAGTTTTGGAGGGAGAAGGAAAGAGGAGTAAGAATGATGTAAGTACAGAACTCATTTATCAAATTCTCAAATTTCCTACTTTACTTCTAAAATGAGTAAGAACATGAAGGGAACAAAGCAACCATGCAAAGCTCATACAAATTAATGGAGACTGAAGCCACAAGCACATATGTACATGTTTCTGTACCTAATCCTCTACATAATATATGTATAGCTTATATTTTAGGTTTCAGTTTAGTGTTTTTATGGGATACCTAAGTATGTGAAAAAGTTGGTCTTTGATTTTTATGCCTTCTCTGGGAATCTTTTCCTTCTGATGGTTTGCCTTCTCCAACTCCAATGTGATTTTATTTTATATTTTAATTTATTTTAAAAAATCACTGTTGAGACAAAAGAAGAAAAGGAAATATGATAAAGTGGAGCAATATTAATACTTAAGTTATATTTTGTACAAGATAACATGTTTGCATATGTATATCAATGCATGTTTATATGTACATGTACATATGAATTTATGCACAAGAAAGTTTGTTTAAATTTCTAATCATTTGAAAATACTATTCAAAGTGCATATTTTATATATTTACCTTGTAGACCATGGAGCTAAATATACAATTAGACCATCAGGCTAGTACCTATATTACATTCCCATATGTCCACACATTTATGAACTTGTTAAGCAGTTCAAGCCAGTTTTATGCTGAACTATTTGCAGTTTACATAGACTAATTTAAACTTGAAAAATTATATTCTAAACAGCTTTCAAGGTCAAATCTTTAAAAGTATCAGTTTTTCAGATTTTCATACTGTTGTTATACATGTGTTTTCACTGTTGTAGTCCTGCTAGCTTAGAATACAAATGTCAGATCATTTAATAGTGGATGGATTCTTTTAAGGAAATTTGTAGCCACAACAGTATACATTGACAATGTAATCTGTGCTATGACTGAATTGAAGATAGAGTCATATAGCATTTCACATTGCCAAGCATGTCCCTGGTAGTTTTATTTTGTTAACCTTATTGAAATATGATTTATATGTCATAGAATTCTCCCACTAAAGTTTAGATGTAAATATTTTAGTAGATTCATGGTCATGCACCCAGTTTCAGAATATTGGTCAGGCTCGAAATATACCCACAATTGCAAAACTAAACCCTCTGTTGCAAACAATCTCTATTCTCCTCTCATATAAAACAAATAGTGATATATAAAATATTTCAAATTTAAAGAAAATCACAAAATATTTTTTTAAAATACTAGAAAAGTAAGCAATCCCATACAAGGTATTTCCAGAATATTCTTAACAATGTACTTAACCATTGTACTTGGAAGTATATATGTATACATACACATGTCTTAAGTACCTAATTTCATGTGTCTTATGAAATGTTATTATCTTTAAGGTATAGAATGAAATGAAACCTCTTTTTTTTCCCCTTTTTGTCTTGAAGGATACTTCTGCATTTTGTTGATATAGTTTAAGTTAAGTAATAAATTTTATAATTTCAGGCACAGTCAAGAAAGTTAAAGTTTAATAAAAAGATTGAAATTCTGTATTACATTGGGAAACTATAATGTTGACAGCTCTTATACTAGAAAAGACACATTTACAATGGTTTGATACAATATACTTGTTTTTGTTTGCACCAAACCACTATTAGTAGTTAGCAATTACAATGACTACATTCATTCTGATTTTATATACTTTCCACTACTGACTTTCTCAAGATCATTCCCTGCTAAGTTTTACCTGCAATGAAGTTTTTCCCTAACAGCTGTTCTCTGCTGTTGGAAATCTGTAAAACCTAGACAGATCAGCCTCCTGTTTGGTCTTTATGTTATAAAGCACCATTTATAGCAGGCTTTGGAGAGGTGAAGGAAGTTCATAGTGCTGTCTCTGGAGCAACTCACAATTGGGTACTTGACTTACATTTACTCTCCTAAGCTTGTAAACCCTCTCTGTTTGCTTGTGCTGTTACTCAGTCCTTTCTATTTTTATTGCCTTGCTTTTCTTGTTTTTGCCCTTCAGCACTCCCAAAACAAAAGGAGATGATGTAAACAAGCTTCCCCATCATATAGGAAAACCTTCAGCTAATTCTATTACCAACTCGTAAGTTGTACGATTCTAAGCATTTAAACATAGCAAATCAAAACATACTAGCATCTTATTGTACGTTTGCTGAATTTGGTTCTCAACCCTTCCACACTCTTTCTGTAAAGAAAATTGAGCTAGGAAGAGTACACAATCTCTTCTACAGAGCGTGTACAGCTACAGTTATACAATTGCTTATGTCCTTAAATGAGAGTTTATTGATTTAAAAACTTTAAAAAGTTTATTTTTAAAATATATTTTTGAGAAATTCATAAATGTATCAGTGAAATTATCATATCCATCCCCATTCTTAATGTAAGGCGGCCCTCAAGGCACATGAGGGGCCAGCCCCTCTCCTTAGGACCTCCAACTGCCTGGTTCCACCAGCAGACATTCTAAATGCCCTAAGGACTGGACCTTTCCACTGCCCTGCAGAGTAAAACACCAAGTTCTGGACTTAGAATCCCAACAGTTCCCCACTGAAAAGCTTTACCCTGGAAAACTCTGTCCCATCCCATCTTAAAAAGGAGTTCTTCACTGGTCCAGAAAATAAAAACCGGAAGTCAGATAATAAGGAAAATGCTGAGAGATCAGACTGAAGGAGGATGGGACTGCCAGACCTTATGTCTTTCACATCTCAGCTTATATCCTATTTCTGTAGTTCCAGCTACCATACTTCCTGATACAGACCTCCAGACCTCTATAATTTGCTAACAGAAAGCTCCATTCTCTGACCCTCAAACAAGATTTATTTATACGAAGAAGATATTAACACACCTATTCCCAATAAAACATATGCAAACCCTTTCTTCTGTTAGTTCTCTTCTCTTTTTCACCTGATCAGAGGCAGCCACTCTTTTGTTTATTGTGTTTTAATTCCCTCCCAACAAATCTTTTGCATGAGGTGTTGTGAGTTATGACTTTGTGATATTCCTTGGCTCCCAACTGCCAGGAGGATATTTTTCCATGTGAACTGTAACACATTTAACACCTGCAACTTTCCGTAAATACTTGACAACATCCCCTCCCAATTTCACATGCTTTTCTACTTTTTAAAATAAGCCCTTGAGTTCAGGTAGTGTTACACATGTGGGGCATGTCTACTCACTTGAGCATGGACAGCTGTTCTAATTTCATTATCTTGCTGTGATAAAGCATTCTGATTAAAAGCAAATTAGGGAAGGCAAATTATTTGGCTTACCCTTCCAGGTTCAAATCCATCATGGAAGGAAGTTAGGGCTGGAAAACAAGCAAGAACTGAGGCAGAAAATAATTTTTTGAGGACTTTCAAAATTGTTCTCAATAGCAGACACCTTTACTTAAACTGACATGCAAAATTCCCTTTATTCCACTTCCTCACTAGTATATATTACTTTTTACTTGAAAATTTGGTCTGTCATTGTATATTCTAAATGCTTATCTGTGATGGTGCAAGAAATCAAGATCCATTTTAGTTCATTAGTTATTTCTATACTTTCTGAAGTGTGTATTCAGATAATATACCATTTCCCCAGATTCCTTGTATTCCTCTTATGTTTTAGTGAATATAATTATTGATCAACAATTCAGGGGAATTTTATATTTGCATCCAGATAATAGCTTTCTTTTGATTTGACTCTGTTATAACTTTGATTTCCAACATATTTATAATATTGGAAAGAAAAAAATTGCATCACATGTGCAATTTTATGGAAATAATTTAGAATGAATGACAATAATGGACTCTGCCATATGGCCTTGATAATAAAGAGAATTATCTTGAAATTCCAAAGAGAGGATCCCAGAGATGACACAAGGAAAGAAGTTAGTGATGGTCCAACACAGACAAAGATAAACATAGATTCATATAGAGCAAGCTAGCATTGAACTTACAGACATCCACCCATTTCTGATTCCTAAGTACTATATTTAAAGATTTGTGCCACAATAACCTGCCAGTTTTTTTCTCATAAAAGATATACTATAGAAAATTTCAAATCCATGTGCATACCATGCAGGGATTCTCAATAGAGTCTGACTCTTTTGCAGTATTTGCAATTCATATCATAATCCTTTTACTTTTCCAAGTTAAAAGCCTTTAATTTTGCCAATATTAAGATGAGAGAATTAAGGTTTAATGACCTCAAAACATTAGAAAGATCAAGACACACTGTTTTGAAAGACTAATTCTGGTTGTCAGAATACTGTGTGCAACAATTCCTTTTTGGATTGCAATACATTCAGAATGGCAAGCACGGAAAGTAAATTACAAGTTTCAGTTATTATTCAAGTACACTGATTTTATTTTCTGTTGGGATATATTTTAGTGACACTACAGATTGAGTTAGCTAAAATATGCAAATTTGTTTGAAATGATAGTTATTTATCAAATTAAAAATATAAATGGCACCAATATAATTACATAGCAGTGAACATTAATTAAATCCTGATCAATCACTGACACTATTCCAGCTAAAGACATATGGACATCGCTGAGAATGGGTGACACTTGATTTTAGTTACAGTGAATGATCTCTATGGCCCATTCTATTTCCATGATGATGATTAACTCCCACAGAGCTGTGAAAAGACCTGTACCAAGAAGTGTAGCAATTGCCTCATGTAAAATTCTTTAAAACTGTCCAGGAAAATAGTTAGTGTTCAAGGTAGTTAACAGGTAACTAGCAAAATAATTAAACTGATTCTTTGTTTTTAAAACTTACAGTACCACATCAAATAAAGCTGCTACACTCTAGATTTTTCTCTATGTATTTCTACATCCTACAAAGCAAATATCATAAAGGTATGAATCCTGTAGAGATTTTATAAATATTTTTCTTTGTACTGAAATAAGGCAGCCATCTACACCAGGCTAACTTAGAGGACCATAGAATTTTCTTCCAGAAGTCCACATGTTTTCCAGAACCACAATGAGCAGTCTAAGCCTTCCCTGTTTAGCTCCAAATATGTGGCCCCAGATACTGTTTCCAGGTACGAGGATATAGAGTTTCTTGCACCAGGTCCCACAAGCAATGTCTTAGGCACCTACTTATATACACTTGATAGAAGCTGACTCTCAGTGAAAAGCAATTGACAGAAGTTCTGGAAGTAAAGCAAGAATAAATATACCTCCAACAAATTAAGACTTAGTGCCTTCAGGAACACCATAAACACTTCCACTGAAGGAAAAAATCAAATAACAAAGAACAAAAACTTGAAACATACTACAACATTTGCACAAGTCACCTCGCATGAAGAAAAGACAACACAACAAAATTTGCTACAGTATTTATGTATTTAGAAGTACATATTTATACATACATATACTTATATCTACATTTATTCATATACATGCACACACACACACACACACACACACACACACAAACATGTATAACAACAGTTAAGGCAAAAAAGATCATGAATTGGAGTAGGACAAGAAGGCCTATCTGGATAAGTTTGATAGGAGGACATGGAAGGGAGAAAAATGTGACTAAATATTATAATCACAAAAAAATAAAAGAAACAATAAAAATACAAATTCTTTAATAAAGCTCCCAAAGAGAATTACTTCTAAAAAAATCCCAGAGAAATAATTAAAAGTGATGATCACAGTACTTTTAATCAAGTGAAGGTAAGCATGAATGTACTCCAAAAAAACACATAAAATGCTGAGCAGAAAAAGGATGTCAGAAAATATGCAAAACAATGCAAGAAAGACTGGCATTACTGAAGATCAAGCTGCAGTAAAAGCTTATTGTAGTGGAATTATCATACAAAAAATATACCTAACAGACATCTGCATAACACTGCAGCCTAACACTAAAACACAAACAAGCAAACAATTTGGTTTCTAGGCAGCCTATGGAAATTTCACCAAAAGTGACCACACATTATCAGACACACACACATACACAAAAACAATCTCCAAAAATGCATGAAAATTGAAATATTATCTTGCATTTTATCTGACCACAACAAAATAAAAGTAACCATAAATATACTTACAAGCTGTAGAAAATACTCCAAAAGAATGAACAAATCACTAATGATTTATAGTTTACTCACAGAGAATGTTAAAAAGGGGCAAAAATGTCTTAAATTATGTTTCAGCGAAAACACCAAATAAAAAATATATTGAGCCCAATGTAGGAAGTCCTAAGAAAGGAGTTTGTTGCATTATTTATGTGCATTAAAAACAAACAAACAGAAAAGAAAGTCTCAAAATATTATAGAGGTACCTAAAACCTTAAGTAGAAAGTAATAAATAATTCACCTAGTCAGAGATAAAATAAGTGAAATAGAAATGACCAAAACTAATAAAATAAAACAAAACATAATTAAATTAAAAATTCATTTCTTGAAAAAGATTAATAAGAGAGAACTTTAGCCAAACTAAATAAAAGAAAGATAGAAGATCCAAAGTTATGAAATCAGACATGTTAAAGGAAACAGTATTCAGATACCAAGAAATAAAGAAAATCAAAAGAGCAGACATACATAAGAAACCGATTCACTGACACCAATGGCCTTTGGCAAAGAAGTCTGGATAACTAAGGTGAGCTGAGAACAGGTAGAATGTTTTTCCCCAGCGAATACTCTCTGTTTTATCAAACACCAAATGGTCAGCCCTGAAAATGTATGCACAAATGGAACTTTATACAGAACCTCTATCCACAAATGAAATAGAAGCAACTGAAGACTCATCTGTGAATAGTTTCAGGACTAAATGGATTCATTAAAGATTCTATGAAAACTAAAAAATGAAATAAATAAAAAACCTACTGATTTTAATGAAATTCAAATACATCCCATGAAATAGAAAAATAAAAATGGCTTTTAAAATCTTTTTTTATAAATTACTACTTTATTACTCAAACTAGATAAAGGCCCTACCAAAAAAAGGAGAAACTTGCAGACTGATCTATATATTGCAGATGCAAAATTTCTCAATAAAATATTTACAAACCTAATTAAACTTATAAAACAGCAACATTTGTCTTTTGATGTTGATTTAACTCCCTCAGAATAGTTGTTGTCATCTCCAAGCATTGTATGCAAATTGCATAATGTCATTGTTTTTTACAGCTGAGTAATATTACATTATTTAAATATCACATGTTATATTATATAAATATGCCACATTTTAGGAAAAAATTATCAGCTGTTAGATATCAAGCCAAGAATATTTATTAAATCTCCAATGTTCTTAGCCAATTTGTGAATACAAATTACAACTTTTTATTATTTTATATCATTATCTTAAGAATGGCTATGTTAAAAATCCAATAAACGTAAATGTCAATAAATGCTGGTGTGGATGTGGAGAAATAGAAAAAATTATAGGTTCCTGGTGGAAGCATATTCAGACACTTTGGAAATTATTGTGTAATTTCTTTGAAGGACTGGGTGTATATGGATTAGAAGATATAGTTTAACAATTTTTAAATGATTCACTAATTTCTCTATGTTGATGTATGCATTTTGATACATTTATACATTTTAGTGGACAAACTACATTAAAGTTATCTCTGTATTTCTATGATAAAAGCAATCATATTATCCTCATGCTACAATATGCTATCAATATATTGTTAACCAGTTGTTCAGTAACATAGCCAAATTTCTCATTACTTATTATAATTTAGTATTCATTAAACATCATTGCTAGTTTGCTCTTTGATATCCAGACTATAGTAACCTCCATTGTATCATACCATCAAAGTTTTTAGATTCGGGACATGAGTAAGAGTATGTACCTGTTGCTGTAACTGGTTTATCATTGTAAGTGCAATGATGTCATCCTGTTTGTATTATTGTAAATGTGAGCATTCCATTCTCATGTAGCAAATATGATTCAACTGTGAATATGTCCTGATTTTTTTTTTTTACTTGCCAGTTGATAGACATTTCGATGGTTTCCAATTTTAGTGATTGTGAATAGTGTTGTAGTAGTATGGGAGCAGAGATCTTTCCTCAACATGCAGATTCCATGTTCTTTGACTATATCCACAGCAGTGAGAAAAGTGCGACCTGTGATATTTAGTTTTGTTGTTCCTTTTTAACTAGTTTTCGAGGAGCCCATGTACTGTTTTCCATAGGGGCAGTACTATTCTATAGCCAGAATAAAAGTTTTTGAGGATGTTTGTGTTCTAGCCTGTTGTAAATGTCTTATTAAATTCTGACTCTCCTCTTGTTGGGATCATGACATTGTCCAATGAGAACTATACACTGTCTCTTTGCTGAGTTCTTCCTGATTTGTTATATTCAAGAACCTGGTCTGTTCAATAACCCTCTCTTGAGAAGTGTTCTTAAATCCTCTGCTCCAGTCTGTGCTGCTTAACCTACACTCTGTTTTTATTATGATGGTAACAGTGTTTTCTGCATACATTCTCTTGCTTTTCTTACCATTCCTACAGTTTTCTCTTCCCTTTTAGAACTGCAATTAAAATTCCTTCTAATTCCATCACCAAAGAAAGTTTCCCTATCAAACATAAAAGAAAAAAGAGGAAAAAAGGAAAACAAAAAATGCTAATGACTATATTGGTACATGTTGTTTGCTTTTAACAGCCTATTACACTTATCATCAAACACGGGGAACCCTTTTACTAAGCATGTTATAGTATGCTGTTCAATTACCGTACATTGGAAATACTAGACACTTTCCAAGAGAGCAATATCTTCATGTATTGACCACTGACAGTCCCTATTAGTATAACTCCTGTTGTTAATTATGACCTCTTTGAAAAAATTGGTACATGGGAACCATTTCCTAAACAAAATACCAGTAGCACAGTCACTGAGATCAACATTTAATAAATGGGGCCTCCTGAAAATGAAAAGCTTCTGTAAGGCAAAGGGCACAGTCAACAATACAAATTGCAAGACCACAGAATGGGAAAAAATATTAACCAAACCCATATTTGACAGAGGACTTATTTCAAAAATATACAAAGCACTCAAGAATCTAGTTACAAAAACACCAAATAATCCAATTGAAAAGTGGGGAACAGAACTAAATAGAGAATTTTCAATAAATGAATCTAAAATGGCTGAAAGGCACTTAAGAAAGTGCTCAGCATCTTCAGCCATCAGGGAAATGCAAAGCAAAACAACTCTGAGATACCACCTTACTCCTGTCAGAATAATGGCTAAAATCATAACCACCAAAGACAGTTTATACTGGAGAGGATATGGAAAAAGGGAAAAACTCCTCCATTGGTGGTGGGAGTGCAAACTCATACAGCCACTTTGGAAATTAGTATGGCCATTCCTCAGGAAAATGGGAATCTGTCTACTGCAAGATGCAGCAATTACACTCTTAGGCATATACCCAAAAGATGTACATTCATACAACAAGGACATCTGTTCAACTATGTTACATAGCAGTATTATTTGTAATAGTCAGAAAGTGGAAGCAATCTAAATGCCCCTCAACTGAAGAATGGATGGAAAATATGTGGTATATTTACACAATGGAATACTACTCAGCAGAAAAACAAAATGGAATCTTGGAATCTTGCAATTTGCAGGCCAATGTATAGAACTAGAAAAAACCACCCTGAGTGTGGTAACCTAGTCTCAAAACGAAAAACATGGTATGTATTAACTTGTATATGGATTTTAGACATACAGCAAAGGATTACTAGCCTAATATTCACACTGACAGAAAGGCTAGGAAGCAAGTCGGGCCCTAAGTGAGACGTACATGGCCCACCAGAGAAGGGAAAAGGGACAATGTCTTCTGAGAAAATTGGGAACATAGTGGAGGGGGAGAGGGAGTTAAGAGAGAGAGAGATGGGGAGAAGAGGAGAGGAGAGCTAGGCATGAGGGAGCAGAAAGATTGAGTCAGGGAAAGAATAGAGGAGACAAGAAAAGAGATACCATAATAGAGGGAGCCATTATAGGGTTAAAGAAAAATCTGTCACTGGGGTAATAACCATATATCTACAAGGATGAACTGAACTAACAATCTGAGCAATAGTGGAGAGGATATCTTAAATGCACTTCCCCAATAAGAGATTGATGATTACTTATATGCCATCATAGAGCCTTCATGAAGTAGCTGATGGAAGCAGAAGCAGACACCCAGGGCTAAACACTGAGCTGAACTCATGGAATCCGGTTGCAGACAGGGAGGGATGATAAGCAAAGAGGTCAAGACCATGCTGGAAAAAACCCACAGTAACTGCTGACCTGAACATAGGGAGCTCATAGACTCCAATTTGGTAGGTGTGAAACCAGCATAGGACTGACCCAGACCCCCTGAATGTGGGTGCAAGTTAGAAGGACTGGGAAGTCTAAGAGGCCTCTAGCAGTGGATCAGTAATTATCCCTTGTATAAGAATGGACTTTGGGAACGCATTCCACATAAAGGGATACTCTCTCAGCATAGACGCATGGGGGAGGGCCTGGCCCTGCTCCACATGATATGACAGACTTTAAAGATCCTCCATGAAGGAATCATCTTCCCTGGGAAGCAGAAAGGGGATGGGCTTGGTGTTGGCAGCAGAACAAGGGAGGAGGGGACAGAGAGGAAACTGGAATTGATATTTAAATCAAGGTTATTTCAAATTTAAATAAAAATATTATAGTAATTATGAATACCTAACCATCATCTTTTTTAAAGGCAGATATACAATCCCTTTGGTATAAGTAGAAATTTTAACTTATAAATATTTTAATGTGCTAACGTAAATAAAATAGGCTAACTGTGATCTGGCCTGGGTTTGGAAAGGACCCAGTCTATCCTGCCCTTCACCTCTGAAATTATGTATATGAATATCTATATATCTATGTAGACTTCACTATTTTGCATTAACTCATTCTCTTTTGTATGGCAATAAATTTTCTATTATAAAATTGATCACAGAAATTAGTGAACTGGCCATGTATAAGTATGAGAAGATTTCCATAATGTGGTGATGTAAGTTACCAGAAGTAGAATGTGCCCATTACTGCCAAATCACTTTGTATGTAATTTAATAAAAAATATAGATTAAAAAAACTGAGTTAATATACTTGGCATTTTCAATAAGCATGAATACAAACATATGGTGGCAACAAGATTGCTAAAATGGCTAGATTCAGAATGTTTCATGAGATAAAACATAGTCTGATTTGATAATTCCCCCATACTGTGGGTAATTCCGTAACAGTGGGTGATTATCTCAGAAGCATTATATTCAAGCTCATTGTAGATTATTGGTTTCCCATGTTGATGACTCCACTGTTCTTCCCTCTCTCATTAGTCCTTTCTGAAATGTGTCTGAGAAATCAACATAAATTTCTTATATATAAATCAATATTTTCACACAAACACACTCATACTTTCTAATATGATAACGACAATGATGACTAGTATTAATATAACCCAGATGTGAATTTTGAACATAATATTATACTAATTATTTCCCTAGGTGTGTATATTTTTAGTACATATTCATGTTATATAAATTCATAATACCAGGAGTACTCACAATGCACAAAATGAGTGAGAGATTTTATATTGTTCCAGCATCTTATCTCCTCTCTTGTGATATATTGGTCACTCTGTGTTCTTAAAGTTTCTCCAACATGGTATTTTATGTCTACTTTAATATTAGGTTTTAGAATCTAGACCAACTATTTTCTACACCTTCATTTATGTTGCTTATAATACTGTTTCAATGTTCAGGCAACCTTGGTTTCAGGCAAAAATGTTCTTTATCTTTGAGAAAAAAATAATTTGATTCTTACATTATTCTGATTATCTCCAATTATGGACCAGAAACTGAAATAATAGTAATTGACTGTACATAGCCAACCACTAATTTTCTCAATATCATTTTTCAAATGACATATTTGAGTACCTATAGTGTGAGCCTCACAGTCTTTCATTTCCATAAAACACAAAGGAAAGCCTGTGTCCATGCTGCTGTTTCTAGTGGGAGTCCCTTCCCTTTTTTTTTTTTTTTTTTTTTTTTTTTTTTGCATGAAAGTCTTGCAAAAATCCCCTTAGTTCAAAATATTTTACCACCTTAAACCCCTCAACATGCCAGATTGACCAGGTTGTCAGTATTAAAACACACCCTATGCTGAAAATTATCTCAAAGACCACTTCATCTTTAGCTCAAACAAAATTAGGGCTGCCTCTTAAAACTACTGGCTTATGTGCTCATTCAAGCACTATTTCTTTCTTATAACCATTATGCCAGAAAACAGGTACTCTCCATGGCCTCTATTCTGTGTGTGCTGTATAGTAACTTCTCATGTTTAATAATAACTCCCCAGATTCGGAGATCATAAAAAAAATGCTGAAAAATTATTTTGTTTAAATATATAAAAATTACCCATACCTCTCGGTTTCCTGGCTTTTTTTTTTTCTTTTTGCCACAGCGATCAAACTTTGGTGTGACCCCAGTCGCTCATCTTCATGCTCAGATATCTAGACACTTTGATTCACCCTGAACCCTCACCTCATTATAATTCATTATTATGTATTTTTTTAATCAGAATCTATTCACTTAGTTAAACTGCTGACCCAGATAAACTCAATTCAGTTTCATTCTGTTTCTACAACAAAGTAACATCAGGATGATTAGAAATAGTAAACCACAGCAGCCAGGCAATGGTGACACACTTCTTCAATCCTTGGACTCCAGAGGCAGAGGCAGGCAGATCTCAATGAGTGTGAGGACAGTTTGGCCTACAAAGCAAGTTCCAGGACAGGATCCAAAGCTACATGGAGAAATCATGTCTTGAAAAACCAAAAAAAACAAAACAAAACAAAAAAAAAAAAAAAAAAAAAAAAAAAAAGAAAGAAAGAAAAAAGGAAAGAAGGAAGGAAGAGATAAACAAAGAAAGAAAGAGGAAGAAAGGAAGAAAACCAGACAGACAGCCTTGGAAGCTGTTTTAAATAAAAGAATACATAGGTAACCATGAAGCCTTTGTTCTTCAAAACAAACAATGCCATTTCTATTCAGAATTTTTTCATAAGTCAGTGCTCACATTCTTCCTCCTCTGTACAATCCTCAATTCACGAGTGTGCAAGCTCAGTTTCTCCTGCTCAATTAACTTGTTGACAAAAATGAAATTGATGAGTAATCTGATTCTAAGTATGATAACATTTCTCAAGAAACAGGAGTTTTATGGTTTACATGGAAGATTAGAATTCAGTAAATTGTGTGTACTCATGATGTTTGATAAACAACCACTGATTACAATTATCATGGTGTGTATGACAAACTAATTTTTATCTAAAATACAATCTATAGCTTTTGAGGAAATTGAAATGAGGAAGAGTCAATGACATATACATTATATAATGAAATAATACTAGAAGATATATACATATATATGTGTGTGTATATATATATACATATATATATATACACACTGATCTTTAAATATATATGTATAAATAAAAATGAGTCATTGTATGAGCAATATTTGCAACAAACATTTATGAGCATTCCTAACACTTGCTTCTACCTAAAACATTTACGGAATCAAGCAAATGTAAAGCTTCACAATATACCTACACAATTACATAAGCAGTTATTGAAAAAAAATCTTGACAAATTTTGTATAATTTATTAGAAAAACAGAAAATATATAGACTTTTAGAATACAATCACTTATAGAATATTTATAAGATGAAATTAAAAATGAAATGAAATGCAAAAATTATACAAATAAAAAATATAAATTGAGTTACCTAATCACAGTAAACCAGAATAAATAAAAGATTTAAATGTAATCTTAAAATCAAAGCACTTTTGAAAGTGTGATAAATTAACTTTTTATTTGGAAAAAAATGTGTGATAAATTCTTAAAGCTATACCATTGTAATTACTGAGTTTTGATAGTTTAATTCATTTACATAAAGAATGTTAGTCATTTTCATGTCAACACCTGCATTTAAAATTAAACTTCCTTTGCTTCTGAATTGGTTCTTTCCAGCAAATTTTCCTTCTAATCACATGCCTTCATTCGTGTACCTGAGTTTACGTAGATTTTCTGCCCAAACATGGTTCTTTTGTAGCAAGTTCTCCTGAACTGTGGCCATATTACTAAACAAATTTGCATCTTTTCTGTCCTCAACAATTTATTGTAACTAGTGCCCAAGGGAAGACAGTACCTCTTAGGTACCTTCCTCATCCCTAATGAAATATTTCCCTAAAAATGATTCAAATTATTTGGTTTTTGTTTTTTTGAGACAGGGTCTCTCTGTGTGGCCCTAGCTGTTCTGCAAATAGCTCTTATAGACCAGGCTTGTCTGGAAATCAGAGATCCACTTGCCTCTGCCTCCTGAGTACAGGGGTTAAAGGCATGTGCTACCCCTGTCCAGCCTAATATATTCTTCAATTATTTTATTATAGTAGAGGATACAATAATACAGTGACAATAACAAAATTAAAAATTGTACAAAATCACATATGTAGGGGAAATAAACATGAAATTAGAGATACACATTAGTTTATTCTACAAAACAAGACTTGTAATACAAAATCATAAAAAAAATCTGTCAAATTAAAACAAAACAGAACAAGAAATTGCATAAAAAATTCAGCATTACGATTAAAAATGCTAATTTTTATCTTTCTTTAATATCAAAATATATACACGGTTTTATGCAAAGAAAGGAAACATCATCAAGAATAACTAAAGAATACCTTGTACAAAAACAGTCTTCAATAAATGACAATTAACATCCAAGTACCACCCTTCTGATACAGAACATAGTTCAGAATCAAGAAGTGTACTGAAGAATAATGCAGTCCAGCAGTGAGCATTTTCCAACTATGGGAACTTTTAATTTTTCAAAGTTTGAGGACTTATTCATATTAAGGGTCTGAGAGGGAAAATATGGAGTCATCTTCAAAGAGGCAGCAAAAGATCCTGTCAGATTCCAAAACCTGTTGTCTCAGTCTACATCTTTCATTGCTTTTCAGCATCTTTGGAACAGATTGCTCTTTGAAACAGCTTGTACAAATATATATGTATAACTTAACAGACATAAGCAAGAGTGCAACTAGAGTAAACAGTTATTAGTATGTATGCATTCAAATCTTACCATTTTTGTCTCCACAGACTTTAAAGGTTACCCTCGAATAATGTCAGGTATAGAAAAAATTATTTGAGAATATTTTTTCATAATATTTGTATTGATATTTTTGAGAACCTCATTTCATGAACCCTAAGACACTCACTTATCAGTCCTCCCAAATTTGACTCCCAACACTTGTTACCTTCCCCTTTAGTAAAAGACTAATATCTTTTAAATACTTATATAGTACAATTTCAAATTAATCCATAAATATAAAATAGATAGGTCCAGTAACTGTAAATGCTTTTGAAAGATGTTTTCAATGATGTCACATGCACATAATTATGTCTATTGTTTCTTTCCATATCTTGTTTGTCACCTATGTTTGGAATTAACAGTGACAGTGCAGCCAGATACTGCCTGTGTTTATTTCTTCATTAAGGGTTCTTATGCAACAACCCAAGTCTTTCAAGCACTTGTATATATTAACAATACCCTATATCTATGTCATTGGTCTTTCTTGTAACATCTGTTTACTTAATTTTTTTCTACTTATTACTGCTGATCTCTTCTCATCATTAACTAAGCCAATACAAAAGAGTTTGTATCAATTCATTTACTTTGACCTTCAAAAGTGCCTGGCAATTTGCAATAATGTAATAAAAGGCAGTAACTACCATTACTTTCGTTGGTTCTCTGAAGAACTAGATTATCTTATAGTTTGTTTAACGTGTTTTAGGAAGTTTGACTCCATGACCTTGGTCTTTTTAATGAGACAACACATGACCGGTACTTTTATCTGTTTCAGGGAACTGTTCACTGATTTCTCAAAGAAAATGACAATATTTTGGATATTCTTCCCACGATTTTATTTGTAAATATGTACAGAATTTAAATTTCTCAGATAAATTCATTTTTTCTGATATTCTGTACATTTTCATTTATCAATGATATTTTTGTCACGTATTTTTTATTTGTATAAAAGTAATAAAAGTTTACCTTGTCATTATAAAGTTTAATGTTTTAAGTTATTACAGTTCAATTGTTTAAATCTGTTCAAAACTCATGGTTTATGGAACCTGGTATTCCAGGACTCACATCGTTTCCACATGCAAGCTGTTTGGATTCAAAATACCCACTTGTCAGGGATGGTGTTTCATATGTTTAAAGCAGTTTCAGATCACTCATGCCACTCAGGTGGATGGCAGCATTACAAATATTTCCTAAGAGCTTCTGTGCCTTCGGAGCTGCAGATGGCTCCCAAGGGAGAATTTTTAAAGCACAAAATAAAACTTCAAAAAGATGTGGAAGTCTTAGGGATACCAGAATCAAGAGAAAGAAAATTCATCAAAAATCTGAAACGTTGTTGACGATGAAAGAGAATTTATGATCCACGGGGATGGCAGGATTAATTGGTCTAGGTTAGAACACTTGACTCAGAAATGCATTGAGAGCAAGAACATGGAACAATGGCCAACAGAGGGGAACTCCATGCTTTGAAACAACCTTGTCACATTATGTAATAGATAATGATTTAGACACTACAGAAAAATATTATATTTTTTAGAGTGGCATGATAATGTAGGCTTCTGATTATGGAAATACTTTTATTTCCCCTTATAACCTGACATTTATCTTTTATAGGTGCTGTATATTTATATTGAAGATATAAATATTTGAAAATATATAGTATATATAAAATTAAAAAGTTTTATAAAAAAAGGAAAGATAAGCATTTTTGGTAAATTACAGTGAGTCATACTACATGAACTATCAGAAATAACTTTATTTATAATTCAGCATTAATTTGTGTATATGCTGTAGCTATAATGAAAAATATAAAGGAACCTAGTTAACAAATTTTGTTCATTTTTAAAATCAGATTAGAAATTCCTTCCTATATTTGTCAATGAAATTGTCTTTCTTTGAGAAATATCATCCCATACAACACAATGGTAGCATATGAGTCACTTGTCTTATTGCAACTATAAAGTGCCAGGTTAAAAACAACAAGCAGCCAAAATAGGTCTTAAGTGGACAATTTAATGTGGTCTTACAAAATCATGTCAAGTACTTGTATATTAACAACAGCAACAACAAAACAATATGAAAAAGCCAAAAAAAAAAAAAAAAAACCAAAAACAAAAACAAAAAAAAAAAACACTTTACTTTCAAAAAGGAACTCTCACAAAAAAATGCAATGAGATAAATGTTAGTCTAATATCACAACTACAAACTGAGTAAATACACACTTGGACAAGAGTGCTTTATTGGTCAAAATATTATTCATAGAACTTTATAAGATTACTGAGCAAAATGAAGATAAAATATGTTTTTCACACCAACTGTGCACATTTATTCATTCACTTTTTTAAATTTCAAAACATCTATTATCTTAGTATTTTGTTTTGTGAATTCCATAATTTTTGCAATCATTTATAAGCCTACTTCAAAAGTGTAGCCTGAATGGGGCTCACTGCCTGCCACTGACAACAGCAGCAGCAGCAGCAGCAGCAGCAGCAGCAGCAGCAGCAGCAGATCCATGTTACTCTCTATACCTTCCAGGAAGTTCTATGGTGACCAGCTAGCTCTCTTTTTATCCACGTTTCATAGTCTACAATTCTACACATGGTGTTTGCTAACCTATGAAGACCAATATGTGTGACTTTAGTAAAACTATTTTTGATCATTTTAATACTACTTATTTTTATTTAATTTTTCTTACAGTCTATTTTGGTCATGTGTTTTTCTTTTCCCATGTCCTCCCAGTGCCTCCCCAACTCCTTACCTACACTTTATGCCCTCTTTCTTTCTAAAAAAGAAAAGGGGTTAAAAATATAGAATAGAAAATGAAGATTAAACACTCATTACTAAATAATAAGAACAAACCAAATGTATCCAAAACTGCACAAACAAAAATCCAAAATAAGCAAACAAAAAAAGGAGCAAACAATCAAGAAGCTTTGAGCTTGGTCTGTGTGGAACAAGTACTCCTGGGCCTGAAATCTGACCTGGACTGTGTTTGATATAGGCATTGACTCACCACTGGGGAAAATTGACATTGCCTCCTTTCCCAGCAAGTTTTAGTTGCAAATAGTTTTTTAGAATTGGATAGGATTCATGCCTACTTTCCAGTCTGTGTGCTGGGACTTTGTATGTTTTGAACTGCCATAGGTCTTATGTGTACTGTCTTGTGATATGTGTGAGGCCTCTTGTGCCTGGAAGACTTTTATTTCCCTTACTGGCATCCTCTACATCTGGCTTTAACAATCTCTCTGCCTCTTCTTCCTCATAGAACACTGAGCCTTGAGATAAGGGTTTGATAAAGACATCCCAAGTAGGGCGAAGTGCTCCAAAGTTTCTCACTCTTTACCTCTCCATTTGTGGTTCTCTGTGTTAATTCGTATGCATTATAAGAAACAATTCTGAAGAGAAAATGCTCTGATCCATGGGTAGCACAAAATGTCATCTGAGTCATTTTGCTTCTATGTGTCTTTGGAAAAGTAATATTAAATAGTAAGTTTTCCCCTAGGGCCCATGATTGATCAGCTTCTATGATAATATCTTTTCATAGGGCTTCCTTAAGTTTAATATAAACATCTGACTGTATAATTAGGTGCAAATAATAATAAGAATAGTTTAATAATGAGATTTATTGAGTAAAATGAATTTATACATCAACATTGAAATGAAGAATTAGGCTAGGCTTGGTGATTTCTCTTCTGTGAAATTTGAAACCACAGGCTACTGAAGGCTCATTATAGGGGGTATAGGGGCCTATGATATTTATTAATACAATATAATTAGCAGCTGGAATAATGATGTTAATGGCCCGTTCTAGTACTATTTATAGTCTATCCAGTGAATCCATGACATAATTTTATCATTCATAGTCTTTCTGCAGACTACACTCAGGACATTGTGAGATTACCTCAAAACCAAAAGCTGGTAGTGTTCCTCAGCTTTTCATTGAAAGGAATGATGAGAATTTGTCTCCAAAGTCCCCTTTGCTTTCCATTATACTGTTGTGCCCCTATACTCACATGCTCTACTAAATAAAAAATTGATGTGTGCTTTATTATTGCTTTTGCACTTTCCTAATGAAATAACATGGTTGTTTAGTGACATTCAATCAGCCTCCTTGGAGCTACTGACATTTCCTGCCAAAGCTAAACTTAACAGTGGTCAAAATGTAAAGAGACAAGGAAGCTTCTCAGACTATTTTCTAGAACAGCGAGGTCAAGCCTAACTCTGCTAAAGGAAAGAATTCTAGAGTTTAAAGTGCAGGGATTGGGAGGAAGCTGAAAACCATTTATTGACTTTTATAAGCTTTATATTAAATAAATAAAATTTTATTATCATTATGCCAGAGGCATTTTTAAAAATTGTATACATTTATGTGTCCCTTTCTCCCTCTCTTAGGTCCCTACCTTCTTACAGAGTAGAAATCAGGAACTCTATTTCCCCTATGATTATATTTCTAATAGGATATTGCAAGACCTTGCAGAAAAATGTGACTGAATGTTGAATTAGAAGGACGATTTCAAAAATATCTATGTTTCCAAAGGTTGGAAAAACCATTCCAACTTGTCTAAAGTAAATGCTCTATAGGGAAAATGGCAGCAGGAGAGAGCTTGTCTATAAATTATTCTCAGGAAAATTCTCAGGATTTATTGATGACATTTTAAGGACTCTTGATCCAAAGTTAGTTTTCAAAAATGTATACTTACATACAAATACTGAAGTTTCTCATAGAAGCATAAGAAAAAAAGTTTAAAATAAGTGAACCACTGACAAAATATTAATATTAGAATTGGCCACTACTTTAAAACATTTTTGTATCAACATCTTTGAAAATGATTTTTGCATAGCAATTATAATAGAATATATACATATACAAATTAATAAGTGTTTGTACAGATGGTATTTGTCCTTGGTTTATTTTCTCTTTGACTCTGTTATTTTTGGTGATGGTACCACCAAACTCCCAAATAAATCACACAGGGAAAGACTTACTCTTGCTATGAATGCTAGGCCTTAGCGTGACTTGTTTCTAGCCAGCTTTTCTTAAGTTATCTGGACTATCTTTTGCCTCTTGGCTTTTACTTTTCTTACTTCTGTTTACTTAACGTCACTCTTTTTCCTATTTTTAAAGTTTTATTTTTATAATTTCATTTTGAATTCCAAACAGTTCTCCCTCCAGTTCCTCCTTCTGCCCACCTTCCCCCGCCCCGACCATCTCCCATCTATTTTTCCCACAGGGTAAGAGTTCCCATGGAGATGCCAACAAAGACTGTCCCATTGAGTTCAGGAAGAATAAAGCCCCTCCTACTGCGTTAAATATAAGCATGGCATCCCACTATGGTGGGATGGGCTCCAACAAACCAGCTCATACAGCAGGGATAGATCCTGGTCCTACTGCCAAGGGCCCCTCCAATAGATCCAGTTGCACAATTATCTCCCACATGCAGAGTGCCTGGTTTCATCCCTTGGAGGCCACCCCCCCCAGCTGTCAGTCTAGAGTTTATGAGTGCCCACTAGCTTGGTTCAGCTGAGTATTTCTTCTTCATGATCTTAGGCTCCCTTGCTCATATATTTCTTCCTCCCTCTCTTAAACTGAATTTCCAGAGCAGAGCTGTGCCTGGTTCTTTGTTGTGGCTTTCTGCATCTGGTTCCAACAATTACTAGATGAAGGCACTGTGATGAAAGCTGGGTAGTCAGCAGTCTGATACAGGGGAAGACCAGTCCAGGCACCATCTGTTGCTAGGAGTCTTAGCTGGGGTCATCCTTGTGGATTCCTGGGAGCTTCCCTAGACAAAGCTTCTCTATAACCACATAGTGTCTCTCTCATAGTATCTCAATATTTCTCTGTTATCTCTTGCCTAATCTGTCCTTCACCCAAATTAACCATCCACAATCCTTGTACTCTGCAGCTGGCTATGTGTCTGAGAGGCTGGACCCTATGCTCCTGCTCTCCTTGCTCTCTCATTCCTCCTCCTATTTGGTTTCTCTGCCTGCCAGCACTACCTATAGTTTCTCCTGATTCTATATAGGTCACTCAGCTCTTTATTAGACCATCTGGTATTTTAGACAGGCAAAGAATCATGGCTTCACAGAAATAAGTAAATGAAACATAAAAGAATGCTACACAATTTTGTACCATTAAAAACATTTCAACAGCATAAACAAATGTAAGACACCTTAAAATAATTTTCCATAACAAGCATTGTTTTCTTTTCTATATTTACAAATGGCTTTACAAATAGTATTTTTTCTACACAATTATATTAGAGAAAGGAAAACCTTGGATACATGAGCCTTTCACTATTATCACCATTGATAAATCTTTAGAATGCTGGTTCAAGGTGCTTCCGAGGTTCCCAGACTTATTACCTCCCATAACTTTGGAAGTTTTCGTAATCTAGATAATGTAAAACATATAATCAAACACAGTGTGGCTACTTTGTTTCCAAGGAATAGACCCCACAAACTCTGAGGGGAACTGGAGTATTGCCTTGTTAGTTATCCAAATGTCCCATCTACTTATATTTAAAAGGATAAACAACTGCATTTAAGATTCAGTGCGGATTAACATGAGGTCATTAAATTCCTTGAAGCCATAGGTTCTTTTTCAATGGGAGTAATATTATGGTTTCATATGTTTGCAAGAACTGGTGAATTAGAAAGCTTTGCCATCTAGTTAGAATAACGCCAGGAAAGATTAAGTGTCCCATAATGAGAGTTATTATTTGAAAAACTGAAGAGTTTGGTTTTAATAAATAATCAGACTTTCATTCCATGCAGACATCCAATTTATAACTTCCCCCATCAATTCCCTCCTCCCTCACTCTAAGGATCAACTGTAGGACAATGATGGCAATATTTCATGAGGTTGTGCAATCTATTCCTACTCTACTTTCAGCATTTTAACTCAAAATGTGCCTGTCTGTCACACCTACTGCTTCTATTACTTGTTCATTGTCTATGAAAACCATATCTAGTATAGGTTAATTTGAAATGAATTTTCACAGTTTGACAAACATATATTTATAAATATCAGTGTTACAGCTGTTGGCTTTAAACATTTTATTACCTAAATTAACAAAGTTAAAATGAAGACAAAACTCTGAATCACCTTGGCTTGTCACTGCCTTTATTTCAGCACAGCAGTGTTGAAACACACAGTGTCACTCTGCGTCCTCTAAGGCGGATGTAAGTCCTACAAAGGTGATTGGGAACTGATGTGTGTCAGGTTCTCAGGCACCAGACATTTTATTATAGAGATATGAGAAACAGCAATGTCAAGATGGTATAAAGGCTATGTCATAGCTCTCAGGAGCTCAAGGGAAGAGATGGTTTCAGAATTCCTGCAGCATCAGTCCTGTAACCTCTCAGCAGATACTGACTCTTGACTTAGACATTGAAAATAATAGTCATTGAACACACTTGCTTCAAGGATTTGTTGAATGGCCAGAGTATATAAAGAGCTACATCTGATACTGAAGTACCACATGCCTCATAGGTGAAGGGGAAAAGAACAGGACTGTTTAGTCCACCATACAGGAGCAATGCATTTGCAAGACCTTATAGACAGTGAAGCAGAACTTCAAAGCCTGCGGCTGTGTTTCTTTTATCTTATCTCCTGTTTTTGATCATATGTAACCTTTTTTTTATTATTATTTTTGTTGGTAATTTGAATCACTTCTACTTTTTAAAGCATGTGGTCAGATTTATTTAAGATGGCCTACTTTTTCTTGAAACACATTTGTCCTAATTCTTTGTCAGATCAGATTCTAGCAATTTCTACTATTCTATAAATCAATCATGTCCCTGCCTAGTCCCTGTCTTCCTTTCGCAAGAGCTATGTCCTGGTTGCCTTACTTCTATTACACTGGTCTTATTCTTTCTCCAGCTCAGTGCACCTTGGACTCTCTCATGCATGTTAATGAGTTCAATAGACTTGCTTGATAAAACAGAGCAGCTATGATGATTTTACTAGATGCTGGCTGTCTTCTCTAACAAGTGGAGTTTCTGACAGTTGGGATTTCTTCTGATGCAACCATCTACCTTTTTGATGACTAACACAGTGCTTGGTAAACAAAGGGCTGCTATCATTTTCTATGCTCTTCCACAAAAGGAACAATCACCATTTTAAATGAGTCTGTAGTTAATACATATTGAGTTCTTATTTGTTAAGCAGGTGATATTGGTGGTATTACAATCTTGGTTTTTCTCTTTGCAACACAATAGTTTAGAAATGAATTTTTGATATCTGAATTTCAATCACACCTTTATTAGTACCCAGTGTTTGGATGATTCGTGGTAACTTACATTGGTACATAATTAATTAATAGTAATACTGACACACAAAACACACTCAACAAATAGTTTAAAAAAATCTTTTCTCTCATGAGAAAGCCCATAATTCAAATAATATATTCACTGATCTTTGTTTCAGTATAATTGGAATGCATGTGTCTGATTTACAACTTTCATGGTTTAGTGAGGAAAAATATAATTATATTATGTAATGTAACAAATCCATCAAAATATTATGGTTAATACGGAAAGAGTAATTGTAGTTTTATTCCTTCCTGGGTGTAATTATATTTTGTTGTTTTCCCACTTCCAACTTAAATAACTTAAAAATTATTTGTTTTTATCTTATGTGTATTGGTTTTGCTTGCATAGGTATCTGTAAACCACATACATTCCTGGTGCTCTAGATGGGATTTAAACCCCTGTAACTGGAGTTAAAGATGATAGCTCACTACAATGTGCTGCTAGGGACCAGATATGGGTCTTCTATAAGAGGGTTTAACCTCAGAAATATTCTTTGGTAGAAAGTATTTATTTGTAAGTTGGAATTCTACACACGTACACATACACACACACACACATACACACACACACAGTGGGGGGAGAGAGAATGAGAGTATTAAATGTAAATGATCACAAAAAGACATCTTTATAAAAGAAAATTATGTCCACAATATTTGGAAATAAAACTTGATCAGCTTTTCAGGAACTCCGCCACAGTAACCATATTTGAGTTGTCTATTATCTTATATTTGAGTTTTCCCTTTTGAACTAATGGTGATGGAAAACTCATTTCTCATGATTCCTTTTATTCAAAACTGTGATTTATGGTGCCTTGTTAGCACCGTGTGTGTCAGTCTCAAAACAGTAATTGAGGAATTGGCTAAAATTTCATGTGGCAAATGTTCACTCCTACTTATTTTATCTCTGTTACTGTTTTTGTCTATAATGCAACTTTATTATCCCTTCTATTATTGATGCATATGTGTGTTACTTATAGTCTTAATTCTTTTGACTAATGCTGTCACTCATGAGGAAAACAGACTGGTTTTTGTTTTGTTTTGTTTTGTTTTTTATTTTGGTTTGTGTGTGTGTGTGTGTGTGTGCATGTGTAATAATTACAGAAACAATAAGATTTAATAGACATCATTTAACAATCAAACAAAGTAGTTATATCATTTATTTTTCACCTGAGTATGAGAGCTCTAATGTTCGAATGTTCGAATGTTACTAGTGCTTGGTACATAGTTTTTAAATCTCTCCATTTGTATAGTATTTACAAGACGTTTTTTCCATTTTGGAACTTGTATTTTTTCTTTATAAGGAATTTATTAATTATGTCATTATAATTGTTTATAATGTAGCTGTTGCTTTCTTAGTCAAAGCTTAAACAAGTTTCATAAGGAACCACAACATGAAGTGTTGATGCATATTTATTTATTACTTTATGACAGACATTTTATTTCAAAAATCCCAATATACAACCATGTGAGACACTGAATTATCATTTCTAAACGCACAGAGATTATTCAGCCTCACCTGAAGTAAAAATGACATGCACATGTGTGAGTGAAACAATCCAGCTGATGTTCTTCTTTATATGCAACACATTCACTGAGATATTGGGACGTGGAAAATATAATGTTTCCTACCGACATCTCTTGTTGAATTAATGCCCAGGTGAGTTCTTCTGAAACACTGCAGTTGTATCTTAGCAAAAACAAGGAGCACTAAAACATCATCCTTATTAGGATCCAATTTGCCACAGCAGCAGTCAAGTGGTTCAGCTTCTCCCAGTGGTGATGGGAAGGGAAAAGTCTGGATGAAAAAATTTAAATTAAATTCATAGTGTAATGCACACATGGAATTCAATATTGACAGCTCTAATTATACCAACCTTACTAACACAAGTTCATCAAATGACAGTAAAGAATTAACAATTATCCTACATATTTAGTTTTTAAATACACCATTCTTTTAGTAATGAGGTTCCATTACTCATTCTTTCATTTAATTCAATCTTGATGGAGATGATTGGGGTTTTGAAAACAAGTATTATTACTTTAATATATGCACAAACAGATATGCAAATGAACAGGTACAAAGGAATTCTTAAGACATTCTACAGTTAAATTTGTGGTTGGGAAAGCATTCAGCATAAAATGTTGAGCTCTGATATCTGCTAATGTTTATTTGAATTACCATGAATTAACCAGTGTGTGGGGGGAGGGATCAAGTACACTGGTGATAAAATTATTCATTAAACAAAAATCACACTTTTATATTTTTCCAAACGAAAAGCATAACTATTTCCCAATAAGTAACATGACACTACTCCTGCTTGCAATTCATCAGCTTTGAACTAAATATGCATTACATTGTGATTTATGGCTGTGTACCCTCTAAAAGTTCTTATCTAATATAAGAAGCCCTATGATGCCAATCTTGAAATAGCAAGGCAGATGCTACAAAGTGTGTCCAAACATGGGAAAGTATAATCTATTAATACAACTGACTTGAGTTCTCAGGAAAGTGAAATATGTTGAAAATATATTATTTGATGTCTAAGAAAGTTCTGGCAATGGGAATCTCAGAAAGTAATTACTGAAGTTTGAAGACCTCTGAAATTTTCCAGACTCCTCTGCAACGCTGTATGGAGAGTCCTCAGGAACTAGAGTATATAATCTGTTCTGTTTAGTAACTTAAAAATATTCATCTACTCCTTATTAATAAATGCTAATTGATTAAGACCCAACATTCTGATAACCAGAGTTGAGACGGTATATGAGAAGTACTAAATATCTCAGAATCTCAATTTTGATTTCTGTTGCAGTAGAGGAAATAGTTTTAGCACACATATGTAAGGGACCTAAGAAGCAGAAAGATCAGAGAATTTCAACTAGATGATATAACTTTTCAAATGAGGGATAAAGAATGAGGAGGTGGGAGACAGCCCACTGGAGGGAAAGGCTGTTAGCAGTAAGTAGAATTTCATAAAAATTACCAAATGCTAGATGGCAGCACTGAACATTTAAGGAAATAAGACTGTTGAAGCTGTGCTTATTCTCTGTTAGAAGAGAGATAACATTAATAGTCCTGAACAGTGACCAGTCTAATCAGGCACAGCACTTGCTTGGCACTGATGGCCCTAGTGCAACCTTGAATGTCAACAATCGTTGATACACTTGTTTCCAAAATGATTCATTACAAACTCTATGGAAGAGGCAAGCATTTCGATGAGCCTATGACAATAGTAGCAGAGGAGTATCTCAGTGAGAAATAGTAAAAACAAAACAAAACAACTACAAAATAAAAACCACTCAGAAATTTCTTATTTTTTTTTCAAATATTAAGTGATTTGAAGAAAGGTTTCTTGGAGTTTTCAGTATTTCTTTTATTTTTTTTATTTACTTTATATAACCAACCCATTTAAATGAAAACAAACATTTATAGACAATATTTGGGAATTTGGGAATTTGGGCGTCATTCTTTCCATACTACTTCCTGCTGGTAAGGGGCGCTGTCACGGGGGATTCGAAGAAGATTCAGAAATCCTGGCTGTAGTCTGTAAGGCTGCTTTGTCCAGCTGTTTTGAATGTAGGATCACCTTGTACTCTGTTTCAGGTGGTCTGGTGTGATTAAACCACATTAGTCTGGAAGGAATCCACATCTTTTCATTTTCTGTGGAAACAAAAATAGAAATCCTTTTCCCCAGTAACTTGTCCTTGAGCTTAAATTTTGGAGTCAAAGATTTTTTTTTAAATTTAATTTATTATTTTACTAGTCATTGTATTTGTGTGGTTCACAATATCATTATTGTTAAAATTCCTTCAGTGCCCAAACAAAACATGAAATAAGTTTAGTGAAGTATATATGAAAACACCAATAACAAAACTAAACCAAAAATCATCCTAACATTTGCATTCAACTGTGATAAAACAGCCAAGCTCATTAAAATAAATAAATAAAAGGGAAGAATTACATTATTTTGACTTCAAAATATTCTAAAACAGCATGGTAAAATACCAAAACATTGCTATAATGACATACAAAACAAAAGAAAAAACAGCTGTAGAAAACCAAAAACTGCCAAGTATCTCTGGTTATTAGCATAGCTGTTTGTTGCTCTCCATAAGCTTGTTGTAAGGTTGTATTGCTGAGGATAACACTTATGAATCACAATAAATATGGAAAAGTCAAGCTCTTGCCCAACAAAATCCTTCATACCTACTAGTTTTTATGCACCTGGAATGCATTCTCAATGCTACTAAAGGGGGAAGCAAAATAAACATCAAACAAGCTACAAGCTCTTCAATCCACCATTGTGACATGCCAGCATCAAACAGTAGTAAAATATTGGATTCAACTGAGCACTATCTGTTTGGATATTAGACCCTTTCCATGAAGTGGCACCCATGCCTGACACTCTTTGGTTGGATACAAACCTGAGACTAGATAGGTCAAGGAAGTAGGGGAAAGCCAAACTCTTGTTTAGCTAAAGAATATAGAATTGAAATTACTTCTAATGACATTCTGATATATCCATAGATCCATACTTCACGCAGCCACAGCCAGAGATGTTTCCTGTCGTAGTAAATGAGAGCATACATAGAGACACACAATTGGACCATGTGCATATACTGAGTGATCTTGGTACAGAGTCCTAAATGGAAAGTCTTCATTAAACCCCTCTCTTCAAGCTTTAAGGAACTTTGTGGAAGAGGAGGTAGAAAATGGGTGTGTGTCAAAGGAATTAGATGATACCAAGGATTCGACATAGCAGGATGGATAGACTTATGAACTCACATAGAATAAGCCAGCATGCACAAATTAGATAAGGTGCCAGCACAAAGATTGGGAAGTAGACAGAGTACTATTCCTAACAAAGAAACTATCTCCAATTGACTAACATTTGCAAAGGGAAAAGGAGTATTTTTCAATGAATTCTCACACAGGATATAAACCATATGTAGGGACAGGCACCATGTCCATCAGTCGATAGCTAAGGTGAAATGAACTCAAGGATACTTTTGTAAATTTTTTTCCTCATATTTCTTTGTTCTTGGTCTTTTGCTTATTTATTATTGTTTCTGTTATTTTTATAGGTTGGTTCACTTATCTATTTGTTTTCAACTTGTTGTTTAGAGAAATAGAGAAAAGAAATAATAGAGAAAGAAGAAATGCATTTGGTTGGGTTGGGAGGATCTGGGAGGATATGAGGGAAAGGAAACCATGATCAGATTATAGTAGATGAAAATGTTATTTTCAATTAAACCACCCATATGCACCACATAAACACAGCCAACAAATTTTCCAAGAATATACACTGAAGAAGGAATAAACTTCAATAAGTGATACTATAAAAATTTACATTTACTTACCAAAAAAAAAAGAAACTAACTTACTTGTTTTAAAAAAAATCAATTGAAAATAGAATGGTTTAATCTAATATCCACTTATGAGTAAGTACATACTGTGTTTGTTTGAATGTAAATGAAAACATAAGGACAACACATCAAACTCTAAGCATAAGCATGTAATTTGGGTAAGCTTTCCATTACCCCAGGAAAGAATCACAAAGCTCAATAAATTACATGACATACAGAAAGAAATAATCAGCAAAGAGAAAGGGTTAAAGCTTTTCTTACTTCACAATAGACAGATAATTAATTTCTTATATAGATATATAAATGTAAAAATGCATATGATATAGCACATATATGACAAATATCAAATATATGTAAATGTATAAAGAAATTACAATGAAACTAAACAATCCATTGAGGAAATGGAAACATTGTATGAATGGCAATCTTTATGAAACTAAATACAAAAAAGTCTAGTAGAGATGCAGCGAGAAATGAATGCTAATACACCATTGTTTTTCATATAAATTAATTAAAAAATATCAAAATCAGAATGGAGTGTTCAGGTGAAACTGAGACTTAAACATCCAGAATATCCAAGGTAAGTATTCCTTGGAACAAACTCAAATGAATCTAATTCAGCAAAATAGGAAGAGAGGCAATGACACTTCTGTTTCCATATTTTCTCTGGCACTATTCACAATATTCAAATTATAGATGTTATCTATGTGCCAATTAATAGATGAAAATGGATGGGGTAGAAATCAACACATTGACTAAAATATGCCATATTTTTTTTAAAGAGAAATAACAGTTTCTTCAGATCTATCTCTATCTTACAGATACACACACACACACACACACACACACACACATATATATGTATAAGGTCACATATATGAGACATAAAATTATATGGAGAATACTTGAAACAATAGTATACTTAGAGTTTGAAGGGGAGAGACAGAAGGCTACACAGAAAGTTAATACAGTCAATGTGTGTTATATACCAAAAATAAAATATCGTCACAAAACTTATTGCCATGTGCAGTGAACATATGTTAATAAAAACTAACTTGAATTATTCACAGAGCTATTAGCTCATTTAGCCACAATAAAAAAGAAACAAATGAAGTCGTGTCATTCCCCATATAATAACTAATGCATATTTGAGATTGCAAAAAATATGTTTATAATTGTCCTCATATATATATATATATATATATATATATATATATTTAAATTAGAAACATATTTTTTATATATCAATTCCAGTTGTCCTCAGTTTTCATATAAAAACCCTAACCCTATGAGATCAGAAGAGTCACAAGTCACAAAGTTAATGAGGAACACTTTCAGTACTCTTCTACAAATTGTTTTATCTTCATAATCTGTACTAGCAAGATATAAGGCATGAACATTGTAAATCCCAAGTGTTTCTCATATATGGGGTAAGAAGGAGCACTGTGTTCAAATGGATAAAGTAAAACAGGAAGCAGGAATATGAGGGCATGCTTTTCATGGGTTTTTAGAGTGCCTCTGATCGGCTTTAAAAATGCTCTGAAAATAACTGGGCCAATTGGAAAATTTTTGTTTATGATTTATGTCACTCAGATATTAACAGAAAGGCATGCATAAGTCAATTTTTTATTTTATAATTGCATGGTGTCATAGAATATTAGCTCAAAATCATGTTATATTTCAGAGAAAATATAGTAATATATTATAGCTGAAGTTTTTGGTTTCTACTTATTTTATGATGTGGAAACACCATTTTAAGGTATTCATTTTTTTCCATAGCATTTCTTCAAGGCACACCATTCCCAAAAGACTTACTCTTAACAGAATATTTCTAAAAAAAGATCAGGACTGTTAGCAAAAAAAAAAAAAAAAATGCATTCATTACTTATTGTGTGTCATTCTCATAAAACAATTTTTCAACAGAATTTGAATTTCAGAAGACACCTGTGAAGTCTGAACACAGGGAAAAAGAACTACCTGAGTCACCTCCCACCTCATTCTAAGCAGTGTTTCAGTTGCCAAGAAAGAGGTGGGCCCTCCTCGCCATTGCAAACAAAGCACATTCAGAATCACACATAATGGATAGTGCAATTGCAGGAAACTGCTTGCTTGGGTTATAGCTAAACGCACAATGTTATTGTAAAAACAACTTTTGTTTTCTACATCTCTTATGCTTATTCTCCTGTCATTTTCAATAAACTAAGAAATATAACAGATAAAATTAAAACAAAAATAGTTCATCCCATTTATTGTGCTAATTCATCTTATGTTGTTAGATCAATTTGCTATTTTCAGTGAGGCAATATATTACAAATGTATGCAGTGAAATGTGGTTAATATAAAAAGCTGAATGTAAATGAAGCTAATTGAAAACACTTGAGGATAGACTTATTTTTTTCCTAAGATAAAACCATTACATTTTTTTTTTACAATGAATAAAAATAAATATGCCTGACACATAGCTGACGCAACAAAAAATTATTTTAAGTTTCTTCATGGCAAAAGAATGAAAATCAGTTATTTCTGTTAGGGGCCACAAGTGGGAGGAACAAAAACTCAGAAGGTCAGTGTTTTCTCAAAAAGTATAAGAGAACGAGTATTGTGTTATTTCTTTACTATCAACATGATACATTTAAAATATAATTAGCTTTAAAAATGTATGCATGAAAAAATAACAGTTACATATATTCTAAACTCACTGACACAAGAAGAAGCATAAAGCACTTTTTTGCTAATCATCTTGTGTCTCTCTTTAAGATTTTACTAATCATTAAATATATCACACAACAATAGTACATAAAAGCTAGTGTATCTGTAAAAATTATAAATTGAACCACATTAAATTGAACACACACACACACACACACACACACACACACACACACACACACACACCACATGGTTTCCAGTGCACACAGAGGTACACATACATAAATAAAATCATATTCAATCTTTTCTATAAATTTCATTATGCTTAAAAGCATTCCTTAAATCTATCAATTTTTAAACTTTAAATTTTGTTTATATGCTTCGGATTTAAACAAGTGTATTTTTATGGCAATTTTTATGATATGAAATTACATGGAGAAAATATAAAACTACACATTCTTTTTGTTGTAAGATATTTGATAACATTATTCCTGTTATTTCCAGGGATATTTAGTATATTACAGTATTCTCTACCTTACACAGACAAAATAATATATCTTTAAAATCTCTTATTGCTTATATCTCTTAAACATTTTATGTTTAATGAATATACTATGAAATTGTTTATATATAGGCATATGATATGGAATATTCCTTTACACTGTGTAAACATACATCATTGTGATTGGTTTAATAACAGCTGTTTAATCAATAGTCAGGCAGGATAAGGTTAGATGGTAAAATCAAACTGAGAACTCAGAGGAAAAAAGGCAGCATCCAGAGAGATGCCAGACAAGTAACAAGCAGTGTGTGTTGAAAATGAGGTGAAAAGCCTTGAGCCACGTGGAAATACATATATTAATAAAAATGAATTGATTTAAATGTAAGAGCTAGTCAGGAATAAATCTGAACTGTAGACCAAATAGTTTGTAATCAATATTGAGCCTCTGAGTGATTATTTAGAAACAGCTGAAGGATGGGGCGGGACACACTCTCTAGCACAAATACATTCTTGTGTCAATTACCTAATCTTAACTTCATATAAAAATGTTTTAACCTGTTTTCTTTTGAGGGGTTATTAGTTTACACTTGGCATGTGAGTATAATATTGATTCTGTTCCTCACCTAACTACAAATGTCTCCATGAACATTCTAATTATATGAAGAATAACTACCTAAATTTCAAGTTTGTGGGACAAATATGCATCATTTTATCTTTTAAAATAAACTTCTTACTTTTGTTCCAAAGAAATCCAGTGACAATATAACCTTTGCACCACACTTACCAAATTTTGCAAATTTTAGCACTTTCACAATTTCAATAAATACATTCAGTACCTATCCTGTACATTGAGCTTGGTGGCAATTTAGGGGAGGATATACATAAAACAAGAGTTTAGCAATCTGTTTTTGTTTTATCATCTAAAGTTATTGGGGTAAGTAGTGAATTTGATCACAACATGAAACTTTTCCCATCTGAAATTTCAATCTTTGTTTGTAGCTGGGACTATTTTGTAGATTTAATTCCCAATTAAAGTATTAACTCTCACTTCTGCTGATCTTACAAACAAAGCAGAGTCTGCTGAAATGTCTTCCGTCAGGTTAAAATTATGGTACATTAGCTTTAAAGGCAACAAGAAGATTGATACAGTGCTCCTGCCTGACAGCTCTCCTCCTATTAGTGGATGGCCCTGGAGATGGCAGGATAATGCCCTGGGAAACACATGCTATGACAGCATGACCATGGCCTATTTCTGTTATTTTCTTTTTAAGTTAGATTTCATTGTTAGCAGTCTCCAGTCCACCTCTGATATATCGCTAAGGCACCAATGAGGTTAGCATTTAATAGTGAGAGTAGAAAGTAATAGTACTAAGCAAAATTCAATTATAAGACAGAAAGTACCAGTTAATGAATCTTTAAAAATATAATTACATCATCAAGAAACATTTTACAACATATATTTATACATCCTGGGTTGCATATTCATTTCTCTCATTTTAAAGATTCAGACAGTTTTTTCTAGATGTTATCACTTGTCCACAGCATCAAGATTTTCCTCTATCCATCTAGAAATATAGCTAAGAAAAGCCAAATATTTCTTACTGTTATCTGTCTATATTGTATTTTCTCTCTTTTTCATAAATTTCACACGTTATACTTTAGTTTGTGTTTCTCGTAGTAATTGTTAAACTGCAAAAACATATACAAATAACATTATACAGGCTCAATAGGTTATATTTAGCATATATGTAAGTGCATATATGAATGTGATAACAATTGATGAAAGTTGAGGCCATGAATCAAAGGAGAGCAGGGAGAAAAATATAATTAAATGTCAATCTCAAACATAAATAATGACAATTAAAACGAAAATGAACAAGGAAATATTTGTGGTAAATGCTATTAAGTAATTCCCCAGGAAATCTAAAGAATAATTAAAACCATAATGTCCAAACATCCCAAGGTAATTTCTTTTTGATTTAATTGAATACTTAATGCTTTTACATGGGTGGAATGTTCACTTTGATTTTCCCTGGTATAACACAGTATAATAATGCACACAAAGAGTTGTTTTAATATAAACTGTATAGACTATGATTGTACCAGACACAAAACTGATTTTTCTAACTGATTTTCATAAGTCGTTCAAAATTATGTTTTTGCTCTTCAATACAAATGAAGATGATCGATAATTTATTTGCCCTTTCGTGTTCTTAAGGTCTACCTGACACACAAGTGTTTTTCAGCTGTGTTAATCTATCCCATCTGTGGTCTGTTTCTGGAGATACATTGCTACCTTGTGTGTAAATAAGTAGTTCTATGTTTGGAGTCAATGTCAGTCTTTGGTATGTACAGATACCCTTTCCTCAAAGTGCATTTTATCCTCTAATACATATTTTTATGTTTATTTAGTTCTTTATTGATTCCATGTTGCTTTCTATGAAAAGTTCTCTGAACTCTCTTAATTATGTTATCAATTGTCTGAAATATGGACCAAATATCATTATAAATTTATTATAAATTTCTTGCCTTCTTAACTCAAAGCTTCTCAGTGCTCTCCACTGTGGAGTATGGTTCTTAAAGTGGGCTGTGATTTTTCTGCTGCATCCACAATAGCAATTCCAGGTGCATATGAAGATAAAGGTGACTAATTAGGTTGCTGCTTATTCTCAAGGAAATAATTAGGCATCATTAGGGTATTATTTTTTAAATTAGGGGTTGCTTTCATGTGGAATTTATATAGTACTCTGTCTTTGTAGGAACAGCCCTGAAACTCATTCATTTGTTCAAAAAGAAAAATTAAATGTCATTATTAAGATCTACTTTCCTGAAAACATGGCCAACAGCAATTTAATCCTAAATTTGTCAGCTTCACACAAAAGGCAATTTGAACATTTGCAATCAATCTCTCAAGGTGATTTCCATCTGCATTTAGAGGAGTGCATAGAAAAACTACAGGAAATCATGGTCCTTCCGACCACTATCAATGAACATTCCTACCTTGTACAAGTTTATGCAAATGTGAACAGTCTAAGATGTATGTGCTGGGCCTCAGATGTTCTTCAGAAGTTTGGTTTACTAGGTTTTTTCAGACATCTGAAGTGTTTAATGAGGAATACTGGCCCTTACTTGCCTGGGTTCTTATTTGAAAATATGGATCTCCCTAAAGGGAGGTCAAATGTGTGGAGATATATGAGATGTAATGTGAGGATTTTCAGGGAAATCTGTCTTTATTTCCTTACAGAATCACTTTGAGTACAAGAGCAGCAGCAAGATCTTGGGTGTGGAATTATTTTAGTTTAGTTGAATAAATTTCTGAAAATTTATTCAAATGCAAGAAAATTTATCTCTTCCATTTAACCAGCTATGCCTTATATTTATTATCACTGGTAACAAATGTGATTCTGTAAACTCTCTTAAGGTCTTCTTCTGTGCAAAGGAACTATGCTATTATACTTCAGGTTTGTTGTATGGTTTATGTTAGTTAACACAGGTATACCACTTAAAACATGGCATAGCAAGAAATGGTGTGTACTATTTATTTTATAATTAGGATTGCTATCATTATCACTGCTCTGTTATAGGCAGACTTCATTCATAATGAGTCTTATATATTAGTTTTTAGAGTTGTAGTACCTGTGTGGCTCCTAAGTGTTGATTATGTCCTATAGGCTTATTTCCTTTGAATGACATTAATACCTTAACATAAAATGGCTGTGCAGAACAATTAGCAGCCTTGCTTTTCCATCATCCATCTTCCATTACTTTGATTACTACTCTTTGGGGTACACAGTCCTGTCCAGAATGCTGACCCTGCTAATGTCCTATCTTGTGATTCCAATTGCCAGCTCTGTGAGTTTTTCCACATAAGTTACTCATACACATATATTCCATTATAAGGACATAAAATACACTAGTGCAATAGATACCTGTTGCATAATTTCTAATTGGTCCTAATAATAAGAGCCCAGAGTCAGTTATATGTTTAAATATATGGGTAATGCTGAAAGATTTGAGAAGCAGAGCAGCCAGCCACTGGTTCTTACCTCTACTGAATCCTTGGACCAAGGGTCAATCCTGTCCCTACGAACTCTCAGATTGAATGCAATGAACTCTTTTCTCCTCCTACCTTGTATTCCTCTCTTGGCACAGCCATATCACTCATATCTCCAGGCCCCTCACGATGGGATTTAAGGCTTGTGATTCCCAAGTACTCATTGAAGTTGTCAACGATCACATTGGGCTCTGTCTCTTTTTTACATAGGGTCAGTGTTCTGTAGTCCAAGATGGCATTAAACTCAGAGATCTGCTTGCCTCTGCCTTCAAAGTGCTGGGACTAAAGGTATCTGCCACTACTGCTGGGCCACTATGGTTAACTATTGGCTAGTTCCACAGTCTGATCTCCAGGCAAGTTTATTTGTTAAACCACAAACAAAATATCACCACAGATACCAATTATTTACATAAACTGAGGCTATAAACTTAAGTGCAGCACCTATGAATTTTACAAAATTTCCAAGACTTTATTACATCCTCACAACAAATTCTCATTGACATATCATTTACTTTCTCATAGAAGCATGTATCTGTTTATGTATTAATGTTGTGTTCTCTTAAGTATTACTGGAAAAAGGCAGAACTTTTCTGTCATTTTAGTTTTAATTTCCCTCATGACTTCATCTTTTAAAATATGTTTATTAGGCCACTTATAAAGGATGCTTTTGTTTGTTTATTTATTTATTTATTTATTTTCATTTTTCTTATTTAAGTGTTTTGCCTGCTTATTGTACATGTAATATGTATTGGACCTGGAATTTTTGAACAAAAAGAACACTTAATATCTTCAGAAATTGGATCTGTAGTCAGTTCTATAAGCCATGATGTGGGTATTACAAAATTAAAAATGGGTTCTCTGAAAGATGAATAAGTATGCTTACAAAACAAGCCAATTCTCTAGACCACTTATTTGACCATTTATCAATTAGGGACATTTTGTTGTCTGGAAAATAATATTATTCCAATCCATGAACACTAAATATCTCTCAAGATTTTTGTGTTCCTTCAATTTCTTTCATTGATGCCTTTTCATTTTTTTTTTACTTTTTGCCTATTTTTATGTATATATTATTCATTTTAAAAATTTAATTGTTTATTCCAACCACAGTTCTCCCTCCTTCTCCTCCTCCCCCCCTACTTTGTCTCCCCATCTCCATGGCAAACCCCTATCCACTCCTCCCAAAGGGTAAGATCTGGTGGTGATGGCACATGTCTTTAATCCCAGCATTCAGAGTGTAGAGGCTGGCAGATCTCTTAGTATAAAGCCAGACTGGTCTACAGGGCTAGTTCAAGGACAGCTGGAGCTACATAGAGAAACAAAATAGGATTATCTTCATCCACTTAAAAAGTATTAAATTACAAAGTGTTTTCCCAGTTAGTTAGGATTTTTGATATTATTTTTAAAGTTCATTATGTACTCTAAATATTAATCTTTTGTCAGATACGTAACTAGGAAATGTTTATTTCCCCATTCTCTATTCAACAAGCACCACTTTTTAATTTTAGGTTTCACTAGTTCTTTGATAAATTTCTACAATATATTTGGTTTCTTTTTTTCAATGTATGCTTTTAGCATCATTGTCAAAAACTAGGCTGTAATACCAATGGAGGAATGACTCAGGGTTAGAACACATGGATTGAACAATTAGAGTGAGTACAAGCAGGCAAAAGGAAAAGCTTACTTTTTAAAGGTCCTTTTAATAGGTTGGTCCAGTTTTAGGATGAGGTTTCTCAAACAATTCATATTTAGAGTAGGTCTTTCTATTTCAAATGATCAAAGGAAATGAAAGTCTTCACAGGTATGCCCGTCTCCTTTGGTTTTAGTTAATCCCATATGCATTCATGTTGACACCTTAGCATAGCCATCATAATCTACCATATCTCTCCATCCATTTGAAATATTTGTCTAATTTACATGAGACATTTGCACAGCTAGAACATATATATTACAGTTCACATGCCTCAGTAACAAGGTCTGTTTTAAAAACCCACAAGGCATTATGTACAGGCAAAAGCATTGTTTAACCATGTTAATGCATAGCATAGCTTTGAGTCTTTTCCCTAAACAATTAAGAGACAAGAAAGAATGAAGGAAAGTAAGAGATAAACATGTGAAAGAAAAAAAAAGAAGAGAAAGAAAAATAGAAAGAAAGGAAAGCAGAAAAAAATGCTTTTGAAAAACATTCCTAGTATCTGTAGATAAAAAGTGAGGGGATGTGTAAAATATTTATGTTATTTATTTAATGTATTGTGGTAATATACATTAAATATATATTATTTATTAAAATCTACACATAATTATTTTTCAAATTCTAGCTAATGATCATTTTTTAGACAAAAATTTATTCAGTAAGAGAATATGGAAAGACTCATAGTTACCTATCTGTTAACAAGGATCTTCACAATACATTATTTGTAATTAATTAAAATTTGTCTGATGATGCAGAAAGCAAAGCCGGCTTCAAACTAGAGATGTCAGGCACTAGTGATACATACCTTTAATCCAAGCAGCCATAGAGCTTGGTAATGTTGGTACAAACCTTTAATCACAGGACTCAGGATTAAGAGGTAGACAGATCTGTTAGTTCAGGGCCACACAACTATAAGAACTTGAACCAGGCAACAAAAGGAGATCAATGGGATACAAATTGGAAAGGAAGAATGTAAGGAGTAAGGTTTTTTCCGCCAGCCGCTGAGTCTTGTCCCGCCCCCGAGTCTTGTCCCGCCGCCATGCCAGCCCCAAAAATAACACAAAGAGACTCTGTATATGATATAATTCTGTTGGCCAGTTACTAGTTTCTTATCAGCTAGCTCTGTGTTAATTATTAACCCATTTTTATGTATTTCCACGTGGTCTTAACAGTGAGAGGCAGCTAGTGGTTCTAGTCTAAACCTTACTCCTTGCAGAAGAACTCAAACTATTACTATTTACTGATGACCCAAAAAACTACAAAAAGGAAAGCTTGCAGCTGATAAACACCTTCAGTAAAGTGGAAGGATACAAAATTAACTCAGAGAAATCAGTATCCGTACTATATACAGATGATACATGGATGGAGAAAGAAATCAGAGAAACATCACCTTTTAAAATAGCCACAAACAACATGAATATGGAATTGTATTGAAACCCTGACATTAACTGACACACGTATGAACACTAATTTTGGACGAAGCAACTAAAAGTATATAATGGAAAAAAATAATACATCTTCAACAAATGGTGCTGGCACAACTGAATGCTCATGTGTAGAAGACCACAGATAGATCCATATCTATCACCATGCACAAGACTTAACTCCAAATGGAATGGATCAAAGACCTTAACATAAACCCAGCCACACTAAATCTCTTAGAAGAGAAAGTGGGAGATACCCTTGAATGAATGACCACTTCCTGAACACAACATCAATAGCAAAGACACTAAGATCAACAACTAATAAATGATATCTCCTGAAGCTGAGAAGCTTTTGTAAGGCAAAGGACATAGTCAACAAGACAAAATGGCAGTTTACAGAATAGGAAAATATATTCACCATTTCTGATCTCCAAAATATACAAAGAACTCAAGAAGCCAGTCAGCAAAACACCAACTAACCCAATTAAAAGTTGGGGTACATATTAAATAGAGAATTCTCAATAGAGGAATCTAAAATGGCTGAAACACACTTAAAAAATTGCTCAACATCCTTACCCATCAGGGAAATGCAAACCAAAACAACTGAGATACCATCTTGCTCCTGTCAGAAAGGCTACAATCAAAAACACCAATGACAGTTTATGCTGAAGATGATGTGGAGAAAACAGAACACTCCTTTACTTCTGATGGAAGTGCAAACTTGTACAGCCACTTTGGAAATCAGAATGGTGATTCCACAGGAAAATGGGAATCAGTCTACCACAAGATCCAGCAATTCCACTCTTAGGCATATACCTAAATAATGCATATTCATGCCAAAAGACATCTGTTCAACTATGTTCACCACAACATAACTTGTAATAGCCAGAATCTGGAAGCAACTTAGAAGCCCCTCTACAGTAGAATGAATAAAGAAAATGTGGTATGTTTACACAATGGACTAAACTCAGAGGAAAAAAAATAAAACACTGGATTCTTGAAATTCACAGGAAAATTGATGGAACTAGAAAAAACAATCCTGAGTGAAGTAACCCAGTCACAAAAAGACAACCAAGGCTTATACTCACTCATTTATGGATTTTAGACATAGAACTAAGGATCACCAGCCTACAATCCACACTTCTAGAGAAGCTAGGAAATAAGGAGGACACTAAGAGAGACACACGTAGTCCCCTGAAGAAGGGAAAAGAGACAAGATCTCGTGAGCAAGTTGGGGGGGCTGGATTTAGTAGAGAAGGGGAGAAGAGGAGGGGAGAGGAAAATATGAGGGAGCAGGATGATTGATTAAGGGAAAGAATAGAGGAGAACATGGAAAGAGATACCAAAATACAGGGAACCATTATAGGGTTAAGGAGAAATCTTGCACTAGAAAAATATCCAGAGACCTTTGAGGATGACCCCAGCAATCTAAGCAATAGTGGACAGGCTAATCTAAATGCCCATCCCTGATAATGAGATTGATGACTACCTTTTATGTCATCCTAGAGCCCTCATCCACTAGCTCTTGGAAGCAGAAGCAAACAACCACATCAAAACACTGAGCTGAACTCCTGGAATCAAGCTGCAGAGAGGAAGAAAGGATGAGCAAAGGTGTTAAGACCTGGCTGGAGAAACCACAGAAACAGTTTACCTGAACAAGAGGGAGCTCATGGTCCCCAGACTAAAAGCTGGGAAATCAGCATAAGACTGACCCAGACCCACTGAACTTGATTCTCAGTTAGGAGGCATGGTCAGTCTATGGTACTTCTGACAATGAAACCAAGATGTATCCTTAGTGCAGGAATGAATTTCGGGAGCCTATTCTCCATGGAGGGATACTCCTTCAGCCTAGAGAGAGGAGGGCCTAGTCAGACCACAAATGACTTGACAGACTTTGATGATTCCTCATGGAAGGACTCATAGGGGATGAGATGGGAGGTCTGTGATGGCATGGTAGGATTGGAGGGAGAGGCAACTGGAATCCATATGTAAAAATAAGAAAACAAATATTAAATAATAAAATAAGGAATCAGCTTACACAAAGGTTATCTCAGCCCTTAATTCTAGCCTTTAATTCCAGCACTAGAGAGGTGGATACAGAAGGCAGAGAAAGGAGTAAATGGAGGAAGAGATAGGAATTTATAGCCTTTTGCCTCTGAGTATTTGTGGAGACCTGGTTGTCATTTCAGCTTGCTAGAGTTAAGATCTTCTGGTTTACCTGCTTTGTTTCTCTCACCTTCAGCTTGAAGTTTGAACCCTAATATCTGTCTCTGGATTTATCATGCTACAAGAATATATTCATTGAAAGATTCCTTTGGGTGAGAATAGAGAGTTACATCTCTGTACTGGTCACTTTTCATGTCTGGTTACAAATACCCAACAGGTAGAAATGTAAGAGAGGATGGGATCCTTCTTTATTGTAGAATTAGGGGATATAATCCTTCAAGATGGGGAAAGCATGACAGAATGAGTGTTAGCTGCTTGATCACATAGTTTCCAAGTCTGGTTTATGAAACCTGAAGACTAATTTCAGTAGCATACTTCTGCTAGCAAGAATCTACCTCCTAATGTTCACACAATCTTCCAAACAGGGGCACTATCTGTGAAACAGTCTCCCACAGGGAAGATTTCACATTTGGACTAAAATTATAAGTATTATTTATAGAACATGCAGCATTTCTCTAAAGTATCTGGAATTATTGGTCAGTTGTTTCCCAAGTAAGCTTCTTTCCTTCCACAATACTGTTATAAATATCACAGCAGAATTATAGTTTAGTAATGTTTATATGAGATATTTTAGATGGTGGTATTATTATTATTTATATGCTATATGATTATTTTTGTCTTTAAAACAGATAAACCTCTTTATTTTGCTAACTTTGTCTTTCAATTTCATTTTATCAAAATCTCATACCCACTGATGTAGGAATTTGTAGAGTTTTAAGATACTGTTCATATACTTTCCACAAAATTAGGAGGTGTTGAAGCCACTATATGTCCATCTCTGACTCCATCCTTGTTAGTGACTGTCCTTGGCTATGTGCTAGTTAAATTAGTCACTTGGCTAGTATTAGCATTCTATGCATTTTCAAGTCTTACTTGCTGTTAGGTAGAATATCACGTGTTCTCACATTTACATGGCCATCTTGTAGCTTTTACCATGGCAAAGATTTATCACTATCACAGCCATCATAATATAAACATAGTCTTTCTTGGATGCCTTATACTTACTGTCTATAGTGTGGTTTGGAGTGGTGCTCTATGTAGAAGCTTCTTGTTAGGATGCATCTTCACTTATAATTAAGTCTGTTATAATCAGCTGGACTAAAGTCAAGAATATATGAAATGACAATGTGTTTTACAAAAGTTTCTCAAGGGTTTTCAAGTGGCCAGCCTGCCTGTCATCCCTGGACTATAGCCATGCCTGTCCTAATGTCTAATTTGATTATCTCAGTTGTAATCCCCATGGCTCATTTCCTGAAGGGCTTCAAGCTTCTCTACTTCCATACAAAGTCTTTTTTTCAACCCCAAACTGTTATCCCCATAGGAACAGGTAGTATGTAAATGACTTGTACTAGTCCCCTGACACTTTTCTCTTCCTACCTACACAGATGTATCTGTCTTCTGCCTTAGAGACATTATCAATTATAATTCTAATTGTACATTTTTGAATATGGAATTGTATATTGCATATAATATATTTTTGAAATGTAATAAATGAGATAAAATATAGAAAATAAGACATTTTGAAATTGATCTTAAATTGTATTCTAAACATGAAATTTAATTTTATATTCTGAGTCATAAAAATATGGCATAATGTACCAACTAGATAAATCTATTGTGGAAAAAATTAATCAGTTTTGCTATTTCAAAATCAAAACTTCTCCATGAAGGGTAAATGAACACAGCTTTCTGACTCAGGATCTTAGATATTGTTAGTCCTAATAATGTTGGTGATTTCTTCTGGGAGGCTTTAAACAATTTTTTGTAATATGGTACCAGCAACTCAATCCTACAAAACAATTGTGATTGATTACTGCTGTTCCATGTATTGGCTAGAAGGGAAACTTTGAAATCATTCCTATAGCTTGCTTTTCAGAGTGCAACTTTTGGAAATGGTGGCCATTTGGATTTGAACTTCTTATTTTCTTATAAACATTATTAAAATATTATATCCCAAGGTTGATTTCATTATTTTGTAAAGATAAATCAATTTGAATTGCAATCCATGTTAGGAATTATAGAATATTAACTAATTACAATGGCATATGGTGACTCTAAATCTTTTTCTCAAACCTTGGACTAGTTAAGTATTGACATCTCTTGACCCAAACACAGCAGGCATACTTAGAAGGCCACTTGCAGGACTATTAAAGCAAGACAGAGGCTCTCCAAGCCAATAAACTGTGACCACTAAGTCTAAGATCAGCTATTTATAAATGAACAAGTTTGTTCTAAGTAGAATATGCATCTTCTAAATTTATATTTTTCTCACTACAATTATATGTAGTAAAACAAATAAAACAAAGGAGAGCTTATTTCTCTTATTTCTTGCTATCTCATGTTTAATTCTGTTAGTTTTTGTGGCAAAGTACCTAGTAATACAACTTAGAAGAGGCTCAGGGTTTCTGGCTTGTTAGACTTGATCCATCTTATGGATTAATGATAAGGAAAAAACATAACAAAAGGCCATTACAGAGAGAAGTGTTTATGTCATGGTAACTAAAATCCAGAGACAATGAGCTTATGCTATAATTGGAAATATTTTTTTACTCCTTTGTGGAGGTCTGCCACCCTGCCCCCAAATGAATCACACACGGTTTTATTCTTACTTAGGAATGCTCAGCATCAACTTGTCTTGTTGCTTGCCAGCTTTAATTACACTGACCTATTTATCTTTTCCTCTGGGCTTCTATCTTTCCTACATCTCTACATCTTTCCCTCTACTCCTTGGCTGGCTGGGTGGCTGGCTGGCTGGGTGGCTGGGTAGCCGGTTAGCTGAGTGGCTGGCCCCAAGTGTCCTCCTCTCCTCATTTTTTTATTGGTCCTTCTTCTCATTGGTGCTTTCTACTCTTTGCCTGCTAGGCATGACTATCCTTGCTCTTGCTTTGCTATTGGCCGTTTAACTCTTTATCAAACCATTGAGTATTTTGGATAGGCTCAGTAACACAGCTTCACAGAGTTAAACAAATGCAGCATAAACAAAAGCTACACACCTTAAAATAATATTACCCAAAATTTTTCCATTTTTCTGTAAATAAAAGGGAGGTTTTCATTTTAACATTGTGAAACTATACAATAAAACAGTTATCAAGTAAGAATGACTTTACAATATTTATTCCATTTGTAGTTAGCATCCTTATAGAAAACAATGCATCATCTTTCCTATCATAGTGAATCCAAAGTTTTATACTTAATCTCTATCCTTTCTAAGGAAAACTGTAAGTATAACTATAACTATCCAGTCTTCAACTCCATCAAAGGCAGCAGAAGGATACCATATTATTTGAGTAAACAAAAATTTATTGTAAGCAACTTCCAATAATTCTAGAAATGACAGAGACATCTGACTGCCTGGACACTCAACCAACACTGGGGCATCCATCTTCCATCTGTAGACCCATAGTATCTTGCAGACATTTCAATAAAGCAGGTAATTTTAAAGATTGTCCCACCTATATTGGGAGATTGACAGTCACTTTGCTCTGTCCTAAAGAATACCTGGCAGTTTCTTCTGTGAAACAGTAACACTGAAGGACCATCCCACCTTGTTTAGCAATGTCCAGTGGTCAATTTTCTGTGGGTCCTGCATACTGGAAACAATAAAAGACAAGAGCAGTTTCTTTGCCCACTAGATAACCTTGTCCCAATGAAAGTACACTCTGTTGTTCTTTTGGTACATTTATAACAATAAAAGCTAGAGAAGGAGGGGGGTCCCGAGTTAAGGGACTATGTAGGAGAGCACAGCAGGTTCCATAGCAGATGAGGGTGACCGAGGCAGGGAGTTGGCAGGAATAATAAACCAGGCAGATAGAGCTTGAATAAGGAGATTATTTAGAAAGGGGACTGAGGGAGAAGGAAAGGGGCATAGAAGCACCAGGAACAGAAGAGGAGGGAAGGGGAGAGAGAGAGGGATAGACAAGAAGGGGTTAGCTGGTGGCCACCCAAAAGAAGAAGAGAGAGCAAAAGAGGTCGTAAATTGTCAGGGGTCTGATTTTTAAAGGGGCCCTTTACACCTGACTGCAGATTAGTACTCATGGAACTCTGGGCTGACCAGAGTACTGCCTGCGTGCATTCTGCCAGGTGACAGGGACAGGCCAATGTAATGTCTGAATCCTTACACACTCCATAAGTTTCTTTAATGTCCATCATTGCTCTGAAGGAAATAGAAACTACCAGAAACAGATGTATCTTACTATCAAGAAAAAAAAAATTAACGAAACAGTTTAAATGCCATATTCCCTAGACCTTTGACAGTTTTGACTACCACATGTCTATCTAAAATAAATCATTGTATGATCTGGAAAGCATACCAAGCATATCTACAAATTTGATTGTTATAGATGATTAACTACTAAATTTAATGTCTTGATTATCTGAAATAATTCATCATAATAATAGCTTTCAAAAATTAGAATTTTACCTTACATTTTTAAATTAACACCTCAGATTAGTAGTTGTTGTTTTCCTATGTTCCCCTAAATTATAATACTAATTCATGACCCACAAAATAACTAAAAGCCTTCCACACCATTTATTGGAAATGAGGATGTAGTTTCCTCTACACTGCTTCTTGTTGGCTGTGGGTAAAGAATCTTTAGGATGCCAAGGGGAAAAAAATTAAGATAATGACTAAGTCCTGGAAGAGCCAGTGATACTCTTTGTTGATAAATATCACCTGTCAAATTTCAGGTGGTCTTCCATGTTCAAAGGAAGTCCAAATCAACCTGGAAAGAATCCACAACCTCTTGTTTTCTGTGGAAACAAAAACAAAACCACTTGTCCTAAGCATTTTGACTTCCATTTCACAAATACATTTTTGACTTTTAAGGCTTTCTTAAAATATCTAGGCTGGTTTATTTTCACAATCCCTCTTTGAATGTAAGGTCTCTTAGCAGCTATTCTTCACTTTTAACAATCAAAAAATTAAAATAAACACAATAGCATATATAATACAGACTCACTGTATTTTCATCTTTATAAGGATATTTTTTCTTTTACATTACTTTTACACTCTTTAAATATTTTATTTTATTATTTTAAAACAATGTATTTCTTTTTGGCTGTCTAAACCCCCTTTTCTTTCTTAAAGCTATGCACATTGTAAAACACACTGGATCCTATTGAAAGGTTTTTCTATCTAGGCCTGTTTTAGAGCATAGTTCTAGTCTTTTTTGACCTCATGAGCAAACTTTAAACCATTAACTTGCTACACCTGGCTCCTCCCATAGCTCTTTGGCTGCCTCTGCCTACTCTCAGCTTAGGTAGAGAAAGCCAAGTCTAGTGTTCATAGCCTGGTCATAGGTTCATGATCGATAACTGTATTAAACCTTTCTACCTATGGAAGCCCATACCTGCTGAAAGTGGTTTTTGCTTAGATTGCAGTTTCTTTTTCTATTTAACACTGTTAGCTAGACTGCAGCACTTCTTACAAGATGCCTGTCTCCACCGCCCACTTTCTCAGGCCCTAGATGGATATCTGTGGCCCGTGATGGTATACCATTCTGTAGTTTGAATGGTTTTTACTCTTGGAGGGCAAGAGCCACCAAGCTCCCAAATAAATCACACAGAGAGTCTTATGAATGCTCAGCCTTAGTTTGGCTTGTTTCTTGCCAGCTTTATTTAAATTAACCCATTTACTTTTCCCTCTGTGATATTTTTCTTCCTTATTTTTGTATTATCATACCTTTGCTCTTACTCCATGCTGGTATGGTGGCTTGCCCCTGGTGTCCTCCTCTCCTTATTTCTCATTGCTCCTCCCTCTTCTCCTTGGTTCTCCTGCTATTTATATTCTCTTTCTTCCAGCCCTGCCCATCCTTGCTTTTGCCTTGCTATTGGCCATTCATCTCTTTACTAAACCATTAGGTATTTTTGACAGACAAAGAATCACAGTTTCACAGAGTTAAACAAATGCAGTATAAACAAAAGTCACACACCTTAAAATAAGTTTCCTCAACATTACGGTATTGCTTTTTTTCCCTTGTCCCTTTTATTCTATCTGATTTCCTGATCTACTGTGTGGTGTGTCATACTTTCTGGGCAGCATTTCCTACTTTATATGATTCTCTCTGGGAATGCCCTCATAGAACTTCAATGAAATGTGATTTACTCATACTATGGATCTCTCAGCCTGATTAAGCAGACACAGACAATCAATATTAACCATTATAGAAACACTCGTTAATTTAACAACCAAGCATATCTCATTCAATCACATTTAATCTTCAAATACAGCTAGACAAATTTCCTCATAGGACATCAAAATGCAAATGAGCAGGACCAAGCACATGTACATATGAGCAACAGTAAATGGACTCTGAATGTCCTATACATATATACTACATATACATGCATAATTATAGAATTAAAGAGGATGAGATTATGAATTTTAGAAGTGGGGAGACACAGGGACAATTTGTTATAGGAGAAGGATGGTTGGGAATATGTTAATACAGTACTTATGCATAAAATACTAAAAAATAGTTAAATTTTAAAAACAGAACAAGTTTATATTTCTAAGAGATTGAAAATTCAGCACCTTCTTCCCCAAAGTACTCTACTATTTCACAAATTTTCCCAATAACACTCTTCTGAGATGCAAGGAAAACGTATATAGTACTTGGATGTCATGGCCTATCATGAATTTTCTCTTGACTCTCACCTGCAGCTTTCCTATATAAACATTCCAAACATCTAGAATTTTTATCTTCTTGGATTTTCCACTTTATCTTCATACTCAGCTTATTTCCACCAGTTGTTCTCTAAGTAACTACATGAAGAAAATTCACTCTTGCAACATGTTGCCTAGCCTAAAAACAGTAACATTAAAATCATAGAGGACATTTCCCTCACTCCAAAACTCTTACATTCAGAATGCCTCAAGAATCACCACATGTAAATGACAACAAGAGTCTTACCAGCTAGGGCAGTAGAGTGTAACCTACACACATCTGCAAACTGCCTAAAACCTTAGCATATTGAAAGGAACTGTTGGGAAAAGTATTCCATTGCAGACTTGTACAAAGAATGTGCCAAGTTTTTCTCTTGAAAGAAAAGCTTCCAAATAAATTAAACCTAAATCTAGCCAGTAACTAGTGTGATACATTATATCCCTTAAGGCCAACAATTTTCCAATATTCTGAATAGTATAAACCTCATCAAAAGACATAATTTTCTTAACGAAAACTACCTTCACTTGTCTAGGGAGTACTGTAAAAGGTTCTTGAATGCTTCTAGTCTAATTTTTTTCTAGCTTCTCACTAATAAATATATCTAAAAACAAAGAATTAAGCAACAAACCAAATAAATAAAACCATGCCACTGCTCTAATCCTGAATTTCCTTAGAAGGAATTTTTCTCACAGCAATTAGTTTCTGGGAGCCATGTGGCCTAGTTTCAGATCAGTAAGTGAATGCTTGTCTAACAGGTCTCTAAGAGGTAAGATCAATGGAGATGTCTCTCACTTTGTAGGTTCTTAACACAGCACAAAAAACTGCTTCAACCTCATAGCTTGAATGCTGTCTTCTCTCACAAATTGGTGACTCTCTTGATGGTTTTTAGTGTCCCTTTGTCAGTCCTGAGTGGGACAGATGTGATCATCCCCAGAAATCCCATTTTTTTTTCTATATTTTTCCCACAAATTCTTTGGGAAGTGATGCTTCTCAGGTTTTGGAATGATATTGTTGCTGTTGAGAATGAGTGCCTACTATTTTTATCATAGTTTAGCTTTGAAAGGACAAGATGTGCCTGGCTTTACCATTTTGCCAAGCAAACAAAATGCTGAACATTGTTCTGTTTGTTTGTTTGTTTGTTTGTTTAAAATTTGTTCTGATGTAAAATTTGTGGAAAACATATTTGTTTTATCCAAAGATTAATCCTGAAAGATGGGGGAAAATGCTTTTTTAAAAAGTGTATATAAAGATGGTTTGAGCTATTTGGAAATGTCCACTTGCCTCTTCCCTATCTCAGAACCTGGATCACACTGTGATAAAAACATTGCAATTGGTCTCTCAGCTTTAAAATCTTTATTCCACAAAGTCTTGACGTATGGACAAAATGGATATAAAATACTGGCACCCTGGAATATGGACTTCCCTAGTCCAATAAACAATAATTCTCATTCCATGTGCAACCTGTGAGCTCTGTATCCTCAGTGACATAGTAGTGATCTTGGAAACACTGACTGACATATTTTCCATCAAGCTGTGTTTGGAGAATTCTAGAGACTATCTGACCTCTTCTGTCCTTCCAAAATTACTTTATAATCCAGTTACAAAGCATTGTGAACATTTCCAGATACCCCAGAAATGATTCCACTGCCCTGGACAAAATTAATTGTGTATTTCTTTTCACCATTTTGAGCAGTACTTGGAATAGAGACACTTCATAGATTTCAATCTAAAATAAGAGACTGTGTGATCCAGGGTCTATTATAAAGCAGTTTCTTGTGATAGCAGGGTGTATAGTAGAGGGAGTTGCTTATGTCATATAATAGGAAGTAGATAGCCAGGTACAAGGTGAGGAATAAAATAGAACTTTCCATGTTAGGGGCCTATCAACACAGTTCCTCAAACTAAACGCTACTTTCTGTCTTTCACTACCTGCCAATAATTACATTCCATTAAGAATCAATCAAAGGTTTCATATATTTATTATCTCAGTCCCTCAGGATCCAATCACTTCTCAAAGACTCATTGTCTAGCAAACCAGAACCCAACACATCAGTATGTGGAATATATTTCATAACCAAGTTTAAATGTGCTTTTTACTCATTACATAGAACTAAACATTTTCAGGTTCCATTTTTTTTAAAGCTGCATTATTATGTAGGAGGAAAAGTACATTACTATCTTTTAAGTAAAGATGGACATGCCATTTATGATCCTTATCTAGACAAACACATTTAGTCTGCCTCTCCATTACAATTGAAGATTGGAACATTTTGAATAAGGAATCTACATAGACAAACAGGATGCAATGTTCCCCTTAGCTTTGTCTTCAAAGACTCTTTTTTCCAAAGTGCCAATATAACTATACCCTAAACATCACATATTACAATGTTGCCAGAGAGAAGCCTAAGCACTTAAGATCAATGATTGGTTTTTCAGAAGACTTAACTTTAAGCCCCAGAACCAATAGAACAGGTTAATGATTTCTGTAACTTCAGGTACAAGGGTTCAAATGTCAGGCATTCATGTATTGTATAGTCAAACATGTAAAAAAAAATCTCTCTTACACATAAAAAACGTACGTATTTTGTGGATAAGTTAATTGGTTATAAGCATACAGCCAAAATCTTTGATATAGTTATCTTATTTTTTGTAAAATTACAAATGTATCAGAACTCATTCATCACTTGTTAATATTCTGGGAAGATATTCTTTAAGTTTGCTTATTACCTGAACAATGTAGTAAAGTAACTTCAAAGTTGGATGAGAACAGTCTTCAGTTCAAATGAAGAGGATAGACAAGAACATGTGTGGTTTGTGTTCAACTGGAATGGACTTTTTCATATCACATGCCTTTTTTTTTCTGTTTGGCTTATCTGGTTCCATTCATTCAAGAGATATTTTTCCAAAAGTAGGACAGAAAATTTCAACACTGAAATGCATTAATGATTTCTATTATATTGCTATGCTAACTATGATATATAGTGATATTTTTATAGAGGACTTGGAGAGAAGGGAAGAATAAGAAATTCCATGGATCCCGAGGAGAGTGGTATGAATCTAGAGAATGAATGACAGGGAAGTATAAGGAGAAGGAAGACTGAGCACAAGCATAGTTAAAAATGTATCCAGCCATTCCCTCTTTAAAACTCTGAAAAGTTTTATTTCACAAGCTCACTGATTCTTGAGAGAGAGTAATCAAGCAAACAATTTGATGATGATTTGATCATTTATGCTCGCAGTATCCTCTGTTCATATTAAATCCACTGAAGTTAATTTGAAGAACACAGTACTACCAAAGTATAATAATTAAGCTGTGACAGCTATTCTATTATGAAATATATTTAACAATTAATGTCATGAATTGCATTAATTGCACATCATTCAAGTAGCAGTGCCTGGAATTTCAGCGGACTCATTTATTGTTAAACTTTGAAATAGTTTTTTTAATGTTTAGTTATATTTTTATTCATTAAATAGAAAACTATTTTTAAAATATTCAACTTTATTATCAATGTTTCTTTTGTTTTCTAGTATGTTTCATGAATCTTAAAGTTTACAAAGTTTCCACATCATAATATAATGTCACATGAAGGAAATTGCAGTGCATGTGTTCTTGATACACATGCCCATTTCTGGGTCAGTGAAATATGTGAATGTTTCATAGACAAATAAATATTTAAGGGGGTTAGCAGTAGAAGTATTCATATTGTTATAGATTAGGGAATTTCATTAAAATTCTCATAGCCACTGATTTTATTTCCAGCATCAGAAAAAGAGTAGGTAGGGTACTCAGTGAGAGAGAAAACGGGGAAAGAGAAAGAAGGAAAAGAGACAGAGGAAAATTAAAAATTCTACTTGAGTATTTTTGTCACTTAATAACATTCTAAAATATATTAGATTCAAAGTTAGCATAATATATTACTTGCTTTAATTGGAATTTTATTCTGTGTTTTATTCGCTTATATTTACCTGGACTTTAAATTTGAATTTCAGAGTCTTATTAATATGAAGAAAATGCTTTTATAATTATTTGGAAACAATTTCTAAATGTCAACAAGATATTTAAGATCAGTGCAATTATGCCTATAGAATGCATCAGAAGTTACAAATATTTCATCAATTCAAAATCACAACAGATTTGCATTTGTCCAGGCACAGATTAGAAATTTGGTGTTTTTAATATGTCACCATCTTCAACATGAAATTATGTCACTAAATCTCACTTGTTCTTTAAGTTTCAACCTTTACTATAGAAATAAAATGACAGAATACTTAGAGAAATGTATCTATAGTTCATGCACTAATAATAAGCTTTATGTGTGTTAAAATATAAACCCAAAGTGTGTCTAAAGTTACAAATTCAGATCACATTCAATTTATAATTAGACATGGAGATTATTTTCTTATTTTTGTGTTGTTATTTTATCTACAGCCAATACAGTGATAAAATGAAAGTGGTTTGATTGCTTTGAAATTGCGGCCAAGTAATTTTCAACTATATATAGAGAAATAGTTTCAGTGTATTATAATATATATGTATGTATATATTTGGTTATATTTCTTACTCTTCCTTAGGCATTTACATATAATAGCTAGAGCACCTGAAGACTTTTGAACCATGGAATTTATCTCAGAGAAAGGTATTTGCCTCCTGGGAATATACTAATTCATAGGTAGCATACAATTATATTGACAGATTATATTGTTACTGCATGTATGATTTTAAGAAAATATTTCAATAATACCGGTAGAAAATGGCAATATGAAACAAGTGGAGATGTCCCATGATAGTCAATGTGTATTACGAAGCCTGCAGACTAGCACTCCACTGACTTTTTCCATATGGCACTATTCATAAATACTTACTTTTTTGCAAGTCATCGTATATTTTTTTCTACTTACATTTGAACACAGTTTTATATTTTATAAGTTTAACATCACTTGGCTTTGTTTTATATACTTTATTTTTCAGGTTAACAGCAACCCATTAAAAGATTTTGCTTCTAAATACAGCACACATTTGGTTGCATTTAGAGATGAAATATTCCCAAAATAAAGTCCAGAACTCTGTTCAAATTTCCTTCCAATTTTCTATCATATTAAAGAGAAATGTTATCAAAACTTCCACATGGACAGGCATTTGTTACTACAAGAAAATGGTTAAGACTAGCATAAAATTTTGCTGAAATATCATCCTGTCGAAGGCCTGAGCCAAGCATCTTGTGAGCATTTGTGGATATAGACAGTGTCTCTCAGAAGTGCCCATTGTTGTCACTGAGTATATTCTCTTGATTCTATGAAAGAATTAGCATTATTTATGAGCAAAAGATTGCTAAGGTGAAAGACAAAATGTTTATACAATGTATCGTGAGACTCCCTCACCCAAATATCAAAAATACCATTGAGTTTATTTCATGCTAGCCATCTATTATGTGACTTTTATCCCAGTTAGACTCTGCAGGAGAAAACTATATTTTTACTTATGAGATATCTTTTAGATTAGGGATGGAGACTTGTGTTCACTTCCATGATGAGGCCGGTGGCCCCATCTAGAAGAGTGCTGGCTCTCTGTGCTCTGTTACAGTGTCTGTGAGTTCATATGGGGATCAGTCCTCTTGTGAATTGATGGCCTAGTGTCCTCAGTATCTTCCATTCTCAATGGCTCTTATAATATTTCTGACTTCTCCTTTTTTTCCATTTTTTTATCTTTAAAATCATCTAATTTTATGTACCAATCCTAGCTCCTGTCATGCCAACTCTCCCAACCAACTCCCCATTCCAACCCCTCATCTATTCTATACCTCAGAGAGGGTGAATCCTCCAATGGGAAATGGTCAAATCCTGTCACATCACTTGGATCAGGATTGACATCCTCCTCCCCCCCTGTATCTTGGCTGTGAAAGTATCCCTCCATATGGAACGGGCTCCAAAAAGCCAATTTATACACTAGGGATAAATACTGGTCCCACTGCCAGAGGCCTCACAGACTGTCCAAATCCCCCAACTGACACCCATGTTCAGAGGACCTGGTTCAGTCTTACAAGGTTGTACAGCATCAGTTTGGAGTCAGTGAACTCACACTTGATGATGTCAGCAGTTTTTGTGGGTTTCCCACACATTTTGACCTCTTTTTTCACACCCCCCCTCTACAATTGTCTGGGAGGAAAGCATGAAAGGTCAGCAAGGTGTACCTCCTCTTTTGCACAATTTTATGAACCCTGAAAAGAGGGATTTGATGAAGCTATCATGTTTTGACTGACTGAGTATGCCAAGGTCTCTCACTGTTTTTCACAATTCTCAGTTCTGGATTTCGTATTTCTCTGCATGTTCAAGCTACTGTGATGATGACGGCAGAAGACTGATATATTGGTAGAGCAGAATGTTATTAAGGGTCATTGCTACTGTCATTTAGAAGTACAGTGATATTTGGTTTTCTACTATAAAATTGACTAATCACAGGTTCTTGGGCACCATAGCGTTATTGGGCATGGATTCAAATTCATGGAGTGGTCCTTAAATTTTGTATGACTATTGAGTGGTGTCAGCAGATAGGTCACCATTGTAGATAGAAGAGTTCATAGCTGATTTGGTATTTAACTTTCTTCTTTTGAATCTTAGAGTATCCTGTCAGTAGGGTTGAATTCCCTAGGTAGGCAACAACTCATCTTCTTTATGTTAAGTGGTTTATATAGGCATTGTCAACAATAATAGATTACCAAAACTAATGTTTGGGAGAGCAACCAATAGCCTTGGCAATAGCCTGTGTTGTTTTTGGGTTGCATTCATTTGTACAGCTCGAGCTCAGTACCTTTTGTTGTTTGTTGATTCCATTTCAATCAATCTCATATATGTATATTCTTTGGAAAACTATATTTCAGAAGTATATTACATTTCCATACTACCCTCAAATGGTCCATTGTTTTATTTGTCCTGCCCTATAAGTAACCTTAGCTCCATGATCTATCTCCTCCACTTGAACCTTTCATTCCAGCACCGTGACTATGTATTCTGTTTCTTCTTCCTAGGGAAACCATTTCCTCCTATCTTAGTCTCTTAATCTAGCTAATCTAGTATCTGAAGTTGAAAATTACAATTACAATAATTTGAATTATTATTGGAATTAATTGATTAAATGTTTAAGCCTAAGTATATATTCATGAAAAATAAATGTGAATTTTAGAAACAAAATATACCATTGGAATGAAATCTACCCTTTTTTGTCATTAAATAATAACTTAGAAGTGTTTTCATAAATAACTTAGATTTCTATTCAGATAAGATACTAAGGATAATAAAAAATATAATTAATACATTTGTCGATTAGCTTACATGATCCAATATAGTCTATGCTGATGTATAAGCAGGAAAATTAATTCAATATCAGAGAGAAATTTAAATAGAACTAACGAGACTTAAAGGAAATTCAAATCACCATACTGCAAGTTTGCTCCAAGAAACAAGTGATAGCAAAAAAAATTGCTATTCTATTTTAAGAAACAATACTTACTTAAAAACATTTAAAACAATGTAAATGACACTAGAAAGAGAAAAGAAGGAAGCAGAGCCAGGTGTGGTGGCATGCATCTTTAATCCCAGCACTCAGGCAGCAGGGGCAGGTTTATCTCTGTGAGTTTGAGGCCAGCCTGATCTACAGAGCCAGTTCCAGGACAGGCTCCAAAGCAACACAGGGAAACCCTGTCTCAAAAAACAAGCAAACAAGCAAACACACACACACACACAAACACACACACAAACACACACAGAGAGAGAGAGAGAGAGAGAGAGAGAGAGAGAGAGATAAAGAGAAAGAGAGAGAGAGAGAGAAAACAAGGATCATGTATGATTGAATGGATGGATGGTAGTGCTTTGTGCTTTGACAGCTATTAGATTTCTTCTGCATCTAGCAGATAATATGAAACACTAGGGAAAGTGCTCAAAGATTTAGGGCAAATAAACAGTTAGCCTTGAATCCATATGCAAATAAAGTGTCACCCTCAAGAGTGGTATGGAGAAATAGTAGGAGGAAAGGCAGAGAGGTATGTCATAGCATGACAAATAAGAGGGCTAGAGTGTACAAAAGGAGGAGATTGAGCATGCTCCTATTATAATCCATGATTTATACTTTACTTAAATGACACTGAGCTACTTACAGTAGCAACAGATGACAGATGATAAAGGAGAATTCTGAGCATAATCATGAGGAAAGTAAAAATCATGGCAAGGACAGGGGATTTATTAATTTTGTGGATTGAAAAAGTTACCCAACCTTATTCTTACTCAATTTTTACATGGTTAATTTAAATAAGGAAAGATTCATAAGAATGATTTGTAGTGTGTAATATTTATGAAGATTTTATGATGAGATTATTTTAAGATGTTTTAAGATGATTTGAAGTGGGAAATCCCACAGGCACAAGATTTGGTAGCAGATACACACAGATACACACAGACACAGGCAAGCGAGGGAGAGAGAACTATCAAAAGAAGTTATATCCAAGGTACACATTTTGTTGAAAGAGAAATAATATGCTACACTTATTTTATAAATTAGTGAACATAAAATAGCAGATATCAAAAAATCATGTATAAAGCAAACACATAAACAACTTGAAGATCAAAGTCAGAGTAATTAATTATACCAGGGAGAGAAAACAAAGACCATGCATAACAGCATTACACTTTGACAGATTTTAGATTTCTTATGAACCTAGCAGATGCAATGAAACACTAGGAAAAGCAATCACAGTACTATAGCAAAGAATAGCTGAGTTAAAACTGAATATGTAAATAAAGAGGCAAACTGAATGGAAACTTACTATGCTAATCAGGCTTTCTTATACATATGACAATCCTCATTCCTTTGCCTTCTAAGTGCCGGTATCATACGTGAGCACTATCACTTGTCTCAACAAATTATTTTACCAATTATTAATTGAGTACCCATTGGCTAAAACTATTCAGATGTATTGTAGGAAACATTCTATAAATGAACAAAAATGCATAGTTTGCTATATTTGGCATTTTAAACAAAACTCAAATGGAAAAAGTAAAAATAAAAAAAATAGAACATATTTACACTAAATTACAATGACTGCATCATTACAGTATTAACATCAAATCAAACAGGAAATGAAGAGTATCATGAATGACAAGGTAAGATTTAGCACTACTATCAAGAGATAGTTGTAAATTTTATGTGGAAAAAAAATAATAGGTAACCATAAGAATAATCATTATCTTTACAATTAATCTTTTGAGTACCACAAAATCTCAGAAGAACTTCCACTACTCTCTCAAGTCCATTTTAAGAGACTGATAATTTTCTTTTATATTGTTTCTTTTCTTTGCTAGAGTGACTTTATTTATGATTTATTAATATCATATTTTCAGTTCCATGCCTTTCTAAGTTTACCATGGGATATACTTACTATAGTTTAGCAAGTAAAAGATTATTTTAAAAGTATTTACTGTAAAAAAAGTATTTATTAACATCACTACTTTAAGAACAATTTCAAAACCACTATCTCCCCAAAATCCCAAGCATTGCTCTTTGATTGTACACATTAGGTTATTATTGCTGGGCATTTCTCTGCTGTTTTCCACATTAGATTGGAAGGATTTTCCTTTAGTTTCCTTCATATTTAACAGTATAGAGCAATGTCATCTGTTACCAATAAAAGATAAATCATTGGTGGGTTAGAAAAAGCAGCAGAAGGAAGGATGGGGAATGGACTCCATACATGTTTATCTTATTGGGTGATTAATAAAACATTGTGTGGCCAATAAGGCAGTTTAGGAGATGAGGAGAATTCTGGGAAAGGCAGACAGAGCAAGCCCACCAAAACAGGTGCCAATTCTTCAGAGAACTGGAAAGAAAAATACTCCACTTTATAAGAAAAAACAAAAGACCCAGTATAGCCAAAATAACACTGTATGATAAAGGAACATCCAGAGATATCATCATCCTTGACTTCAAACTCTATTGAAGTGCTATAGTCCTAAAAACTGCTTGTTATTGGCAAAAAGATTAGACAGATAGACCAATGGAACTGAATTGAAAACCCTGATATTAACCCACACACCTACGAACACCTGATTTTTGACAAAACAGCTAAAAGTATACAATGCAAGAAAGAAAGCATCTTCAACAAATGATGCTGGCACAACTGGATGATGGTGTAGAAGACTGCTCTTAGATTCATACCTAACACCGTGCACAAAACCTAACTCCAAATTGATCAAAGACCTTAACATAAATCCAGCCACACTGAATCAGATGAGAAAATGGGACGTGCTCTTGAATAAATTAGTACAGGAAACTGATTCCTGAACATAACACCAGTAGCACAGACACTGAGATCAACAATTAATAAATGGGACCTCCTGAAATTCAAAAGCTTCTGTAAGGCAGAGGACACAGTCAACTAGACAAAAACAGCAGCCCACAGAATGGGGAAATATCTTCACCAATCCCACATCTGACATAGGGCCCAAGAAGCTTGCTACTAAAGAACTCAAGAAGCTGGCTACTAAAACATCAAATCCAGTTAAAAAGTGAGGTACAGAACTAAATAGAGAATTTTCAATAGAGGAATCTAAAATGACTGAAAGACATTTAAGAAAGTGCTCAACATCCTTAGCCATCAGGGAAATGCAAATCCAAACAACTCTGAGACACATCTTACTTCTGTCAGAATGGCTAAATTTAAAGACAATTTATACTGGAGAGGATGTCAAAAAAGGGGAACACTCCTCCACTCTTGGTAGGAGTGCGAACTCATACAACCACTTTGGTAATCAGTATGGCAGTTCTTCAGGAAAATGGATATTAGGCTATATCAAGATACACTAATTCCTCTTTTAGGCATATACCCAAAACATGCACATTCTTACAGCAAGACATCTGTTCAAATATGTTCATCACAGCATTATTTGTAATATGTAGAACCTGGAAGCAACATAAATTTCCCTCAACTGAAGAATCCATGGAGAAAATAGGTACATTAATACAATGGAGTACTACTGAGCTGTTAAAAAAAAAAAAAAAAAAAAAAAAAAAAAAAGAAAGAAAGAAAGAAAGAAAGAAAGAAAAAGAAAAAAAGAAAGAAAATGGAATCTTGAAATACGAAGGCAAATGGATAGAACTAGTAGAAACTATCCTGAGTGAGGTAACCCAATAGCATGTACTTACTCATATGTGGTTTTGAGACATAGCACAGAGAATTACCTCCCTGAAATGCACACCACCAGAAAAACTAGGAAACAAGAGACATGCATGGTCTCCTGGAGAAGCTGAAAGAGACAAGATCTCTCAAGCAAATTGGGAGTATGGGGGCAGGAGAGATGGAGTTAGGCAGAAGAGGAGGGCAGAGGTGGGCACGAAACAGCAGGAAGATTGAGTCATGGAAAGAATAGAGAGCAAGAAAAGAGATATAATTGAAGGAGACATTATAGGTTTTAAAAGAAATCTGGCACTAGGAAAATTGCCCAGAGATCTACAAAGATGACCCCTTTTACCAATCAATCTAAGCAATAGTGGAGAGGCTACCTTAATGCCCTTCTCTGATAATGAGATTGATAACTATCTCATATGCCATCCTAAAGCCTTCATCTAGTAGGTGATGGAGGCAGAATCAGACACCCACAGGTAAACACTAGCAGAACTCCTGGAATCCAGTTACAAAGAGAGAGAGAGGAGTGATGAGCAAAGGGGTCAAGAGCAGACAGGAGAAAACCATAAATATTCCTGACCTTAACAATGGGGACCTCATCGACTCCAGTCTGATAGCTGGAAAACCAGCATAGGTCCGACCCAGATTCTCTGAATGTGTGTGTGTTAGTTAGGAGAAGTAGGCTATTTATGGGGACTCTGGTAATGGATTAGTATTGAACCCCAGGATATGAATGTACTTTGGGAGCTCATTCCACACAGAGGGATACTCTCTCAGGCTAGACACATAGGGGACAGCCTGGGCTTTCTCCATATGATTGACAGACTTTGTAGACTCCCTATGGGAAACCTCACCCTCACTGTGGAGCACAATGGGGTTTGGAGTGCAGTTGGTGGAGGGAACACGGGAGGATGCGAAGGTTCAGGAACTGGGATTGATATGTAAAGCAAGCTAGGTTCTAACTTAAATAAAATTTCATATATATATATACATACATATATATAATAATTTCTAAGACCTCTAAATACAATTTCTAAATATCATTTATACCAGTTTTGCTGTAGTTTCTTATTCTTTTCATTTTTTAATTAATTTATTTATTCTTTTAAATTTCATTATACATTACACCACAGTTCTCCCTCCAACCCCTTCTCCTAACACCTTCTCTTCCACCCTCCTTCACCCCCTCCTCCCCACCAGCCTTCCCTCAACCCACTCCTTCTTACAGGTAAGGGCTACCATGAGGAATCAACATAGTCTGGTATAGTAAGTTTGGGTAGGGACTGGACCCTATCCCTTGCATTGTTCCTAATATAATAGTGTTCTTACCATAATTGGTAGCCTATTGGTTTCTTGTGACTTATCACATTTTTCCTCTTTTAAAAGTTCAATAACAGAGATTATTTACTTAATGAAATAAGCCATTTTAATTTACTTAGTGAAGTAAGCTGATTTAACCAGTAATTAAAACAACCACACCAAGGAGTAATTACAGACACATGATTCAGACAAACATGGTTTATATTGTGCTATTGACATTTACTAAATTTTTATGAGCTTGTTTAAGTCACTGTTTGAGAATCAACTTTCTTTTGCATAATACATCTAGTTTAGTAAAGATTTCAGAATTAATTATAATATTAAATTGCATATAAAATTTGGGGATGATAAACTACACTTTATACAACTGATAATAGCACTAATTCTTAGCCTATATACAAATCTGTTATCTTGACACCTTAATATTGATGTTTAAAAGAAAGCAAAATTGATGTTCAGTTTTCTCAAATGAGCTTTAAGAGGCCATGCAACCCCTTTTGTGTTACTCTATCTCAGAAGGACCAAAATTGGAACTAGACTGTCTTTAATATAAAAGAGAACTAGTCAAATTGTGAGTAAAGTTCTAGAGATGAGTTACTCCACTAATGAAACATCTTCCATAAGGGAGTTGTACAGGAACTAGAAAACTTGCTTTCCTTTTTGAGTCTATGCTGTTGTGTAATGGGATAAGACTAGATGAGATATGGAGCAAGGCATAAACGTATTTCATAGATCAATTGACTATGCTAGATTGTGGCAGGAGTAAAGAGTTGACACTCCTACTATTTGTACAATGTAACCACAAATATTTTAACTACAGAAGAAAAATATCCTTTCTATTTTCTTGAATTTGGAGTCTTTTCTTTCTTTTGTTTTCTTTTTATTTATTCTCCTCTCATATAATACAAACAGACTGAAGCCTTCCCTCCCTCAACTCCTCCCATTCTGCCACCAGCCTTCCCTCTCACCCATAGCAACTGATTTTCCATTTCCCTTCTGAAAAGAGCTTGCTTCCCAGGGATGTTAAACAAGTCTGTTCTAATGCCTGGCCCTGATTATGGACTTAACCTCATGCATTCTTATACAGTTTTCATTTGTATCTGCAGTTTTAGTGAGTGATTCTCTTTCCTCCCAAGGGGCTGCTTTCCAATAGAGCTGATACTAGCCAGCATCTACTTCTAGACAATTGAGTACAAAATGAACTTGTCCATACGTCTGGTTGCCCAACATTTTAGTTAAGTCAAAGGATAGTATATGGAACAGAAAACTGTTTCTCCTAAGCAGTGGTTCTTAGATCCCAGATCTAAGGAGAAAGGAACTGCTGATGTTTTAAGCAGTTGGATTTGAGTGATTTTGGTAGATTGTAACAGGTAAAAAGAACAATGTGTATAGTGTAAAAATTGATAAATTTTAAAACTGTTAAGAATCAGGTTTCAGATTGGAACACCATGACCATAAAGCAAATTGGGAAGGAAAGGATTTATTTGGCTTACACTTCCACGTTGCTGAGCAAGTTCCAGGACAGCCAGGGTTACACAGAGAAACTTTGTCTCGAAAAAGCAAAAGATATAATAATAAAAAATCCCGTACTCCAACAAATTGTAAAACCTAAATGAAATGGATATTTTTCTCAATATATACCACATGTAAATCATTATCAGCCATGTTCAGAAAACAATTCTACTAAATGGACACACACAAACCCAAGGGAAGTGGAAACATATAGACTTGGCCTAATACCATCAGATTTCCCTATGAAATATGTCTGCAAGGAAAAAAGTTTAAATATAGTTCTTTAAACATAATCTGTAAAATAATGTGACTAGACATTGCAAAGACATGGAGTAACCTAAATGTCTGTCAATAGGCAACTGAAAAAGGAAACTGGTGTAAACATACGCAAGTACACACGCACACTCACAGTCACACACACTGTGTATATACAGTTGAATAAAGAAGGTCTGTGAGGGTTAGACGAAAAAAAAAATAAAGAAAAAGAAAAAGAATCAGGTTTCTGGTCTTGTGTCATGTAACTACAAAGCATTTATTAGACCCTATGTACTGGCACCAATTTTGATACTGTCTTTGAACCATATTTATTGCGTTTCAATATACCCTGTCTTCATATATAATATCACTACTTATATTGATTCAGATGCTAGTATTTCATTGGTAAAAGGGAGAGAAAAGTACACATAAACAGGTTAAAGACAGAAAAAAGCCTGCAGCTTTCGACAATGACAATGGAAAAATCTATTAATAATTTAAAGAAGGTGAAAGTATACAAAAGTCACTAAATGTTTTTTACATAAACAGACTGGGATTCATAAGAGCATTTCCCATTATTATTAAACACTTTGCCTGGAAATTAAGTCTAAAGTTGTCTGCATAAAAATCACATATGATAGGAGTTTGCAACAGGCTCAAACTTGGAATAAAGAAAGTTTCTTCAAAAAGGCACTTTGTATTTCAACTTATTTCAACCTTTAACTTTTAAATACAAAGAAATAAAGTAACTCATCAAAATTTCAGACTTTGATTGGTTTACTTTGGTTTGGTTAATGTTTAAAGAAAAATGTTTCGATTCCCAGCCTATTTGTTAGTATTTATATTTAAGATTCCTTCAAACCTAACAGTCTATGATTTTCAGTCCTATTACTTGTATTGCATTTTCTTTCTGCCTTCTTTGTCCAATTAATTTAACAGAAAATTGTTGCTATTTGCTTTCTCAACAAAATAATTTGATAAGTTCTGAAGTTTCACATGTATTGTGCTAGTACAACAATTACTTGGGGCAAATTTTAACAATCAGGCTCAGACCCTCTCTGTGATATGGCTTTCAGTGCTTTCCCCTGCTTGATAATTCTCTCAATTTTAGTTTTTCTTTCCCATTTTGCAATTGTTTGCACATTCTATAGACCTGAGATGCTTAAAAGCTCTTGGGAACCCACATTTCTGATTACTTTTCTGCTGCATTAAAAAAAAAGTTTATGTGCTTTCTGGTAAAACATTGAATTGACTTTTCATTCTGCTTGATATGAATGAAATGTGGTCATTTATTTTTGGTCAATTACTGATATTGCTTACTCCTTGCTAGACTCTCTTTGCTTTGTACTCTTACACAAATTCCTTTCAACCTAATTTTAAAAATAAACTAGTTATTAATTGAGGATTACAATGTTTAAATATTTTCTTTTATGGAAGGGAGTTATATTATACTTACTATTTGAAAAATATTTCCACTGTTCTTTTTTATTATTTGTTTTGCAAAGCAGGTAATTTCATTTGTTTTAATAGTTGTTATTTTATATGAGTGAGTATTTTATTAAAGTCTATGAGAATCAGTTTAAATATAACTGTTCTATCATGCATGGGACCTCCTAGATCTAATCCAGATGAAAACCAACGATGAAAAGGGATGTGCGCAAACAGCATTTACAAGTGAAGATGTTTGAGCCAAAGAGTATAATCCATGATACACTATGCCATACCAAAGCTTCCGATGGAAAATTTCTGTTTTTCTCATTATTTATTTATTGGTGTTGTTTTTTTTTTTTTTCAGGTGGAGGATGCAGAAGCTGAGGGTAGATATAGAGGATGGTGAGATAATTTGGATTTGGGTACATAGTGAAAAATCACAAAGGATTAATAAAAGGTGTGTGTGTGTGTGTGTGTGTGTGTGTGTGTGTGTGTGTGTGTGCAGGCATATAATGAATGTTACTATCTTAAAAATTAGAAATTTATAGATGAGAGTTAAGGAAGCCACAAAATTTTGAAAATGCAAAAAAATTAATGTCATCAGAAAATATCTTTGTTGTAATTTTTCATTCATTCTTTGAAATGTTAATGTATTGTGATCATATATCCCTCCCTCCAATCTTCTTGAGTTGCTGTTTAGGAGTCTTACTGATGAGGACACCTGTCCTCACTTCTGTCTGTGATAGATTGTGATCTTAGAGTAATGAAGTAAACGCTTTCCATCTACAAGTTTCCCTTGTCATGACTTTGTTTTCACAGCAACAAAAAGCAATCTATAACAGAAATTGCTTTTGGAATTTTGAAGAGAAGGAGCTGTAATATAGCTGTCCCATTTACGGCTGAGTTCTGTAACTAAGACTTATTCTTTGCACTTGACCATTTATGACACTCTGTATTAAGGGAAGTTCCACTGATGTGAAGAGCTTCAGTAATCTGTGGTCAAGGAAATTTTTGTTTTTGTTTTTGTTTTTGGCTTTAGAGTACAGTGATGCTGTACACATTAGTGAAATAATGTTGGTTTATCTCCTCAGGCTTATGAACTCCCCAGCCATGGGCACTCTCCCTGATTTACAACCCAAGGTATAATTTTCCTTTTGTGAAATGTCTAAAATCAGAATGTAGTTGGCTACTCATATAAGGTTTAGGCTGGTATTGCACCAATGGACATCTATTGTCTGGCTGATCAGTTTGGTAGCTTACAGGGGCTATAGCTGAACAAAACTATTAATGGCTAAACTCGTCTAGCACCTCACCTCAATTTTTGGCTTCTGATGCTATGTGACATATCCAGCAGAGAGAAATATTTCAGGTTGGCAACACTTTGATTTTTCTATACCCACACACATTAGAAAATTTCAGCTAACAATGCATGGCAGTAATGGTACCTATTACAGATTACACATTGTGAGAAATAAAGCAGAGTCTAGGTTTTTCATTTCACTGTTGGTATTTTCCCTCCAATGTTTTTTTCCTTACTCTACCTTCCTATTTTATGATACTTCTTTTATTTTCATGTTTGAAAATATTAAATGGTATATGTGGTGATATTTTGCTTAAGATCTAATTTTAAGAGCAGTTTTCTTGCCAGTCTGGTTCCACAGCCACATCAGCCCGAAGTAACACACAAAGATAATGTATTAGATATACAGCTGTTGACCTATTACTAGCGTTTCTTATTGGCAAGCTCTGTCTTAAATATTAACCCATTTCTGTTCATCTAACTGTTTCCACGTGGTCTTATCTTATGGGAGAGAGGGTCCGGACAATTCCAGTCTTGGTCCCCGGGAGAAGGAAAAAGGGACAAGGTCTCCCAAGAAAATTGGGAGCACAGAGAGAGGAATTAGAGAGTTAGGAGAAAGGGAAGGGGAGAAGAGGAGAGCATAAGGGAGCAGGAAAATTGAGTCAGGGAAGAATAGATGAGAGCAACAAAAGAGATACCATAATAGTGGGAGCCATTATAGGTTTTAAAAGAAATCTGGCACTAGGGAAATATCCAGAGATCTACAAGAATGACCCCAATTAACAATCTAAGCAATAGTGAAAGGCTACCTTAAATGTCCTTCCCTCATAATGAGATTAATGGCTACCTTATATGCCACGCTAGAGTCTTCATATAGTAGCTGTTGGAAGAATTATGTGTTTTGAAGGTAGAGCTTACATTATGTTTAGGTCACATTTGAGAATCATGTATCATTGTTTTCAGAATAATTTTATTTTTGCTTTGATGCTGTTAACATTGCTGACTACTTGCAAATCTGCTCCAACTTATACCAGTTGTCTTTAATTAACTTCCTACTTCAACATTTACCCTTCCAGTTTGCTTAGATCAGTGAGTCTCAAACGTCTAGTGCTGTGACCCTTGAATACAGTTCCTCATGTTGTGATGACCCTCAACCATAAAATAATTTTCACTGCTACTTTATAATTATAATTTTCTTACTATTATTAATCATAATATAAATATCTATATTTTCTGATGGTCTTAAGTGACCATTGTAAAAAAGGATGTTTGACTTCTTAAGACTTGGAGGGGAAGTTAAGAAAAGGAAAAAAAAAAGATGTACTATCTTATAATCTAAATATATGTATGTAAATAGTATAGTTATAAAAAACAGTATATGATATTTGTGTTTTTCTTCCAGACAGAAAGAGTCCTATTTAGCATCCATTTTTCTAGGAAACTCTTTGCATTTTCCCTATGGCATATTAAAGTTTTGCTATAAATATATCATCTCTTTGTCTTATAGACTATAACATTCATTCCTTAATGCTGACATAGTTTAAAATATACAGAGATTTGGTAAAATGTTTCATGATTGAACTGATTTTACTTGATAAACTCAATATGGTTTAGTGTAGGGTAAGTATTTTTTCATTTATCCACATTGCTCTTAAGGTTCTTTTTGGGGGTGGGGGACAGGATGTTTATTTCATGATAAATTTCAAGTTTTCATTCTCAACATGATAGCTGAAGGAATAGTTTTCATAAATACTTTTCATTAGCAAATGATTGCAAAGTGCTTTTCAAGTACAAAATACTATATTGCATGTTGTGAAATAATACTTAGGATAATTGAAGTGGCATACAATTACCTACTGCACTGCAAAACAAAGTGGTGTGAGATTTTAAGACACCAGGTTCATTCTCTAGATTTCCCTTGAAACAGCACTTGAGTATTCAATCATTTTTTTTAAATAACACATTTCTACAGTTATCCACTTTATGCATATTTGGTTGTTGCAGAATTAATTTAATACATGTTACACTCATTTGTGCTGTTGAATATTTGTTTAATAATGCAAGAAGTATTACACGTGTTTGATTAAATAAAATTAACCTGGGGTCAGGTGGTTGAGTCAGCAAGTAGCAGACAGGAAGTGGTGGGGAGGGACTATGTATAGTTAGGGCTTATAAGTGGGATCTCTGCAGAAGGACCAGCTGTTTGTAGGGAGATGGAGAAGCAAAAGAAGGAGAAGAAGGAAGAAGAATTCCAGGGGCTACACAGCAGGCTACAGAGTAAGAAATAAATTTACACAGAAATAGAGAAATTTAAAAGCTTAGAGGCAAATTTAAGTTAATGAAATCTGGCTAGAAATAAGCCAAGCTAAGGCCAAGCATTCCTAAGAAAGAATAGGCCTCTGTCTGTGTATTTATTTGGGAGCTGGGAGGAGTACATCCCAAAGAGTAAGAGGAAAAAAACTACACATAGTTGCTCATTAATTAAGACTTTAATAATTTATGTTTTCAGTTTAGGGCCCCAAAAAGTTAAACTTCCTTCTTCAATAATAAAAATATTTTCATTTTGCCCTAGAATAAAAAGCATGTCAGCAAATTCACTTTCTTTTTATGAGTATGTGAATACATTACAAATTAGATAAAAATGTACTGAGCATGTTAGTCTGAGGTTTACCTCAATAAATCAATAGCTATTGTCAAAGAAAGAAAAAAATCCCTACAGAGATAATTCAATAAAGTTCTGAAAAAAAATTAGGACCTTATTGTGTGAAAATTTTAGAATAGAAAATAAATGTGCACAATCACTTTAAAAGAAATTGATATACTTTTGAAACTTAAATCTTCTTGAATGACTTAAAAATCATTTGTTTTGTACAATCAATATTCTCAGTTTCACAGGGAAATAATTTACTTTAATAAGAAATGTAAGTTGTGGATTAAATTTACTAAAATGCACTGGATAGAAAACAAATCTAGATTTTAATAATGTTAGCAAACAAAATATTATCACCAAATCTGATACTACACCTAATTCTTAACTTTTACATAATAATTTAATCAGAATAAAAGAAACTTTTGAATAAATACTTCCTCTGAAAGGAATCCTTTTCTATTTGTTTCTTCTATTTATTTTTATGTTATTTTTAAGTATGCAATTACATTTCTTCTGTTTTCTCCTTTTATGCCAGATTATAAGGAGTAAGGTTTTTCCGCCTGTCTGCTGCTGGTATTGTCCCGCCACCGCGCCAGCCCCAAATAACACACTGAGACTCTGTATTTGATATAATGCTGTTGGCCTGGTACTAGTTTCTTATCGGCTAACTCTATCTTAATTATAAACCCATTTCTATGTATTTCCACCTGTTCTTCTCTTACCGGGAAATAGGGCAGGTATCTCGTTTCCCCAGTCTCTCCATCTTGACTCCTCCTTACTCCTTCCTCTTTCCTCCTTCTCTCCTAGTCCCTCCTATCTTCCTTTCCTATTGGCCAACAGTACTTTATTTATTAACCAGTATGAGAAACATATTTACATAATGGCATCTCCCATCACCAGATTATACACTCCTCCTGCCCTCTAACAAGTTAACTGCCTCCTTTTTCAATAACTGCTATCATATACAAATATATTACTAATATTTCTTTTTCAGTCTATAAAATGTTGCTTGTACATATGTTTTCACATCTCGCCATTTGGAGATGGAAACCATTTTTTCCTGCTCTTCCCCTGGGAAGAGCACCTCTCCTGCTCTCAGCTTTACTAAGTGGCCCACAGTTGTTTGTAAGACTGAGGATTCATGGACTTTTCTGAATAGTCATTGTTTGGGTAATCCCTGTTGTTATGTTATTTTCATATTTGTTAGATTTTACGTTTTTCTCTACTTTGTATTGTGTAATAAATTATGTAAATTCTGAGTTTAGCTGTGTCTTATAATATTTGCTCAGTGTTTGTACACTTATGAAATTATATATAACTCATGCCTATTTGTTTACATGGTTTCTTCAACATACAGGCACAAGGTAAAGAAAACAAAAAGAAAAGTAGTACTGCCTTTAGATGAAGTAAAGGGATTTGGGTTAACCTCAGTTAAAATTTGCCTATTGTGTTTTTCTCATGTCATTTAGAATATCGATTCATCTAATGCTGTTTTTATAGTTGTTGAACTTGAAATAAAATGTTTTTATATGACAAAAGCTTCTTATAAAAAGCTTATTATTTTAACCTTAGCTTATCTCTAAATTTGGCCCAAAAATTTTATTCATTTTATTTAATTTATTGAGAAATCAGTCTTATGTGCTTTAATGGCTACTGATTTCCTTGGAGTACTGTATGTTTTACTACTGAGAATAACAACAAACTTCCTATATAGTTGACATTTAAAAATATTGTGTTCTTTCTCCTCCATCCTTGTACTTTAATATCAACATGTCTCTTTATTTTTTGCATCTTTGATTTATTATTGTCATGTTGTTGACACATATTATGCTTCGGGTGCTTGAAACATTTAATCACTTTTTGATAGTATCTCTATCTTTTCTGTATATTTTATTACCTCATGCCAGATATTTGTAGAAAAAGATTTTTATCATCAGTGAAAGTGTTACCTGCTTTAGAAGAACTTATGGTGTCTCACTTCTTACAGAATACTACTTACTTAATTTTAAATTACGGTAAATGAAAAAGCTTTCTTTTTTGATAATTTTTTATTTAAATTTCAAACAAGCTTGCTTTACCTGTTAATCCCAGTTCCTGCACCATCCTTTCCTTGTTTATCCCCCCCCAACAACACCCACCCCATCTCCTTTCTGCTTCCCAGGGATAGTGAGGCCTTCCAGGGGTAGTCTTCAAAGTCTGTCATATCATTTGGAGCAGGGCCCAGGCCCTCCCCCATGTGTCTAGGCTAAGGAAGTAGGCCTCTATGTGGAATGGGCTCCAAACTCCATTCATACACTAGCGATAAATACTGATCCACTACCAGAGAACACATAGACAGCCTAATCCTCCTAACTAACACCCACATACAGAGAATCTGGGGCAGCTGTTTCTGTGACTTTCTCCAGCCTGGTCTTGACTCCTTTGCTCATCACTCCTCCCTCTCTGCAACTAGATTCCATGAGTATAGGACAGTGCTTAGATGTGGGTGTCTGATACTATTAACATCAGCTAGTAGATGAAGGTTCTAGGATGGTATATATGGTAATCATCATCTCCTTATGGGGGAAAGGGCATATTTCAATATATATAAATGTTATTGACATGAATTAGTAAATCAAAGTGAAAATATAATTTTAGATTACCTAATATTTTCATATTTTATTAAGAATTTTGTAAGATTAATGTTATATTCTAGAAAAATATTTTTATTTTCATTTTTGTTTTTCAAGATAGGGTTTCCCTGCGCAGACTTTGCTGTCCTGGAACTCATTCTGTAGACCTCGCTGGACTCAAATTCATAGATAACCACCTGCCTATATCTCTTAGTGCTGGGATTAAAGGCTTGTGCTGTCACCACCATGTTCGGAAATTTGTTGTTATGTATAAAAATCATTTTATTCTATAATACATGTTTACTGACAAAACACTATGTTAATAAAATTCTAAAGCTTTAGAAAAAATGAATTATTTTGAAGGCATGATTAAGTGGATAATAAGCTTGAAAATTTGTTCTAATATATTGGTGTTAGGACATGTTTATGCAGCATGTACAATATTCAATATATAATTACAGATAAGTTAAAATAAATTACACAGCCATATATTCAATTAATTTTTCATTCAATATAATGTTTCATATTGATTTTATGAAAACTGAAATTTAAAAAATTTACCTGACAAATGAAAATGCAATCCAAGATTTGATTTTGTACCAATTTCTATTAACACTCTTCAGGACTGAAATTCAGTGAGCCATCTTGATATACTTTGAAGATACTTCAAATTTCTTAAAATTCATCACACTTATGAGTTTATTTCATTGAACATATGTATAATGCACACATGTGGAAGAACTAGCAAATATTGTTTCTATTTTCCTACCATGGATATCACAAGGGATTAATATGAAATCACTAGGCTTGGTAGTGTAAATTTATGTATTAATTATTAATCATTTAACTTTATTAGCTACCAAAGATACAGCTGTGGCTGAAATAATGCATTAATTTTAAATCACATCTGCCCAGTTGAGGACAAATGCAATAAGTGTACAGTCCCAGTCCTGTGTGATGATGCATCTGTATACAGCAGGTTTTTTAATGGTATTTTTAATCTTTTCATTTATATTACATATCAACCAGTTTTCCCTAACTCCTCTTCTACCAATCTCCCTCCCACCTTTAGCCTACCGTTCCCCCCACACACACACACACACAATGGAGATTCAGAAAGAGGTCAGGGCTCTTCTGGAAATAAACAAATCATAGAATATTGAGGCAGGACCAAGCTCCTCCTTCTGCATCAAGGCTAGTTGAGGCATCACAGAATGTGGAACAGGTTCCAAAAAGCCAACTCATTCACCAGGGACATATTACCCCACTGGAGGGACCCACAAACAGACCATGATATACACCTATCACCCACATGCAGAGGGCCTAATTTGGTCCCAAACAGGCTCTCTTGCTGTTGGTTGAGATCCCATGAGTTCCTACTAGCTCAGGTCAGCTGTTTCTGTGGGTTTCCCTGTCATGATCTTGATGCCTCCTGGCTCATACAATCCCTCCTCCTTCTCTTCAACTGTATTCTTGGAACTTGTCCCAGTGCTTAGCTGTAGGTCTCTCTCTCTCTGCTTCCATCAGTTACTGAGTGAAGGCTTTCTGATAACAGTTAGGGTAGTCATCAATCACACTGCAGTTCCTGAAAACACTGAGGATTAGTATTGTATAACCTTGTACACTAGCAAAATGATCTGCATAATAATTACAAGTTAGGTCTCTATAATTACAACTATTTTTATAAATCACAAATATATGTAGCAAAGAAAATAACATGAAGGTTCAGCTTTTATATGATATAATATGTGTTAGGAAATGCAAGGAACTGAGTGTTGTAATAACTTAAATGAGGAGGTAACAAGGATTGCAGCATGAACTGGATCATGATATTTTTCTTCACTGTATTTTATCATTTTTATAATGCTAACTCAAATATGATTTAAGCAGATGAATTCTTAGATTAGGGGTGTTAGGCCACTTCATATAGCAATGGGGAAATTACCTGAAATAATCAATTTATGAGAAGCAAATATTTACTTTGGCTCACTATATAAGATGTTCCAGACCATGTTCATTAGGTTCTTTGGGCATGTGCTAAGGCAGAATCCTACGGTGATTAATGAATTACAGAGCAAAGCTACTCATCTAAGAGTGCCTAGAGATCTATAATTAAGAAAATTTTGCCACACGTCTGATATCCCTGTCAAGGACAAACTCCTAGTGTCCTCTTTCCCTTTGATCATGTCCCATTTATTTCTCATAGCCCCCCTATAGTGCTATAATCAGTGAAAGAAAAAAAAACTTTTATATACATGAGAATTTGGACATTTGTATGTATGAGAGAAGATGATGAAGAATCACACTTGTTCATAGATTCCTAGTCCATCCAGAGAATTAACCAAAGATACTCAGAATAAATAACCAAGGATTCTCAGAATAAGTCTATCCTCTAAAGCAGGTGATGATGGAAAAACACCAATTTCACATATGCTTTCAGACTAGGAAAGAATATTTCTCCTGCATTCAGCATTCACTGTTGCCTGTAGTTCTTTGTGTAGGGATGAGGCCTAGAAGGCTTTGTCTCAGCCACTTTTATATTCCCATGGGTATCACCCTTAAGATTATATCTGGGAAGACATGCTGGTGAGATTTTGTGGTTATAGCTTCTGAAATTACTTGGAGACATGATCTCACAGAAAACTACCCAAAATTCTGACTCTTACAGTCTGTCTGCTGTCATAATGTTCCCTGAGTCTTGGGTGTGAGGCTGTTCATACATATATTCATATAAGTAACAATAAACAGAATGAACATGTTATGTATGCAATAAAATGAAGAAAGATGACAAGAATTTGAAACAGTACAGGGAGTTTTATTTAGAAGGAATTGGTGGATAAAGGTGAAGGGAAAACTTGAATTACAGTATTGAAAAAAATATAAGTATACATATATAATCATTATTTGGGGAACAAAGCATGTCTCACTAAATATCAGGAAAGAAAAATAATTTATTTTATTGTGTCTAGTTAAACAGAATAAAATTGTATGTATGTATGTATAAAGATCCACCAAAAATATAAAAGTAAACACACCCAGAGATGAAGGTACAAACTGTTGAATGATAAGCACATTGTCACATATATAAGATAGAAATTAAACTGTTCATAGAATCTAAGGAAAGTGAAGCCACAACATACTAGAACTTGTAGGATATAATGAAATTGTGTTATGGGGAAGTTTAAAGCTGTATGTTCTTGCATGGAAACTCAGAAAATCTCAATACCTAACTTAATGATCCACTTCAGTGAGTTAATGAAATGAGCAGAAAGTTCTCACAGATGAGCCACAAATGTCCAATAATCATCTAAGAACATACACACTATCCTTAGTAATCCATGAAATGCAAATTAGAGCAACAGTGAGCTATCACAGTTTAAATAACTATCATTAAGACAACAAGGAACAACAAATCCTGGCAAAAATTGTAGGGGGAAAGAAACACAATCACTCTGCTAGTGGGAAAAGAAAATCCTGTAGCTCCTATGGAAATCAGTATTAACGTATAGTAGATACCTGAGACTGGAAGTAGCATATGGCTCATCTGTGTTACCCCTGGGTGTGTACCTGACAGACTCGCAGTCAACAAGAGACATTTGTACATCTATGTTTATTGCAACACTATCAATAGGCAAGTAATGGAATCAGCCTAAGTGTCTATCAACAGATGAATTGATAAACAAAATGTGGCATCTATACAAATGGAGCTTTATTCATCCATAAAGAAATGATTATGCTGCTTGATGGAAAATGAATGGGATGAGAGATTATATAAAGTGAAATAAAATAGACTCAGACTGAACACATTTTCTCTTATTTGTGGGTCCAAGATCACACAAAGATGCTCACACCCATGATTATGTCTGAAGTGAAAGCAAGTTACAGGCTAAGGAAAGAACTCAAGAGAGAGGACTAGAGATGGTGAAGAGACAGGTAAGAGGGTAAGTATGGTCTAAGTGAGTTGCATAATTAAAGTGAATCATATTTAAGACTTCATATCACTGTGTACAATGAACATACTGTGAGAGTGTTGTGCATGTAGCATGAAGGTTATTTATTTGTGGCTTATGTTATATTTATTAATTTGTATTTGTACAGTTTTGCTATGTATGTGTGTTCACATGCAACACATACCTGTAGAGTTCCTTGGATAGGCTTCTTTCTTTCCCCTGTATGTGTCTCAGGTATTAAATTCAGGCTACCAGCCTTTGCACTAAGATCATTTGTCTGCTGAGCTCTTTCAATGGTCAAAGATGTTGACCTTGAAAAGTCACTATAACCAAGGAGGGAAATCAAGAGACAAGCATAAAAATGATTCAGTGTTAGAAATTGTGTGTTTTTTCTATCTTTCTTTCTTTCTTTTTTTTTTTTTTTTTCAGAATGAGACAAGGGTGCTAAACACTAGTTAGATTGTGGATGTTTTGGAGGAAGAAACAGTCAAGGATAATGTCGTATTTCTGAAGTAGCAATAGAAAGATGTTGTTTTACCCTGAGAATATATAAAAATGTTCAGTTGGAAGAGGAAAATGTAAGAAAGGATGTTTTAAATTTTATAAGTGGTGTTAAGCTCCTGGGAGATGTTCTGTTATCTCATGTGTTAGGGTATACTGGCCATAAGTAGCATTTTAACATGAAATTTGGGCTTGTAAGGTACAAGTATATAGAAAATATGAAAAAATTTCATTACCATGGGGTAATCTAAAAATATCAAACTTTATATGAATAAAAAGAATAATCTAGAGATTACATAGGGAATATGCTGTATGAAGGTGAGGAGAAAACTGTGTTTCCTAATGTGTGAAAAGAACTGTACATACGATTGATAACCTGTTATTAGCTGTGGCCTGTTAATAACTTGTGGCTGAGATCAAAACCACGATTCAGGAGTCTTATTCTGGCATCTAGAGAGAGAGAGAGAGAGAGAAAAGCCAGTAATTGGCCAACATACTGACAAACACCATACAGTGCTTGGAAAATACTTGAAAATAAATAATTATGCAGTCAAAATATCGACAGCACTGATGGTTAAAATCCCCAGCACATAAAATATTGTTGACAAGTTTTGAGAGAGCTATGTAATACCTAAAAGCAAATGAATATCACAGCATTTAAGAAAATTAAATAGATTAGATTAGGTAACTGGAAAGCGGTTTAGATAGGAGGGGAGTCCTAGAAAATTGAAAAATGGTTTCACAGAGAGTTCCTTATGGAAGAGTACAGGGTAAGAAAATGATGGAAGTAAAACATGGGATCAGAAGAAAAAAATTAGTCCTAAGAAATCATTAACATTCCATATATGCAAACATCTAAGGGGTCAACTGTGACTGAAATAAGCCACAGGGTAGGAAAGATGCAAGTGCATTAGAGTTAAGCAATAAATAAGCAATTGGTTGTAGTGAGTTAGTCCTTCTGTAGCACTGACCACGCCCATTGGGGGGTGGAGCGATGGGCGGAGAGGACCTGAGGAAGGAGGTCGGAGGGGGCCAGGAAGGCGCTCTCTTTCTGGCGTGACTCGGACAGGAGAGGATCGGGTGGAATTTCCTGGTGTTCATCTGTCTAGGTTGTAAGTTATTTCTCCCTAAATAAACATCTATTCGGCCTATTTGTTTATCCTGATCCTTATTTACTGCAATAATTGGTAAATACAGCCATGAAAGAAAGAGAAGGGTCAAGCAATAGGACTTATGAAAGACCATTTCTATGAAGCAAAGTATGATAGTGAAGTCATCCATGACATAGCATCATGAAGTTAGCTGAGGTGGTTTTAAATGTGAGAAATTGAGAAATAAACTCTCAATATAAAAGAGGGACATGAGTGATTAATGCAAATTAGATTAAGACAGGATTTTCAGTATTATTCCTCCATAAAGAGGAAAGTATCCTACCACAAACACAATTTTATTTCATAGCATAATGATTGCCAGTAAATACATAATACTAAAAGAGTACATACTGTCTCACTTCTTCATTTTCTAGCCTTTAACATCTGTGGTAACATCTGTTATATTTATGCATCCTTCTGTTTCTTAAACTCTCCATTCATCCCTTATTTGATCTGATTGCTTTCCCCGCCCTTCAGCTCAAGTGAAAATGCTATTTGAACTAAAATAATGGGGAAAAGAAGTGAACTACTTTTGGGAATATAAGTCTAATAAATCATAGTTTATTGCTCAATTTCTATAGGCAGTTTAATACTTACCATCTGTAGAGATTTTCATTAATACATCCATGAAATTTCAACATAGGTGATCATTCCCATTGATAAGCAATACTCATTTCGAATATGTATTATGATGCTTAGTGTAGAGTTCAACACCCACTTTTCTTATCTGAAACCACTGTTTTCCTATTATCTAATAATGATACATTTAATTTTCTGTGCTACAGGAATCCATTGTGAGCATACACATATCATTTGCAGTACCATTTTCAGGCACTAAACTTGAGCTCTTTTAGAATATAATGCAAATTCTCTTCTGCAACACATGATAAAGGAAAATTTAAAAAATCTATGTTGCTTGTAAGGTGTTTGGCATCACTAAGCCTCATGATTTATTAACTGCCTACATAATCTCTTATCATTATTATTTGTTTTGTGTACTACCACTCATCCATACTCACCACTGTATCTGACTTTCTTTGTTATATCTCCAAGTCCATGCATTTGCCCTTAGTTTTTTTTTCCAAACCTTTTGGAAGATAATGATAGCATTTCAAATTCTGTACCACTAACCACAACACATGCCATAGAATACAAATGTGTAGAAGGTGGTGTTTTCATTATCTTAGGGTCAGTAGAATTTCAAGAGCTTTGGAATTACCTCTATCAGTGATGAAGTGTCAGCTTGGTTTTAATAAATCTTTAGGAACAGCCACAAGTTACTTCTAGGACATATCCCTATTTCCAGAAATGCATCATTCAGCTGCCAAAACTACTATTGGTGTCTCACTAAAGATTTCTCACTATTAAATGCAAAGCTATCCTCTTGGTGTATGCAATTGCTTTTTGATAACTAAAAATATGATATACCCAAAGTACCATCAGAAATAGACTGAATGTACACTTTTTATTCTAAAAGAGATAAAGAAAATTAGAATAAGCAAAACCAGAATCAAGAACATATAAATGCCTCTATTTTAACAACACATATGAGACCCTAGAATTTCAGCACCTGTTTACTTTCCACTAGGAAATGTGGGCACAATTAAAACCCATGCATTTGGCAAGGTGACCTGTTCAGGATGAATTAGAGTTGACATGTAATGAATTCAGCCAACTAATAAGTATAATGTAGAATTTCTCATAATATGCAGCCAAATTTAGATTGTTCCCTTTTAATTTCCAATAAACTTGACCATATGTTACCTTGAAGAAATGTTAAATTATATAGTTTTGTTTTTCTTCTTGCTGAAAACCTACTACTATTTAAAGTCGATGATACTTTGTTTTTTTATGATGGACCATGCACAATTCTTAACAACTAATGTGGTATTTAAAACACAAAAATGGGTTCTTAAATAAATACCTTTTGAAAGAATTATAATCTCCCCTGTATTCACATCTGATCCCATAACTATCTTCCATGTGACTTCTTTCAATTGCATAGTACTTCTTATGGAGTTTCTCCTAATATTCTTATTCCCAAGCAATGTGCTTAACATGGGGTCCTCCACATTGTTTTGTTTTTTACTTATTTTAGATTCAGTGAATGAAGTTTGTTTAAATTTGAGAATCTTTCAAGTAGTGTTAGATAGCAATAGACTTTCCTTCTCCAGAACATACCACAGTATAAGTTCAGTGACACAAATCATGATAGGAAAGCTGGGTTGCAAAGTAAAATTAAAGAAAATAGATTTGAGCTACAAATCTTCAAGACAAGATTCTAACTAATAAGATTTACACACACACACACACACACACACACACACCAAAAATAAAAACAAGCAAACAAAATATAAAATGGTATAGAAAGCCCAGATGTGTAACAGGAATGAATTTTCCTTATCTGAGAGAGAAACTTAAGGAGTGAGAAAAGTTAAGCCCCACTAAGACACAGTGGGATTCTATTTTCAGGCTCGCTGTAATTTATTTTATATTCTAATATATATTGACATTGTTGTGTTTTGACAATATCATGTACCTTTTGGAATTTTATGTGTTTGTGTGGCTGTTTCTTTTGTGTGTAGATGTATGTCAAAATAAGTGAGCACCATGGAAACTCCTGAACTCTAGATCAACAGCTATGGAGACTCCAAAGGACTGAACTAAGTCTTCTGTCTGTGGGAGACAATTGCAAAGCTTTGAGTAGCTGAGCTGCCCCTGGCTATAGGGCCACGATGAACCTGGTACATGAGCTAGCTTTTTGCAGCCCATTCCTCACCTGTTGTGTCAGACTCCTCATAGGAGCCTTTACCTGTGAAGGGGTGGCCTGGGGAAGATAAAGGAGAAAAGAAGGAGGGATGGGAGAAAAACTATGGTTAGAATGTAAAATAAAATTTAAAAGAAAAACTACATTATAAAAACAGAAGTGAGCATGGGCATAATGGCATATAAAGAGTTGTGTATGTACAAGTGGATGACAGAAGTTTCTTTTGTAAGTTATATACATTATATTTGCAGATGGTATCTGTCAGTTTTCTTAGAGAACACCATAAACTAAATAAATAGACACTTGGATGTATCTGTTCCCACTTTTCTCCCCATACATTTCATGGATTGAAGACTCTAAATTTCCACAGGTGCTTGGTATCTGGGTCAGGTCATTGGGGGTTATAAACAATGTACTCTATATACAAAATTATCTACTCAACTCTATTTTCATTTTTATTGTGATCATTTCATTAAAAAATAAATTTTATTTTTCCCATACCTTTTACTTTATATTTTCAACCAGAAATTATGAACTTCCTCCTGTTTTTTTTAATGGAATTTCATCATACTTTGACACAAATGCTGAAGTGTATGTTTTCTAGATTCTTCTAAGTTGCAGATTATGTTTGGCCTCCTTTCATACGACTTAATGGATTTTATCATGGTTGTCATTGCAGTCATTTAAAATGCTTTGACATTGCTTAAAGTTATTTTCACTTCGTGTAAAAATAAGGACTGCACTGAATATTATAAGACTAACAACCCACATTCTGTATGGATAGAAAGCCTACTTCGTGAATTGGAACCCCTACCTTACACTACATGGGGTTATGTAGGTCATCAGCCCTTGAGGAAAGTATAATACCATAACTGTGCTTAATGAATATAGAGTTAAAATGACTCTTTATGGTTTACTGCTACGCTCACATCAGTGAACTTTTCAGCCCACTGCAGAAAAACTTTTACTTCCAGTAGATGACAGTTACCAAAGATACTCACAACTGGTCAGCATGCAAACCATAAGATACTATAGAATATTCAACATAATATCCCTTGCCACCACATCCACATCTCAGGGATCTTCAAGAAAGATGGGGAAGAAAGATTAAAAAAGCCAAAGCTGGCAGATAACATCCAGCAATACTGTTTTCTTAACAAACAAAGCAGATAAACATTGAAACTCTAAGCAATGTCAGCATGGAAGGAGAATATGGGTACAATTTTACACTGTCTGAAGAGCTTTTAGCATTTGATAGCTTCTGTGAGGGGAGAGTCAGTTTTCCGTTGTTTGTTTGTTTGTTTGTTTGTTTTTAGTGGAGTGACATTGTTAGGCTGGTCTCACTCCACTCTTGTAAGGCTCTGCATGGACCCCCTAGGCACCTTGTACAAGCCAAAAGCTATTGCACCAGAGTAGTTCTTGGTACTCTTCTTGATTTGCTGGGGAGGAACTAACCCTGAGAGCTCTCACTCTTGTCCCTTGATTATTTTCCACTGTGCTTTAAGTACATAAGCCCACTCCTTCCCCTCAATAAACGGCATCTGGCATTTGGTATCTGCTGTTCTCCATTCTGACATCCCTGTTGCATGAATGACCCACTGTGTTGTCTTTTATTTACATCTCTAGACCTTCACTGGATTAGTGGAACAGAGTTTAGCGCAGGCACTACACATTATCAGCCTTATTCCCAAGACTATTTCAAGAACACAAATTGGACTTGATGCTTTAAAAAATATTGAAAATGTGGAGTTTAGTGTGTAGAGGTATGAGAGTGAGAAGTGTCTGAAGGAACAGAGATAGGGTGTGTAAATATGATGAAAATACGTTAAGTGAAATTCTCAAAAATGTGATCAAAATATTACTAAAAATAATAATTGGATGGAAAGATGCAAAGCAATTAAGATCATGTATGTCTTTTCCAGTGATCTCATGTTTTGTTCCCGGATCCTGTATCAGGGGTTGCAAAGCCACTTGTAACTAAAGATCTGTGGGATCTGGTGCTTTCTTCCGGCCTCTCTGGTCCTTCATGCATATGTGCATACCCACACACCTTTACATGTAGTTAAAAATGAAAGGAAGCTTTAAAAAATATTACGGATTAATAGATCCCATACTAACTTCCACAGTGGCTGTAGTATATGTTTTGAATTTTCAACCATTGTTTGTTCTAGTTATACTTTCTTCAGAAGCAGTGCCTGAGGGTACATTTAATTATTCATTTTTGTTTCTTCCCCTAGTGTTTAAATGTTTATTCCTTATGATTTGTTTTGCCTTATTCTCTTTTGGATAATAATTTTTACACAAACCAATGACTATTTCTGTCTATTATCTGATTAAATATTAGACATGCATGTTTTAGGAGTTGGTAATATGTCTCAGTGGATAAAGATGCTTGTTTGAGAAGCTTCCTGACTTGAGTTCAAGCTCTAGATCTCATATAAAGATGAAAGAACAGAAGAGACAATTCAAGATTATTGTCTGACATTCACAAATGCACCATTGCAATATCTCCCTACACACAGGGTAAGAATAAGGAAATAAATTCATATATATATATATATATATATATATATATATATATATATATATTTGTGTGTGTGTGTGTGTGTGTGTGTGTGTATGTTAAATTTGAATCAAGCTTGTTTCACATATTAATCCCAGTTCCCAAACCCCTCACTTCCTCTGCTGTTCTCCCCACCAACCCCCATCTCATCCCCTTTCTGTTCCACAGGGATAGTGAGGCCTTCCACGTGGAGCCTTCAAAGACTGTTAAATCATTTGGAACAGGGCCCAGGCCCTCCCCTATGTGTCTAGGCTGAGGGAGTATCCCTCTATGTGTAATGGGATCCTAAAGTCCATTTATATATTTTGACATGCATTTATTAATATAAATGCAACAATTTAAATATCTTTGCATGACATCTTTCACTCGGTATATTTTTCTTATTTTTTTCCATTCTTTTCCATTATTTTGTTTTATGTGTGATTTCCTTTCTATTGTTTAACTTCTGAGTTCCTACTTGAATTCTAGATTGATACTCTTATTATACTGTAATATTATTGGTAACTATGACTTCTCAAACTATGAACAATTCTTGTTAGCCTATCTTTCTGTGATGGATAATTGCATTTGGTATTGTTTGAACCACATATGAATGATTTTCTATTATTCAATATTTAATTTTTTGTTTTTCTTAAATGTTGGGATACATGATTATTCTGAACTTGAAAAACATATCAAATCTATCTAAATAAATTATTACAATTGAATATATATTAGTCCAAAATAAAATAAAATACAACACTTAGCTGTGGGTTTAACAAATGATGGGAGATATCATTCTGTAAATATGTTTCTCATATTGGTCAATGAATAAAGCACTATTGGCCAATATGATAAAAAGATAGGCAGGGCTAGGAGTCAGGGAGGAGTCAGGGAGAAGTAGGAGATTCAAAATGTAGGACCAAGAGGGAATAACTCTGGACCTTCTCTTCAGTAACATAAGACCACGTGGAAATACTTAGATTAATAGAAATGGGTTAATATTTAAGACAGAGATAGTCAATAAGAAATCCTAGTAACAAGTCAACAGCTTTATATCTGGCACAGCTCTGGGACTAGGCCAGCATGAAAACATGCTCATAACAAGCAAATAGTAGCCATTTTTCTACAAGTTTAAATTTCTGATACATGAGATAAGATGGGTTGGATACAGTAACAAGTAAGTAGTAAAGATATTACTAAGAATTTTTAAATTTAGCCAGATATATGTAAGAATCAATGTGAGAAACTACATTTCAATTTATGAAAATTTTAGTTAATATTATTACATTGGCTTATCTCTGTAGAAACAAATATTTATACCTCATAATATCAACTTTAGATACACACATAGATATTGATTACATCAATGTTATTATCTTAAGGTAAATTAGGACAAATAAATTAATAATTAGCCATGATAAGGGATGGAGAGATAATAGCATATAACTGCATAAGTAAAAGCAGGTAATGTAAAGAAGCAAACAGTGTCTGATTCTGGTCATATTACACTGTAGAAAATAGAAATCTGCAAAGAAAGTAAGATGATTTTTGGATCACGAGGAAAATTAGTAATCTGGAGGAAGGAGCTGAAGAAGAGACCATAAAGGAATCTCTCTCAGATCAAACAATAATCAAGAAACTGTCTTACAAACATTTTTAAAGCTCATCAATATGGGTATCTTCTTAATTTTCATTTCCTCTTCATAGATGTCCCTAATATGTGTCAAATTGACAAAAACTAACTCATGAATGACAGGTGATGATTTCAGAGACTGATAACTCCTCTATGTTCAGACAGTAAGTTTGAGTGTTGAATCCTAAACAGAACTTTTATACTAATAATTCTAAGGCTCAAGGAACATCACAAACGGAAAGAGAGAAAGAGCCAAAAGATACAGAGTGGTGTAATAAAATGTAATATTCTGTGTCTAACATATTCATTGCAAACTTGAGACTACATAGGATCAATTAAAACCTGCTGGGCTAATTCAAGGCTGGTGATATTGTCAATCCCTGATTGTTGGAGGGCATTTTGGAGGCCCTAACCTTCCTGAACAATTAGCTGCTGATGGAATATAAGTAAGGGGTAGTCATTGTCATCAGTTGTGTACCCACAAAGTGAGTGCAACTGACACTCCAAATTCATGGTCACACATAAAACAACATCTCAAAACAAAATAAAAAGATGTAAAAATGAAAATCAATATCTTGAAGGAAAATTTACTGGGGGGTAGGAGACAGACTAGAAATATTGTGAATTGTACTATAATCTCAAACAAAACCTAAAAAAAATTTCAAGATTCCATTGTTTTTTTATTGCAGAGTAGTATTCCATTGTGTAAATGTGCCACATCTTCTTTATCCATTCTTCAGTTGAGGGGTATCTAGGTTTCCTCCAGGTTCTTGGTATTACAAATAATGCTGCTAAGAACATAGTTGGTGCACAAAAGGACTTTGGGAGCACATTCCCCATGGAGGGATACTCCCTTAACCTAGGAGGGAAGGCCTAGTTCCTACTCCAAATGACTTGACAGATTTAGATGACCCCTCCTGAAAGGCATCACCCTACAAGTGAAGTGGGGGTGGGTGGGAAGGGGGTATGGGAGGATAGGAGAGAGGGGAAAAAAGGAGGGTGGGAGCTAGGGAGGGAGGGAAGGAAGGAGAAAGGGAAAGGTGGAGAGAGGGAAGGAGGGAGAGAAGAAGGGAGGGAGGGCGATAGGGAGAGGGAACTGGGATCAATACGTAAAATAAAAATAAAATAAAATAAATATTAACCTTGTTTAAAAAAACAAAGTTTCAAGATTGCAAATTGCCAATGAACACATTTAATAAGAAAATTATAAAATCCTAGAAAAACATAAAGACAAAAATAAATGACTTAACAGATTGGAAGAAAAACTACTAATATTTTCCAAAATCTGTGAAATGTTTTGAAGAAATTATAGGAGTGTACTTGCCGCAAATGGTGTGTTGATACCCTGTCCAGACATGTGGTAACTTCACATACCATCTGTTGCTAATAGTTCACATCTGCCCCTTCTCTGAAGAACTATGATTTTCTGTGGAAACCCAGCTTGTTTTCATAAGTCCAGGAAATTCTTGGATTTATTCCTCTCCCGCCGCACAGAGGTCAGAAATTAATTACTGATAGTGAGGAACAACTCTCATTTCCCCAGAAGGACAAGCTTTGTAGCATCATGTACAGTGAATACCTCTACATGGGAATGCTTCAAGTCATCCCTTAAGTTAGGACTTTTTACCTGAGCTGGTTTCTTCACATGCTTGAAGTTCTCCAGCCTTCTTCATGAATGATGCACATTATACAACACATCTCAGCAGTTCAAAACAGAGAGTTAGTGGCCAGATAATATTTTTAAATCATAAAACATAACTTCTCATAAATGGTTTGAAATTATGAAGACATAAAAAGTGGTATTTATTAATGTGAATAGAAAATCACTAATGCAATAAAACAAATTAAATGAATTAGGATATACATTGAGAAAATGTTTGCAATGTATTTAACATTTAAGTTATTAATATATAAATCTTGAGAAGTCAGAAGAAATGGAAGTCAATCACAACTTTGTTGTTTTAACAAGCAGAAGATCTGTAAGCAGGATTTAGAAAAATAGTTTATATATAATGGTATCTTAGGAAAAGGTAGAGCTACCTAATAAAGGTTAGGAATGTAACCAGGCATAGAAATGTACTCTTGTTCTGTCAGCACATGGGATTCTGAAATAGGAGGGTCACCCTAAGTTTTGCTAGCCTGGATTATGTAGAGGGTCTTTGACTAACATATTTGAAGGAGAGGGCCATTTGGGAGTTGTTAGTGTGTGGGAATGGGATGATTAACATGATCAAAATATGATTATATACATCTTTAAATTCTAATAGAATAAAATAATATTTTATATATATATATATATATAATATGAACTTAACACATGTGTGAAGGCATATATATGTCTTCAAATATCCAGTTATTCATTTAAAGATATACTGTACAATATTTGTAACAGAGGAAATACCTAAAATAAAAAATATTCTTAAATAATTAATTTATTTTTCCCATAATTCATGTGAGTTAATATTTCTAAATGGACCTGTGTGTCATACTTACATTTGAGAACATAGTATTTCTACCTTCCAGTGGATTAACTTCTCAAAAAAGTCAACTAATAATGAAAAATTAGACAAGCCATATATATGCATATATAATATATATATTAGATCTATATTTTACTTGTATTATCAATACTTATACAGTTTATTAACATATACTTTTATATTCAATATATCAACTGTGACTATTTATACTGCCCTAGACTTAAGAGAATGAGCATTTAATTTTGGGCCCACCTTATAAGTCTTTAAATTTTAGCTATAATCATTCCTTATTTAGCTGTTGGAAATTGATTGAGTTAACATTTTTATTTGTAATAATTAAAATAAAAGCATGTTGGGTACTACTCTAGTATTTTCATCTAATGTTCTATAAGTCACATACACTTTGATATGAAAGCTAATGTAGCTACCAATTAATCTTTCACCAGTCATGTGTGTGAATATGTAAGCCTATTTGTATAATTAATAAACTTATGAGGAATGAAGGACATGCATGTTATTTATATCTGTATTATAATCTATGACTTAAGGACATTTTATATTATATATTGTGATAGTTTGAAAGATAATGGCCTCCCAAATGGAGTGACACTAGTAGGAGGTATGGCCTTGTTGGAAGTAGTGTGTCACTCTGAGATGGGTTGTGATATCTCTTTTCCCAAGCCTTACTCAGGGTGACAATGATTTCATTTTCCTGTTGCCTCTGAGTGTAGATGTAGACCTCTCAGCCCCAGGGCCGCATCTGCCTGTCTGCTGCCATCCATGCTCCCTGTCATAACAATAATGGACTGACCACCGAAACTGTAAGGGTGCCACACTCAGTTAAGTGTCTCTTCACAGCAATAGTAGACCCTAACTAAGACAAAAGTTGGTACCAGGAACAGAGTATTGCTGTGGTAGGCCTGCCCATGATTTTGTTAGGAGGAATTCAGACTTTAATAGTTTGGGTTAAGTAAGCAGTGGAATGCTTTAAGCACTGCTTAAAGGACATGGAAGGAGCATGTAAGACAATTATTTGAAATGTTGGGAGCTAGCTTAAGTAGTTTCAGAAAAGAATTTTAGTTTGTTCCCAAGAAATCATTCTTGTAACATTTTGGTGAAGGAAGTAGCAGCCTTTTAACTTGTTCAACGAGCCTGCTTGAGGTAAAGTGAAGGGTTTTGGATTTGTTACCATGGCAGAAAAAAAAATCTCAAAACAGATTACTATAGACTCTGTTCTGTTGATACTAGTGGTAACTCTAATGACTATACATAATGAAAGGAGAAAGCTAAACAAGGAAAAAAATATTTGAGGAGAAAAATGGCATCATAAAGAATGGTGCTAAATCCTCTATTCAAGGATAAACAGATACAAAATGAAATAAAGAGAGTGGTGACCTTAGATGATGCTGGCACACACCTTTAATCCCAGTACTGTGGAGTCAGAGGACAACAGAGGTAGGTAGATGACTCTGACTTCAAGGCCAGTCTGGTGTATAGAGCAAGTTTTAGGACAGCCAAGCTAAGACAGTGAAAGACAGAAAGTGTAAGGAGTAGGTTTTTCAGCCTGCCACTGGTCTTGTCTTGCCGCCTCACAAGCCCCAAATAACACATTGAGACTCTGTATTTGATATAATGCTGTTGGCCTTGTCTCTTATTGGTTAGCCCCATCTTAATTATTAACCCATTTCTGTTAATCTATGTATTTCCCCTTGGTCTCATTTTACCAAAGAGCTGGCTGGCATCCTGCTCTCTCCATACTCTCCATCTTGATTCCTTCTTACTACTTCCTCTTTCCTCCTTGTCTCCTAGTCCTGCCTGTCTTGCTTTCCTATTGGCCAACAGTGCATTATTAATTAACCAGTATGAGAAACATATTTACAGAATGACATCTCCCATCAAGAAATTTTGTGAAGACGTAATTAAACAAACATGCCATAATCCAGGCCCAGCATGCAGCAGAACTTGACAGCTTTGGCCATATGGTTCTGGCTTTAGAGTTAAGAACAGGAGAAAGAGGTAAAGATCCCATGACTCTGATTAGCTGGGGCTGATGATACCAGAAATCCTTAAGCAAAATTTGCTTTTGTGAGATACTTGATACTATTCTAGATGCTGGAGCTAAGAAATTGGCAGTGATTAAGACGAGATCAGCATTACTGAGGTAAAATATTATGGGAAGTGTTTCCTGATAGCACAGAGAAGATATGTTCCAGAGGCAGCCAAGGTTGTACCTCATCCTGACAGCTTAACCTGGCAATGTGCAAGCATCACCCAGGTGGTACTGGTTTTGAAGGAATGAAGGGGTCATGTAGAGGAGCTGATATTTATCACTGTGGGTGTCCAAGAAAGGCCATTGGTGAAGGTGCAAACTTAGTGGTAGTAGAAGGCCCAGGACTGAAGGAGTCATGCAAAAAAGTTGAAGATTGGCACCATGAAGGCAGCCTATAAGAGGCTATTGGTGAAAGAGCAGCCCAATTCCAGCAGAAGACCCCAGCATTTTGGAGCTGTCAGTACCATGGAATTAACACCAAGAACAGCAACAACACTGGAGGGGGTCAGTCAGAGTCTACACGACAAGCTGAGTGTACTACAGAAGTCAGAGTCTGAGAAATGACCCAAGCGCTTTGAGGAGTCCAGAAGATCAGGAGTGGATCTCAGATATTGAAAGCTGGAATTTTGTAATTACCCAAAATGTTAGAGGTGTCACAGTTGTGGAGTACATGCTCAAGAGAGCTGCTAACAGGGAGTGGAAACGGCCCAGGAGAAAGAAATGTGTTGCAATCAAAAGCCAATAGGTTTGGAGATGTGGGAAGTGTTTTAACATCAGATACGGAGATGCAGAGATTGGAGATTGCCCAGATGGTTTTTGGTTCAGAATTTCCTCATTATGTTACCTTCCCTGTATTTTGGGATGGTAATTTGTATCCTGCAGCATTAATTGTTGTAAGTGTGTGATCAGACTTTTATTTTTATTTATTTATTTGTTTTACAGGTGATTACCGTTAAGAGATTGCCATGCGTCTCAGAAGAGACTTTGGACATTGAAACAAGTTTGAGACTGTGATAGAATCTGGTGATTTTGAAGTTAGCTAGAGAGTAAAATGTGTTGGTTTGACAGAAAGTGGCCTACAAAGGGAGTGGCATGATTAGGATGTATGGCCTTGTTGAAAGCAGTGTATTACTGTGGGGACAGGCCTTGAGGTTTTGTTTCTCAAGCTTCACTCAGTGTGAGAGTCAGGTAAATGTTTGCTTTATAAGAGTTCCCATGGTCATGGTGTCTTTTTATAGCAATAGTAAATTCTATTTAACATACAAAGATGCTTCGACACAAAATAACCCATGAAGGCCATCCTGTTGGTGCTAAGTCCCTGTGGCATAGGGACCTTATAGGTTTTGAAGTCTATGTTAGTAATTATTTGTCTTTATACCTTCTACAGAAATATTTATGGTAAACTGAGTGTCATGCTATACTTTCAGGAATAACATATGTTCTATGCTTCTTACATCTTGGCTGTATCAAAACCACATCCTGTGATAGATCTTTGGCATTCATATTTATTTAGTACAGTGAGATGTCCAGATTAGTACAAACTTGTCTATAGCAAAGAACATAGCAAATACTTTCATTATTGTGACTCCTCATTTTCCCCATTAACAAGATTTAAATCTTCCCTCAATATGTACATTATGCGCTACATGTACCCTCTAAATTCCCACACACAGTGCTACATTTATTGATATTCTGAATGATGAGAAAATGTCAGTAATGTGGAGTTGCATAATGCAGAAAGTTAAATAATCAAAGAGGTCTGTCTGCATAATTACATTACCTCTTTTACAATTTCCAAAAATAATAATGCCCTGCTGAAAACATTCCAGGGGTTACTGAAGGCAGATAAGAAAAAGAATTCCATAAAAAAGATGTGCCTACTTTAAAAGCATCTAGATTAGAAAACAATTCTAAATGGCCAAGTGGAAAATGGCACAATTAAGACTAATTTGGTTTTCTTGTCTGCAGCTGAAAGGAAGAAGATTTCAAATTAACCTATATGATGTCTAGTATTATTTTAAAATGCATGTGGCATTAGCCTCTGTGCTCATAACAACATGGTCAGCTTTTCAAAGTAAGACAACCACGAAGACCTCCATTACCCCCTCTTTGAATTTTGCTTATTTTTTGTTTTCATTTTGTACTACAACAGTTTTAGCAAAACAGTTATATTTTTTAAAGCAAGGCTACTTTCTTGTTGTTATTTCAGTAGGGAGAGATGATTTAAAATACCCACAGACAAAATAATTTGGCTTGGGGACAACTTGGTTCAAGATCCTGCTTGAGTGACCTCTGCCTCAGAGATCTAACCTTTTGGCCACAACATAGCTAGGTTTCTAGAATATACATTCTGGGGAAATTAACACTAACTCTGGAAAAGAATAAATCCTGGCTGGAACTGATAGTGCCTTTTTGTCCTTTTCAAAAAAGAATATCTCCCAATTAATCTGTTAATTTGCTCCTGGCATTTGAGAAATTGAAGTCCCCTGTCTAATTCTCTTGGCCAAATGCCTTCTTTCTCAAAATCTAATCTCTTTCTCTATGTAAATTTTCTTACCAAACAAAACAAGTGGACTTTCTATCTTAAACATGATGTAGTGAATAGCGGCTGTCCCCCATTCTACCTTCATGTTGAGTTACTTGACAAGGTCTTGTCTTTATGCTGAGTTCACCATGTACAAAGGGAAGTAGATTGACATTTTGATGCTCTTCTGCATAAACATAAGTCTTTTCTATCTGGATTTAGGCTAGCTATGCTGGCTGGTATGTTATTTTGGATTTGGAAGTTAGTAATGAAGTATGCCAAAACTGCCTGTAAGGAAGACTTCCCTTTTCCAGCAATAAGTGGTTTTGTATCTATATGCTGCTCATTTGTATAGATTTTGTTCTATCAGGTTACATACAGCATATATATTCTGTTCTTTGGGAGATAAGTACAGTGAACAATAGCCAAGTATATTAGGTGAGAATAGTGACTCACATTTGTAATATAAGTCACTTTTAAGACTGATACAAGTGGATGGCTGTGAGATTAAATCTGACCTGGGCTACAGAGTGAGACTCTTTCTCAAATAAAACAGAAGACAACAGAAAATAGATAATATTAACTTCCAATATTTTCAATAATTTATATCTAGCCTTAGGTGTTGAAAATTTTTATATTTTGTCCATAAACCTAATCACTACAGAAGTGGTAACTTAATTACAAGTTTATGTTGGCAGCAAATAAACCTTGTTCTTTTATTGAATAGAGAAAAAATAAAAAGCTTTGTGTCAGTTTGAGGGGTTTAAGGCATTTTGCATTCTGAACTGACACTTGAGTTTAGAGGCTTTAGGATTTCAAAGATATTACTGTAAGACTAAGTTTATGGGTTGGGCACTGAGCACTTCCCTGTGTGAATTATAGTTGATTGCCTAACCTTGCACTGTGACTGGTGGAGGCTTGCTGAAGTGCTGTAATTCTCATGCTCGACAGGAGGCTCTGTGTTATCCAAATCCCAATGGTACTCAACAGAATTGATGAAATGACCGGGAAGGCCTAATTAAAGCTGTTCAGCTCAAATGTATTGATGTATTACATCTATTACGGCTTGGTTCAATAGGTCCACCCTGTGGATGCTGCCACAGCCTGTAAAGCAAACTAAACAGATTGAATAAATAATGCTGTGAAAAGAGGAAAAAGCAATCGAATCAAAGCAGCAGAGCACAGAAGGCAACAGTATGAACTGTGAACTTTGGGACATATTACTGCCCACAGATTCCTTTAATCTTTATTACTGTTGCATGTGAGATGCACAAAGGATAGAAGATTTGTAACTGAAATAATATGTCACTGTATCACAAGACCTGATAAACCATCCTCTTCTTTAACAACAATTGCATAGCAATTTGCACAATCCATTATGGTATTGCCTGACATTTTTATGTTTTAATTCTTTGTCAGAATTTGGTTTTTGCATTGGCTTTTTGCTCTGTCATCCTCACTTACCTATCCTGCTCCAAGATATACCTTAGAATCTTTGTTTACTTTTGCTGGATTTCAATGTGTCAGGTGTCACTCTTTGTGTATTATCATGGACATTAAATCTATCAACAATGTTGTGTTAGAGATTTCCATTAATTCTAAAAGGGAGATTGTTGTATACATCACCTACATGTATCATTCATTCAATATCTCATCATGCAGGTATGGGAGAAAATAGTATACTAGTGTTATAATAACAACTTGGAAATTCTATCTTAAAAATAGTCTAAAAATTTTGTTATTTTTGTTGAACAATGAAATGGCAAAAATATAGGAAATGGCATATTCTAAATGTAGCTTTTAAGTTCAACCTGCACTGAATTTTGGATATGGTTTTCTTGAATATGTACTTATATGTTTAAAAAGATAGCTCCTGAGTGTAAAAAAAATAATTTCCCAATTTTAACTCCATTTGTTTCTCTTTAAATCTGTTTCTTCTCCATTTTCACCACCTCAGCAAATGCTAAGTCTATCTTTCCATTTGCTTTGGATAAAAATATTAATGTAGACATTGACATGCTTCTACTCCCTTCTCATACTCATGCAAATGTAGGACTAAACCTTGACAATTTAATCTTGTAAATACATGATAAATCTTTCCCACCATATTCATTTTTACTACTGTGGTTCAAAACATGATTAATTTTAGTTTGACTACTATAATATTCTTGACATTTTCTATTACTCCTCTCTTGTGGATTAGTTTACTAAGAGCTTTTCTGTGCATTATTATTATAATTATTATTATATCAATTAAATTTATTTATTTATTTACATACTGACCTCAGTTTCCTCCTCCTTATTCTTTTCTCATTCTCTCCCTCTACTTTCCTTCTGCCCATACTGAGGAAACACACTAAACGGTTATTCAATATCAAATAGCCCTGAAGACATATATATATATATAAGCAATATTCTATAGTCCAAGAAGGTTATATTTAGTTGTGTGTGTGTGTGTGTGTGTTAAGATATTTTTATTGCTCTAAAGAGACCCTATGACTATGGCTACTCTCATAAATAAAAACATATGGTTGAGATGGCTCACTTACAGATTCAGAGGTTCTGTCCATTATCATAGGGATGAAGAATTTAGTGGCATGCAGGAAGATGTGCTACTGGAGTTGAGAATCTTACATCTTGGCTGAGAAGCACCACGAAGTTGACTGACTATCACACTGAGGGAAACTTGAGAAAGAGACCACAAAGGACACCCACAGTGACATACTTTCTCCAACAAGGCCTCACTTTCCAAAAGTGCCACTTATGAGCAATTTTCTTTCAAACTACCAATATATATACATGGTGAGTGTGTGTGTTTGTGTTCCATAAAATTTAATGAAAAGGGGAGAGTGAGGAATTTGAAAGAGTAAGAAGGGGTATATTATGGAGTGTGGATGGAAGAAAGGAAAGGGATAAACTATCTGATTGTATTATAATTTCAAAAATAAAATTATTTAAAAATTACATTTGTCAGATACTTAGATCTATCTGGTCCCTTCTATTCAATACAGAAAGCAAGTCTTCAACTCTTGAACACTCCTGTATCATTTTTGACACTCTTTCACGGCCTTGTCCATCTGAGTGACTCCAAAGCTGAATCCAGAGAGAAATCATTTCCATTCTCTTTCAGTGATGAAAAATAACAAATGTAACAACAATGTAGTTGGTATACTTGTTATTATCTTTTCACTACTTTACTATAGGCAAGAAGAAATTGTGATGGTATGATTCTTTGATGAATCCATTGGCTGTGGATCCCACCTTAACTTTGATGGGAGCTGTGACATTTTACTTGTAAATCATTACTCCATCAATTTAATCATCATTTGAAAGGTCATTTCTGAAACAATTGGCAGAATCAATGTCTCCAGCTTCCCCACTAATTTCATTAGAATCAAATTCTTCATAGAGATTTGTTTAATATTTCTATAATAGTATTAATTAACTCTATGATCTCATGAATGTAATTGTTATCTTTAGGTTTCAGTGATATTGCCAATAAGAAAAGCATTTTATATCAATGAATCTACCATAAATATTTTGAAGATTTATGAGAATCTTTAAAGCACTTAATATTTCTGAATAAATAATAAATGTTGAATGATATCAACATTATTATGGGTTTCTTAACCCTATAATAATATTTTGATTTAACTTAAGCTCTCTAGTTACCTTAAATATAGGTATAGCCTATATATTTTCCATTGTCCTCTTGCTACCTTTTAATCCATTTTTCTCTTAATAGAAAATATAAGTCGAAATTCATTCCAACAAATACTTTCATCACATTAGTATTTTATCCTGTTTCCTTTTTGGTAGAGTCTCACTACTTAGTTAACTTTACTATAGCTTTCACTATCTATCCCCTGCCTCTTATTTTAATTGACACACTTTATTCTGCTAATGTTATCACTTACTTTCTCTTGTTTTGAGTTTCATTGCCTGGTAGATACTTCATTTCAAATTTGTGCCATGGCTTACATCAGATTCCATCCTTAACCATTACTACCTTCCTGAAAAAGTTCCTGCCTTTGCTTTGGTCTAGCAGATACTTCTATACACAGCCATAGCAAACAACAACATATTCATTATATTCAGCTGCATTGCAACAATAACTTTTAGTGAAATTTTACCCTGGGTAGAAATTACATAAAAACATGATTCATGTTATCTGGTTTGCCTATAAATTTTTGATGCCCACTCTACAATATGGCAAATTGTAGCTACATGACAGATATGAGTTAAGTATATGATATATGGGGTTAAGCTGTACTAAATTTAATTGGGTTTAGTACTAATTGGATCTCACTGGAGTATTTATAATACTCACATTCATTTTCTGCCCACCTACCTTGTCATTCTTAAAAATGTATTATTCACTACATAAGACAAACTAATCCTTCTAAACACTATCACACTTGCTAAAACCCATTAGTGTCTTGCCATAGTATGTGAGTTAAATTCTAAACTATGCTTTCATTCATCAAGTATCTATCGATCAAACTTCTGTGCAAAGCTCTGAGGTAACTTGCTCAGCATTTTATCAGTGCTTCTGCAGGGCAAGCTGACCAACCCCCATCAAGTCCTCCTCTTCTCTCTACTCAGCAGTTAATGAGACAACTCTTTTCATCCAACACAGAAAGTCAATACACTCAGTTATAAAAAGTCCTTGGAAAGAGATGCAACCCTATCCATAATTAGCATACATTCTAGGTATTTTACTTAAATAAATGAATTTTCAATTACTCATTATTTAGGAGTGCTAGTACATTTTGCTATATATAAGGCAGTTTATTTTAATTCTGATTATAGTATTATTGTATTAAACTATTATTATAAAAGAAATGCTTGTTAAATTATCAGTCTTTAAATTAGAGCACATGCTTCAACATATTTGGGAAACATCCTAAATTATCATGTAACAAATCCCAACAACTTACAATTACTTTTTATATATTTTGTCTTCAAATTTCTTTAATAGCTTCATTCAACCCACCTACTTATACTTCTGAAACATGCCCTATTAACATACTTAGCTCTCATTTGCATTTTAATATATTTTCTGAATTTTTCCTAACACATTAGGCCATTTGTTAATTACCTGTTTTGTTTTGTTCCTTTATTTTGACACAGTGTTTTCCAATTTCTTGAAAAGTTTGCTGAAATAATTTTAAATTTTTTTGACTTTGTAACTCACTCTTCTTGCTAGTTTTCAACAACAAAATGATGCTTTTATTAATAATTTCTTAAACAAATATGCACTATTTTTGTATTATTTTTCACATTCATTACTATTTTAAATCCTTTAAATCTCAAGCTTACTTTCATTTTTATATCGTTACTAATTTGTCCTAGCATTTTCCTTTCAATAGGCATTGGCCATTTTGGTTTGGTTTTGTTTCTTATTTTTTGTTTTGTTTTAAGTTGAAGTGAAATATACAAAGTAAATGACCCCTTGAAAGCCTTCAACTGAATACACACATCCCCTCAAATCTCAATAGCCCCAAAATTTGTAATGTCCTCCAATGATTGTTCTATCTCTATTAAGCTCTAAATTTCAAGTCCTCCCTAACATCAATCCCTCTTAATCCCTAAAAATAATCCATGTACTAAAAATATTTAACTATTGTCCATGTTTCTTTCATATAAACATGTTTGATGTGTTTTACTTTTTATACTATTTTCAGTGTATCTCCTGTAACTCAGTAGTAAAAACTGTATGCTTGAGAAAAATATTCCAATGTAATGTTATGATAAATTTAGTTTTTTGGTTGATTTGTTTATGAAAATTTTCATCATGATGGATTTTTGGCTATTGTTGAAGTACTGTTATGAACATTTCTGCAATTCTCTGTATTAATACTAGTGTTTCATCTTTTAAATACTTATATAGCTACTGCTGCTGTTTCATGTAGTGAAACTAACTTTCTAAGGTTCTCCAAATTATAACTGCAATATTTATATCCCTATAAACAATATACCATGGTTATAGTTTCTTCACATACTTGTCAACATGTATTTTTCATACAAATTATAGTGATCATTGAAGTGGCATTTAATCATAATTTTGGTTTAAACTTGCTAGTGATTTAATATGATAATAAATTTTCATGTGCTGTGAACTATTATTTTGTGGGAGCATTGCTCTTTCTGTTAAATTATAAGAAACATTAATATGTTCTGGCTCCAGAACATTTATGAAATACATTTTAAGCAAATATTTTTTCCCACATCAAACTTTTTCTCATTATACTGAAAGTGTTCTTTGATGTACAATACACTTTTTTAAATTAAAGTTTACAGAATTGTTTTGGTTCTTATGCTATTAATGTTCAATGTAATAAATAATGGCCAAGTTCAAAATATTGATGATTTTATATTATATTTTTCAGTCACATGTCTCACAGTTTGGTCTAAATTAATATGAGTCAAATTTTAAAGGGCATGAACAAGTGCTCATCTTTTCATGGTCATATATTATTTATAATCTAATAAAGCTTTCAAAACTAGCCACAGTCCTAGAGGCCAGGCAGTGGTGGTACACACTTTTTTATTTCAGCAGCCACATTAGTTAGCAATAGAAGCTGAACAGTGGTGGAACACACCTTTATTCCCAGTGCTAGAGAGGTATAAAGGCAAGAGTAGGGTCCTCAGAGCTGGCAATTAGTCTCCAGCCACACTGAGTATAGGATTGCCCCAGCTTTTGTAGAAGTAAGAGCTCTCTGTCTCTGGTGGCTTGAATGCTTTGCTTTTATGATCTTCCACTTGAACCTCAATATCTGTCTTTGAAAATTACACACACACACACACACACACACACACACACGGTTTACATTTTGGGCTTATTCATGATATGTCTTTGTGTTTTACCAATAGAAATCCAGAATTCCCAGTGTAATTTGTTGAAAGACCCATATTTTCTTGTACTATTGTAATGGAATCCTTGTCTAGAATCCTGTGAGCATGATTGAAATATTGATTTCTGACATTCTAACATCAATTGAATTCCATTTTCACTTATGTCTATTATTATATCACTGTCATACAACATTGATTAATACAGCTTTATAGTAACTTTCTAATAAATAATTGTGTATTTTCAAACATTTTTAATCTAAGAGGAATGGGTAGTTAGTGGGATCTGTACCTAAACACTGAGTCGAACCAGAATCCAGATGCAGATGGAGAGGACAAGACCAGGTTGCAGAAAGACATAGAGACAGATGACCTGAACAAAGAGGAGCTAACGGGCCCCCAGACTGATAGCTGGGAAGCCAGCATGAGACTGACTCAGGCCCCCCTGAATATGGGTCTCAGCCAGAAGGACTGAGTAGTCAAAGGGACCTCAGTCAGTGGAACTATGTTATTTTCAATTAAAAATAATAAAATAAAATAACGTTTTCTGTCATGTTGCTACTTCTCTATACTTTTTGTAACCAAATTCCTGTATTTCATAAGCAAGTGATTTTGTTATATAATATTATGTCTTCCAATTTAGTTTTTAAATAAATTTTATTTAAATTAAAAAAATCTTATTTTACAAAGCAATTTAGTTATATATATATATATATATATATATATATATATATATAATATATATATTTATCCAAATAGTTATCTTCAATATCCTAACAAATATGACTTATCAGAATTTTATTTGAATAAAACTATAACTCATTAATGTACAATAACATTTCTTTGCCTCTTCAATCTCACAGACCAATTCCTCATTATATGTACTTGATATTGTTACATAGCTGTCTTGGGTCTTTTTCTTTTTCCTTTTACATGGTTCTTCTACTGGGAAATAAATTCCAGTTGGTTTTTCATTTCAACAATTTTTCCTCTATTTCTTCACATCTATTGGTAAAATTTTATTTTATCTTTTTAAAAGTTCTGTAATTGCTCTTTTAAGTTAGAAATTCATTTTGATTCCTATTAGTGTTAATGCTTTAGTAATGTCTGCAGGACATAATTATCCTCCCTTTTTTTTTCTTCTTTAAATAAATTTACAGCTACTATTTGTTATATTCATCTAATAAATGCAATGGCTGTCCTTGTTAGGAGAAAGGTATTTTGAGCATATTAAATCCTAAGAATATGAAATTTCCTCGATTTTATATGTGCCCCTTAATTTGCATTAAAGACTGAGAAATAACGACTAGACACAGATTTCCTTTAAGTACTGGATAAAAGGGAAGAATATCTCTTTTGTCTTTATAGAGGACCTATGACTTGTTCCACAATGTTTATGTGGGATATTTGTACACTTTGTATAAACATTTGCATAATTACATGCTGTGACCGTCTTGAGATCAAGGGCTGTATTATGTCGGTATTTTCTGAACATTATATGCCTTGCAAATAGTTCTGCTTGAGAGGCCTCAGCTGAAGAGTTCCAGGCCACAATCAGAGATCCACCTAACCCTTCCATGGGACCATCCTGATTCCATGCCTGCCAGATCTTTGACCCCCATTGCTGGGCCTCTGCTAGAGGGGAGTCTGGGACCAATTCAGGTTGAATCGCTCCCCACACCCTTCCCTGGGAATTCCCTGGATTGGCCCAGAATCTCACTCATCTCTGTGTCCCTGCCCCCAGCAAGAGCACTTCTGGTGCTCTGATACAAACTCCCACCCCCAGGAAGAGCCTGCCCTTCCCCTTTCCTGTGCCATACCCTGCCCACTGTCCCACTTCTCATTGAGCACTGGAACAGAAGGCCAATCCAGCAATCTGCCCACCTTCAGGGAACTTCCTGTAGCTGCTTTGAGCACACTAGACCTCCCTATCCACATAGGACCACCCTGAATCACTGCATGCCTGATCTCTGAACCACACCACTGGCCTCTGCAGGAGTTGTGGGCCCCTCCCAGATCCACCTATCCTCAAAGGACCTTCCTGAGTCACTGCCTACTGGAACTTTGACCCCCATCACTGGGCCTCTGATGGAGGCCCTCTTATACCAGTAGAACCAGGACTGTCCTAAGACCCTCCCTGCTGAATCTGATACACATTACTGGCCCTCTGCTAAGTCTGATCTTTGACCCCCATCACCTGGCCCCTGCCTGAGGAGAGACCTCCTATAGAGCTTGGACACCCCAAAGCTACAGACATCAAAATTCTGACCCACCTAAGCCCATCAGGGGAGTATGAGAGAGAGAAAGAGAGAGAGAGAGAGAGCCCACCTGCACCCACTAGAAGACACAATGGGAAGACAGCAATACAAGAAAACACAATAGAAAGACAAGCATGACACCATCAGAATCTAGGGACTCTAAAACAACTAGAGCTGAACACCCCAAAGCAGATGAAACAGAAGAGAACTACTTAAAAAATATCATTATAAAAAAGATAGAGGCCCTCAAACACAATGGGAAAAAATCCCTTAAAAAAACGGAAGAAAACACAAACAAGAAATTTGACAAAATGAACAAATCTCTTGAAGAGAGTACAGAAAGTCAAGGAAAAAACAATAAAATAACTGAATGAAACAGTTCATGACTTGAGAACTGAAATAGAGAAAATTAAGCAAACACAAACTGAAGGAATGCTGAAATAGAAAAACTAGGCAAACAATCAGGAACTACAGACACAAGCATAACCAACAGAATTCAAGAGATGGAAGATAGAATATCAGGTGCTGAAGATAAACTAGAGGAAATAGATTCATTGACCAAAGAAAATCTTAAAACCAAAATATTATTAACAAAAAACATCCAGGAAATATGGAACACCTTAAAAAGGCCAAACCTAAGAATAATAAGCATAGAGGAAGGCAAAGAAGCACAGCTCAAAAGTGGAGAAAACATATTCAACAAAATTATTGAAGAAAACTTCCCGAATATGGAAAAGGACACACCCATGAAAGTACAAGAAGCATACCAAACACCAAATAGACAGGACTAAAGAAAAAAGACCCCTCAACACATAAAAATCAAAACACTTTATATACAGAATAAAGAAAGAATATTAAGAGCAGTGAAGTAAATTTCCAGGTAAAATATGAAGGCAGAAGTATCGAAATTACACACGATTCTCCATGAAAACTCTCAAGGCCAGAAAGTTCTGATTAGATGTTCTACAAATACTAAAAGTTCACGGATGCCAGCCCAGCCTAATATACCCAGCAAAACTCTCAATCACTATA